>NC_049171.1:5985443-6697943 GCF_009769625.2 Cygnus olor
CTATCACTCTTAGGAGGTAAGGGTGTCATTATTTTTTAAACATATAGGGCTTGACTCAATCAGCCTCATTTGTTTCCTCTGATGGAAGAAAAGGGCCTGAGGTAGAGAGAAGTTAAGAGCTGACTAGGAGGTTTTAACTGAAGTAGTGGGATGAATGTGAGCCAAGGAAAATTTAGGCTGCACATCAGGAAAATTTTCCTAACAACGAGGTCTATTACTACGTGGAATGGTCCCCCCAGGGAAATGGGGGAAGCCGACTAGACAAAGCAATGAAGAACACATTGTAGGGAGCAACCTTGAAACAGTTGGGGAATGGACCAAGTGACCTAAGCATATTTTCCATCTCTAATTTCTCTGACTCAACCATTACAAGGGTACACTGTGTAGTACATGACTCCTGTGCTCTGCCACATCAGTACTGCTTTGGGAAGACTTCCCATGAAGCCAGTCCTCAAGATACAAAAGGCACCCCTGCCCTGACCTCTGGGCATCTTCCCTGGGGTCTGCCAGGTGTAGGCTGCTCTTGCTGGCACCTTTGGCTACCTACAGCACTAACCCAGGGGCCAACTCTGAATATTTTTGACCATGACTTTTCCATTATTCAAATTTGCTTTTCTGTGCACTTCTTTCCTGACTTCTTCCTCCTGTTTAGCAATAGCAAATATTTTAATTTCAGAAGCAACTAAGTTGATATTGCACTTTTCTTTAAGAGAATCAGTTTAAGTTTGCTTGGCCACAGCTTAAGAGGCACATTCAAGCTATGCAGAAACCAGAGAGAGAAGTGGATTTTCTCAGCATCTGGTGATGCCCATGTGACAGCTAACACATTGGCAGACACCCAGGATCAAACCAGGAGACTTCAGAGCAAAAAGTTGAACTTAAGATGACAAAATAGCTTACAGTGCAACCGTGATGTACCCATTTTCCATATTGGACTGGACAAAATAATGAATGGATGTATTCTGTAAATAGTTTTACTTCAGTGAAAGAAAATGTGACTCCCCAGTAATGAGGAAAAGTTATTATTCTAATTTTTGAACATCAGGGGCCTTCCGATAGAGTTCACAGGACTGTTTTATAAATATTTTTTAAAAGTTGATTCATTAAAACCCAAAGATTTACATGGGAAGGGCCAGTTTCATTGCATTTCTCAAGGCAGAAACTTTGAAGTATTCATACTCCAAAAGACATCTTTAAGCATTTATTTAAAGAAACAGCATGGTGGTTTTGTGAAAAAGCAGTCTTTCTTTTCAAATTTTAACTAGATAGAGTTAAAAAAACACTATTGCCATAACTAAACTTTTTTTTTCAGAAAAAAAAAAAGGTTTAATATGCCCAACTACATTGAAATTTGTATCTGGATATTTTTACCACATTTCAAGACAAAAAGTAATTCAAAATATCAATATTTTCATAGTATAGAAAAATATATTTCTCTTTCACTTATTTATTGTCTGAACAGGAATTAGTTGAAAATTTAGGATAGATGATGAAGGGACTTTTCTGCTATCCCAGTTCTGAAGATATAATATTTATTCTTAGTTTAAATATGGTCCTGAAACATATCTTTTGCAAAAACAGTAGGTATATTATAGGATATATTCAGTGTACAGTGACTGAGACTGGAGGAGCAGTTTTTCTGATATAGATTTCATTTGTGCAAGTTGGATTCAGATTTTCTTTCCAGTAGCTTTCATCAGTGTTTAGCTCTGTAGTCTGAATTCACATCTGCTCTTCTGTGTGCATGCATGAATGCACTGACATCTAACAATGAAAGAGCAACTTCGTGGAAGAGAGGCAGCAGCCCAACTCTGTATTCAGTGAAAGCTGACTGCAGACCATAAAAAGTAGATATGTGAATGCAAAATAAAGTTAAAAAAGGCTTATAGAGAAAGTGATTACTTCTACATTAAAAAAAAAAAAAAAAAAAAGAAAAAAGAAAAGGATACTTTGCAATTAACAAGCAATGACTGTTTGGAAAATGCACTAGGACAAGACAGAACAAATATCCCTTACAGGGGAAAAAAATGTCCATGTTAGTAACACCTCTATCAACACCACTTTCGTTTTACCAGTTCCTGTCTAGCCAGGAACTAATTTCTTTACATTTACTGAAGCAGAGTAACCACAAATCAAACAGTAGGAAAATGATAACCTGCTGAACTCCATGGGGACCTCTTGAGTGGGTTTGGTGACATCTGACCTATGCTTAGACAGTTGTGAAATGTCTCATGTGGGTCTGTCAATCAGGCTTTGCCCCTGAACTTGTCATTTTTTGAGACAAAGTGGGAATAAAAAATAATAATAAAAAAAAAGGTAAAAAACACAAATATTCAAAAAGTCAAACCTGTTTAAAAATTATTTATGTGTAAAAGTTGGATATTTCTTGGAAGGATACATTAGAAGCCTTTAATATATTATGAGAATATAAAGCATGAGGGGGAGTACAAAGTGCACAGAGAAACACTATTCGTGGGAGTTTTTCAAAGTTATGTTCCATTGGCTCAGAAAGCACCTTACTAAAATGAAACTTAACAGGCCAATAAATATAGCACTGCTGAGAAAAAAAAAAAAAAAAGAAAAAAAAAAAGAAGAAATCATACTAAACTCTGATTATGCTGACATCAGCTGGCCTATAAATTATCACCCAATAAAAACTATCAAGATGTGAACAAAAATATCCCAGATCACCATTCTGGGAAGAAAAAACAGCTTGGAGCTGTTCCAGTGTAATAATTTATAAATATGTATATATGTGTATTTATTTATTGTGATCATGTAAAGGTCTATCAATTTGGTCAGCTTCTTCCCTGGACTTTAACACTCATTGCTCTCTGGAAGGAAATTTCTATTTTTAGGAGCATCTTGAACATCTTTAACTGGTTGAAAGGCATGATAAAAACTGTAGCCCATATCCTTGATCAGTACAAATCATTGCATATGCACCAAAGTCAAGGTATCCAATCTAATTTACATTAGCTAAACTCATTGCCCTGGTTTTCTTTGACTAGTTCGTTCATCGTTATAGCCAACGACGGCATAGACTTGTTATGGTTGCACTGATTTCTAAGAAGCTCTGAAAATCTGTGCTGACTAAAAGTCTGTCACATCAACAGAGATAATGATCTGGAAGGTTTCTGGTACTTCTTGGAAATCCCAGGGGATCCCCTTTTATGTTGCTTATTTCTTCAACTGCATTGCTTTGAGGAGAGATTGCAGTGAGCACAGAGGATTTGTTTCTATAGCAGCAAACAGTGGAGACCATGTGAATGAAACAAGAGGAGAAAAGACACATTTCAATATGATCTGCTCTTTGTGAGAGATCTTAGCAAGCCTCTGAAGGGTACATTTTAATTTTTCCATTGTGCTGTGAATATAACTCTCTGGGTATATAACCCTTCGACAAGTGGAAAATATATTTCAGAGTGCAGAAAAGCTGTATAGGAGGCCTACCAGTACTGGTGATGAATCTTCCTAAGGAAGCTCAGAGCACTCTGCCCACTGCCCTCACTGCAAGCTTGCACAAACCCATCCTCGGAGGCAGGATGACGGAGCAGGCAGGAGCCTGACTTAGGTGAGGGTAGAGGTTTGGTAGAGTCTGGGATCTTCTTGCAGGATGACTTGGAGCAAACCACTTTGCCTCACTTTGTAAAGCCACTGGAATGGCAATGCTGCCCGAGAAACTGATATTATTGTAACTTGAGAGCCAGCTAAGGTTCGTGGCTAACGAGACCTTTTCCTTGGCCTGTCACAAGAGCCAACACACGTGGAAACACGTGGAACAGAGGTGGTCATTCCAACATCTGAAACTCTTTCTCTAATGGTGGCCTTAATTTTGTACATACCTCCTGTTAGATTTCAAAATTAATCTCAAGACCACATCTGCCCACGTCCAGTGGGCCAAGCAGCTTGGTGTATAACCCACACCTCAGCCCAGGCTACACGTTCCTGCATGGACCCATGTTGGTAGGTGCTTCTAGAGCACAACTAGCACACAGTTATAGATGGAGGATCCTCACAGCATGGGATGGCAGAGAGGGATTTTGGTCTATACAACAAGCTGGTGATCAAAATCATGGAATCACAGAATCATTAAGGTTGGAAAAGACCTCCAAGATCATCTGGTCCAACCATCCCCCTACCACCACTGTCACCCACTACGCCATGTCCCTAAGTACCATGTCCAACCTTTCCTTGAACACCCCCAAATGTTTTTCTGGGAAGAAAAGCAGAGCTCCCATCCCTGCTCCACCTGAGAGATCCTGTCTCCCAGGAGCACCAAAGGGCTTTAGAGCATTGGAGAACAAGCACTCACTATTCCACCTGTTGAAGAGAAAAAGGAAAATGCTTTCTGGCTCTTCTTTAGCACAGTATACCTGGCATTCATATGGCAAAGAGATTGCAGGGTTCCCACCCTTGCTCAGTAGGTTTTCTTTAAAAAACAAACAAACAAACAAACAAAACAATCAAACAATTTTTTGTTGTTTTTTGTTTCTGTTTTTTAGTTGCTATTTTGTTCATTTCCCAGCCTTACTCTCCTGTTAGACCCTTTTGCTCTACCTGATACTTGCCTTCTTTGAATGGCTCATGAGCAATTAAGGTAGGGAGCCAATCTTGTGTCATACCTAGAGAGATCTGGCTGCTAATAAATAGGTAGCCATGAAAGTAGAGACCTCCCATATATCAAGGGATGTAGTGTAGCCTAGTAACCTTTAGTTAAACTCATAGGGGTTTTGTCAGTGGACGGCAAATTCTAGGCACTATCAGTTCCCAGACATGATAGCCAAGTGTCAGCAGGTGTGAGATCACTGGGGGACTGTTTAAGTGGTATCAAGGCTGCAGTACAGAGTGCGTCACACTGAATGTGGTGGCAGAGTAGGCTGTACATTAGGGTTCTGACCCTTCGCTTTCTGAAAAAAAAAACATAATTAAAGGAAAAAGATCATGAGAAATCAAGTTATGATCTGTTCCCTTTGTCTGAAAAATACCATCCCCATGTCACCAAAACCCTCCTACCATCGTTTTAGGTGATGACTGGGAGCAGGAGTGGCTCAAACTGAGAGCGTGCCACCCACTGAGTCACTGGTACTGCTTCCTGTTGGCATGGTCCTCCTTTGGTAGGTGCTATTCTTCTGCTGAGCCTCCTTCACTTCTTCTTACCAGCAGAAAGCAGAAGTGATATGAGTCACCTCACAAGACCACCTGCTAAATTCTTCTCCTGTGGTCTTGACCCAGATGCCATCTGTTAATAATGAATGTAAACATACATGTCTTCAGGATATTGTTCAAAAGCAGCGATTCTTTCTTCAGGATTAATTTCCTAAGGACAATCAATAAATGCCACAAATATGAGTGCCCATGTCCCAGAAACCCGCAAATTCTCAAGTTTATTGTCTTTACAGGAGCCTAGCCACTGCTGTTATTCATCTGCAGTGAAATAAAATCCATTTTAAGGAAGTCAACCACATATTAAATATTTTTTGTTCGAATGTGAATCAAATAACTTCCAAATTTTCCTTTAATAATATGTATTTAGGACTATTTTCCATCTTCAGTCCCCCACATTCTACCCCAAACTTAGAAAACTAAGGTGTCTTGTATTCTGGCTTCAATTTCCAGTGTCTTTCTAAATACTTCTTTCATATCATCAATTACTTGCTGAAGCTATGCAATGGTGACAGCCTGCGCAATTGGAAAGACAGTCAGCCTTGGGAGTTGGTATTGTGTATTTCTCCACCATCCTCCTATTTGTAACTTCTAATCAAATATTCAGAAAGAAAATATTCACCTTCTCCACAGTGCCAAAGCCTGTGCAACACAGGTCTGTTGGGCTGATGTGCACCCAGAGCTCTGGGACTCAAATGAACCTGGAACTTTTGTAGAAATAGTAATGTGAGAGGAAGCAGAAGAAAAGTGGCTTTCATCTTTTATACTCATCAAATGTGGGACTGCTTCCAAATCAATGAGTACATGTTATTCCCTGCCCTCAGTTTTGTCTTGCTTTATGAGTTACTACCATGAAATAACCAACTGAGACCCATAGATTTTAACAAACCAGTGCAAAAAACGATGACGTCTTTGAAAATTCTTCCAAATTCATCTACAGGTTAAATGCTAGGAATATCTTGCCTTTGAAAATCCTTAAGCAAAGACGCCTTTACCTCCAAGAAATGACATTTTATTAATGTACATGCTTATGTGTGTATACGTGTGCATGAATATATGAATAAATGTATAGATAACTATTATACAAATACTTCTTATGAAGACATAAGTTTATGGAATTAAAAACAGTAACCTCAGTGTTATATCTCTGAACACATAAGGTATGTCAGCATTTACTTAATGTGCACTATTCAAGAACATGTTTATCACCCAACAGCATTCCTTATTTTACACTCTTACTTCCTTTACATTGTTTCAGTCAATCATAACTCCACAGGCTTTTATTTTTATTTTTTGTGTAAGTGGGAGAAGAAAGAACAGAAAGGGTATTTTGGCTGGTCAAAGTCTGATGTCTTTACTTAGATCTTACTCACTTAAAACTGCTCAGGACTTCTACCTCTGGAAAGACCACAAGAATTAGCCCTACAAATGCTTTCCTCACTTCCAAGTAGTAAATGTATATCTTTGTTCTTTTATCTATTTGTTGCCAGGGTGACAGGCTTATACAGTTTGAAAGTACAACAGTAAGGCCTTAGGGTGTCACTTTAAGATAACCACACACTCGGTTTTGTGTTTCGCTTCATTATTTTATTTTTAGTTTATGCATAACAATGTGCTACTGAAAAATGCCTATTGTCAGCTCCAGGTGTGTTTGCCAACATTAAAGAGTACAATCACAACAAAAGAAAAGCCAGGAGCTATTCCACCTCCCACATGCCAAAATTAACAAACCGTAGTAAAAATTATAATCAACAATGCTTTCCTTCCCTTCCTCCCTTCTCTCCACCCTCTCCTCTCCCCCTCCCACCCACCAGCTCTCAGGCTGTCTTTCCAAAAGTGTGGATAAATGGATAACATGCTGCATGGATGTTCCGCTGATGCTACAAAAATATAATTTTGGCCCTATTGTCAAACTATTGGCTCTCCATTGACAGTGTACCTTAGGCAGATCCCCCTTTTCATACTCTTGCAGACTGAATTCTGTATGGTTATCTGACAGAGAACAAACCCAATCCTTTAGTCTTTCAGGGGTTTTGTAGACATGGAAATCTCTATGTTATCTCTGCAGTCTACAGGACTTCTCGGGTTTTTACTCCCATTTTTTATCCAGACCTCTTTTTGAGACAGGAATTTTTTTAAAGAAAAAAAAAGTCCCCAGTTGTTCAGATTTTCCAGTGAAGATATTCCACTGCAGATCTTAAAGGTTGATCATGTGTCATACTACACTTTCAAAGTCTATTTTACTTAGCTTCTATAACTGCCACTCCCAGTCTTTGTTTGTTTTAATATTTTGCTGGTTACACTGATGATTTCTCTGTTTTCTCTGTTTTCTTCTCCATGTGGGCACCACTTGACTGTTATCAAATGACCTGTAACATTGCCGTCCTCATACAGCACTGTGAGAGGTCCTTATCCTTTAACCATTCTTCTGATCTGATCCTTAAAACATCCTCAGGGTTCTTCTTTGAACCTTCTGCATCTTTTTCTACTTCACTGTGGAAAGCTGGAGAGCAGACCCTGACACAAAAGTCCAAGAGAACCTATCTGATTTCTACCAAGACACACACCAGAACAGGTCCATTTGCTATTCTAACCCACAATTTTGTCATTTATATCCAAGGTCTGCATCTATTTTTTTGTGTAATCTACTTTCAAACTAATCCAGTAGCCAGTCTGCTTTTAATGTCTGCCTTGTGTTGCCCTCACTTAAATTCATTGAAAAACTCCCTTTTTAGCCTGAAATTTCCTTATGTTCTTAACAATAGCTGCTCAGATATGCATGCGCCAAGACCTGTCTGGCTGGATCGCAATGAAGATTCAGTTAAGTACACAGGCATCTAACCTCTGCATAAATCCCCAAGGGAAATGTGAAAAAAAAAATATATATATTTATTTAAATAGTGAACTAATCCTTCCTTCACCTTTTCCTTTGTGTGAAATAATGGCCTAGCCTCCACTCCTAGCCCCATCAATTGATGGTCTGTGTAGGTGAGCTAGGTTGGGACAATGGGAAGTGAATCTGGGATAAACCCATAATTATTTCAGTTGCTCTGACATCTTTAAACAGGTCTTCAGATTCATCACATACCTAAAAGTTTCAATTTGGCTTCCTCTTTGCTACATAGAGCTGCTATAAGCCTGTTGGATGTGGGCAAGAAAATGTTCAAAAGCCACTGAAGCAAGCATCAGAGTCCTGTGGCTAGCTCTAAATGGCAGAGGAAACAGCAAAAGCCCATGTTTTAACCTATGCTGGGCTGCACACATTTCTTGTTCTACGGAAAATGTGCCAGTCCATCATTGCTGGACTAAACTCACAGCAGAACCGTGACACTAACAGAAACACTCAGACTTGTAATATCAGTGAAGGTGGTAAAGCAGTTGCAATGTCCACAGCTTCTCCTCCCATCTGAGTGGATAGTTTAAGTGTACTGAGGTATGGACCCACATGTAAAAGGTAGCTTGGCCCAGGCAGTGTTCAGACATACCAGTTCAGTGCGTTTTTTCAGTAGTCTATTATCATTGGACTGCCCTGAGGGCTTGGATGCTAACCCCAGTTGCTGTAGGCCCAAACGAAGAGCAGTCCAACCCTTGTCTGGATTCCCTTCTACTCTGCAAACTGTCAGGCCAGGGCATAAAGTTATGAACAAAATTCAGTAAAGCTAAAGAAATCCCGCGAGGCCCCAAAAACGTCTTTATCTGAGAAGGCCGAGAGCTATGCCATCTTCCACTGGCATTCAGCCACATGTGGTGAGCCAAGACAGGTGGTCCGATGGCTTGGAAGACATACTAAGACAGTCTGGTCTGCTGGACGCATTGGCATGAGCGATTCACTGAATGGTGCTCTTCTTGCGCATGAACGAGTCCGGTGCGATACAATGGGGTACTGTGCTGCTGAAGAAGTTGTTCTTCGGGTGAGACATTACACTCATAAAACTCAGCGGAGGTCCTGACCACTTTGTGGGCATTAAAGATCGCATGACTTGTAGCAATGACTTTGCTGTCCTGGCCATGCGCCAGTTTGGAATGCTTTGTTTCACTGTGCTCCCTATACAGCGCCTATTCAGAAATGTTGTCTTCACAAAGTCTACATTTTGATGAGCTCATGTTAAGCTGCCCTTTCAAAGTAGATGCCAAAATGGAAAAAAAAAAAGAAAAAAGAAAAAAAGAATTGTAAAAACAATTAGTGATGATTACTGATAATTACCTACACATGGTTGGTGTATCCAACTCAGAAAAATACCTTAGAAAGAAAAATATCATATAAATATACACTATTGCTATGTGTCTGGCTGGGGTTTTGAAACACTCAGAGCTGCATGTACAGAATCACATGTAGCTGGTATTAGAATAAGAAGTGCTGATGCAGTGTTTAAAATCTTAAATTCAGATCAGGCATTGGATAAGTTACTGACAATGCTTGTAAGGATATGAGATCTCTATGGAAAAAACTGCCCAAAAAATTTGAATGCGGTATTTAAAGAAGCTCCCTTTGACAAATGGAGCTTTGAATCATGTCAATCAGTGTAGGAGGAGATGGCCACCAAGTTTTTCTTCACCATTTGGAAGAAAAGGTCAGACACTGGCAAAGCCAGGCCAGTAAGTCTGCTAGGGGCCATTTAAATACAACACATCAAGATAACATTTGCTTTAAACTTTTCGTTTTCACAACCTTACACAGTGAGAGTGGCTTATGAAGTCTCCCATTTAAAGCCTGATTTGTGATTTATAGTGATTTATAACAACACTAAAACCTCCCACAAAAGACAAATTAATACTCAGATGCTTTTTCAGCACCTCCTTTGAGAAAAAGTGTTTTGAGACACTGCCAAAGAGTGGGAGGCAAGTATTTCTACTAAAATACAAATGGGTGGCAAACTCTGGAATAACATTTTGGCATGACATACCCACTGCATTTTTTGAGTCATTTCTCTGTAAGGAATCTGAACATTTTGATTTAACAAATTAAACATTCCCTAATAAAATGAGTTGGTCAAGGAAAATAAAATGTTAAGGATAAGTCTCCTTAAATATTTTTTGCACATTTGTGTTTAAAGCCCTGATCTGCCTCTCAGTTCATGGTAGTTCCAAAATACAGAGTACTTTTTTTGGCTCTAGGCTTAATGTTATATTACCATTAAAATTCCAGCTAAATCCTCCAGGTTTGTAATTAGAACTATGGAGAGACCCAGGAGTCATGAAGGATGCTGGACTTCAGCAGAGGAAATTATGGTACAATTTGTTGTGAGAAGTGTTTGGTGAAATTGAATGGAACAAATCAGTGAAGCAGATGGGGAAGGAGACTATGTCCAAAGATCAATTACTGCGTGATCAAGTGTCATGAGTGCTGCCAAGCAGCAGTGCATTAAGATTAAATTGGAGTTCTAACAGATGCAAAAGTACAAAAAACATATGAAGGACAGACAAGACTGATGGATTCATACTGTAGATGACCAGTGAGTCAAATACTTTGGCTGGAGTTAAAAAAAGTGGGATTATTTGATGACCAGTTAGAGGAGAAAGGTAATCAAATTTCACGTTTCAAGGTATAAGCTGGTAACCACAGCGGTCAGTAAGTAATTTTTTCCTTCTCTGGAACATTGCAAAATTGGATGACAGGGTCTTTACAAGGGCTGTTCCCGCTCTGCTTCTCCCTCAGTCTTCTGGCTTTGATTGAAACATTGGGAGCGAGCCAATCTCAGACCTAGACACAAGCTGATGATGAAATGGTCAACTAACTACAACGAATTTTATTTTCTGTCAAAAGAGATGAAAACCAATACACAGGAAGAGATGAACCTCAACAAAGTAAGAGCCCAGTTCTACCTCCCTTATTCTGGAGGGATTCTTAGTGTCTTGGGTAGGAATACTGCCCCAGTGTTGACTGCAGCATTGACTTTTTACTAATGACAGATGAGATTTTCTGCATATGTAACCAGGCTGCCAGGTGTTGCTGGCAGCAGTGAAGGCCAGACTATCTACTTTTTTTTTTTTTTCCTTAAAATTACAAGATAAAATTGCTCAGACAAAATAGCCTAGAAACCTTAAGAAACCAAATACTTCCCAAAGGAACCCCAGCCAATATTTCCCATTCATAAGAAGTGAATCTATTAATTAAATGGCATTAAATCAATAAAAAAAAAAAAAAAAAAAAAAAAAAAAGGCGTGGTGAGTAAGCAGCAGATTTATAGTAAGAGAAGCACTGAATACCCCAGTGTCTTGGCTGGGAGCCTTCAGAATGGTTTCCAATGGTCTCTGGTGGACAAATGTCTGTGTAGGGTGCCATTTCCCTTGTTTCTTCACTTCACCTCATCACATATCTTGCTGCTTCCTCTCAATGTCTGAGCCAGGCACAAGGGTAAAAATCCATATGATCATGTGCATACAGCTTCATCTGAATTAGTTATCTAGGCTATCTATCAATGGAGGATAAATCAGATCATTCTAGAGCACAGAGGCAGGAAGCTGACACTCAAATGGAGAACATTCTCCTTTACCTTGTGCCACCCAATAGGACCCCTCACAGCTGAGTTGAGGCCCACAAGTTTCCCACTCTTTACTACTCTTGCTCAGAAATGAAGACTGATGTAAGGTTGGGAACAGAGGCTATGAACCATGTCATTACGTTTCAAATGGCAACAGAATAGGCATAAGCTCTGGCACATGACTGTCCAGATTGTGACATTGTTAGTACATAATCCACAATGACTTTTGTCTAGGCCAACTAACATGACGACAGGTAGCGTTAAGCTCTGATTATTGGTGTGGATCAAGGGTCTTTCCCAACTAAGTGTTTGGACATGGACACCTGGCTCTGGAGATGAGTTGAACTGTGGCATCGTGGGATGTTCCCAGCTGCTTGACTTGAACCTTGGCCTTTTTTATTTATTTATTCATAGAGCAGCTACAGAGACTTCACTCATGAATTTTAAATCCCCATCTACTTCTTTCTGTTGTAAAATAACATCTTGTTACTGATGCACCTGAGATTGATGTCAGTTATAAGCAAAAAGCATTCATATGAGCACACAGAGTGACACACAGGAGAATGAACTTTGCTCATTTTTTTCATTCATTACACTGAGAGGAGCTACAGACACACATTCTTCACATCCCCACAGACTGCAGTTTTATCCAGAAAAGGGCCAATAAAATAAAATAAGCTAAATAATGAAGCAAAGCCACTTATGATGACATCATGAGGTATCTTTTGCTCACCTTCATGCAATGTCAGTAAAAATAATGTTGCTGACACCCCTTGTAGTGTATTCCTCTTCATGAAAAACTGATGGAGATGTCTACAACTGGTTCTCAGCCTGTCTCATGATCTCAAAGCTGGTTTTAACAAGAGAAGGGTGGTAGAAAATATCCCTACAAAGCCCTTCCCTGAATGCTCACAAAGGAGGGATAAATATCAGCATGAAGTAAAGGGACATGACAAAATAGGCACAGAATAACACACCAATATCTGAAAAACCTTCAGGACCAAGTGATGTTTATCTCCCAATTTAGCTGGAAATGGCATGAAGGAAGGAAGTTATTTTCCTCTGATGTTTAAAGTGCTTGAGAAAACAGATTTCAATTATGAACTGCTGATAGGAAGGAAGGGACAGACCTCACACTTCAGACAGTAACGTGGATGGTAGCAGAAACCTCAGTTAATCTGTGTATCCCAAGAAGTTTTACCATCACTGTTTTATGCTATTCAATTGCATAAAATAAGTGTGCACTGAAAGCAAAGTTTGGCTTCACATTTAAGAAGGGACTTGGGAAAGATCAGCAAATTCTATGCTTGTGAACATGATTTTGGGAGCTGGTAATATAACTGGAAGACAGCCACACACATAGCAGGGGAATAACCACAATATCATCATTGATGAAAGGGTGGCTTGATAAGAGGAAGCTGCAGACATCATCATCATTAATTAAACACTGAAACTGGAGAGAGGAGGGTTTTGTGGTTAAAGCGTTGGACTCAAACTCTGGAGATCTGGGTTCCACTGCTGGCAGCCCAAATGTGGACAAGTGCCTTAACATCTCTCTTTTCCAGGTCTCCATCTGTAAAATGGGAACAAATCAAGCTCCTTTCCTTTGCCTGTTCAGTGTGTAAATTCCTGGGTAGTAGGGGATTTTCCCCTGTATTAGCCTGCAGCAACCAGCAATGAGAAAGCCTCATATTGGCTGGAGGTTCCAGGTGCTAAAGCCATACAAATCAATAATAAGAAATAATGGTATTGCTGATAGAAAGCTTCTTTTCCTTGAAAATTAGTTTTCAATTCATTTCTCTTCAGGACGAAATTCTATATTCTAACAGGCCAAGGCTTTTTTTTTTTTTTTTTTTTTTTTTTCTATTCCAATGCTCACAATGTGGGAGGTGAAAATAGAGTTCATAATGAGAACTTGATTCTGTGGGCTCCCAGTGGGAGCATACACATTGCAGGGTAAGTGTCCTGCCTTATAACAACTTTTCCTGCTACCACAGCTATAACTAGACTGGTAGAGCAGAAATAAGGACAGACACAATAAGTAAAAGGGCTGCATTTTACCTTTTTTTTTTTTTTTCTTTTGAGGCCATTAAATGGGTGAAAAAATTACATGTGGAGTTACATGAGTTACATCTGCTAAATCAACATGAGACTTTATGGATTTCATGCATGGATTTCCTGGTAAAGCTTTATTCCACATATTTTCTGGAATGTCTAAATCAGAGATTATTTTTTCCCCAAGTGCCCTTCCTGACAGTAATTTCATCCCTGTTTTAAACACCTCCAACACTGGGAGATTAATTTTTGCCATCCCAGGAAGCATATTTCCCCTCCTTTAAAAACCTTCTCGCTTTTCCCCACCAACCTGGCCACAAAAACAGACAGAGCCTTGGTTGTTTGTGACCTTACTTTATTTTATTGACCCTAAATATCTGAAGATAGTTCCTCAGCCGAAGAACCACATCTGTGTAATGCCTCCCTCTACTGGATTTATGTGAATGGCTAAAACAGCTAATAAATGGTCGTGGGTCACTGATAACATTGGGAAAAGATGCTTTTCTGTGCACATTCAAAAATGATAGCTGGTTTCCATTGATTTTACAAGGATTAAAAGAATGTCGTGCATGCAGTTTGGCTAAACAATGGCTAAAGGGGATGTGATAACCATCTACAGAAAGCTGTGAACATGCTGGAGTTTGCAGTTAAGCAGAGTTTGAGTGATTAAATTAGGAAGGGCTGAACTTTGCGGAGTCTGGGGCAAGTGAAACTCTTGAACTTTTTTTTTTTGAGGGAGTGAGGGATTTGGGAGAGCGGGTTGTCAGAGTCACAGAACTGGCCTCACTGCAAACTCCTTTTTCTCCACTTGTAATTCAAACCCTTGCTGGTTCATTCTCCACTTTGAATTCAATTAAAAGAACATGTGTTTTTGGCTGCAGACAAATCCATGATGTACAGTGAGGAGGGTAGAGAGAACCATTTAAAATTAAGTAGTCACTTCACTGTGGTATCAACTGTTTTGTTCACTGAAAGTGGTAAAAATTCTGGTAAAAGAGAGAGATCACTGCAGATGTGAGTGCAGACCTGACAGCATGGCTGTAGTTCGTCTGTATGTAACATCATGAATCTCTGATTCCTAATGAAACTCTGTACCATACCATGATATTAGCACTTCCTAAATTTTGCACGGATTTTTTCACTTCCTCTCTCACCACTCTTTAAGTTCACCACTATGACAACTCTATTTAATTTTTTTCAAAAATCTTTATTTGGAGCATCTGGCACCACGACAGAGTCAGTGTGTGTGTAAAGCTCTGTATACAGTGTGCAATCAACAGGACTGAGTTCCTCAAACCATGCTGGTACTAGGGAGGAGTTTCCAGCCAGGTCTCACCAGCATCATCTGTGTAAGTACAACAGGCACTGAGAATATTATCACCGTCATTAAATTCAGAGCAGGGTATCTGTTGTGTAAAATTGAGCCACTTTTGTATATAACAACCTTCCAGAGTAGAATGGGTCTTCACAAGTGCAGAGATGTGATTTGGTCCTGTTTTAAGCACTGGATAATGTTGAACTGTATCAGCAACTTGGGTACAAATAGAGATCACAGGGAAATGACACTTTACATGAAGCCAAATTATCCAGGATGCATCTGGCTCCCTTGGTAACCTAAAGTGAGATCATACTGCAAAAGAAATACAGGGAAGAAGAAGGAATATCCTTTTGTGGGAGAGCTTAATAAAGGTTACCTCTAACTACCAAGAAAATACTTTATTTTGAATGTGGAGGTGCCCACAAATGTAAAATGTGAAATGACCCCCACGTAAACGTTATTCATCAAAATCTTTTAAAAAGAGCTTTCAGAAATTCGGGTGGCTAGGGTTTCAACAAACAGGAAAACAAACTGGCCAGGGCTGCTGGTTACTGTGCTGGATTGGTAAAACAGAGTTTCTACTGCCTGCAGCCACAATTCCCCCATGCCTCACAACTTGTAAAGAGCAAAGGGCTGCAGAAGCCGAAACCGTGGCAGGTCTGGGATACTGCTATATTGCTCTTGTTTTTCTTATTTCTGGGTCTGAACCATGTGCCTGAACAAAACAGACTCAGCAGTTCAGAGAGCCTGTCTGCAGCCCGGCCAGCCCCATCTTCGTTCCCTCGCTTGTGTAATTTCGCAGGTCATTTTGAAATGCTGGTTGAGCACTTTATCAGAACATGTAAATAGTTTGAGATAGGGGTGGAAGAAAAGAGAGTGAATAATAATAATAATAATAAAAGAGTAAGTCAGATTTTATAAATGTTTCTCAAATCATCTGCAAAGATGTCCTCCTTTGATTGCAATCTTCATTCATTTCAGAAATAACCAGGGATCCTGTGGGGATATCCCTTTTCCTACCTTACATAATGTCCTTGCTCCAGTTCCTTCAAAACACTCTCACGCTCTCACTGGATCTATCCTTCAGACAGTGTAAGGAAATATCTCCTAAGGACTGATGTCCTCCAAATAGCTTTAGGACCCGTCTTCCTTTTTTTTTTTTTTTTAAAAAAAAAAATAAGAGGATTTAGGAAATTAAAATAACGTTGACAAAAGCAGCGTTGTTCACACGGGGCTGTTTTGCCAGGAGAAGGCACTGTCCCCAACTCACCATCAGAAGGATTTTGTTCGAGAACTTGAGCATCATCCAGTGCAGGGACGGTCTGCTGGGGTGGAGATGGGGCAGGGAGCGAGGTGGAGGAGGATGGAGAAGGGAGAGAAACTGGCCAAGGAACAGCACAATGGTTTGTTTCGGTGTATGGGAGAGCTGGCTTTGTTAGTTCAATTTATATAACGCTTACTTTGGCTGGATTTATGGGTGCATGGTATCCTAATAAAAGTCACAGCTGAAGAAATCATCCCTGACCTTCTACAGGCCTTTGAATTTCTCTCTGGATGTAACCTCCCCCTCGTCTCACGAAAGCAGCTGCAGCTGACAGCAACAGCCAAGCTCACTCTGATGCCATTTCCCAGGCTGTCCCCTTACCTCAGCCTTCTTCCCAGGCCTGCTGTGCTAAGCCACCCCCTTCTGCAGAGCTGAAGCTCTCCTGAAATATCAGATAAGGCAGCCTTCCCTTACCTAAGCCATGCAAAATAGCCTTGACTCCATCGTCTTGACAAATTATGGATAAAAGATATGACCAGGGCCTTGGAAGGTGCTCTCCACCTTCCCTTTTCTCTGTCCATAATGTACATGTGGACACTGTCCTGGGGACATTCCTTTGGACCATCACTTCTTTGGGGAAAGGACCTTATTTTTAGCAGTTTCTATGAAGTACTTGTCACGTAGTAGCAAAAGGTCTTCAAGCATGGTGTTGGCTCTCAATGACAAATGCCTTCACTGGCACCCAAAACCACATGTGCTCTGCATATCCCAGCTATTCTCATCTCTACTTTAGCTCCCTTTGACACCTAATGCAATGCAAGCAAACTTAGAATGCTGATGGTTTGGATGAACTGAAATATTAAAATAAGCTTCAGGAAGCCTAGATACAACACGGGCATAGACTTTCATGGGTATGTCATACTGATTATTTCAATTGTGGCTCCAAATAGATAAATGTAGAAAAAAAAAAAGTCTAGACACAGGGACAACGCTGCTTTTAGCACTAGGAACTGTAGAACAAACATGTTGAGATCAGATTTTGTTGACATCACTGTGCATTCATGGATAACCCACTGATTACTACAAATAAAAGAAAAAATATTCTGAAAAGAAAGTTAGGGTGGAAAATGTCTTTTTGCATTATAAACTTTATTTGAAAGAATTGTTGAATGCCCTGATACCAGGCATGCAAATGAGTTAATAATGAGCCAAACAGGCAGATATTGGTATGATTCGAGGGGGCATTCTGTTAATTTGTTTGTTTGCTAACTCTAACAGTAGAGCTGGTACAGTACATTGCAAGGTTTTTCCTTGTGCAAGTATCAGTCCCTTGCTGGCAATATCTGGTGCTTTATCTCATGTTTGCTGAAGTGAGCAAAACCAAGAAGAAAATAGGTGCAGTGGCTGGGAGAGCTTTGTTAGCATTACTTATGACTCCAGGTACAGGCATCCTGGCCATACCCAAATAACATTTCAGCTTTCTCTTACACAGGACAACATTTATCCTCCCTCCCAGGATTTGTGTGTTGAGTATGCTCTGGCTGATGATGTAAGAAATGAATTCTTTCATTTTCAGAAGGTCACAATTTGCATGCCACCCTACTTTCACTCAAGGTTGGGCCAAACCTTTCCATCAGGAACAAAATCAGTTCTGAAATTAAAACTACAACCCAGATTACATCCTGAGATGGTGTGTGTAGCCAGAGATGTCTCTGGGTCCTTTTGGCAGAGTTTCCTCTGGGTGGCCTTCCTCCTATGGCTCAGGCTGCTCAATTACTCACATATTAAGCTATAGCACAAGTTGAAATCCCATGTGATGTCTTTGCTGCGCTGTGCTTCTCACCTGCTGATAAGAATAGATAAATATTTAACATCAATTTTGGAAGAGCACCACATTATTTGTCAGAAAGATCCTTCAACAACTTTTTGCTAGTTTGTGAAAGATGATGAACTCAGGATCTTTGTGACTCTATTTTAGGAACATATGTTTTAATCAGTAATGCACAAAGGCACAATGGACCCTGGTTTATTCTCCCAAGGCTGTGTTGATTCTGTAACATATGCCTCAGTAAAGCTTAATAAATAATTAAATAATTTAAAAAAATTTAGATGTATCTGGTCAGCCAGGTAGGGGTAATGATACAAGCACAATGGGAGGGATGGAGACACGAAGGGCTGGCCACAAAGGTGCCACCTTTCTGTATAAGTTTCTACAAACTGAAGTTGGGAAGCACCTTCCCATTGACTCCAGCACCGCAGGATATGGATCTACAATCACTTTTCTGATCGCAGACATACTTTAGTCTGTGTTTGCTCTCCTTGGCAGTGATTTGTAATGTGATTATAATGTATATTTACACACATACCCTCTTAGCACTAGCTGCCTAGCCAAACTAGGAAACGCTGCTGAAATAATAAAAGCAGTTGATCCCCTTCCTGCTTGAAGGTTAATGCTGCATGGTGAGTGAAAGACTTTTAAAAATTGTTTTATTAAGGGAATAAATGGAAACCAGGAGGTGCTTTAATGTCAGTGATTTCACAAAAAGCTAGGTGTGGGGATTTTTTTCTTTTTTTTTTTCTTTTTTTTTTCATTCTTTATGTCAAATCCCTGCTAAGAACAATGAGTTTTTGTGACATCTCCTCATGGGAAAATAGAGAAATAAATCTTCCACTAACAGTGCTCAGGCAGGAGCTGAATGGGACTTGAGAACTTGAGATTTCTGATGAAGAGGAAGAAGAGAAAAAAAAAAAAAAAAGGAAGCAAATCAGCCAGGTGTTGTGGGGAGTGGTAGGTATTTATTTCTGGGGCATGTGGGGCTTAGAAACTTGTTAGTCCCTGGTTTGCAGAGCTTCATCTTCCCCTTTGGCAATGAAAAATGAAAGGCCATGTGTGTTAGTGGAGAAAAGGACACCCAATGCTTTTCCAACATTTCTGCTCCTCTGTGTGGTGACCAGGCATATCTAACCAGGCTCCTGCCATCCATGGTAGGACAGCTCTAGCACTGTGCCCTGGAAAGAAGAGGTCACCAAAACAGTGAGGTGCTGGATGACAACTTCCAGCCTGGCTGTGCTGGCTCAGGAGAGGCAGTGGGATTTTTTCCCACCCTGGAGTGAGTTCTGGGCAAAGAGGTGATGAGAGCCCCTGGTATCTTCTGTATTCATGCAAGGATTCCCCTTAAAAGAAATTACCCATTGTGTTTTCTGGCCTAGAGTCAGATTGCCTAAATAAAAGCACTTAAATAGGTTGCTTTAGGTTGCCCTCAGAAAGCAGCTGAGTTCCTGGTGGTCTCCTTTCAGCACTAACTGCAGGAGGTATCTAAGCCAGTTAGACTCTTCTGCCATCTAAGCTGAGTGTGCAAAGACAGGCAGGAGGAACTTGGACTTCTCCTACTGTAAAATCACATCATTCCACCTTCCAAAGTCATCGTAATGATCTACAAGATGAAGTGCTGAGATCCTGGGGTGACGCAAACCACGAAAGCACACGAGAATGCAAAGGTGAAATTACAGTTTAGGACCAAGCTGGTTGAACTTGCTTTTCCTCATCTCTCCAGTGCTGCCTGGTACGCTGCTGTGTCAGCATCCTCGATGCTTTTTGACACGGACGGGGCCCTCGATGCTTTTTGACACTGGTGGGTTTTTTTTTTGTGGCACTGTAGGATCCAGCTGCTGAGTTCCTGGCTGCTGTGGGGACAAGGATTATGGATTTAATACACCCTCATGCTTACCCCAGTGTAAATCAGAAGCCACTCCACTGATTTCTTTGGCCTTGAGCCAATCCGACTCCTAATGGAGCCATTCATAAGAATCCCATTAACTTTCCATGGGGGAGTGTGGATACGGCCCTTGCCTTGGGAGGTTGCCGTCAGCCCAGTGGGGTTATCCTGTGAACAAGAGGGAAGAATCAGCCCTCAGGCCTTTCCTTTCTAATTCTGAGCATGCTGCCAGCGCTTAACCAAGTTAATAATCAACCCGCAAGCCTGGAATTCCCTTCTCAGCCTGCATGGCAGCGACCACTGAGAAAAACGGCTGCAGAAACCTACAGGACCTGAGCTGGCTGCCCATCGGTTTGTCTGAGTGCACAGTACAGTCTGTGGGATCTAAACAAAGGGAGCAGCTAATTTCCTGAAGAAAGCTGCATGAAATCATCTCCTCAGTGCAAATTTTCAGTTGCAGGTGAGAAAAGGGAAGTTTTCAAAACAACAAGATGTTATACTCCGCATACAAATTAACCTCTTTGAATAGGGTAATTCTGTTGTTATTATTATTTTTATTTTTAGATACATACTTAAAGTTATGGTTAGCTTTATCCCCTCCTGTGTTATTGTTGTTATACCACATATTAATGTAGTGCTTCTGTAGCTGGGAGAAGTATGGCTGAATTACAGTAACGTGCTACAAGCAGGAGGAAAGTGCTGTGGTTTGGCCGGTCCACTCCTAGATATACACCAGCACATCTGGACAGGAGATCATGTGACAAGTAGGAAAGCCAGAAACATATCCTGGATACTATAAAAAATGGGTTCTGTTAAATTAAAAAGGCTTTAAATATTGGCTCAGCTGGTTTCTGTATAGCATTTTTAGTAGTTTTGGAATGTGTTGCAAGATTTGTGATCACCAAGAACTTGATTAAATATTGCAAATCCATTGTGTTGTTAGTTTGTTCTCATGGGCTCTGCGTGCCTTGCCAGTTCTCCCGTACTCTTGTAACACAAGACATGACTTCTGATTCTGGACGAGAACTTTGTGTCCTCAGAACAACTTCTGTGCAGAAAAAATAAGGAGAGGAAAGGAAAGGAAAGGGAAGGGAAGGGAAGGGAAGGGAAGGGAAGGGAAGGGAAGGGAAAAAAGCAAAAAAAAATCACTGCTTTTGCATAATATTTTGGACATTTCTAGGGCTATAGCAGGTTTTCAACTGCTGTAGGATGCTAGACACGACTCCCTCTGGTTAAAATCCTATCTGTTGACTCATAGAAATTTTAGTCGTCAGCCAGACCAGTTGCTAAATTTCACTCATAGCTATGCACAACCTGCTATGAATTGTTGTTCTGCAAGCACAGCTTTGTGGCTGTACATGCCATCCTACTTTATTCTTAAATGACCCAAATGTTCTGGGCAGTCTTGTTGCAGATCTGGACACAGCTCATGGTCTGCTTCCTTTACTGCACACATAAGCAACAATCTTACTGGAACAGACTATGATTCTCCAAGGAGCAATATACCAGTAATATTAATAAATAATTGTTGTGGCATCACAAAGAAAACCATCATGCAAATAAAAGTCTGGAAGGGATCCTAAGTGATCATCGTGTCCCACTTTATGCTCTGGTATTAACTCTCCGCCTATGCAGAGGAACAATAAGAAACACAGGAGTACATAGTTTGGCTAAAGCATAAGCTCTTGGAAGATTTCAAGCACAAGATGCATACAGGAACTGGACATGAAGGCACATTACTAGGATGAGTATGTGACAAGGGCAGAAACATGTTAGGAAAAAAATCAGAGAGGCCAAAATACAAAATGAAATTAAAGTAGAAGTAAACACAGAGTCAATCAAAAAATCATTCTATAAATACATCAGCAGTAAGAAGGGAACCAAGGAAAATTGTTGTATTACCCGACGGAGAGGAAGAACTGTTGTCAGATGATGCTGACAACATAAATATGCTTAACACCTTTTCAATCAAAAAGTTCTAAGATGATCAACAATGAGGAACCTCTATTATTTACATATCTGCATATTCGCTGAGTCTGATGAACCCCAGTCTAGGATGCTGAAGATGCAGCTCCATGGTCCGTGAGTTTGGACGGGGAATATACTTTTAGACAATATCTCCTAATCAGTTCCATTTACCGTGCTCTGGTTGGATTTCCAGGCAGGCTTAGAGTTCATGATGAAACTAAACAAGAATACATGCTTTGAGGGTGTTAATTAGTAGTTGCTAATGAGCATAAAGTCCTTGGCACCAAAATAGAGCTAGTCTGAGGAGAAGAAAAAAAACAAAACAAAACAAACAAACAAGCAAACAAAAAACCAACAACAAGAAGCAGAGTGTGGTCATTGGAACTAACTGTTTTGTACAACTAATCCATTTGAATTGCACCACAGTGCTTGCACAAGCAGACATAGCCTAAAAGAGCAGGGTAAAGCAATCTTACAAATGTTTGCAATTATCTTTGACAAGTCTCTGGCAGAAAGGAGAAACTGATATTGGAAATAGTGCCTATTTTAAAAAGAGAAGGGATGAAAAGCCAAGGAAACATAGGTCGGTCAGCTTACATTTTATTCTCAGAAAAATTCTGGAATGAGCAAGTGAACAAATTATTATACATGGAAAATACTAAGGAGATGAGTAGCAGCCAGTAAGGATTTGCCAAGAATATACCAATCTAGTATTCTTTCAAAACAGGAAAACAGGTCTTTTTTGATTGGGAAAAAATGAAGTGTTTCATAAGCAATTTTGTTTCACTTGCTATTCTCATAAGCAAAATAAAGTCCAGGTGAAATTAGGTTAGGTGTAACACTGTTGGAATTATTGTATCTGTGGAGTAAGTAGGAATCTGCCAAAATCAGAAGATATCACTTGTCAAGAGATTTCCACAGAGGTCAATCCAGGCTGTGAAGTGCAGAGTAGGTACATTAAATTTGTGGAGGACACAAGGCTGGAGGAGACTGCCAATGACTTCCTGAAAGAAGATTCAGCACTACCATGAGGTTGTCCTTCTTGGCCTGTTCAGAGAATGACCACTCCAGAAAACACCTGGGGAACAATCCTCTATCTGCTACTCTTACCCTTGTTAAACACAAGGCAGAGCTTCAGGGAGTCTTATTTTTCTCCATCCTCAGGATGGTGCCTGAAGAATTCACAGTCCATTGACTGCTGGATTGAGAAAGAGTCATGACTTAATCATCCTGAAAACTTAGCTCTGTCTGCAGGAGTACTTGCACCCTGCACTTCACACTTGCACACTGCACTTCACAGTAAAGTTCTGGATCAACACACTTACATCATTTTTTTTTTTTCTGTCCTCATTCAGGGAGAATTCAGTCCTGTTCTCATTCAATCCACAGTAGAGCTTCTGAGGGATGTGAACCCTAGAATGGTGATGAATGACCAAGGTGCCAGTTGAACAAGACAAGGGTTGGGGATGCTCTGCCTTATTTCTCAATGAGCTTGTGTGAAATTAAATGAGTGGAGAAGGGAAGCACGTGCTGAACAACACAACTATCTGTCGAGAGATTCTTACGCTTAGGGTATCTGAGGCATTACTTTTACACACTCCTTTGGGGAACCATCTCACACAGTGTATGTGTTATGGTTCCTTTTAGAGAAGCTTATGGGAATCATTGAGTTCCATGTATTAGTCACCAAAATGATTAATAGGGACCTAAAGGTTCACATACACATACTTCCATGCTAATGAAGCCCTCATGCTTTATGCATGAAGCAGAATACAAAGCTCCGGGAATATTTCTCCCCAACGTTCTTTCCAATGCTCCCATTTTTTATGCTGTAAAAGACATTGATTTATTTGAAATCAGTGTAAAATATGTACCAGCTCAATAAACCCCAAAGAGGTTCTCAGGCTTTCTTGAGTGTCCTCATCAGGTAATAAATCATGGAAGCAATAAGGTATGTTAAATAGCTTAACCAATCATGAAGAGCAGAGCCATCAAATGACTTATTTAAATAGTTGTAGGGCATTAACCAAATAAGAGATACTGGAGTGTTTGTACATTTCTTTCTCACACTTACACAATAAGTATGAAGATAGGGCAGTTGAATTTTGGAACATACATAAAAGATTAATAAGAAAAATATCTCTCTTATCTTTGTAAATGTAAAGTGTTATATGCTTCTACATTGTTTTCACTGGGAGAAAAAGATTTTTCTCCTTGCAAAGAGCACTGGAAGGCAACTTGATAATCAAAGATGGAAGAATTATTCCTTTTCCCAAGATGTGAATAATCACCTGGGAGAACATGGGTAAGTCTCAGCTGGTGCATGGAAAACTGGGCACCATTCTCTTTTGCATCTCATCCAGTACCTGTGTCTACTTTTTAGCCTAATCAAGCTAACCTCTCTTTTGGAGTTGGGATGCCAGCATGAGTTTCTTTTCCAAGCATTAGCAGACATCTACATAAAGTAAATCCCTTGAATGATAGTATTTGAAAGCTTAAAAAAACTTTTCTATATTTATCTTTGCTACATCCCATAGAGGAAAGGAAGTAACCTTGTCACCTTATTAAAAAGGGGGGAACACAAGACAGAGAGGCTAAAGGTTAGATCAATAAAGGAGCCTAAGCAAGCAATTTTCAGTGTCTGTTGCCAAAATTTAGATCCTCAAGAGCTTTAGTGTTGTAATCTAACATTACAAAGGCATGTATTTCCTTCAGAAATGTAGGAGCCACTGAAGGCAGGATGGGAGCCAGTTTACAGGTCGATACCTAGATCTGGTCAAATGATTTACTGTTTTGACCTCACGGACTCTGCCAGTGAGATCTCTATTAACTATTACCGAAATTTAGAGATCAGCTTGCAGGTTGCCATCCACACTGACATGTCTTAATTTAAACCTGAATCCAATCCCAGCAGACATTGCATCTTCTACAACAATTCCAAGGCCTTTGGGCTATGCACTGGCTTCACATAGCAGCCTAGAAGCTGGATCTCACCGGTGGACTGACTTCCTCTGATTTACAGCTTTCTCAGAGGAAAAAGACCCACAGCCCCTCTGTGGGAGAAAGGACTGTGTGCAGATCTATGACCTGCTTGTGGCTTTAAGGAGCCTTCGAATGTTGAGCCAAGTCAGCCCGGGAGAAAGAGGTAAGGCTGAAGTTCTGTCCCTCAGTCTGGCTGTTTAGGGTTTAGTGCCATTTTCCATAGTGTGAAATGGGAATGCAAAGGTGAAACCTGGCCTTTAGCTGTGGAAAAGGTCTACACAATTTTTGGACATAGAGTTTATCACTCTTCTCTCCCTCAGGATTCTCTCTCTTTGTTAGATATCTGATATACTTAACAAATAATATGTAATATGAATATTTAAGTATTTCTTACATATATTTTATATGTTAGTGTATTATAGGAATATATATATATATATATATATATATATATATTCCTGCATATATACTAGACATAACTGGCAAGCAGGTTTTTCAAGTGCACACACTAACCACTAGAAAAGATCATCTCCCACCTACCTTCCTGCTCCTGAATTCCTGAATTTCCTCTGCCCGGAGAGCCCAGTTAGCTCACTGCAGACATGAGTCAGGGAATAAGCTTAACACCAGCACAGATGATCAGAGAGTTCAGGGCTGAGTGCTAATTTGAGGCATATGTATATGTATATTACTAGTATACCCACTCATCATCCTACAGACTATTCAGCAGAGGTGTTTCTTGAAGTAGAGGCTGCAGCCTGTTCACTGTATTTAAGAGCCACTGGTAGACCTATTGTCCCTGGATTTTTTGATCTCATTTAAAGCCCATTAATATCTCTGGCTTCTGCACAAGCCTACAACGAGTTCCCCAGATTAATCACATTTTTGATGGAAAAATACTTGCTTTTGATTCCAAGCCTACAGCCCAATGATTTCATGTAGTGTCTTATACTTCCCTTCTTCCACAAAACAGAAAGCAACTGTTTCTTATTTGCTAACACTCACAGTTCTACAACCCTCCATCGGCTGCCTTTACCTTTCCTGATCTTCCTGTTTTTGTTGAGATGAGTTGATGAAATCTGCAGTTTTCAACAAATGAGACCAACAGGCCATAAAGTTGAATAGTGATGTTTTCTGCTTTTTACTCTAGTCCTTTGCTAGCAAGCTCTGTCTGTTTGCTTTTTATACTGCTGCTGATACCTGTGCTCCTGTTTTCAAAGAACTATCTGCAGGATCTTTTTCTTGAGTTAGCAGGCTCATTTAGAGCTTCACATAGTTTATGAACACTTTTTTTTTTTTTTTTTCCCACCAGGTGCCTTGCTTCACCTTTGGAAATCAGATTTTCGTATATGGTACCTAAACATCTTCCTTACCTATTTTTTTTTTATTACTATTATTTACTTATTGCAGAAGCAGGATGCTTGATCTGAAGTTCACCTGAGCAGAGGTAGCCACTCACTGTCATGTTCTACGAACTTGGATAGGAGTGTTTTGTTGGCATTAGGATACCTGCAACACCTAGCTTCAACTAACCACTGCATTGGAAAACTACCTAATGTCTAACCGGTATGTTCAACTCATGACAGTAAATACAGACACTGGGATATGAGTGGATGGAGACAAGTTAGGGCAACAGATCCTGCACACAAATATGTGAAAATGCTCAGGAAGGGAGTTGGGGGCATGTCATATGGTGACCCTCTAATCTGTTCCTTACCTTCTTCTGATCCCTTCTGCCCCACAAAAAAAAGTGTTTCTTGGGCTTCCTTCTCCACAAAGCAAAGCTACAGGCCCCTTCACAGGCATGCACAGGCAGCTTCATCCTCAATCCCTGCTACACCTCACCCTGCCTAAGTAGACGTTCATCTGAATCCCTCACCTGCCCATCCCCTCCAAACTCCAGAGAGGTGTTCTTTCACAGGAGCTGATCAAAATGAAATACAGCCATGATTCATTTGAATGTAAGGTGATTGCTATATCCAGTAGCATACACTTTCCAATCAACAATTTTTCCCAGACCCTCTCACTTCAGTCACTCCATTTGCAGCCCTTCTACCGCCCCAGAGCTGTGTCTTCACTTATTTGAAGTCCTGTACTCTGTCCCCAAGCTTTCACCATCCATGAATTTCATCCCTCCACATCTCCTGAATGCTCTTTCTCCTCATGTCCAACCCCTGAGGCACTGTGACTGATAAAACCATACCTCTTGCCCTACATGTCTCTGTAGAACCAAAATCTCCCTTCTTCTCATTGATTTGGAAAGCCTGGTCATGACTACTCTTATTAAAAATCCCTGTAGAAGACACACAGGTAGGAGAAAAAAGGAATGTGTCTGGAGGGAAAGTAGGTCTACAGGAGCCTGAGGACCAGTCCTTTGGCTGCAGGAGAAGCACATCACCAGATGAGACCAATGGTAGTATTCACAGTCCAACGCAAAGGCATTTTGATTCTAGACTCTGCCCCTGACTGCCTACCAAATTATAGTAATGCTTTGGCAAAACTACAGCTCTTTGGTCAGTAGGTGGGCTGGCTTAAAGTTAGGATACACGCTTACTAAAGGATTCCTAAATGCTCCATTGAAGGGATGAAGTCTTGACCCACATTCACTGAAAATCAGTAGTCATTTCACCACCAATTCCAGTCATTTTGGCAAACCTCAACAGGCAAGGCAAGACAGTATTCGTAATTCTTAGCTTGGGGAATATTTTCTTGGCACCCACCATTACCTTTTTCTTCCAACTGTCTCTAAAGCTGCTGGCTGAAGAGTTATTTTCTTCCAGACACAGTTTTCTCTCTGTGCGTATGAGTGTACATGCTTGTGTGTGTAGGGAACAGGGTGAGTTATTGTGGCTTGACTTCTTAGCCAGATTACCAGCTCCATTTGCACAATCATCGTACATGTTTCCACAGGATTATACAACACACTGGTCATTCCAACTTCAGCTGAACTCTTTGGCATGTTGAAGGTTGAGTCCTCCTCCCTCCCAACCCACCCAGAGACTGGCTTCACTCCACTGAAGTCAATGGAATTGCAATAAAATAAAATCGATGTCATGGAGCAACATAATCCAGCCCATCTGACAATATTCCTTTAACAACCAGCTCATTTGGTGCTGTTCAGATTCTGGCAAGTGGCATCTTATAGATGGACTCATTACTACCATGATGTGACACGCCAATACCCACTTTTCTCGCATTCTTGTTAGGAGGAGTGGGACTTGATGTATATCTGTTTTCATTTTTGACCTGACCTATCTAGTTTTGAATAATACCAAGCCAGAGGAAAAGAAAAATATGTAGCTGATGTAAGTATTAACTAACCAAACTCTAAATATACACAAGTGCACACACACAAACATAAAACCCAAACCCTGTTCAAACCACCATGTTGCTACAAGAGATGAGATCTGCCACCCACTCAAACCTTTGGGCATGATGAAGAGCACAGGAGAACTGATTCTCAGCCAGGAGAGTGTGGACTCCAGACTGCTCCCCACACAGCTCTAGGCTGCCAGCAAGAAAATTAATGTAGCAGTACAGAGGGGTTTTAGCTGAGCAAACAACCAGCAATTCAACATGGCTTTGTTGTATTTACCAGTGCCTGGGCAATTTTCAAAAGGACTTCAAAACAATAGGATGAGCCTCGGGTCAATGTAGCTGATTTCTGATAGATTTTATTTTTCTCTCCCTTTCCAGAGGAGCTGCAGAAGAAGCCAGTGACAAAGACAAGAGGTCTGCAAGGTTTTCCCAAGAGTGTATAACAAATGTAGGAAACCATGAAGGAGAAGACTATAAATCAGGACCCAAACTGATGCACTGTCCACGGCAGCAGCTCTGAACCTTCAACAAGACATTTTTTGAGCAAGTTTTTGGAATTTTGGTGGGCTCTGACCTGCAGTTTTCACTTCCAAAATAACTTGACTTTTCTAAAGTGGTAATTTCATTTTCATGATAATGCTAAACTCAAGCCACATGTGCTTTAATTTAAAGCAGGACTCAGGCAGTGGACCCTGCCAAGAAACAGTAGAGAAACATGCTTATTCTACTAGTTTGCTTGAGGCATTCAGCATTTTTGAATGCCTAGGCAGAAATATAGTTTTTAAATAAGCCAATCCCAAAGAGAGAGAGAGAGAGAGAGGAAGAGAGAGAGCAGAAGAAGGAGGGAGGGGTAGAAGAAGGTTGCAGTACATTTTTGCATTAAGCTTTTGTTGCATTGGCTGGCTAAATAAGAACTGATGAACTGGCAACAGAAAAGATATCGAAGATATAATTTATGGCTCTCTGGCTTTTTATTTTTATTTTTATTTTTTTATTATTTTTATTTTTATTTTTTGGCAGCAGAGGTGTCCTTTCTCTTTTTCAGATGCAAACTGGCATGTTAGATTTCATCATGGCACAGGCTATTAGATTGCCTTAAACATGCACTTGGTTCCACAGCTCTTTCTACTAACTGAATCCAAGGGACAGATACGTTTACATATCCTTTTGGTGGCACTTTTAAGATTTTTTTAAACTCTCCTGGGAGGCCCAGGAAAGCAACCTTGTCTTTTTATTTAGTGTGAGTAAAATAGACATGCAGTAAAGGAGAGAAGAAACAGGAATGAATGGACAGATGGGAAGAGACTTTTCCCCCTCCTTCAGAAAACTGGAGGGCCACACTCTTGGTTTTGGGAGGGCTTTGCTTCAGGTGAGAAACCAGTTTCTTCCACCCATTAAAGTGCCTTCTAACTGTATCTGCCATTAAATAATCAAATTTGGCCGCAGGTCTCAAACTGCACCACCAACCAGTAAAGTGTTATCTTCCTTGTGGAGTAAATTATACCACCACCAGTGGTAAAAGTCAGAGGTCACAGGATCAAACCCTGATTTTTAGTGACTTCTGCTGGACCTGCAGAGTCTCAATGTTTTTCTTTGTCAGCCTGCTCTAATTTTACTTGTTCACAAAACAGATGTAGTTGTTTGACAGGAGGCAACAATGTTTGCAAAAAATGTATGTCATTGGTTGCCTGCAAATAGTGAAAATGTATTTCATTACATTGACTTCCAGACGGTCACACTAGAGATGCTCTTGACTTGTGTCTCTTGGAGATTTTCTTCACCTGAATTTAAACAGCTAATTAAGAGATGGGACCCACTTCTCTGTTGTACCCACAAGACCACATCTGCCTCAACATTTTGTCTGTACTGATACAGTAGCTTTACATTAACAAAATTCCATGATATCATAAGAATCAAATTGCAGCCAGAAACCCATGTTATTAGCTATTGACAAAAATTGCTCATTTTAAGCTGTCCCATTCAGGCCACATGTGCCTGACACTGGAAAGGCACATCACACACATATGTGTGGCATTAACACTTCATGTCAAGGTTTCCTCCTCTGCTTTCTTCAGCCCTGTCCCCACATGGCCCCAGTGGTTAATTCTTGACCCTTCAGCTTAACATCATAGTTTCAGGCCCCTACAAGGCTCCTCAAACTGGGACCCTGCCACTTCCAGCCAAAAGATTGTCCCTATATGCCAGCCTCAGAGTGCAGCATCAATTTTCTGTTTCCGTAATGTCAGAATATGTCTAAAGATGCAAGTGGGATCAGCATGAACTATTCAGCTAGGTTCAGGCAAAAGTCGTGACAGACTCCAAGTGTTTTCTGTAATAAAAATAAACATATAAATAAATAAATAAATAGAGACTGATACAGGTAAAAAAATGTGGTAATCCACACCAGTCTGCTCATGACAAGTTTTTAAAACCTGTTGAAATAATGTCTCTATGTCCTCAAATAAGGTTTGGGTTTTGATCTTAAAGAAAATAGAGGGTGTTTTACCAAAGAATTTCTAATTTTGAAAGGCTGAGAGTTGCCTTACAAACAATTCTTCCCTGGCCTCAGAATGGGCAGCCTGGTTATTTTACAGTGAAATGTCTTCAGTAAGAAGTATTTAGAAAAAGAACCACAATGCCTCAAGACAGACATGATTCAATGATTTCCCAAAACAGGGATTTTAAATAAATATTGCATTACATCTTTCTGGTTTTGTTTTGTTTTTATAAGCCATCAGTAACATACATGTAGCAGCTTCCAGAAAGGATGTGCAGGTAGTGAATTATCCATAAGAAATGACCAGGGGCTGAAAGCTTAAAGTTTCCCTCTTTCCCTGAATTACCTGGCTGGCAGGCTATAACAAACATACATGCCACCCACACACTGTTTTAAACGAATATTATTAAGGTTGCAAATCAATTCTTAACTCAGAAATGAACTTTAAATCATTTCCCTTGTGTGTATGAATTATATAAGACTTTAATTAAACGAACACCTAGTATATTTTCCACCACCTCATTCAGAATGGATGGTGCACTCCTAATTCAATATCTTGTTCTCTGCTTATTATCTGAAGTGTGACCCTGGGCCTTATTTACAGTACAAATCTTATTCTGAAGACAGAATTATTAATTTCCTTGTGGCTTCTCCTCTGGGGCTCCCCACCACAGGATCCTAGGGCTTTACAAACATTCACTCATCACCCTTCCCAAAATAGTGAGGAGGGGGTGTACCCACCTCTTTTGGTCTGTCGAGGAAACAAGGCATGAGTAGACTGGGATGCTCAAAATGAGATTCTGGAGAACATGGTATGAAATACGTGACCTGAGCTTGCACACTGAAATCAGTTGCAGTTGAGAATGATCAGCATTTCTGCAAGTCAGAATGTATGATCTTATCAGATATCTAGAAAATGAGAAATGTTAATGACTTGTGGGAAAAGTTTCGTTTCGGTGACAAGATAGGCCTAACAGACACCAAGATAAAAGAGGATCCAACTGAAAGAATTTAATCAATCCTTTCTTTTCCTGCAACCTTATTTTTCTATTCTTTTCTTTCCCTTCCCAATCTTTGAAAGCAGTGAGATAGTCGTACTGAAAATAATACTCCTTTTTCCAAACATGAGTTCCCAAAGCAGACCCTCATTGCACTGGATGAGGCAGGGGTCAGTAGGAAACTTAGGAAGTCACTGAATCATTAAAATCTGCATGAACACCACTTCAAGAAACCAAACTGAAGATACACAAGTACTCTTAAATCTGGTAATTCCTTACTTTTGCGGTTAATTTTATTGTATTGTATTTATTTAATTTTATTTATTTATTTATTTAATTATTGGTTCATTTCCTAGATACTAAAGAAGTCAGCTTGGAAAAGTGGACACTTCTGCAGGAGGTCTGCTCCTGGCAGCCATGTGGGCCATCAGCAGGACTGGAGCCTCCGTATCACCCTCTCAGACTTCTGCCACTTAAGGAAACAGAATAGCTGGGCAGAGGGAAGCTTTGAGGAGGTGCTTGACATCTTAAAACTGTGTGAATTGTGGTTTTTCAAAAGTCTGAAACTTTGCCAACTCTGGGCAGATTCTCACGGGGAATGCAAGACTCATCCCATCCATAGCAGCCAGCCTGCTGTAAAATGTGAGTTTCCCATTAGAAGTCTAAGGAAATGACCTCAGAATCTAACACCAGAAATTAATCTAACCTTCTTCTTGAAAATGGCAAACATTTCACCCCAAATTTCCCCCTTAAAAAAAATAAATAAATTAGTTGTAAACTAGCAACCAAAATGGAAAATTTCAGTATCAACGCAGAATCTTGGGAAAGTTGCAATGAACTGAGAATTAGTGTGTTTTAATAGTACTTGTTGGGCACTGTTAAAGGGCTTTGTTACAAAGGGTGTTTATATGTTCTTCTTAGAGCCAGGACATGATCTCAGAGATAACATGACAAAAGATGTTACTTTTTGCCCATGCTTTGATACAGTTCACTTGCAACAATACAGGTGAATTAAAAAATGTGATCCATTATCAGATGGCTTAGTCTCTCTGCTTGTCTTGGTAGTACTCTGACTGCTGTGGTTAAAATAGGGAGAGGAACATATATGCAATGAAAAACCTCAGATCATTACTACGTTCATTCCCACTCCCACTCTAAGATGAGACCTTGAGTCAACCATTTCCATTATGGTATCTAGATAATTGGCCTAATTTTCAGAGGTGTGAAATCTTACGAATCTCTTGTGTTTGACTAGCAAAACTGGAAAATTACAACTCTTAGCTACCCAAATAGGAAATGAGTTGCTGAACTGGAAACCCTGTAACTGAAAATATTGACCTTGGTCTTCAAGCATTCATTATCTCATCTACGTTGTACAAAAGCCAATGAGAAATTTGAGTACTATAGTGATGTACAGCTTCATGCCTTAATACTTGTTCAGATAGCTCTATGATAGGTCACAAGTGAATTTATTGTTGGTTGTCACCACTGAGATTCCTTCTAAAGAGCTTTTCTGAATGTCACCTGCTGTAGGACGCAGAGCTGGAAGGATCAGTCCATGCACACCCAGGACATGCACCTCTCCAACCCGTATTGCAGGCACATCTGGGAGCCGAGGGGTGGAGGAGTGCTGGGAGGCATTCACAGGTGGAAAAGGTTAACGTCTCCCTGTGGGGTCCGATTACTCATTTCTGAATGAGTCCTCCTGTGGGCTGGGGCACCCCTGCTGGAGGCTTCCTCAGCAGCTAGAGGGGTGGCTTTCCCTGTGGGTCTCAGCCTCTGCACGGTGCCAGCACATGAAACCCGTACAAATGGCTTTGGAGCAAGTAGCTGGACAACCCCGTTTTGACCACTCAGATATTAATTTTGTTTGTTTTCTTCACATATACCAGCTAAATTGTTATCTAACATGTACGTAAATCGTGGTGCTGGCTGCAGTTTTTATAACTAGTAATTGAGGAGGGCTCAGATTTTTTTTTAGTGAAATCTCTTGGTACTTTTCACACAAATGAAAATTTGTTACAAAATTCCTTCCTTTTTTTTTTTTTTTTATCTCAGTGAAAAATAAGAAGCTCTCAAATCTGGACTAAACACATGAAGTGTTCTGAATATTTTCCCCAAGATGCAGTTTGCCAAAGTGTTTGAATTTTGAGCAGTTATAGGTTTTTTTACCCACATTTTCAAATTGTCAGCAAAAAAAAAAAAAAAAAGATTTTGCCCAGTACTAGCTAGAAGATCATTTAGACAGATGCTCTGTCAACAATATCCATAGAATTTATCCCCTAGGGTGTTATATCTGTGTTTCTCAAGCTCTACTTTATCATATCTTGCCATATCATTTGGAAAAATTGTAGGTAGACCATTGAATTAATCAGGTTTACTTGATTTTTGCCCACTGGAACTGGAATAAACAAAACAAATGCTAATGTCTAAACCAGAACAACTGCATGTCTCTGATGAATTAGGAAAGCCAAGAAGTATGTATTTTTTCAAACAAGAACAATGGAGAGCTGACATTGCAAAAGGCCTGATAAATGATACTATATTGTTTTCTTTTCAGTGTTTCCCACTATTGCCCACTTGTCTCAAGCCGAAAAGACCAGATACAGTAAAGGAAATCTTGATTTTAGTGAATGCAACAACTCCCAGTCAAGCTCGATGATTTATTTGTTCCCTCTGTCATTAAATCCCCTCAATCTGGATGCCATGTTCTGTGAAGAGCCTTACCAGACATGTTAGGTTATTCATGAGGAGACTCATTCATAGCAGATAAAAACATACTTGTACTAGCAGTGGGATATTTAAGTCATCTAGGCATCCAACAATTTGTTTCTTGGGCATCTGAATTGGATCTGCCAGTCTATGCTCTTGCAATATGATAGAGTAAAAAAGAAGACCACTATTTTAATACACGGTCCTAAGCAACCAATAAAATAAGCCACTTTCCCTCCCTCTGAAACACTTGCAAGTTTAGCTCCTTAAAGGTTAAATAATTGGTTTAACCTGATCTCTCTATGACTCTCGTCTACCTTGTGGGAAAACTCCTGTAAGCTTATTGTAAACATAATTATGCTGTGTGGGCTTTTCATTAATCTAACAAAAAACCGCAAGATGACATGCATCAGACTATTTTTTCCCTTTCTGGAACTTGCCTCTACTTGCAGTTGCTGCAAGATGCTTATTTGTATAGTCTGAGCTTTTTTGCAAATGTACCATGAACTAAATCTTCCCTGTTTTTTACATTTGGAGAATTAAACAGGAGGTATCCTGGGGTTAATAATAGGGAGTTTAAGGCAGAGCCAGTTCTTTAGCCATTGCATGATGGACAGAAGTCTCTCACCCTCCTGTTCCTTGGCTTTGGTGGCAAGTCAAGCAGCAAAATATTACCTGAGGATGTGAAGTACAAAGACTGGAAATTACTTTCAACGAGGATGCTGAGTCGAAGGACATACTGTCCATTGCCTTGATGGCAATGTAGCCTCCTGAATTACACACACTTTGCAGGCTGCCCAGGCATGGATCCCCTACCTTGCCTAAGGTAGCTGCCTTGGTACACGGATGCCTAGACACCCAAAATTACTGACCTGGGGAGAACCCCATGAGGTGAACCCAACTCTGCTGGGTTACCCCAGTGCCAGCTGAGCTCCCAGTTGAGGTTATCCTGCAGGGAAGCAATAAGACATATGGGAGCCATTGGCTTCTCCTCCTAATAAGGAATTTTGGAGAGTGACCCCTGTCTTTCTAAAGTATGTGGTAAGTATCTGGTGGCTCCCTGGTGATTTGGAGTCAAGAGGTTTGGAATCCAGCGGCTTATTGTGCTGGATCTGTGGTGGGTAACATGCACTTTACTGCCTTATAACATGTGTTCATTAAAAAAAGGTCATATCCAAGGCTATCCCGATTTCCACATACCTGCAGGCTAGTTGAGATGTCTTCTCTGCTTCCTCGTTCTCCTGAGAACCACCCAGGAGTATCCCAATATCTGAATTTCTCCCACAGTCCAGCAGTTGCTTGTTTTAGGGCCACTGACTAGAGAAAAGAGCTGGAAATCATCCTGGAATATGAGAAGCATTTCCCCTCACTGTCTTCATCTGTTAGGAAAAAGAAGATAATAACACTCTTGGTTAGTTGCCTGAAAGGACTTTTGGGGACATGAAAGAATAACATTGGGAAAGTGCTTTAAATGTTCTTGTAAAATTTTCTGAAATAACGGGTACAGATTCTTTTTCCCTCCAAAATGAAGATGCAGCCAATGTCAAACATCCTTAGAAGTTAATTTGTTAACAGAGCCTTTTGCAGAGAGCCGATCTGCACTCGCATCACCTGGAGGACAGCATGGCTGCAGACGAAGCAGTTCTGATCCAAAAGCTGGAAGCAGCTCGATTAGAGCAGCCATGTGCTTTCAGCAGGTCTCACTGCTTGGTTTAGGCACATCACTGCACTAACGAAGCCACACAGATTTCTAAGCAGAGCTGGCTCGTGTCCAGCTGCAGAGCAACTGCAGATCTGTCTGCAAAAAGCCCCACAACCAGCACTGTTGGGGTGGGAGATGGAGCAAAAGCCCTCTTGTGAGCAGCACCCAACACGATGCATAGTCCAGGTCAGTTGCTGGGGTAACAGTAGGGCAGGTGCTACATCCAGCCCTGCAGAACTGAGGTCTAGGTGAAAAGCAGTAAGTATTTAAATAATAATAATATAATCCTACATGTGGGAGCCATGGGTTGGGCCGCAAATGGTACTGAAGCAACCTCCCTATCATATCATCATCTTTAGACAAATGCAGAGATGTGCAGCAGGCTCCCAATCTGCTTACACTGTTACAGTCAAGATGGTTAGACTGTGGGGCACTTCTTCCCCAAATCAGGCTGCTGAGATCTCCCATCTCTTACCAAAACCCAGAGTCAGGTGACTCTATGGTCCAGATTTGATAACTGAGAATTAGTGTGATTGCAAAATAGAACAAGATGAAAAATTGCTCTTGTGGATTTTTTTAGATGAAATCTTGCCACACCAAACTCTTTTTATTATTATTTTTAATTTTATTTTTATTATTATTATTATATTTATTTATTTATTTATTTATTTATTTATTTTTTCTGGCACAGCAACAGACCGTTTGGATAGAGAAGCATAGATGTTTTATCTTGCCTCTAATAAGCTTTTGGTATTGTTTTAAACAACATTCTATTGAGCAAGTCAAAGTAATAATATATGGGAGAAAAAATTGCTGAGAAATTAATGTATGCCAATACTACGCTCTCTAACAGGAAGCATGTCATGAGCAGAGTTTTGCAGTAGTGTTTCTGTGGAATTATACAATGCCCTTATGAATGAATTGGTGATAGAGGAGAGAGAAAGTTCATTAAATACACAGATCATGAATTCTGCAGACATCCAATACTGAAGATTGAAAGTATATTCAGGGTGCAGATGAAATATATTCAGGGTAATTAATTAAATTAATTTTCCCAAAATAAAGAGATGGTTGGGAAAAGCTAGGCTGCTATTTGACAAGGACAATAGAGAATATTATTAATAAAACGTGATGTAATCTTTTTGCTCTGCTTGGTTTGGCTGAATTTAAATTGAATGAATGTGTTCAATTCAAGAAATATGTAGGCCAGTTGCAGAAGATACAAAAAGGTTTAACAAGAATGGTAAGAAATCTAGATAACACGGTCTGCAATAAAATTTGATGGAGTTGGGGTTATTTAGTTTCTTCTTTAGAAAAGATTGCAGGGAGATGTAATAATGGTCTTCAGATATGTGGAATTAGCAGCAAAGAGGAATGGAGTAAACTATCTTCATGCCTAGCGCAGGTAGAACAAGAAGTAGTAGGTTTAAATTGCAATAAGAAAGATTTAGGATAGCCTCTGGGGAAAAATGTAAACATAAATGTAATTAAGCACTGAGATGGATTGCTTAGTAAGGTTGTACAATCTCCATCACAGGAGGTGTTTAAGAACAGGTAAAACATGCACTCACTTTCCACAATAATCTTCCTTAATTCTTAATCCCTTATACTCTGAGTTATTGTATTGTTCTTCTAAGTATCTTTGATTCAAAGAGCTCTTCTATTTAGACTTTCATATAACCGTATTATGTAGACCTTGTTCTTAGAGCAGTAAAATAGCAGGATACAAAATAGCAAAAGAAGGATAGCAGAAGCTGATCCTTATTTCTTAAAAATCACACTACCCTGAATAATAATTTTGTGTGAAGATTAAAGACTTTAGCATTTCTTTCCACTTGAAGATAGTTTTTTTCCATTAAAAAATTCCAGTTACAGAAAAAAGGGCTGGCCGTAACTCCTTGATAATAGTGTCCTTGTGTTAGGCTATATTGCTGAGTTCTTCAGTTTCTCTTCTTAAAAATAGGACTTAACAGTATTACAATAGAGAATATCATAACAATTTATAGTACTAGAGCAACAAAGTCAATATAATAAGTACCAAAGATCGAAGATATAGACCACAAGCCAAGACAAAGCTATAGCCTGTCTGTAGGCAAAATACCCTAGGATTTTTGTAGACCTTGGCAGAAGTACATAATGAAAAAGCCTATGCATTTTTATAATATTAAACAGGACGTGACTTCAATACTGGATATATATCTTTGCCTTAGCTTGATATTGATATCTAATCATGTTCCTTGGATGAACTGAATATGGTCCTTCTCCATATGATGTTGAGTTCACAGCATAAGTGAAATTCCTGTTTTCTTGAGGGCTGATTGCATATTTCAGTGAGTGATTACTGTGCAAACAAAAAGAGATGTCATAGAAAATCCTGCCCTGAACAGTTATGAAGAGTGACTCAAAGAAGCAGAGCGGATGCCAAACACATTTCTCTGCAGACCTTTTCCATGGTTTCTTTTCATTTTTGATGCAGTACTGGTAGATTGTACTTAGCATTTATTTTGAAACTAATTAACCTTGACTGTTTATTATGTATCTTAAAAGGCAAATGCCTAATTTCCACTTTTTAATATTCAATTTCATATGTTTCTTAGCATATTGTTAGTGAAAGCTCTTTAACTGGAAAGATTATGACACATCATCTCAAAAAAAAAAAAAAAAAAGCTAGGATGAATATTTTTCCCCATGTCTGCAGAATTTTTTTCCATACACTGTTTTGGATCGATGAGCCTCATCTTTGGGACATGTGCCACAAGACAGCAGGATAAACCAAAATCTTCCTTGGCAGTTCTGACTGCATGTTGCAGGAATCCCCAATATCCTTCAGGATAGAGTAAAAACCACTGAAACAACATTTCAGAAGAAATAAATTCTTCAGAGCCTACTACCTCAAATTAAACCTCACCTAGAGTAGCTCTCTTGACCGTATAGATATTCAACTTGTAAAGTTTTTCATAACCGTCGCTTAGATGCCCCTGGCTTTGCTGCAGGTACTGCTGGATTTTTGACTGTTCTTTTCAGTCAGCGTAGGTATTTTCCACTGACTTTACTGGTTAGTAGATCAGGTCCTACAAGAATAGATACAGCTTTGTAAGAGTTTCAGTAAACCAATGTGCTTGGGTCCAGACCATCTCACCTGACTCTAAGGTCTGCAAAGGTAAGGTATGTGGGTAGTTAGATTAGCATTCCTAATGCAGTAAACATTTTTTTTTCTTTTTTTCTTTTTTTTTAATAATACAGGAAGCATTAAAGGGCAACATTTTTATGCTGCACTTCAGTTAGATGGATGAATCTGAACCATGGGTATTTATTTGCATCAACCTGTATAATAGTTGTGCTGCTGAAACCCCAACTAGAAGCTGAGAGAAATGGTTTACAGCAGTAATCACTACTAACATTAACCTGCCTATCCAGAACAGACGTAGATGAGTGTCTGGAGAAACTTTAAGTGGCTCTGAAATGCTTGTGCAAGTCACACGACATTTTATCATATACATTAATTTTTCCTTAGCGTTGAATCCCTTTAAAGACATGGCAGGCCCTGCAATTTATGAATATTTACTATTTTGATTAGTTTAATACTTTAACTGATGCAAGGAGACTTGAGAAAGGAAAATGATATTAAATGATAGTCACAGATGAAAGACGCTGTAATTAAAATTAAGGAATATCATCTCAGACCCACTGCCTTTGGCTTCTGTATTGCCTCTTCAGCCTTATTCTTCTGTGAAAACTTTGCCATAAATTAAATATCTTCTCCATCTGCGAAACAAAAGATGATTTTGAAAGCTATCCTCCACTGTAAGCCATACAGAAAGTGTGTATTCAGTCTGGGTATGAGGCTTTGTGGACCAGGAACAAGCTATAGAAGCTTTGGTCCTGCAATGTCTTGGTGTTGATACTGTTATCTTTATAATAATACACACTCTGAATATTTTATGCTAGGTAAGAGCAATCTTTATTTTTATTTTATTTATTTTTAAATAAATGTTCAAAAAATTAACTGTCATTTATAATACTGACCGAGAAGAGGTTTCTGGTTAAAAAAAAAAAAAAAAGAAAAAAAAAAAAGTCCTGCTTTCCTTTAACATATTGATTGCTCTCAAGAGTAAAACTGTTGAATACTCCCTTATCATCAGCAGTGAAGTCATCTAAATTTTGCTTAAGGATGTTCAAATTATTTGCCTCCAGCTCCTTTGAACTGAGATCCTTCCTGACTATTTACTATTTCTCTAAAACAATGCCTCCTTGAATTCTTATGCTGACATCATCTGAGGAATTCAGGATGTGCTTACAGAAATCGATGGATTAATCCTCACAATGACCCTAAAAACAGAGAATTATTATATTTCTGACTTTGTAGAGTGGGGAATTGAGGTACAGCAAAAAACCTTTTTAGCCAAAAGACAGATACATATGGTCTTAGCTGTGTAAAGCCTTAGCAAACAGAATCATGATTTGTTTTCTGGACTTCAAGTTCATGTCCTAGCAGTAATACAAAGCTTTCTCTCCCCTATGTAATGCATTCCCTCTTCCTTCAAACATCTGCCCTTGAAACTCCTGCTTAGTGTAAATGTATTATAATCCTTAGTTTCAGTATTTCATCCATGTTATCCCATAAATAGATTCTTTCAAGAGTAAATAATTCCATTTTGAATCAACCCCTTTTTGTACGAGTCATTCTCCCCATGCGTCATATTTGCAGCTCAGATGCTTTGTGCTTTCCAGTTGAAATATACCTCTCATCTCAGCAATTATTTAGGAATCAGTATCTACTTCCTATATATTACTGAGGGAAAAGCTTCCAAATATTCCTAAAAGCTTTCATGCATTTTCACTGTAGCCTGTTCAATGGCAAACCTGATTTTTATTCATATAGGATAAGCATGTCAAGTTTCTAATCCTAGTACAATCTTTACTGTAGTCCTATTTTATTTATTCAGTTTATCCCATGTTTTCGTTGTTTTCAAAGAACACTAAATCAGGCAGGGATAGAGCTGAGATTTTGGAACAGATATTCATTGGCAAAAATAGCAGTGAGGTGCCTGACTCCTAGTTCATGTGGGTAAGCAACCTGGCTGGTTGAAGCCTTTGGGGATTTGAAAATCTCTTCCCAATACCTGTCCCAAAGTGCAACAAAACAACCTACTTCATATTTACTGTAGAAATTGTGTTCAGATGAGGTAGTAGTGAAAAAAAAAAAAAAAAAAAAAGTGAGCTGCAAACTCACACCTTAGTTTACATTCGTAGAAGCTGCCCTTTGTAGACAAACCTCTAAATATAACACAAAGGCAAATTTGGTGGGTTCTCTAGTCTGTTGTCTGCTGTGATCACATTATACGGAAGATTAGAGTTCAATATGAAGTCCTTGCCATCCTATTGGCAAAGTCTGGGTATTGACATGATGCTTTTTGTGTCTTTGTGAAATAGTAAATCATGTTCATTGTAATATTTTGTGAAATGACAGCTCCGTGCCATGTCTGTGTCCAGTTTTCCTCTTTGCTTTGTTTTTAAAACAGGAGAGAAACCACTTAAAGCTCAGAGTTTTGGAAAAAGCACAAGAAGGGGTGAACAAATTCAACGTAGTAACAGGATCCTTTTCCTGCAATCCGATCATTTTTATGGGGTTTTGACAGCTAGGAGGAAAAATGATTTCTCTTTTCTTTTAAACTGGTCTCTGGTCTCAGACTCATTGAAGTTTTGAGTTCTTCAGGCAGGCAAATGATGTCAGGGCACCCTGCAGAGGCTGAAAGGGCACTTGGCACAGATGTGTCTCCTTCCCCAGTGACATTAATGGAGTGTCCTCAGCTCAGGCTGGCCTCAGTGGCTCAGCCCCACAAAATCCCCTTCCCTATTGCCACCTGTGGGGAAGGAGGAGCAGACCGTGGAAGTCAAAGCCCTTCTTTGATGCTGTTTGCCAAGTCCTTTTGGAACACACGAAAAAGAAAGAATCCCCCGAGTTTGTCTGAATAAAGAAGAGCAGAGTTCAGCATTTGATACTTATTTGGAAGGAGTGGAAAGTAAAACAATATAGCACAGACTGATACCCAAAATTTGCCGTTTCCATCAGGGTTCTGACAAAAAATGAAATTTAGCTCAGAAGAATGGGCAGAAGGAAATCACTTTAGCTTACATCTGAAATTAACTTGTGTTGTTGTGGTGTTTGTATGTCCAAGATGGACCTGAAGGTCCAAGAAAGGTTAAAACAGTCTGAACCATTGAATCACAGAATGGTTTGGGTTGGAAGGGACCTTAAAGCCCATTCAGTCCCAACCCCTGCCATGGGCAGGGACACCGCCCACTAGACCAGGTTGCCCAAAGTCCCATCCAACCTGGTATTGGGCACAGCCAGGAATGGGGCATCCACAGCTTCTCTAGGCAACCTGTTCCAGTGCCTCACCACCCTCTGAGTAAAGAATGCCCTCCTAATATCTAATATAAATCTCCCCTCTTTTAATTTAAAACCACTCCCCCTTGGCCTATCATCTCTCTGTTTGGGTCTTGCTGGAGCCTGTTTTTGCCGTTAGTACCCAAAGCTGGTACTTGGAGTAGGCACCTCCTTAACTGAGGTGGGACAGGCAGAGTGTAGGCTGAATTAGGGGTCACACTTTTCCCCACTGACAAGCAGAGTTTACAGTGACAATTTTGTTGATAAACCAAAATTTTGGCAAATAACTGTTCCAACAAATATTGTCACCTCCAAACCAGAAATGCTTTGCAAATGTGTGCAAATTTTTATGACAAATTTGTGAGGGCAACTTTTGTCTGACCAGCACTCACAGCTACTGCTTGAGTTGTTCAAAAGCTGTGTTGAAATCCATGCTCTGTTTGGTTCACAGCCACAATCTGAACCTTCACTTTGCTGTTCTTCAGGCGAGTTTCCTAACCGTTTGCTTACATTTCTTGCACAGCAATGACTTTCATATATTTTCACAAAAAATAATTATATCTGCTTAGCTCAGGTTGAGAAGGTCCAAGGTGCCTTGTGGTTCAAGTTCCTGTGTGGAAGTTAGTCCTCCAACAACCCAAGCAAAAACCAACCAACCAACAAGAAAAGTAGGGGGGGGGGGGAAAAAAACACACCACACTTAAGGATTTCATAAAAATGACCCAATGAACTGTATGAAACCTGGGCAGGTTCTAGCCACGTCTTCAAGGTTAGGAGGGGAGCTGAAATTTGCAGATGAAACACTGGCATGACAGCTGGGATATCCCTGCAGCTGGAGCACATAGGTGCTGTGTATGGATCTCATCAAAGGCAGACACAATCAGGAGCCTCTTTGGTTTGTGCTCATTCATGCCTTGCCAGTTCTGTTCACTTTGATGATAAAATTCCTTCTCGCTGCAATTTTAAGGAAATGGGGAGAAAATGCACAAAATACTTTGGAAAATTTCACTAAGGCTTTTAGAACAATTTTCTGTTAAGCAGTCAGTTTTTTGTCTCCAAGGGGGATTTACCATGTTTCAACCAATACTAAATAGGAAACTAAACCAACCTGTCACTGAAAGTAAAATGTTGACTCATGTTGACATTTGAGCCAAAACTCGTAACAGGCCTTGGGAAGGACAGTTAAGATCTCCTGCATCTGCTTCCTATCTGGAGGTAGAGGATATTAGCATTTTCTCTGCTTTTGACGACAAAAAAATGGAAGAGTTAACACCAAAATATGAGCTTGAATAAAAAATGAGTCTCTTCGTATTTAGAGTGTCTGTCACAGAGCAGTAAAATCAGTGGAAAATTAGCAATTTTTCTACAGAATCGCACTTCTCATTCGTGAAACCTTTATTAAGCCCATTTGTAAGAAATAAAGGCATTCATAGTGTTGAGTGGTAAACTGAGGAAATGTAATGAATTCTGCTCCATTAATATTCACTGTTTGCAACAGATGAATTAACAACACTTAAGTTCATGGGCCAAATATATTAAAGACAGAAGACTGTAACTTCTTATAATTGCAGATGATGCACGTCAGCTTTGTTGAGGAGATAACGTTATAACATTAAACATTAGGAAAATATTCCTCTAAGAAGTCTGGCAGAAAAAAAAAAAAAAAAAAAGAAAAAAAGAAAAAAAAAAAGGGAGAAAAAAAGAAAAACAATATTTCTACCAAATCTGGAAGGTTAGGAAACCCAGCAGATCTACTGAATCCTGGCATGGGGCATACAGAGAATACATGACCACCCAACAACAGCAAAGCATCAGTCTCTGGGCCTCAGTTTCCCAAACTCTGTTGGAGGTGACTGAGAATCATTTCCAAAGCTTTCATCTGGGATGTTTTATTTAATGTGTTTTGTTGTGTGGGAACTGAATTAGACCAATGATATGATAAGGTCTGCCACTTAATTGGGAAATGGTTCTGCATAATAAATTTGAGCTCAGCTGCTGCCAAGTGCTATCAGAGAGTGAAAATGATGTATCAAAAAAAAAAAAGGCAAAAAAAAAAACACAAACAAACACCAACCCACAAACAAACAGACAAGCCCCAAACCAAGCAACAAACACCTTATGTTATGGAAATGGGTGGCAGGATCTGGCTGGATCAGAGACTGATGGACATAATGTGAGAATCGCAGTGAAATTTTGTGGTTGGTGTTACACAGAGAGTCAGTCTAGGTGGTCTGAGCGGTGCCTCCTGGCCCCAGAAGATATTGAACCAGGGGATGTTTTGATCTCTTTGCTGTTTTTCTTTTTTAAAATGTCATTTCTTGCGTCTACTTTCACACTGTAAGTGTAAGGTTTTCACTTGCACTCATATTAGTGAACCTTTAGCTCCTCTAATCAAGATCCTGCAAATGTTGTCTTTGGGAATGGGGCTAAATATATTCATAAGCTTTTGCAGGAGCAGGCATTAATCAGAGCAGCCCTTTTTAAAAGGACTGCATTTAATTAAATTAATTATGTCTTTTTGTATTTAATTAATTCCATGCTTCAGGGTTTCCACTATATGCCTACAGAGGCCAGGAAGATTTTTTTTTCCCACCTTTGATGAATAACTTGGCTGCTGATTTTTTGGTGTTTATTTTTTCCCTACTTTTCTCAGAATCATCAGAGATTGGCAGCAGTCTGACATGGGACATGAGATCAGGTGCAGTGTTGCTTCCCTCTCTATTTCTTCTTGCTCCTAAGCTCAGATTTAAACCACTCATCAGTTACAGTTCAGATTTAAACCACTCATCAGTTACAGGTCCAGGACAGTTTTCTCTTAGATCTATTAAATCTATTATATCTGCAAAAAAAACTGTGCATTAGCTAGATTCTTTGGGAATTGTCAGTGGCCAGTGTCGTGCACAGCAGATGCCCAAACCATTGGCAACAACAGTCTCTCCTAGGGTCATCTTTTAAAATATAATGTTTTGGAGCCTGCTTTGCTTTCTTGAGCAATAGATCTGAATTTCTCACTCAATGCTGGGAAACGTGGATGATGATATTTGGATCTGTGCACAGAAAAGGCTCTTAGGGGACCTCCTGGTCTTTGTGTCTGTTACATCTGTAGTTGCAGGGGAGTAGATGAGCTGATATAGGTGATGTCCTCTAGTCTGACATCCCTGAGACTGTCCTGAGATACATAGAGAAAGAAAAAAAAAAGAAAAGGAAAAAATAAATAAAGTTGTATATTTACCAAGTGGTTTGTACTGAAAAACATCACTTTAAAATGTATTTTTAAATGGCTTAATTTCACCGATACTGCTAAAGAACCAATGGGACCTTTGTTTTCTGCTGCTTTTGCCATCATTTTGACAGACCAAATAATTCATACTCCTAATCTACTATCCACTAAAAGAAGTTTGAGAGAATGACTCTCTTGTTAATGCACATGAATCTATCAGCCCCCATCCTGTTAATGGCTTTAACCCCAACAAGTGGCACAAGGCTGTGCCTGGCTGCCGTGCTGAAGGCAAAGCCCAGCCTTGAAGCAGGGATAGAAGAGAGGATCTCCTCAGGCTGGAGACCAGACAAGCTGGAAACCAATGTTTTTCCTCTGTCCAGGTGATAAAGCTGCAGTTAACTGAAAGAGAACTTTGTGATGATGACTGAGAGAACTTGGTGGCCCAGCATGAATAAGTATTTGTGATGATGGTAATTAATCAGGGCTGGGACAAGCTACTTTGTTCATATGGTACCCCAAATCCATTTTTTTCAACATATCTAAAAATCAGATAACAAAACAGAGCACAAAATATCTTAAAATAAAGCATCTTATTGACCACAGGGTTTAAGTGTGAGTTTTCTTCTCTGTTTTTCTGGTGTGCACCAACACAGTGACCAATTCTTCAGAAACCCGCAGAGGAAATGTCAACATCCAAGACTACCTTGAGCATGAAGAACAAAGTGTTTGGGCTGCAGAAAAACCTTAAAATCCTTCTGGGGCTGTACAGGACAAGGCTAGATTTAGCCAGGGTCCTTATGCTGAGTAACACGTGCCTGTTACTGAGTCAGTGCTCAGGTCTCTGCTCCAATTGTTAAGGTAAGAGACCTAAGGAGGAAGCATCAAAGGTCCTCAGTGGTCCCTTTTCCTGGGGTCTTCCCTGTGGAAACTTCTACTTCAGCAAACTGGCCCTGCTTTGAAATGAACCCAGGACCCATGCACACCCAGACGTGGAAGCAAAACAGGGTTCATTCAAACCTGTCAGGAACTTGTCCATTTGCATCACTTTCTCTTGCACAAAACAGTGATATAGAAATACTTTGCTCAAGCAGCAAATAGAAATGCTAATATTTTATTTCCAAGGACTTACTAACGTGTAATCCTATTTTAGCCATTTCAGCTTTTTATCTTTTCCAGTGAGGAAAAAAAAAAAAAAAAAGAAAAGAGATCCTTATAGCATTATTAATTCTTCTTTCTGAAAATCCTTGTGCCTTCAGGTACAGAGGACCACAGAAACGCTCCTGACACAAGTGTTCTTTGGTTCAGCTCTTCATATGTTGTCTTTTAATTTTGGGATTTTGTTGTGATTGTAAATGGCAGGACAGGGTTAAACATAGAGTATTATATTCTGGCGTTTGACACAAAGGCTGTGGCTCTTCTCTGCCAGAAATACTGATCTGGGGAGGAAAGAAAACTGTTGATTTCAGCGCACCATATCAGGTAAGACCAGTTGCAGTGCAGAGCTTTGGTGTTCCTGGGGTTCCCTAACCTGTACAGGCACATCTGCAACCACTACCATTCAGTACACCTAAAATGTTACTGGGTATCAAAAGCTACAAGATGAAGATCAGAATAAAAGCAATCAAAAATAATCTGGCTCAAGAGAATTTTCTGCAAAAAAGTTAAGGACAAAGATTTCTTAATTTCTGGGCTGAAACATAGAATTAAATCCCCCACGAATTAATAAATATCATAAAACTCATCATTGTCTGCTCAAATGCAAGATGTCCACTTCTGACCTACCTCCTCTAACACAGAACAACAAACATTAAAAAAAAAAAAATCCTTGGGATGGCAAAATCCCCTATTGCACAAACTTCTCTCCTGGGGAAAGTATGAGAAAGACCAGACAGCGGATGGTAAATGCCAGTCACGTCTCTGAATGGACTACTGGAAGGCAGTCACATGTTGTGGTGGGGAGCTCAACATGAGAACATACAAACACAACAACACACAATCTGATAGCCCGTCATGAGATAAACTTCGTACCAAAGCCAGGGAGAATTTTGCCTCAGTAGCCTACAACCTTTTATCCACAGCCTCAGAATTTGTTGCTGTCAAACTGTAACAGTTTTTTTTGTTTGTTTTGTTTTCTTGCTGCATTTAACTTTTTCTAGTAAGTTTCTGCTGCTAAGTAAGTAAGGGAAAAAAAAAATCTTCCTTATAACAATGCTGTCTCCTTTCTTGAGATTTGCAGCTGAGGAAGGGTGTGTTCAAGGAAGAGAATGCCAGTTTCTTAGGAAAGCTTTTATTTAAAAAAAAAAAAAAAAAGAAAGAAAAAAAAGAAAAAACGAAACAAAACAAGACAAAACACACACACACACACAGAAAAACATTCCAATACAACAAATCGGAAACTAAACAGTAATGTCAGTCAAACTACAAAAAAGGATCATCAGATTCTTAAGTAAAAGCTACAGATAGAGTGAGCCAGACGCCAAACTGATTTTATTATGCCTCCGCTTTAGCATAAATAGGCAACTGTCAAAATACAGCATCTTGTCATTCGACAAAGTGAAATTCCTCTAAATTGAATCAAGTTGAACAGAGAGACGACTGTAGTTTAGACAGGCTCTCCCTCCCCTTCTGACATTGTGGGCCTGCTTGGCAGAGTGCTCAGGTTTCAAATGAAAGAAATGTGTTGGAATAGAGCAAGTGATGAAAAAAATGTCCTTAACAGGAACTTCATTAATTAAAACCCAAGAGGCTGACAAGCCTTGAGCTAATAGTTTGCAGTGTTGGGATGAGGGGTATATATTACTCTGAGCTACAAGCCAGGGTTATCCCCCACCCGTACTATCAGGACTAGTGGAAGTTTCTTCTGTAATTTAAACAGTATTCACTGTTGGAAAAGAAAAGAAAAGAAGCACAACATCAATAAAACTGAACACATCGCACTTCTGTTAACCTTAGGGCAGCATACAGCTGTCACCATTTACAAAAATCTGAGCTATCAGTTTTAGGGTGTCATCCCGGTGCCCATCACCAGGTATCTAAAATAGATCAACACCAGACTGGCTTCACAGCAGTTTTCATGGACTTGGTGACTTCTGGCATTTGAAAACCCACCTTGGACAGGATAGTGTCTTGGATTGTTTGTTCATGAGTTTTGAGATTTAGCTTTCTGGAGATAGATTTGACCTTAGGCTGGCCAAGAAGTTAGGTAAGTAGAGGGGGACCACCAGGGCATTTTTGAGGATCTTGATTGTAATAGCAGAAGAGATTGCAAAGAAGAAGGTACAGCATTTTCTGAAGATCAGATGTATCTTCTGTAGAACCTATAAAGCAGATTTTATCTTCAGGTAATATTTTTAAAATTGTTCTGCCTGCCTTAATGTTGCATGATATTTTTCCTCACAGGACCCTGTGCTCAACTCTCTCTCTCTGAAGATTTGTTTAATATTTTTCCACACCATGCACTGTCTTCAAGCTGAGTTTCTCCTGAAGTGTCACCAAAAAGTAAGTGTAGATCTCAAAAGAACCTTACTTCACTCATTCGTGACATAAAGGGGTAGGCTGAAGGGAGCACAGATCAGACAGGGAACAGCAGGTCAATGAACAAAGCTATTAAAATGGGAGCTCTAAGTTGAAATGGCTCAGATCATATCCTGGTGGAGCCTGAAAGCAAGGAGGCAGAAGAAAGACTGGAGGAAAGTCACATTCCTGGGCATTATATATCTGCGTGAACCAGGCCACGTCTCCTTCTGCAATCCTCATCATTTGTCATCTAATTTCAACATGTGTTGATAATGATTTTTTTGTGATAATGAAGCAGAGACAACCACCTTTTCAATCAGTGAGTGTTTATTTGTTCCAGTAGGTGCTTGGCCTGCACACTGACAGGCAATGTTCCAAAAGCAGGGAAATACCATGTCTGATTGGGAAGTTCAAAATGGAGGCTTTTCTCTGAGGAGAACGAAAGGAGAGAGCAAGAATAGGGTTATGACCTAGCTCACAGTGTACCCCCTTTACAACAAAGGAAAAGAAAAAAATGAACAGGACTTGTTGTCTATCTGCCATTCCCCTGAGCATCTGTGGTATTAACATGAGCTACAGAAAGATTAAGAAAATGATTAAAAGAAAGAAAGAAAGAAAGAAAGAAAGAAAGAAAGAAAGAAAGAAAGAAAGAAATTGAAAAGGAGATTATAAAATGAACCAGTCTGTTATCTTTCTTTTTCAACTTTGGTTTCAAATTAGGGTATTTCACACATAGGATGGAGCATTTTTCCAAACAAAAACCTCAACATCTGGAAATTTCATTGTTCATCATAAACTAGACAGACCTTCCTTCCTTTCCTTCTGCTGGTCAGTCCCAGCCAAAAAGCCAGAGTCCAACATCCATGCTCAATAAAGTATAGTCCCACAGAGCAAAGCATTACGCATGCTACACTGCTAAACAACTGGTAGTAATCAGGCTACTGAAATCTGAAATACTGAAATACTGAAAGGAGTAAAAGAAAAAGAGTTTGACCCATTTGCAAAAGCAAAAGGAAAACGCACCCAGAGCTTGTAAAAACAACAAGAAAAAATGCAATGAGAAAAATTTATTTTTCTAAACAGAAATTGCTGACTTATATCAAGCTCTCTTCAGGCCAGAGGAAATACCCGGATGACTCAGTCAGGTTAATATAGCACTTTAATAGCACTGTTCCAGACATATTAATCTCATAGACCTTTGCCATCAGGTATATGACAGTTTGAGAAGTAAAATGCAAGAGGGTTGGCCATTGAATGTCTCCCAGTAACTTCTCCATCCAGTAGTTCAGGCCATATGGAAGTTAGGATACAAATTCAGACCCAGCTTATGGCCTATGCTTACCTCTGTTTAAAATATTCTGTTGCAGCACAGAAGAAAACACTTTTTTATTGTTGTTGTTTTGTTTTGTTTTGTTCCATAATTAAACAAGATGTAAGTCTCCTATATATATATATATATTTTTTTTGGACAGGTAAAGCGAATAGTTTCTGTATGTGCGATCAGGCAAACAAAACTCTTATTAAATCAGCTCCCCTTTTCCCACAGACCTCTCACAAAAAGATTAGTTTCATGCCTCAAGTATACTATAAATGAATGCAAAAAAACATCCTTCTAGGAGCAAAGGTTTGACCAAGGATCAGAGAGGGACACTCTCTTCCTGAAAGCAATGCCTTGAAAGCAAAGGAGCTACTTCACTTTGACTCCTAACATAACACTATTGGCTAAGGACAAACTTGAAATATGAAAAGAAAGGTGGTAAGCAAGAAGGCAAGGTGAGGCCAATGCTGGAGTATTTCATACTCTCCCACTTCCTCTATATTTAAAGAGACTTTGGAAAATTGGAAGGCAAACCTCAAATTACTGTCAATGAGAAAATTCAGTCTCTCAAAATTGTTCAGACCATGGAATTTATCAGGAAGATAACTGAACAGGGGTGAAACTGGGGTTTTTAAAATTGTCTCTACAAGAAAAGACCCCACAAACAATGGCTCTTTAATTTATCAGTGAAAGGGATAACGGGAATGAAGAGCCTAAAACTTACAAATAGAAAAATGACAATGAAATTGATTAATGATTATCAAAAAATACAAGGAAAGCAGTGATATATACACATGTGGAACTTTTCAAAGGACAATATGCAGGTCAAAGGTATGTCTTAGCCAAAACAAAACAAAATCCATTATCAAAATTCCAAATTATGGGAGTCTATAGACAGGTCACTGAGGATAATTTGATAGGTGCACTACAGTATTAAAGGTCTTTTTATTACTTTTCTTGTCTTAAATTCTCTGAATCAATTGATGTACTACAGTACCCCATTCCAGCATTGAGTAGCTATGAAGCTACTGGTCAAATCTTTGCACAATCATCATATGGTTGTGGTGCTTTGGCACAGCAGAGGGATTATGGTGTTAATATTGGAAATTAGTTGCATGGATCTAGTTTAAAAGCTGACGTAGGTTATGTATAACTTGTGTATGTGGCGCCCTAAATGAGCTGAAAGGGGTTTTGATTGCTCAAGAAGGAGGATGATAATGCTGTCAGCCTGCACAGATCTTCTCTCCTAACTGAAATATGCAGAGCAAACTGCTATTTATCAGTGTAAAAGCCTTGCCAACAGAGAAATGAAGATCTTCCCAGTCTCTCACGCTGAGCCTTTGAATTCAGGCCGTCTTCACAGAAATAATATTAAGCAATCTGAGGAGACTGCCTTATACTTGTTCCCAGGCTTCTTTGAGGAGTAGCTGGCAGAAAAGATGGAAAGGAAACAGCAGAGAAAGGTGAAAGATAAAAGAAAAAGTTTGTAGTGAAATGTTCCACTTATTTAGCTGACTAAAGTTCACCATCTGTGTAGAGCTGTGTTGAGAGCCAAGGAATTTGCATGTTACAGTGAACCGTTTATGAAATACACAAATATGTATATAAATATATTTATACTAAGTTTTCTTGTAGTTGGGGCTTTTTTACTAGTAAAATACTGTAATTACACTAATGTTCATAACTTTACATAACTTACTTGCCATAAGGAATCAATAAATTTCTAAAAATTCTTGAGATTTTGAAGACAGCTTTTTCAGTATTAAATGTAACATATTCTTCAGCATTTACTTGAAGATTTTATTTCACTTCCAAAATGGATATCATTTTTGTTGTTGCTGTTGCTGTTTTTTATATGACTATGCAATATGTATTAGTATCAGCTCATTAAGAATACCCAGCACAGGTGAAAACTTTCCATTCTGTTATCCAAAGCAACCTCTTTAACCTAGGCAAATCTTTCTAAAACAGAAATAATAAAATCCTCTGGAGTGCCAGGGCACATTGGCACCTTCATCAGGTTTAGTGAAGAAATTCGCTTTCCAACTTATCTTTCTATGTGTGAAAGGCTTTTTTTCACAAAGAAAGACAAGAAACTGGTGGCTCAGCTGCTGCACGCTACTACAATCTTGCCTAGATTTGCACAAGATGAAGATTTGGATCCATCTGGTCACTTAATAGAAGTGTGTGCAGGTAGACATAGAAACAAGAATCATGGAATGGTTTCTGTGTATATGGACAGGATAGGATAGGATAGGATAGGATAGGATAGGATAGGATAGGATAGGATAGGATAGGATAGGATAGGATAGGATAGAAGGGAATGGGTTGGAAGGGACCTCTGGGCCCGTCTGGTCCAAACCTGCAGCTCAAGCAGGACCATGAGAGCTCAGGACCATGACCAGGTGGCTTTTGAAGATCTCCAAGAAGGGAGATTCTGTAACTCTAGACAACCAGAAAGGCAAAAGTGAAGCTGCCTGGCAGTATCTTGCTCATGTGCCTTGTGTTGCAGTGGTTGTCAGTATACCAGCTTGTACAGCTCTAAATTTTTCTGCATCCTGAACAGCCACCCCAGTTCTCCTTTCTTTAAAGAGATCATAATGGTCGTTCAATGTTACTGAATGAAGAAGCTCTTCAACCTCCTTCCACAAAACCAAACTCATGTTTCAGAAAATAAATCAGATGGAGAGTTCTGCTCTGGCCTGGCACTTTCAATATTTTCATAAATCAGTTGAATAATGGATATCATGGTTAATAAATGTAAGGGTATCAGCAGAATGGAAGAGGTTATGTGCATGCTGGAAGAAGAGATTGAATTCAGGAAGGGCAGAACAAAGTGGAGAAAGACTGGCAGTTGTGTTGGAAAAGGTTGAGGAGCGGAGCAGAAGTGGAGTGAATACAAGTCAACGTCACCATGATGTTGGAGAAGAAAGGTAAATGTGACAAGCAGCGTCATATAAACTGAATGGGGAGAAACCAGAAGACAGCACTAAGACGAGGATGGCTAGAAAACCTGACCTGGGAGGAAAAACTGAAAGGCCAATTTTTAAGACAATAAATCTGCAACAGCTCCTGGAGGTATCTTCTGTATATTTCTGTTTGCATGCAATGCCCATTAAACATGTTCACTTACTTACTTTTGCAAAAACAAATACATTTCCCTCTGGTCCCTGTCAGGGAAGACTCCCAGGCACCTATGAAGAGCCCTGGGTGTCACCTGGACTCCCCCGAGTTTGGGATCAACCCCTTCATCTCAGGTCTCCAGACAGCTCCAAACCTGTCAGCCAACAGTTGGGAGCTCTCCGCAGCCAACTGCCTTACAGCTTCTGGATGAGGTGTTGGCTGGTCCCTTGTTGCTGTGTACAAAATAATCTGGGCTTAGGCATCAACATGTAGATGATTCCTTTCCTTTGTGGAGCAGTGTTTTCCCATCTAAATTACAAGAGCTATAACTTGCCTTAAACTGAGATCGCAGTAAAGTAGTCAGCTACAAGCTACAAGCTGTAAATGCCTATTTAGCTCAAGGAAATGGCAAGTGCTCATCTTTAGGGCCATAAAACTAACTATAATAAAACATATACTTTCCTAAAGGGGGCTGTTTAGATAGCAGAGCTGAAATAGCATCTGTCCGAACACACAGAAGCACACGTACTGGGATCCAGTCTCTGCCTCAGGTGTATCATTTGAATTAGATCAGCTATTGATGCTAGCTGGCTATGATTAGTATCCACGATTTACAGAATTTCTTCTGTGCCATATATTGCAATTGGTGTAGTTCAAAGTGAGCCACTAGGTGAAATGCACACATCGAAACTTGAAACTCATAAATGATAAATCGGGTGGGGGTTGCAGGATCATGTGCACTTCCATTACATCAGTTATCGTTGTACTGAGCTAAAGCACTACCAATAAAAGTCTGCACCCCTCAAAAAAATAAAATAAATCATAGAATACTTTCTTGTTGTAGCAAAAAATACTAGCTTCTGAAGCCTGAGTCATGCCTCTGACAAAGTACGAATGTTATAAGCCATAAAAATATTTGTTTGAGGCATTCATTAGAAACACACACACACACACACAGAGTAATACAGATTTAATGTGAATAAGACAAGCAAACAATCTATATTCTGACTGTTCATTCATGTAAGCATTTCATCTACAGGTGGTATTCTTCTTTGCTTGGGTTCTGTTTAATTTTTATTCATCCAAAATATCTTAGCAAAAGATTAATTGCTGGGGATCTTCTCCAGTGCCATGAATTTCAAGAAAATCTAAGAATTTTCAAAGAAAATTTATGCCATCATCAGCTATTAGTATACCTAGCTGCATCCATTGTGCAAATAACTCAGTGAGAGCACAAGCAATTCATGTGAACAGATATTCCAAATTGTGCAAATTGTGGACACTTCCATTAAAAAAAAAAAAAAAAAAAAAGAAAAAAAAAAAAAAAGAAAAACCTAGCCAGAACTGACTGACAAGTGACTTTAGAAGCATTTGCAAAAATTATTTAATAAGTAATCATGAATATGAAATAAATTCAATGGAATCATGGAAAATTCAAAAGGAAGTGGTAAAATTTACTGGTTACATTTTTTGTGCATGTGAATTTTTAATCAACAGTCTGTACATAGCACAGTGTAACTTACTTAACCTATTTTCCCTAGAAAAGAAGTCTCAGGATAGATTTAAGCTACAGTGAATCTTCTAGGTAGTTCAAACTGATTATATCTCCATGAAAACAATTTGAAAATCTTTTTTTTCTTTTTTAAATCTTAATTCTGTCAGGTCGCGTGAACCACCAGTTACATTCAATTACTAATGAATCAAAGAGCTGTGACTTCAAGTGTCATATATCTGTACCCATTTAATAATCAGGCTATTAACATTCCAGACCATACAGTCATTAGGCAGTATCTCCAATGGAAAACTTCCCTTTGAGGTGAGTGAATATTAGATCAGGTCATGATCAATCCATGCAATGAAGCCAAACCCCAAAATATTTTAACAATATGTTGAATTAACCAATTGCAAAAACTGAATAAAGGGATAATATGGAGAGTAAAATGAACACTCTGAGATACTGTCTTGTCTCAACTGTTTCAAGAGTATTCACCAATCCATTTTATGGGTATATGTGTGGATCTGCACACACATACATGCATGCACCCATCTTCCTGCACATAAATATTTTTTATGGCAGATGTCTCCAAAGGGCACAAATTCCCACAGAATCTCGAGTTCTTTTTCTTGGTGTGCAAGCAGATTTTTCTGCCCTGTAAAGACATGCTATTACACTGGTATGAGTTTTATTTTGCTGGCTAACCGTTGACTGAAGATCACAAAATCCGAGCCCTGACACTTCAAGGTAAAGTGCAGAGCCTAGACACATTCAGGAGTTCTTAAGAACTAACTGAATCTGAACTTTTGTCAACTCTGGCCTTCAGACTTTCTCTGAATCTGTGATTGGAGCTGTTTTCTGTGTTGAGACATCTTGGGATACAACAACCAGCATGAAAGGAGGGCTTGCTCTGCCTGTCCTTGTAACCCGTTCTCTACAGGAGAGGTGCAGACATCTAAATAAAACAAGTTGCATTTAATATGACCAGGCTCCTCATCCATCATGCTGCTTAGTCAAAACGTGTATATATGCTATCTGTGGTGGAATATGAGAGAACAGGAGGGATTGCAATGTCTGTCCAGTTTCTCAGAAAGCAATGGATTTCCAGCTTAGCAAAAGACATAGAAAGTGTTCAGATCAGAACACCACAGCTCTTTCTGATTCATTGCCTTGGAGAGGTAAGAGCAACTTTGGCATATGCCCCTGTTATTGTGTGCCAGCTATGAGAGAAGCCACACTGAGAAGCCTGAGGCCTTACCCCGTAAGCAAAAAAATAAAAAATAAAAAAGAATCCACCGCAGTAATTGCTTCTTGTTAGAGCAGCTCAAACCCACAGACTGCAAAAGGTTAAGCTTTTGGTATAAAACCCAAATAGAGTTTGTCATGTTGGTCCCACATAAATACAGTACTCTACTGTCTAGTTTGTTGTTTAAATTCTCCCCTTGCCAGTGCCTGGGCCTTCTGCAGATGTCTGAACATGGGAGAAGCTTTCTGCTGCCAAATTCATTCTGAGACTAGTCATTTATTTTGCTTTTTTTTTTTTTTTTTTTTTTTTTTTTTTTATAAAAATAGAATCATTCGGGTTGGAAAAGACCTCCAAGATTATCTGGTCCAACCACCCCCTTACCACCAATGTCACCCACTAAACCATGTCCCTAAGCACCACGTCCAACCTTTCCTTGTGACCTGTGACTTCCTTGTGACGGTGACTCTACCACCTCCCTGGCAACCCGTCCCAATGCCTGACTGCTCTTTCTGAGAAGAAATGTATCCTCATTTCTAACCTAAACCTCCCCTGGCACAACTTGAGGCCATTCCCTCTAGTCCTATCACTAGTTACCTGTGAGAAGAGGCCAACCCCCAGCTCCCCACACCTTCCTTTCAGGTAGTTGCAGAGAGCAGTAAGGTCTGCCCTGAGCCTCCTCTTCTCCAGACTAAACACCTCAGTGCCCTCAGCCGCTCCTCACAGGACTTGTGCTCCAGGCCCTTCACCAGCTTTGTAGACCTGCTCTGGGCACGCGCCAGGGCCTCGATGTCCTTCTTGTAGTGAGGGCCCAAAACTGAACACAGTACTCGAGGTACAGCCTCACCAGAGCAGAGTACAGCAGGACGATCACCTCTCTGGTACTGCTGGCCACGCTATTTCTGATAAAAGCCAGGATGCCATTAGCCTTCTTGGCCACCTGAGCACTCTGCTGCCTCACATTCAGATGGATATCAACCAATAACCCCAGGTCTTTTTCCACAGGGCAGCTTTCTAGCCACTCTTCCCCCAGCCTGTATCCTTGCACAGGGTTGTTGTGTCCCAAGTGCAGGACCTGGCACTTGGCCTTGTTGCTGTTTTTCCTTTTTTTTTCTTTCTTTCTTTTTTATTTTTGGTAACGCTTTTTTTCACCAGAATCAACCTTCAGTGTCTGACATACAGAAACACACATGCACACATGCTCACAAACCTCATGGCCACTTTCCAGGGAAAAGGTCAGGTCCTCGGGACATAGAGGTTTTCTCCTAAGTGCTCTTGTCTACAACATGAACATGTTCACCACGCAGGAGCACACCCAAAAGTGCTATAACAAGGCTCGGAGCTCTCACCAGAGAGAAGCTACCTGCCACGGAGAAGCCACCAGCCCAGCATTACCTGGGTTTTGAAATAGAAGTAGGTTTCTCAAGTGCTGCTGGTGCTTTCTCCAAAGCCTTTACGCACAATTAACTTGGGGAACTTGTCACCGCCAGATAGAATTGAAACCAAGGTTATACTAATATTCAAAATATGGATGCTGAAGAACACCACAGAAATGTCCAGAATTACCATAGCCAGCATAAAGATATGTGCATGGGGACAGGAGCGCTGAATTTGCATTCCTAACAGGCAAATTTCTGCTGTCTACACTCATTAACACATTTCCTTAAAAGGCAGTGAAACAGTTAACCCAGCCTACAGCTCCTGCAGAAACTGTGCATAAAAATGTAAAAATGTTGTTTTCTTTCTCTATATCAGCTTGTGTCCTGATGAACTGCTATAAATTATCCTGCAATACAGATTCTGAGTAGTACAGTTAAGCTCATCTCAGATAAGAAAGGTTTGTTGTTTGCAAAGATGTCATGGTTATACCCACAGTAATAATGTATCCCTAGACATAGGAATCTCAGCCTGCTTGTGTGAATCCTCATGACTTGCTACAGTGGGAAAACATCAGAATTAAGGGCAGGTCAAAGATGTAGAGTTAGGGTTCTGCAATGCAGTCTCCTTAACTAACCTCAGGACACCACTGTACCAAACTCAGAGGTGAAACAAAAGTTCAGCTCGAGCCACTTAGGCACAAACTGAACCGCGCTTTTCAAGCTGTACAGGCAGTGAGAAAACATTTTATAGTAATTGCTGTAATTAAAAGTTGTTTTCATTTAGGAGGCTTTAAGCAGATTCCATTTTCCAATGAAAATTAGTTTTTGTAATATATTTAATTTAATCACATCAGTACGACAGTCAGGATATAAAACCAACCTCAGAGTGAATGTGATATTTAAAAGAAATTATATCGTTAATGATGAAGACAATAATTTCCCTAATCATTTTAATTAGAAGTACATTGTACAAAGGTAAATAAAACTAATAATATTGGCAATTGTGCACCCACAAAAACGTTATCAAGTGAGTTGCTCTTCTTTAAAGTAAGTAGTTTAAAAAAATTTGCTCACCTGCTCTATTCATTTGCTTGAAGCTGTTAAATATTCAGTTACACTGATTTGAGGTTGTGATCCGGTCTTACATGATGAAAGAAGAGAAAGTGTTAGATCAGATTTACTCTGACTTTGGAGATTGGATCACAACTCGTTCCTATTCACTCTAGAATGAGTCAGGAATAATTCCATTAAAAATCCTTTTATGAACCTTCAAAGCTAACTCAAGTCTCATTTATAGTGCTTTTCACCAAAGAGCTTCTGCATATCAGCCTGCTGTCCTGGCATCCCTCCTTAGATGCACACCTTACCACTTCTCCCCTTCTACAAACTGGCTGCCTGTTAGATTTGATTTCACCAGGTATGGCCTAGCATCTCTCACTGGTCTCTGCTTTGGCTGTGGGTTCTGACCATGTTTCCTTGCTCCTACCCTTACTTTTATCAGGTCTGCCCTGCTTCCCATGTATGGGGCTCACCCTCAACTGCTTTTTGCTTACCCTGTGTTGTGTGCAGAGACTCTCTTGCAGTAACCCCAAGACATGATTGATTTCCCTCTTACCCAGTGCATTTTTCTGTAACTCTGCTGATCTTCTAGCTACTTATTTTTTAGCTATTTCCAGACAATTTCACACCTTAATATTCCCAAACACTTTGGTCTGACTTTACCTGACCCCACTTTTGACTCACTGCCATCCCTTTCTTCTTGACCTTTTTCCACATCAGATCTCACCAGTGCATCCAAAGGTGAAACATAACCTCCCTCATTTCTTTAGTGACATTTCTCTTGACCCCTTTCTGTCCCACAGCACTCTGTTCTTCCTCTTTATACAGACAGGTATGTTTTTGTTCCTCCTCTAATGTTGGTGGCCCTACGCCACGTGACATCTTCTCAGATCCTTTCCTTTCCTTCATTCCTTTTTCCATTTTCTTTTCATTCTTACTCTGTTTTCCTCTTTCCTACCCCACCTTAAAACATTTTTCTCCCATTGCACCTCCAAAAATACAGGTCAGGTTTAGGGTGACAGTGTACTTTGACTACTGGTTGTCACACTGAGTAGCAGTTGCCTCCTTCCCTTGCCACTGCTATCAGCAGCAGTCTGTTGTTTCTTGCCTCACACCTAGCACTTTTGTACAAGGTCTTGTTAACACCACATGGAGAGTCACCAGGACCCACCGAGCCACCAGAATGGCCCATGTGGAAGCTGATAGCCCTCAGCAAACAAAGGGCAAGCCAGCCTGTAACTATATTAACGTAGAGACCTTATTTATACATTGCCTTGTTGGGGACCTGACCCTGGAGTTCAGGTCTCCCAGGGGCTAAGATACTATGACTAATAATAATACTAATCCTATGAATATCAGCAAGGGAATGTTTTTGATTACAATACAGATGCTGGTGCTTATACACAGGGCTTTAAATTCTGCTTGCATTGTAATTTAAAAGAAATAGTTGTGCTGTGGATGGCCCTTTGACCCATCTACAGTTGCCCTCAAAGTGATGTGAAATCCATCCCCTACAGAACAGCAGTGCAATGAGCCAATTAGACCCCCAAGACCTACAAAGGGTGAGTTATGCCCAAAGAGCACCTACATGTTATAAAAGTATATCGCTGCAAAAAAGTACCCTAACTGTGTAACAGTCTCTTTGAACACAATATAAATGCTACTGTGGACCACAGGGGTTAATCCATTACAACAAGGCAATTAGATTTAGTGACTGTTTGGAAGATAAAAGCAGCAAGTCATAATCAATCCTGAGAACCCAGACATGATAAATTTCTATAATTTCCTCTTACTTCATAGATCTGAGTATGACAAAGCGAGTTAGGGTGGAGCGGTTACAGTCCCATGTCAGAAATGCAAGAGGAATTTTATTTTTATTAAACAAGTTACTTGTGAAAAAGGAGTCTTTCTCTCGCTCTCTTTCTGGCAATCCCATTCCAGATGGTGGTATGTTTACCCCTCAAACATTTTGTAGATGCCTCTTGCTGAGCTTTGAATGTCAGCTTCTGGAGGGAGATGGGAAACAATTTTTTTCCCCCTATTTTGCTACAACTAAGTGATTTCAAACTGAAGGTACCATTCCCCATGCTCTGGCTAAATCATGCACAGAAAGTTATGTTCTGCTTTCAGCTTGTTCCATCCACAGTGGCTAGTGGTAAAATATATTTTCAGTTGTCTTGAGGTGCTACGTAGAGTTATGCACAGCCAGATGTTTCCTGAGCCAAATTTCAGTAGTGGGCCAAATGATTTCTGCAGGAGAGTGGCAAAACCCCAGCCATAGCTGCTGGGATGTCCATAGAGCCAAAACCCTGGGCCAGGACGAAAGAATCACTGAAAGGAAAGCCACTGTGGTAGCTGGATCTATGCATACGTTGGTACACTCTGCAGCAGTGGGACAAGTCATCTAACCCAGCTGGAGGAGGATCCTGGCTCTCTGACAATGTCCTCCAGCAACCTGTGTGTTGGCATAAATTAGACACTTGAGGTTAGATGCCTGCTTGGCATAGCTCCACTGATCTCACTGTGTTGTGCTATGCCTGCAGAGCAAAAGATCTTGTTCTCATAGGGTAGGTATATCAAGGTGATGCCCTTGAAATGCTGATCTCTGTGCAGAGTCACTCCTCAAACTTTCCCCGGAGACTCAACTTAGAGAAATGGCAAACCTAGCTGCAAGGCACTGCCTCCCTTCGCAGCACAGGCTCCGGGGCTGTGCAGAGAAATCCCTCCTGGCAGGTGTTAGCTGGAGCCTCTTAGCAGCTGTAGCTGGGGGGCTGAGATTCAATCACAGATACTTGTCTCACCTAGAGACTTGTCTCACCTAGCTCTGTCTCACAGAGACTTAGAGCCAAAGCTAGGCTTGTCTCGCCTAGCTTTGGCTCTCCACAAATTAGTAACCTAACCCAGGCTAGTCATTGAGATTCCCTTTGCACTCAAGAGGAAAAGATCAGGGAGGGATTAGGATCATGAATAGGGAGAGGTTATCGAGGGCTAAAATATCCCTTTCTAGGTTAAATGGGGGAATTAATGCCCTCTGAAGGTGCTGCTAATGATAAAGAGAGACCAAACAGTTTGCTTAGAAAGGACACTTAGCATTTAGAGAGATGAAGTTAGGTGAGATGGACTGTATTAATTAAATCTGCACTAAGATAGAGGTAAGAAGAAGAGTTCAGGTACCTGAAATGGTCTGGTATTTGTATCAGCTAACTACCCTCATGCTTCCCTTTTTTCACATGGTTGCAAAAAAGCCCCAAAGTAATCAGGCTTAGGCATCACCCAGGCATTGTCCTGGCCTTTTGTAGAGGTATAAGTTCAGAAACACCACATAGGAGTTTTCAGGAATGAACTTCATATTTCACTGGCTGGACAACGCCACCTTTTCCTAGAAGACTATTGGCAGGTTGTCTTCTTCAGTGAGCCCACAGCTCAGGGTTGCAGGAGTAGAGCACCAACCAAAAAGGTGACACAGCTCTTTGAGTAAATCAGGTGAAGCAGCACACACCTCTGCTCCCCTCCCACCCACCAGATATCGTGAGGTGTGTCTGCTGGTGGCATTTGGGTCAGGACAACTGGGCTGGAGCCAGCTCTCTGGCTGTGGTGTTATTCAGTGCTTTAAGTGACACATAATCTCCCTTTTGACAACAGGCCTGCATATCTGTGGTGATGTGACCAGCTAACTTCAGTTCAAGCATTCCTCTTCTACGTGCAGTTTATTTGGGCTTTCAGCATTTTTTCTTACTTGTATAAGAATATGCGAGGAGGAAGAACATGGTAGCAATTAAGTTCAGCCATGAATTTTATGAACAGTTTGCTGGAAACCACATTAATGACTTCATCAAGGCTAAGTGCACACATCAGCCCAGCAATATTTACTTTTTAAAATACATTTAGTGCTCAGGAAAGATGCCCAGCTGACAGCCCCAAGGGCTGAAGCCCTCTCCTAACCACAGAAAAGATATAGTGAAAGCAGTAGTGGGATATACCTCACCACATTGCCATGCACATATAGGCCTCAAGCCTGTTTCTGAGGGGTCACCTCTAAACTGGCAGAATAATTCAATAGTACATCCCTCACTGCTTATCTGGATTTGGAAGAGGTTCCAGTTTACACCAGCATTAATAGGATCTTCAGCGCTGCAGTAACCAGAGCCTGGATTCTCTTCCAAACTGCAGCTAAAGAAATCAAGTTACAGCTCTCCAAGAGTCAGGATCGTGTTGGTGTATTTCTTCGCCCAGTAGGAACTAGGGGCTCTGAGCTACCTCTGAAGCTAATCTTTGTTGTTGATTTGCTATTTTTTTCTGATGCACATCCTCATTCCTTTTTCCAGGCTGTCTCTCACGTTTGGAAGAAATTTCTCATAAATATCTGCACACCTACCCTGTTGTCATGACTTTGATTCCCAGCTTAAATATCTCCTTTGCCATACTCCCTGAAGATGACCAACTTTAAAATATATATATATATATATTCCCAGTCTCTATCATATTGGGAAGCAATAGCTCAGTGGCTTTTGTTCCATGGCTATCTGTTGACTTATTCTCATCCAGCTGGTGGCTAATGGTCAGCTCTATCTGTCTGCATAATTTATTCCAGCCCTCAGCCACTAGACACTTCCTGCTGTGTTGGTACACCTAAAAGATGGACAGTCCCAGACTACTCTGATGAATAGGTGGCTTTTGAATGCAAAAAAATTAAATGGCTCTGGGACAGACTTTTGGCTTTTTAATGGAAGAAACCACTTTTAATGGAATCTGTGCAGAGAAGACAGTGAGGTCCAGATTTTCTGCAACAAAAACAACAACAATTTCAGACAACCCCAACCGCAAAATTTATATCCAGTTCAGGATTTGAACAGCCATAAATTTTGTTCCTTGTTATGAAATTCGGCTCAGATTCTCATTTCAAATGATTTCTAAGGCTAGTTTCATGACTGGACCCAGGCCATTCTCTGCTAGGAACTGAATTACTGCACATAGAAAACTGGAAAGTTCTCAAATGAAAAGAAAAATGCTGCAAAAAAAAAAAAAAAATTGCCAAACCTTTCATCCAAAGGCTATTACCTGGGTATTCCATCCATAACATTTAAGGCTGCTTAACCCTATTTTTTTCACACTTTTATTCCAATGCTAGGAAAATTCAACACATACTGTTTTTGCATAGCCACTATTTCATGTGAAGCTATTAGAGATAAGAGGCAAAACCCAAGTTTTCCTATTTTCTCCCCCTCACAGAGTAAGGATTAAAAGTTGAACGAAAATTTCAAGGAAACTCTTTCAAACATATGAGAGGAAAGAGCATTTTAACAGTCTGCATAGTGAGCCTGTAAAATTCAGTACTTTTAGGCAAGATTAACAAATATACTTGAGGACCTAAAACAAATAATTGATTTGAAAGCAACAATGAATGTATGTTATGTATGAACAGAGCAGGTTTTTAATTTTTGGAACAAGTGCCATAATTTCATTTCTCTATAAAATTTTGTGGGCTTTTATGAAGTTAAGCAAATGAGGAAATTATTCATTAGATAAATAGAAATAATTGTGTTTGCCTCTTCAACAAAATCCCTAAATCACAGAACAGCTGAGGCTGGAAGGCATCTCTGGAGACTGCCTAGTCCAGGCTCCCTGCTCAGAGTAAGGTCACTGACAGCATGTTGCCCGGGACTGTGTCTACTTGGGTTTTGAATCTGTCTCAGGGCTCTGCAGCCTCTCTTTGGCAACCTTTTCAGTCTCTGAGCACCTGCACAGAGAAAAAGCTATTTCTTACATTTAAGTAGAATTTTCTGTATTTCAGTTTGTGTTCTTTCTTCTTTCACTGGGATCCATTAAGATGAATCTTGCTCCGTCTTTGTTCCCCCTGACACCTCCAATCAAGTATGTGCATACACTGATAAGACCCCCCTGAGCTTCCCTCCACCCAGCCAAACAATTACGGGTCTCTCAGCCTCTTTATATGTGACAGATGCTGCAGCATGCCCATGTCCAGCCCTGACACCAGCACTCTACCTATGCCTCACCAGTGCTGAGCAGAAGGGAAGCATCACTTCCGTTGACCTGCTAGCAACATTCCTCCTAATGCAGCCCGGATTTCCACAAGCAAACATTGCTGGCTCATGGTCAACTTCATGGCCACCAAGAGAACCCCTGCTTCCTCCTCTGTAAAGTTGCTTTCCAGCCAGTCACTCCCCAGCCTGTACCAGTGCATGGGGTTGCTCCTACCTAGGGCAAGGATTTGGCATATCCCTTTGCTGAACTTCACGAGGTTCCCATCATCCCATTTCCCCAGCCTGTTGAGGTCCCTCTTAATGGCAGCACATCTGTCTCGTCCTTCAATCACTCCTCTTGGTTTTGTATCACCTGCAAACTTCATGAGGGATCCACTCAGTACCATCATCCAGGTCATTAACAAAGATGTTAAATGTGGTGGCTCGCTGTATAAACCCCTGGGGCAAACCTCCAGTGACTGGCATCCAGATGGATTTCACGCCACTGATCTCAACCTTTTAAGCCTGCCAAATCACTTGCCCAATATTCTCTTCTCACCTAGATTCTGTCACGTGATCCTGTAAATATTTACATGTATATATGTGAGTATGTGGCTGGCTTTAAAACTGTATATTTTAGAGTTACTATTGTGTGTACAGGATCCAAACATTTAGAATAACCTCCTTGGATCTAAACAAGAAATACACATCTAACCTCAGAATGCTGGGCATCTCACAAACATAGCTGAGAGTTATGTACATCAGGAAACTTACAGGGAGAAAGATTAAGAATGGAAACTATGAATATTTCAGTGTGTCCTTGCTTTTTTTTTTTTTTTTAATGTAAATTTCAATGAGGCCAATCCCTTCAGTCCATGTTTTTTTAAACATTTCCATACCTCTCAAAGTATCTATGGTATGTTAATAACCAGCTTTTATGAAATGCAAGCAAAACTACACTGTTTAAAGCTATCAGAGTTCCTGCTTCGGAAAAAAAAAAAAAAAAAAGTCACCTTCCCAAGGTTTTTCACTTATTTTTGTTGAGAAGCAAGGTTTCTTTCCGCATCTTCTCTGAATTAAGAAAAGGAGGGCAAAGGTGGGTGATGAAACATGCTGTGAAACACAGTTATATATGAGGAACCATGAATGTAATGTGTATTTTCATAACGTTCCCAGCAGCAGACAAACTTCCACTTCATAAGAGCTTTCACATCTCTTTTTTTCTATGGAAGGGAAGATTTCCAGCACTTCAGTGTTTAGTTTCCATATCATGCTTTTGCTGGAAATGTCCTCTTTCCATACAGTACATGGCTCAATGGGAACACTGACTATAATCTCCTCTTGACATTAAGATGTTGCTGAGCGACTAGAGGATATTTCAAGCAGTGGAATTCATGTTCAGCCACATGTTTGGGCTGACAACCAGTTAAACCTTGCTAGAGCAATATTTTTCTATGTCGTTAGTTTTTATACCAAACAAGGTCTGCAGTAACTGGATGCCCAAATTGAGCAAAACTGTTTACAAGAAATAAATCACTCCTGGCATTAAGAAAACACAAGGCCTGTGATTCGCAAGCACAACATCATTCAGACCTTTATTTCTCATAAACCTAACCCCCAAACATGTGTATTCTCATACACTGTGACTTACACTTTGAGTTGTGGTCAGTGTATTTCCATAACCTCTTATTATCATGCTTACCTAATCTTGTAGTCATATTTAGCTGCAAATGCATAAGCTACTGTTTCACCTCTCAAAAAAGAAAAAAAAAATGCAGCTGAAGGCCTGACACAAGGTAGATATTTTATTTGCTTAACACCAAAACTTCATTCTAATGCAAAACTCTGAGAATGGTATCTGGCTTGTCAAGCCACTGGTGTGCCTGAGTTTCAGGTCCTCTTTCTTCCGACCTGCAGAGGATATGAGTTATTATGACTTCTAGCTTGGCTTTGTGGTCTGGAGGTTCCTGAGTTGCACCATGACGTGTCAGGTAAGCGGAGGCCCGTCCGACACTTGCCAGGCTTTCAGACCTCGGCGCTGCACATGAGCTTTCTCTGAGCAGAGGAGGAGGTTAGTCCCCTGGTGGCTAGGAGTTAGGGCTCTCAGACACATTTTAGAAAAGAAGGTGGTCGTTCCATTTCATTTAGCAGCACCTTCCATTTTGGAAGCCCTAGAAGGCAGCTGCTGAAAGCAAAGAGCACCAACAAACCACCTGGAAGACACACCGAAAAAAAAAAAAAAAAAGAAAAAAAAAAAAAAGGAAATGGAGCCCATCACCTTGCTTGCTTCCCTGTCTGGCATAGAAAGATGCAAGCAGAGTGCCGGACCAGAACTGGCTGTCAACCTCAAAGCCACAAGTCTCTACCTGTGTCCATTTTCACATCAAACTGTCCAAGCTACAGTGACCAGATACAACTACAAGGCCATCTACATTCCCCTATCTTGCCATGCAGGATCAGACCCTGTTGGAGAGGCTCCAGTGGTTGATACTCTTTGGAATACGTGTTTTTTTTAATTTTATCTTTTCTTTTCTTTTTTCCCAGCTGCAAGTTTCTCATCTCAGATAAAACTGATATTCAGTCCTGTGCGTGATGTATGTAGTTGTTAGTTCCTCTTTTATAACATAAGGAAAACAGTACTTGCATTTTAATGCTCATAATCTCATCTCTCCAGACAGTTATCTTTTAGTAACAGAGCCTACTTCTTCCTTTGTTTCTGTAAAACATGTAGCTTAAGAAAACCTTGATTTTTGATTCAGACCTCTCATTTCCTCACTATAGTAAAAAAAAAAAAAAAGTTATTTTGAGAGCTTAATTAAGTTCCCACGCCACGGAAATTTACAATTTTTTTCTCAAATAGGTATTACCAAACTGCACCAAAAGCAGATAGTTACTGCTCAAACATAAATTGTCTGACCTAAATTATATGTGTTACTTGCTCCATTGTTTTATGTGCACTGCTTCTGTTTTGAGACATTTTGTCCAATGTCCTAGTGGTCCTCATGCCATTTTTCTTATCCCATGGATGCCCATTGCAATCAACAGAGTGTTTTTTTCCTGGGTTTTAATAGAAATAATTATGAGAATCTTAATTCCTGCAGACAAATGAACAAGATCATCTGCCAGTCAATCTCAAGACTTTGTGGGAAGAAATTTGGTCACTACAGGGAAGGTGACAGACTAGATTTTAACTGTGATACTTCTGGTTCTAAAAGCATGGCTTACATCTGATAAAACAAACTATTTTTTGTATCATTTTCAGTTACTTAGTTATTTTTTAAATATTTGGTAATTCTCCCCTCCTAGAAATCACTATTTAAAGATTTAAGTTACCAGAGAGGCCAAAGGATCCTGCTCAGAACAGCTATATATGAAAATATTATGTATTTATAAAAATAAATTAAATTGGGTCAGGACCCTTTAGCTGATTCTGAGGACAAATGGCACAGCATAGATTATGTCTACGTCTCTCCCTCACTCCCCAAAACACCGCTGTATCTTTGCTTGCTCTCCTTATCAGGAACATCATGCAGTAGCTGGGCAGTACAGACCAGGTGAACTGTGTTGATATCCATCAAAACCATGACGGAGAGCACCTTTGACCATACAATCCTATGCCAGGATATTAATGAATTCATTTACTTGTCTTAATAAATACTTTTTATGGATGTAATTTCAAGGAAGAGTTGCTCCATCATAGTTCCACTAAGCTGTGCTTACGCATTTCACAAAACACTGTAAAAAAAAAAAAAATATATATATATATATGACCAATTTGATCTAATATTTGAAATAAGATGCACCTGGCACAGGCTGAGTTTGAATACAAAAGGCTTACCAGAAGTCAGTTTTCCAGCTTTAAGATTTCTGCTTGTTTATATTATTGAATAAAATATATTCCTAAAGAAAACAATCTATACGGAGAGTCTCATTTTTTTTATTTTGGCTATGGACTATTCCCTGTCCATCCCTTTGCACAGACCCAGAAAATTTCATTTTTTTACCATGGAAGCAAAAGTGAATGGTGCTATCCCAGACCCACTCCCGTAAATGCAGGAGCTGGACTCCCCATGTGGGGCCAGGTTTCAGCATAGGGGGCAGGTTTCAGGGCTTGGTGGTGAGTACAACAGGTAGATCTCATGAGACTCAGGACAGGAAACCCTGCACCTATCAAGTGCTTTAAGATGCCTTTGAAGTTTCAGCTGTGAATAATCATAACATTTCCACAAAATTGACATAAATTCTGCGGTGATTATACCATGTTCACCTTAACCGTGGAGCCAGAGGGATAAAGCTGTGGCACTGAGTGGCAAGTGTGCTTGTGAAATTGGATAACCCACACTGTAATTTGTAAAACTGGAGAGCGTGTTTGGTCGTTGGATAAAATTGGAACAGCCTAACTTTGTGTCATCAGTCCTAATAATATTAATAGCACTTTTTTTCCTAGATGGTCATTTTTGCCTATAATCCTCAAAGTGTTTTACGAAGCTGACAAGTATAATTAACTCTAGTTTATAGGATAAAGATCTGCGGCACAGAGACATGAAATACTTGGTACTAGGACTTACAGTCTGAGTTTTGTGCACCACCCTATACACCATCCTGCTTTCTCTGTTGTTAGATTCTCAATTATGTTAAATCCACATTTAGGAGCAGCAGATGCTGAATTCTCGTCTTTTTCTACCCCCAAATCCCTTCAATATCATACATATGATAACTATCTATAAAGAAGTTATGCTGGTTGCTGAAAAAATAATTTGTTATTGGAATATTGCTTTACTTCTGAAGTCCTGTGAGAAAAACATTTTCAGGTGATTCAGGTATAAAAGAAGATGGGTAGTTTTTGAATGCAGCAATATCATTTGTGAGGTCAATTTGCCTTTTTTAAGCTGCCCACTGTCCAAAGAACTGTTGCTCTTTAGAGACAGTGAAATAGGAAAACCCAACACATTGGCATAAAACCCTTAGGTGAATAAATTAACAAAAGTAATTAGCAGGTATGAATGGTTCAGCCTGCTCTGCTGTTTCTCCAAGCTCAAGTGTTTGTTTCTCCAAGCTCAACACCCTCTCACACTGTTGTCAGTAGGAACACAGCCTGGGTTTAAAGGTTCAAGTCTCCCTCTCCTCCCCTTTCCAACAAGGAAGAGATGTCCAAAATATTTCCAAAGCAAATTATAATGGAACCAGCCACAAGAATGTCCTGCCATTTCACGGTGGCTTGTGCCCAGCCAGTCGCATTGTTTTCCCAGTGGAGCAGAGCAGAAGAGCCCCAGCGTGTTGCACTCCAACCTCAGCCCTGTCAGCCCTTTCCAGCCTCAGGAATCTCAGGGTAATTTATGACCAGCTGCCTCCGCCTCTGTGGCCATCTAGGTAATTAGCAGTGCATTAGTGACTTGCTGAAGGGTGACAGCCGTGCACTTTGGATCACCCCTGATCACCGACGTGTGGATGTCTTGGGGTGCTCGGTGCTGTTTCTGAGAGGCCATGTCCTCCATGTGGCACTGCCGCATCCCTGAAACACAGCTCTGGAAGTCCAGGTGGACTACACCAGGGTTTGTTCTTCCTTCGTGACAGCTTGGCTTTGCTAGAGTTTTTCAAGCCCTTTGTCTTGGCTTTGTTAAAAGTGGTTTCCAGCTCAAAATGCCCCATTTGTAACAATATACTTCGCACAGCTCACCTTCATCACACAGCTGTTGGGGGATTAGCAGAGATCAGACAGGAAGGGTAAAAGCCACAATATGTTTTGGGTACTTAAATCATACCTGCTAACCCTCTAAGCTCCTAAGAAATCCAAATCCCTGCCTAACCTTGGAGACGCTTCCAAGACACCATCACCTGTATTCCCCACATTTGCCCCAAATCCTGGTTCCTGACACCATTAAGTAGCAAAGAGCATAACCCAGGCTGCACCCCTAAATACTTGCAATCCTCTTTGAAGTGTACATCTGCATCTAACCAGGAATACTCTTACCAGGGGAAAAGAGAGGAGATTAGGGAAACTGTATCCCTCCCTCTCCACAACACATAGCCTCTTAGCACTGGGAAGAAGCTGACAGGAGCACAGACCCTTACGTGGGGAAGCACTGCAGAAGCCCATAGCTCTATACTGTTGTTTATAGGACACTTTCCTATATATCTATATATGACTTTCATTTATTGCCTACAATAAAGGAACCTTGTAATTCCTCCCACTATGACACTCTTCATAGCTATTCATAAATTTGTAAATTTAACCATTTGGGCTAAAATTTTACCAACATTGTTCATCTGTTCCCAAAACGGAGCCCAAGGAAAAAAAAAATCCATTGTTTTACAGTGTGAAACAAAACAAAACCTGAATAGGTGTTTCATTAAAAAATTCTACCATCCCTCTTCTCCAGAGCAGAGATTTGGAATTCAGCAAGGGGCTTACCCTAATGTCAGAGACATGCCTTTTCCTGTGAAAAACCTTCCCTGGTGAAATTACCCAGTGAAATTATCCTATGAAATGAGCCTTTGGGAACTCTCAGGTCGCACACACTCCACAGAGACCTTTTTTTTTTTTTTTTTTTCAAGTTTAACAGCTTTGGAGTTTCCTCCAGCCCTGAGCCAGCTATGAGTTTCCAGATAATTTGCTGCTCTCGGCTGTGGAAGGGGTGCTGGTAATGTACGGCGCCGGAGGAGCTGGAGACACCCCTCGTGTGCTCCCATTGCTCCTCCTGCTGGATCTGGGCAGCATGAGGGCGATGGGCAGCCCAGCAGGCAGGTGGGAGGTGGGAATAAGCAGGGCAAGAAAAAAGCTAAACCCTTGAGTATGGGTTTGACCGGGGCTCAATGAGAAGGGGTCGAGTGTTAAGGTTTTTCCTGCAGTTACAAGAGTTGGCAATTGATATTAGTTTTAAATGGAAAATGAACTTTCTGTGCAGGCTTTACAGCTGGAAGAAAAGAAATAATTCTAATTGTCAGGAGATCTGGGATATAAACACAAGTGTTCACAGCACCAAGAGTCAGAATCACGGCCAGAAAGTAGATGGGGCCTGTTACACCATTCATCCTCTCCCTGTAATCTCCTGCTCCATTTTCCCACATCCTCACACGGGGTACAGTACTGCCATACAGCAGATTCTGGCCACATACATTCCTCAGTCACTCCCAAGACTAATGATCCCTAGTACTGGACGAGACCCAGATAGTGTGGAAGAGATAGGGCATGATTATTTCATCCGGACATTATCATGAACCTTCTGCACGTGGAAAGAAAACTGAGGTTTCAAAAGCTGCATAAACTTTCCCTAATTTCTCACTTGACTTTGTGTCCTAAAGTTTTTGAAGTATAGGGGTGTATGTGCATGCATATGCATGTAATATATTTTTCCCAGCTAATTTCTGTCTGGGTTAAGACAGACATCAGACTGTCTACTGTGAAAATACACAACGTACTAGATAAAAATGCAGTCAGAAACTGCTGTTTTGCTACCACAAATAAGAAAACAAGGAGACTTTTATGAATTCAGTTGCTCAATAACCTAATACAGCTTTTTCAAAGCCTCAGCGGTGGATTCCTGTCTTGAGGCTCTCTTGTGGTCAAGGAAGTGTGAGGACCCACAAATGACAGCATGTTCCTGGTGGCAGCATGCAGTCTTGCAGGTTTCTGGTACTTTAAGTCCTTCAATTTTCACTGAAGAAGTAAAAAAGCATGTGCCTGAATTCTGTTATTTTGTTTTCTGCCTCCACTTTGTGCACACACTCTACCTACTACCTTTGTCAGTCTGAGAATGAAAGAGGAAACTGACAGATATATCTATTTCACATCACTTTTCAGTAATGTTATTAGATGGAAAATGAAAAAATTGAAAACCCATCAAGCAATAGAAAAACATTTTCAGAAGCGGAGGTAGCAGACAGAACTGAAAATAGTTCTTTATGAGACAGCGTCAGATTTGATCTGGACATATTTTAAATTTCTCAGGGAATATGCAAGGGAACACAGTTATATGTAGTTGTGAGAGAAGGCAGCAGGTGGCTGGATATTCACTTTGAATTTCACTACAGTGGTTTTCTAGGCAAGTGCCTCTCACCACAAGAACTAGTCAGTGTCTGAAGTCCTTTTTAATTGTAAAGACAAAAGTTTTTATTCTGGACAGTGCTTGAGAAAGGTTTGTATGTTGAGATCTTTGGTGAAATAAGGCATTCAGAAATTACTCTTATTAAATGGGAGAGGACTAGAACACAGTTTCCTCAGCACAAGAGCAATTCTTCATCACGTGGTGGGTGGCTGCTCTTTGAGACACAGGACAGTCTCCCCCAGAGCTGCAGAAGACCAGAGCTTCCTCTACAGCTGGTTCAAACCATGAATACCAGGGTTAAAACAAATACTCAAAGATCAAACTGTAAATCCTAGTCCTTTAGACCATGTCTTCCTAGACAGTAACACATAACTGAAGTTAAAACTTCCTCTGAGAGACAGAGGGATTAAAAACTCTGCCCTGGATAGTTCAGAATTTTTATGGGTGTAGAAACACAAGGTGCACACAAAGAGCAAGGGAAGACAAACAAGAAGTAATGAGTTTAAAATTCATCAAGAACAACTTAGGTTGGAAAAGAGGACAAAGTCTTTAGAGCTAAGCCAACAGATTGCTTGGGAAGTGGAGCTTACCATCACCAAGTGTGTTTAAGAACCAGGCAAGCATGTCAAGAGTGACATGAGAAAATTTCAGTCTTGTCTTTGGGAGACACACTCAATGTCTTTTTGAAGTTTTTCTCCACACTTACATTTCTCTAATTCTGAAACATCACACACACATAAAAATACATCAGAAAGGAATCAGTAAGATTACAAAACAGCCTTAAAAATGTTCTTAAAATCAAGACTTGCGCTTCTCTGAGATTTTCTTTTCCTTTAAACCATTGCATACCTGCATAGCAAGACAGCCAGCCATTTGTCCTTTAATAATATTCATCAGATGAATTTCCAAGAAGGGACTCAGTTTGTCTGGAATGTCCATATTTTGGCCCTCAGACATCCTCCTGCAGTAAGCAGTCCTGCCGAGAAACTCCCAAATTGCCCATCCCAGGAGCATGTCCAGCACAGAGAAGAGATCAAGACTTCAAAGTTGGGGAGGCTTCTGCAGGATACAACCTGGGCTTTTCTGTACAGAACTACAAATTCAGCCCCAGAATCTCGTGTAGGTAACAAGGAAAGGAAGATCTACAGTTATCTACCAAATACCAGGTCTCCTTCTACTCCAAGCCTAAGCTATGATCAAAGGGGAAACTCAACTTTGCAATGCATTGTCAGTGACTAGCCTGGATCTGCTACCAAAACAGATGAATTTGTCCATCGGGTCAGGCTTTTTAGCTGTTATGGTGGGATGGATTTAAGACTACTTTGGAGTAGATACAATCATGACCATGTTTCACATCCTTTCTGTTAATGGTAAAACTAAATGTCCTTGAATGACGATACAAAGAGACTGAAGAGACATCGTAGACTTTGCTAAGATGATCTTTGATTTGGGTTTCCTTCTGCAGAGCTTGGAAAAAGACCATCAGTTTTACCATCAATGTGCATGCCTTATCACAGATCAAGAGGACCGTGTATGTACATGACTTGCATGTATATGCACACAACATTCCTTGATTGTCTGTAACAAAAATACCCTCTGAAACAGGCGAACTTTAAATCACATTTTCTATCAGCAAGAAAGCAATGAATGAGCTTACAAAAACTAGGACTGCACAGTTTGCTAGGCAATATATTCCAAAGATTTAATCACTTATCAATTTTGGGACAGTCGTAACAGTAAAGGTGCAATAAAAATTCTAGTATGTCTCTCTACAATTTTTCTGTTTGTGTGGGTGTGAAGATTGCATCTATGGCTTCACAATCAACATAGAATCTGGTATGCCTCAGAGGAACCACTTTGTCAAAGTGATGACTGCTTAGATGATTGGCTATAAAGAGTCAGCACTTCCCCAGATGCAGACATGAGGAAACCACTACAATAATTGTCATAAATTTATGATCTCAAAATTAGTGGTTTAACCCCCTTTTTGCAGCTGATAGCTCCTTTTCTGCACCTCCATTTTTCTACCCAGCTCTGCTTCATTTGATGCAAACTTAATAGGCAACTATTTTTTTATTATTTTTTTTTCTGCTCCATATTGTTACATGTGCATTAATAGAGAGAGGAGCCTTGAGGAAAAAAAATGTATGTGATGAGATAACTAAAGACTGTATCATAATTTACAATGCCACAAAGGAATGTTTTGAAGTTGACTGACATCCTTAATTCTAGCATTTATCAGCTTTTAAGTGCTTGATTTTACAGCTCTAAAATGCGGTGTTTTGTTTTTGTTTTCCAGGCTGGTGGGATTATCTCTTTATTTTTAAATGTACTATCCTGGGTCTCAAAAAAAAAAAAAAAAGTCAAAAAGAAAAAAAATCACCCTTCCCCCACTACTGTCCATCAGGTGTCATCATGTTGAAACCAACCTGGGTCAAGGGAAGGACTGGACACTTTTGATGCAGACCATGGACCAACCACTTTTAAAGCTAAGAGAGAAACCAGCAGTGGGAATAGACTGTCATCTTCAACTGTAGCTAAACTGAGATGAGAAAACTTCACCGGCAATTTTCACAGACATTTACTGACTTCAAAGGAATAATGAGCAATAGAAATGCTGGGAGCCATCCAGACCTTAGAACTTGTTGCAATGAGCACAAAACCAGGGTTGATTCCTTCTTTCCTTTCCCTTTCGACTTCTCCCAGTCTCTCCCACTTCTGACACTTTACCTAATCCCATCCTTCTCACCTAGACAGTCTCAAATATTGATGTTCAACACACAGCAGAAAAAACAAATCATACTTGTGGGCATTACATGATTCCCTGGATGGACAGACTGAAGAACAAAAGACAGAAGTCTCCTAAACAGGTGGACAGGCACACACATAGGCATGTGTTTCTTTGACCTGCTAAATCTCTGATAACAGATTTCATATTCACACTGTGTTCAAAATCTGCAGGGAAAAAAAAAAAAAAAAAAAAAGGACACAATACTAAATTCACAAAAACTGGAGTCAGCACTTGTTCACACACATCAAAGCCCTGTATAAACATGGATACATTTGACTCTACAGTACAGATGTTAATGACTTTTTTTCTCTAGAGGTTTTCTTTTTGGTCACTCCTGTGGTAGAAAAGATAATTTTCAAGAAGCACAGTAAGGAAATTCAGTAAGGCCCAAGGAAGTGGGTATTGTCATCTGCTAACTAGCATGTTGAGCTTTGAAGTTAGGAGAAGCCACAGTGCTCACCACACCGCCACGGTCAATTTTTGAGTGGTAATGTCTTCCTCCAGATGTCATTATGTCAACCACTGTAATAATGTGCTCTCTCTCTAGCTTTGAAGGTTTTTTTCTGATCAGTGTCTAGGATTTTATCGGAAGAGTCATGGACCTTAGGGGAACGACTGCCAAAAACTCACTGTGAAAGTTTGCAGGATCAGATTACTGTGGTGGAGAGAGGGTGAGAGTCCAAGACAACTTTAGACAAATCTGTCTAACTCAGTTTATTTGATACAGGTTGTGTGATTGCACAAAAAACTTATTTTCTTGTCAATAAAAAAATACCGCTGCTTAATAGCAAGGTAATTATATGGCTATATTCTGCCTCAGCAGAATGAACCTTATAGCAAAATCATCTTTTCACCTTACGATAGTCATTTTCTACTAATATTAAGGCACAGTGAAAAAAAAATATCTTGGTAACAATGATATTCTATGAAAGACTAAATGTTCATCAACTATTTATTACTCAGATATCAAGTACTGACAAGACATCGCAGCTTATGCTTTTTATCCTTTAGCTCTTTAACCTCTTTATCCTTTCAATAACTACCTTTTTATGGAATGAAATGCTCTGTCAGGCCTGTTATGGTTGTGGAATGCAAATTAACTCACTTAGATCCTCATCATCTCAGCTAAAATATGATCCAGAGCTAGCCAAAACCCCTGCATAACATCTATTATTATAATACCCTCACAGTGCTGCTTATCTGTGGTCAATCAGGAAGACTATGAGATGACCAGAAATTGAGTTTACGAATCCTATGTCCAACTCTAGTGCTTCACCACAACAGCATCCTTCTCTTAAATCAGAGTCACATTTGGGTTTGATTTTCCAAAATCTCATTGATGAGGTTTTACATAAGTAACATGGTGCCAGTATTGGGCCAAAAGTAGCAGTCAGATGGACTATTCCAATCCGAACAGCTTCTGTGGGTTTGAATCAGTATTAATGAGGGCAGGATTTGCCCTGGCATTACTGTGCCTGCAAAAGGATTTCAGTGATCAGAGCTTGAGGAGGATGGATAAGGAGAGAAAGATGGTCAACATATGAATTTATGCACGTCAGCTTCTTGGTCTTTTCATTCAGCTTCTTTCAGGTGATAAAATCTCATGGTCAGTTATTCCTTGAATACAGTGATCTTGCATAAACTTTCTTCAAGATAAGAAGTGTTGCATATTGTAAACAGAAAATCATGTATAGTCACAGATTTCAGTCAAAGCTTGCATAAATCCCATATAAAGTAGTTCTCCTTGAACTGAGGTGACAGTGGTCTGTAGGTCTGGAAAAAGTTTTGCTTCCAGGCTATCTGCTTGCAGGAAACATGTACTGGTAATGTCTGAGGACAATTTTTAATTCAACAAATCTTGGTAATTCGCATCTAAGTACTACTTGAAAGATTTCAGTGAGTTGATGCCTATTTGTAATATCCATAGAAGTTCAGGAGAATTCCAGAAGGTGGAATTAAGACTGATGTGTAAGTTTTCAAGACAAAATTGTGAGATGATGCAAACAGCTAATCAGATAGCTAAGATTAATCTGACTTCAGGTCATGGCAAAATCAAAGGACTATAGAAAAGTGATTCAGTAAGTAAAGGATTAAGGAATAAGGTGTAATTAGTGCCAGTCAGTAAGCTCAAATTAACCTGATGCTCTTTTGAAATAACACACTTGATCTATAGTATTATCTGCCAACATATATGAGATACGTCCAGTCTTGCAAGGTCAATTGACTGTGCTGTTATTCTTCTTCAACCATGACCACTGCACAGTCTCAACAGCAGATATCTTAAACGGGTTAAGAAATTATTAGCCAGCAGATCTCGGGAATAGGAATGTCAACAGGAAATTAGTTTTGAATATGGTACATCCACTGGGATCCTGCAGGGATTGGTATAATGTGCCATGTCATTCAGTGCTTTAATCATTGTTCTGAAAACAAGTATAAAAAATGCTGCTAATAAAATTTTCAGATTACACAAAGTTTTCCAAGTGAATAATAAATGAAGACAGAGCCACAATACAAAGTGATCTGGATCATTCAGTAACCTCATCTCAGTCAAACAAAAGAGAGTTTAGCAGATCCAAATATAAGTCTACTTCTTGAATTAAGTAGTACAGACTGTGTACAAGATCTCCAGACCAACAGTGAATGCCTTTCGGGAAAATACGGGTAGCCACATGAAAGTTTAAGTTTTGGTGAGGCAAGACGTCCCCCAGGACAGGCATAATGGAGTAAACCGCAATAGTTTGTGAGGTACCAGCCAGATCACACCATTTCAAAATTTTCAGTTTTAGACCACAGGGACCAAGTTCACCTGATCACAGGTGGAAACCTAAATTATAGATCTCTGCACAGAGCTAGTCGCTCTGGACTCCCTTTATAGTCAATACGGAGAGACGCATTTTAAAGTTGTGATATGTCTCTTCCAGATATAGATAAAAAAAATAAGCCAGATGAAGCAGCCTCCAAGAGATCTTATTTATTTCCTTTTGTTACAAAAGACACCTCAGGTGACTATATTAGATGTAGATATCCTCACTGTAGATTTCTGAAGTTGTATGAGATCCTATCACAAGTGACAACAAAGGAAACAAATTCCCTTAAAGTCAGGAGACGTTAATATATCTTGTTAAATTATACCTTCAGAACAGTGCAAATCAGGAATAATTCAAATCACTGTAAAGGAATCTCAAATTCAACTGAAAACTTATTTTGGAAGATAGTCTGAGAAAAATAAAAGGGATTGATTTTCACAGTTTATACTAGTTTCAAAATAAACATTTTGAATCACAAACTGTGTATCCCTTGGGCGAGGTTTACTTAATCAGTAGCCACCTTCAAAGTCTCATATTTCATTTATATCATGATATTGCAGATTGAGTGAAATGGTATTTTCACGGCATTAATGCCATTAGTTTTCTCTCAAAATCCATTCTTCAAAGTGAAATTTGACGATAGCATCAGTGCATTCCGATTGGTGGAGACTTCGGTGTATCTGTATCATAAACTCAACCATATCTGTCTTTCAAGCAAGTCTACTGACATTTCCAATGATGGGGAAGGGAGAATGGCAGGCTTGTTCACCCCTACGTGTCTGGCTTGCCTCCCTGATGTGACATCATTGCTCATGCCATACTCCAGCATAATCGAGCAGGTCAGTGGTTATTCCAAGCTTCACCCATTCCAGATTCCACCCTTAACCCTCCAAAATGAGTCTTTTATAGTTAAATGATTCACTTATTAGGTAAAATAAACATGAAAATAATGTCAAATTAAAATAAAGCAAAGTAGCATGGAGTTAAATTCAGACTGACACTGAGCAAACAGTCTGGCTGGAATCATTATACCCTTTTGGAAACAGGCACGGATATCGGAGCATGGATCCAATTAGTTTCAACTGGGAGGACCCTTCCTGTTCCTAGTTCCGTGAAGCTTAAATCCCACAGTTTAGATGTTAACTTAGAGTTAGGGACAACTCTCTTGCAGTTGCCATCTGCAGGAACTCAGGAAACCTGCAAACTGGGTCCTGAAGCCAGGACAACAAAAGAAAAGTATTTAAAACTATATCATTTATCATTTACAAAGATCTTTAAGACCCCAGTCATGTAAATGCTCAATGGGCCTTGGCTCCTCTGAAAGCCTGGAGAGAGAGCCAAACCCACGCCAAGTTCACCAAGTCCAAGTGCTGGTCTTCATATCTGGAGCCAACAGACAGGCCAACATACACAGAAGAAAAATGAGTGGAAAGTGATGTGCAAGGTCTCTGTGACTTACAGAGAAGAGCTAGACTACTCTTTCTTGCTTGCTATTACTAACTGGGCTCCACAAGTGATTTTTTCAGATAAACTGCGAAACCGCTGCCTTGACCACTCATTGGCTTTCCTGCTACTGCTCCTTACCTCCATCTAACGGATATGAAGTGATGCATGAAGTGGTAGGAAACAGCAGGTAGGCAGTATGGAGTAAGTTTCTGGCTCTAGGCAACTTTCTGCCTTTCAAACATATGCTCCCTTGTTCAAGTTGTGGCATCATATAGGGAAAAGACAGAAACATAAAATGAACTGGCTTCAGGATTCGGTTAGACACAAGATCCATCACTGGGCACAGCTACTAGTGGTGCCACCCAAATACAAACCCAAGAAGGGGAGGAAAAGTGTATTTCCAGCTAAGACAAGCTTGGCCAAAGTCAGTGAGAAGGCTTCTTTCAGGCTCACTTGGAACAACAATTCTCAGCAGCATTTCTAAATTTTCTACTACTATTACAACCATATCCATGGTGTATATAATCCCTACCTGTTTGAAACACACCACCACACAGAGCACTAGCAGTGTTCCTCAGCTGTATGACCAGGGATGCCATTTTAATATCCTGACCCAGCAGAACTCAGCACCATCTCGGCAGCTACATAAGATGAGGAAACTATGAGCAACAAATCACAGATCAGATCTGTGCAGTCCCTAATTGTACATGCAGTGAAAATCAAGAAGAGTGTCAGGATGCTTTTTCAAATACTTTAATATATATGTTTGGAAAAGTATGAACATAAAATACATTTTTATTTCAATTTCTTTGAAAAGTCTCAATTCAAATGGAGTCATACTATTTCTGCTGCTAATTCATAATATTTCACCTATGTTGCTCTTCTGAATTCTGTGGATTTGTAACTGTATTTGGTGGCAAGCAGTTTTCATCTCTCTGTTACACCTTAAATCATCAATGCACATAAGAGTATTATGCATACATTTAAATTCCCTTTCAGTTCAGTGAAAATCATACATATATTTTTAATTATAAAAATGTTGACTTGGAAAATTGGGCAACAGTGATTTTTTAAAAAGTTAAAACTGATATCACCATCTTTGCCAAGTGAGAGTGATCCAATCAAAACTTGGCATAATCAAGTGGTATGAATTCTTCCAAGCATTCATTTCAATCTTTAAAACAATCCTTCATCCAAAAGGCTGATATGGCATCAGTCATCACTCCAAGGAAGCATTAACAAAATAGGCAAGAGAAAAGAAAAGGAAAAAGCAAAAGCTTCTTACTAAAAATCATTCAAAGGCACGGAGGCAAGGAATAACTGTGTTTTTACTACTCACACTTCTCAAATGTGACAGCCCACATTGCCTCCTTTTGCATGTCAAATGTGTAGGCTGAGTATTGTCTGGATGGTGACACCAACTTTTCTGCACAATGCTTTACATCCTGGCAGTGTGTCACAGGGATGTGGCCACATGCAAAAAAAAAAAAAAAAAAAAGAAAGAAAAATCATGCCTATGTTATTGTCAAGAAAATAAAGCCAGCAAGATGGCATCTCTCTAAAATTTCTCCCTTACTGCCCTGGGGGATGCTGAAGATCTCTGCCAGCATCTGGTAGCTCCAGGCCAAAACCACAAGCACAAACAAAAAAAAGGTGGAAGTTTTCCTTGGCTGGCGAGAGCCTCTGCAGCCTCCACCACTATGAGGGAAGGCTGTCCTCAGTGCCAGCCCCACCCTCCCAAACAGGCCTTCCTGCAAAAACAGCCACCTTCTCAGCATGCCCTTTGTTGGCAGCTTGGCGTTTTCTTGCTCATGGGGTCACCAGAAAAGTTACCCTTGACCCACCCACACTCCCCAGTTCTTGTCATGGGCTGCAAATAGCCCCCTTCAACCTCCTTCCTTTCCTTAAGACATGTCACAACAGTCCAGCCCTGGCTTGATTCACTGTGATCCCCTTGTTCACCACAATCTTCAAGGACCAAAACACCCACAATCAAGAAGATATTATAACAACGGTCACTCTGTTTTGGAAAAATTGCCAATAAACTAGCAGCAAATATCCACCTATGTATTAAAATTAAAAATAAAGAAATAAATAATGTGAGTTTATGCACATATACATTGTGTTCACTTTACCAGGAAAGAGGTGGCTGAAGTGAACTACAGGCCCCAGACCATTGCTGGTGATGTCTAGAGCTGAAACATTCCATTCAAGCCTGTTGTCAGAGTCCAGTTTGATAAACTCATACCTTCAAATCCAGAAAGCAAGGCACAGAATCAGAGGCCTACTGCTGCTTTAGGACTTCTCCACCTCATTCACATTCTCTGTTATCTGAAGGAAATCTGCAGGGCTTGAACTCTTAAAATGTCACGGGAGTAACTACTCGTTCTCCTCCATGACCCTTATCTACCAACCAAGTCCACAAATTTCAAATACAACTGGGAATAATGACCAATAAACCTTACCAGCCTGGACCAAGGGGAGATAATAAAATCCTTCACCAATATTTGTGCTCTTTGGAACTATGAATCTTTTTGTGATTCTCTTAATTTTGCCCTTAAAAATACAGAAGAGAGGCTGCAATGCGCACTCAACTTTCACCAGTACACAAGATCATGTACAATTTTTTATGAGTTGAGAGGCACAAGAATGTGGTATTGTGGTGCAGAGAAAGTGGTAGTAGCTAACATAGTGCAGGCTCCAAAATCCATCTACCAGCAACTTTCAGACAACTATTTGAACCCTGAAGATGTGATGTGTAAAGCAATAAATCCTTGTAGAAATGTTGAAAAATTAAAAGAAAGTATTTGCTGATTGCTAGCCTAATGCCACAATTTTAATACGTTTTAGACAAGAATCTGGGAATATTGTGTGGATTCAGCGTTTCAGCACAAGATTAAAATCTTACCAAAAGAACAATGTTAAACAGAAGGTGTTTAGCAAGGAAACAACTGAAGACTGAAGGGATTGCCTTCATGGTCCCTTCATGCTAGATGGTCTAAGGACATTCTTCTCCCAAGCTGATGGTGAAGGCTGTAGCCTGGCTCCTGCTGTCCCAGATGTGTGTGCTTTTGTAAGCAAATCGATATGCTTATGCATAACTCCATTCCTCCATTTTTATCTCACAATAACATTGGAGCAACTTCAGAGTCAACTTTTTTTTTTCCTGCACAAACACTGCCAATCACTATTTTATACAACACAGCATTTCATCTATTTTAGCACCAAGAATGTCTTATAATTAAACACAGAATACCTTTTTTTTTTTCTGTGTCAGGATATTGCAAGCTAGTTGAGCAGATGTTACAGAAGTAAATGGTAATGCTCTCATTGACCTTACAGAAATCAGAGAATAGCTATTAAGAAATGTTTCTGGAAACACTGTATTGAAGAGATCAATGGAAAAATAAAAATAAAAATTGCTCATCTTGATCTCAGGAATACATTTCCATAACTTGCCCTGGTGCAAGGCAAAAAGCACAAATCACAGCACCTCCTCATGTCTGCTTTACAACACAAGACTGTGGCAACTCTGGCTCCTTGAATTTTATAAACAGTACAGTCCCAGTGCACTGGCTACCGTTTTGTATATTAAATTGTTGGGGTGGGGGTGGTATCAATAAACAGCTGCACAGTCAAATTAGTACTGTTTACTGTCAAATTAACAAGGAAAGTGATACTTTCTGCTCTTTGTTTATAACTCTGCGCAGTTGGCCCCGGCACCAGAAAGACTAAATGAAAATGGACAGCTCCCAATGGTAGATGCTCTCCTAGATCAAACAGAAGGGAAATTTTGTTTGTCTTATAAAATAAACAGTATCTTTTCAGGTTCATGTGCTCAGAATAACAGTCGTTCAGTTGCACCAGCTGTTTCTGATTTCACTGCTAATTGTATGTCTCATTCCTCAACTGACTTGCAGGTCATTGTTTGCTTGCTGATGTTCGCTTAGGGAAAGGGAACAGGAGCCCAGCACACATGTGTGCATGTGAGGGAGAAGAGTGGGGAGCTGTTTAAATGCCTGGATGAAAGTTGTATGTTTTTAGGCCTGTGGTGTAGTGAGCTTTAGGAGATACGCCCTGGCCTTTCAGCACTCTCCCTGAGGTTTGGTCTTGGAGCTATAGTATGAACAAGGTTACAAAACATTTGCTTACAATTCTATGGTACTGAGCCCACACTAATTGTTTTGTTTTGTTTTCCCCCCAAAATACCCCAAAATTCTGCAGTCTTTGAGTCTTGAAAAATATTGAGGTCTTCAGACAAAATATAAATTTTGAACGGAATTGAATCACTACTTTTATTAAAATTTCTGCAGAAGGGAAAACATAATTTATTCCAAATGATCCTCATTTTTATGCCAGTGTTTTAGGTGTGGTCTAGGCTACTTGCATCAGGAAAACATTATCTCTGCACAGTATACTTCTTGCAATTCAGTTATTCTCCTGACTTTCTTCCTTCATCTCTCTCTTCATTAAAATTTTCCTCACTCTCACTTATCTTTGATAACCCATGCTCTCAGACAGAAATGTACAAAGACTGTTGCCACAAAACAACAAAAAAAAATTCACTCATGCAAACTGTGCACAAACTTATGATAGACTTCCCCCTGATTTTACACTATTTGTGTTATAGTCACTTTAAGATGTTAATGTACACTTGATGTTAGTGTATATCTTTTCCCTTAAATTTAATAATTACCTTTTATTTACAGGAGTATAGTTAGGCTGTGTGGGGAACTTTCTAGAGTTGTATTTCTTACCGGAGAAATAAAAAGGAAAACTTGGAGAAAGTAAATACACAGATTATCTATTCACTATTTTATGTCCTTTGTTAAATGCTCAGACACGGTGGGAAAGAGGGTGTCATAAATGTCTGGATGCATTAAAAACAAGAGCTAGCTCTCCTACATCTAGTTAAAAGGCTTTGGGGTGATATGTTGATAGGAAGTTTGAAATATTATAAATAGGCAGATATGATCTCTAAAGAATGGGTTCAATACTTAGGTCATTCTTACACACCCATCTCAAGAAAAAAAAATCACTGTCAGCAACTTTTACAGGTTACATTAAGTTTGGTAGACAGTTATAACAGTGAGAATAGGTCATTTTTCCAGAGTGACTTGCTAGCTTATAGATCAAATTAACAATTGGGAGTCCCCACCTAAATGGTTTATTTATATGTAAGACATCTAGGGTAGGGTGAATCATGCCCAAAGTGCTTTCAAGATACATACCTACATTTGTGCTGGGCATCTGGATCCCTGTTGTAGTCAGTGGACGGTTAATGCCAACAGCCAGTGACTTTTACACTGAGGTTCTTTTTGCTGTAGACACCAACATTTGGTCAAATTAGCTGTAATCCAGGCTCCATTAACCATACTGATAAGATTTTTATTATAATGGGAGTCAAGACAAATACTTCATAGAAATTGGCATCTACAAAATGGAAGAAAGAGAGACAGAGAGAAAGAGAGAAAGAGAGAAAGAGAAAGAGAGAGAGAAAGAGAGAGAGAAAGAAAGAAAGAAAGAAAGAAAGAAAGAAAGAAAGAAAGAAAGAAAGAAAGAAAGAAAGAAAAAGAGAGAAAGAAAGAAAGAAAGAAAGAAAGAAAGAAAGAAAGAAAGAAAAAGAAAAAGAGAGAAAGAAAGAGAGAGAGAGAAAGAAAGAAAGAGAAAGAGAGAAAGAGAGAAAGAGAGAAAGAGAAAGAGAGAAAGAGAGAAAGAGAGAAAGAGAGAAAGAGAGAGAGAGAGAGAGAGAAAGAAAGAAAGAAAGAAAGAAAGAAAGAAAGAAATGCCCAAGTAACTTACAACATAGCTCTGCTAAACTCTAGCTACAGTGGGTATTTTATTTAACTCTAACCTTACTTCTGTTGTGGGATGCCAGCTAACATACGGCAACTCTAAGGCCAAAGTGGGTAAAGGAAATCACTTTTTGCAAATCTATGCCTAAGCCTTACAAAAGACAACTAGGAATGCAGCAAAAGTGATCAAAGGCAAAAGAGTCTGCCAGGCTTTATTTATTCTCTACTCCCTGTCTGTTCGGGACTGACATTTTTTATATTTTTATTTCTTTTTTAAAAACAATAGTTTAGACAAATGTGTCTAGACTGATGGTAGAGCAAATGTGACATTAATTACGGATTCCTACACAGTGGCTCCATGTATGTGGGCAGTTGCCAGTTCCCAGGGAAAAAAAAATTGCCAGGCTGCCAAACTGGAAATAGCTGCTCATCTCACCATTGTCACGTCTCTGAGAGTGACTGGTATCAGATGCTACAGAAGACTTTCCTGGCACATTGAAGAGGACAGAAAGAAAATAAAGTTGCTGCTGCGTTTCCATCAAAGCGTATTAATGGAGTGGAGCCCACATGGAGATTTGCCTCCACAGATCTGCCTCCAAAATCCTGCAGGAGATACTTCAGATCCAGACACATCCCAGGTGAAAGATAGCATCTTGAAGAAAGTTTCCTGCAAACGTGGTGAAGCTGTTTCTGCACCCCAGCCTAGCCCACTTAGTGGCATCCCTCTAGTCTGCTCTCACAGAGCTGGTTTGCTCACCCTCTGATCTGCCCTGTCAACACCACAGCTGGCTCCATCTTTCTTGAAAATGGGTCCCCAGAAAGTAGGCAGTGTTGAAGATCTTACACAACAGTGTTAAAATGTCTTTGCTGTGAATATCTTCCATCCTGGGAACACTTTCATGTTACTCTGGTTTCATCACGTTGGTGGCTCCGAAATGATGTGCTATCAGCTAATAAACCAATGCCTTCTCCAGCTCAGTTGCTTCCACTTGATGCCTTAGATATTCTAGCAAAAATTTCCATTATTACTTCTAAAGTGAAATCATTGTGTTTTGCTGTATTGAATATCATCCTTCTCCCACTTTTCTTACCCTCAGGACATCAGTTCTCCCTGCACAATACCTCACTCCTTCTCCTTGTATCATTAGCAAATCTCATCAGCCTTTTGTGCTAAAGCAACTAATGACCATATAAAATAAGCTCATTGTTAAGAAGAAGTTAATGACAAGGGCAATTATTGAGAAACAGATCTGGTAACCTCTTTCCAGCCAAGCACATTGTTTCTTTCATCACACTAATTTTTGCTTTCTATTGAGTCAATTCCTTACATATCTTCCAGTTAATTCCAGTTCAATCACTGATGGGTTACCACATACATTTTGATATCTTTGGAGGGCACAACAAGATATAAATACATTGTAAGATGATGACAATATCAGTTAGGGTGGAAGATGCTGCTGAAGAACCCCTTCCCAATTTATATCTGAAGTCTGTTTTGTACTGGTGTCCAAAACTAACTTGTCAGTTTCTGCATGAGTTTATAGGCAGACGTCTTTAGCAAGAAAAATACTTTTAAATATTTGGGCCCATGTCTGAAACTTTAAAATAAGTAAGTAAATAAAAATAAAAGGGAAGGGAAAGGGAAGGGAAAGGAAAGGAAAGGGAAAGGAAGGGAAGGGAAGGGAAGGGAAGGGAAGGGAAGGGAAGGGAAGGGAAGGGAAGGGAAGGGAAGGGAAGGGAAGGGAAGGGAAGGGAAGGGAAGGGAAGGGAAGGGAAGGGAAGGGAAGGGAAGGGAAGGGAAGGGAAGGGAAGGGAAGGGAAGGGAAGGGAAGGGGAAAGGGAAGGGGAAAGGGAAAGGGAAAGGGAAAGGGAAAGGGAAGGGAAGGGAAGGGAAGGAAAGGAAAGGAAGGAAAGGAAAGGAAAGGAAAGGAAAGGAAAGGAAAGGAAAGGAAAGGAAAGGAAAGGAAAGGAAAGGAAAGGAAAAGGAAAGGAAAGGAAAGGAAAGGGAAAGGAAAGGAGCGTAAAGGAAAGGAGCGTAAAGGAAAGGAAAGGAAAAGGAAAGGAAAGGTTTTTTGTCTTTAACAAGAACTCAGCAGTACAATTTTTAGAACTTGTCAGTGACACAGCCCATTATTGGTTTGTCCATATTAAACACTTCCTGGTTTTATTTTTAATTAAAAATAGCTCTGCCTGGCATAAGTGCTGAAGGCTGTAACCTTCTGGTTATCCACAAAACTAGAATAACAAGGGCAACAGGGCAACCTCTCCTCATGCTGCCTCCTTTCTCCCAGAGGGTCTAACTCTTCCCACTCAGTCTAGGGCTGTTTTGCTGAGGCTGACACCAAAACTGCGGGGCTGAATTTCCTGCAGGGATGCCAGTGACAAAACCATAGTCAATGTGTGGCCACAAAAAATCCCTTAAAACTTAAGACTCAGAAAAATGACTCAGACTGACTGAGGAAGCCAATTCACACAGATAACTACTCTCTGCAGCATTCAGGCTAGGGTGAAAGAGGTGGGTGAAAACTCCTGCCCTGTTATTAAAACAGCAATTTCCCTGAATTCTCCCTGAACTGAATTCTCCATTGCCTTGAGTGATCTGCTGGTGAAAGTGCGGCTGTCAGCTCTGCTGGTGCCAGAACCACAGGCGCTATGCCTTGGTAGAGCATTGTGCTTTCCCTCTGGAGGCAGCTCTTCTCCCTGAATTCTTAGTTCCCCACTCTTTTGAGGGGTGGGCATATGAAACCTCTGAAAGGAGTGTGAATGAACATTATGCTTCTCTGTTGTGCCTGGCCTAGAAAGGATCTGAGACATATTGTTATGAGACCTGTATAGACAGTTTTAACACCCTACTTAATGGCCAAGATGCAATCAGCATGCTTGCATGTAGTGTGGCTATGGCCTGGGCTGAATGTTGGATTTGGGCATATTTTGACTCTTTTCACTGGTACAAGTGGGAAAGGTAGGTAGAAAGGTGGAAAACTAGGATTCAGATATGAAGGGATGGCCATTGGCAATGCCACCTGCTGTGGTCTGTATCACCTCTGCCTTAGTCCCCACCTCAAAGCTAACATACAATGAACTTTCTACCTCCTCAGCCCTATCACATCCCAACATATGAACTAATGCTGCCGATGGAGGTGGCTTTGCATGAAAACACCAGATTGTGAGTAGAAGAGCAGGATGGTGATCCCCAACAGGAAGGCAGGGTAGACAGCCAGGATCAATCTCACCTGGACCCATCACTACAAATTCCATCAGAGCTGTTTGTTATTTCATATGGTTTAGTTTTCAAAGCAGAACATTTTTATTCCAATCAACTCCCATCCCTTTTAACTCAGACCTTGCCAACGAAATGTTTCTTTTCTACAAGAAGAAAGCAGCCTGTGAAAGAACTGCTCACAGCAAACATGAACCCTGAATAGAAATTTTTACAGATACAACACACAGAAGAAAGTGGAAAGCACTTGAAATTGTGTGAGAAGAAGAAGGGAATTCTAAAGAGCAATTCAAAATGAGGGCTTATTTTAACAGAAGCAGTCCAAGCAGTCCAAGTAGGTTGGGTGACCACCCTCAGGAACAGCAACAGGAGCAGAGAGCAGATGAGGTAACATATGGGGGCAGGACATGTGTTTCCAGTATGAATATCAATTCATGATTCTTGTTTCCCTCAAAAATGCAGAAAGAAAACCAAGAAGTACAGTCTTCGTTTGGACTATCCATGTTGTAATGGCACTAACTTCATGGAAAGTGTTTATTTCATAAAAATCAGTCAAATGTTTCTAGTGTGGTAGGCACATGTGGTGTGTAGGCATGTGGTATCAACATGGGGTAGAGTAAAATCAACCAAATGACAGTGAAAGACTCTGACTGACATTTTGGGATTCTTAAGCCATCAGGTGCCCCTAAGCAGTTTCTCCATGTTTGGAATGGCTGACACATTTGATTTGTCTACATCTTACCTTTAAAAAAATATGTAGAAGTATATTCATTTTATATTAAACCTTGGACAAATAAAAATACTTCTTTTGCAACTGAATCCATAAGTGACAACAATGCATGGGTTATGGAAACAAATGCACTGCTTCTCTGTTCCCACTGTGCACGGTTGCACTAGTTTACTTAAACTCATTCAGCTTTCACCAGTAGTCAAATCCTTGACACAACTGCACAACAGGAAACCAGTGACTTTATATCTACTTCCATTCTGTGATGTGTCTTTAAACACAGCCTAAATTTAAGTAGGTGGCATTGTCCCATGGATGACTCATTGAAGAAGAAGCTGGAGATATATTCCAGATAGTCTGTATTCTAGTATGTACCTTATCAATGTCTTATTAAAATATTAATTATTAATTAAAACAAAAACAAAACCTATTTCCTCCTTTTCCTTTTGCTTTTTAAATACATATTGCCAATAATTCTTAATTTTCTAGTTCCTAATTCCCTGGGTTTCTTAATTCTTATTTTTTTGTGTGTGTGTTAAATAGCCCCCATGTGTTGATTTATTTTCCCTGTCTTGGTAGTTTTTGGTTGAATTGGTAGTATCTCATGGGGAGATCTGATATTTCCCTATCCTCATTGTGATAAGAAATGCCCGTGAAACTATTGAAAACAAGATTTTTTCTCTCTCTTTTTTTTTTCTTTTTTCATATTTGGACTTTTGTAACAGAAAATCCCTTAAAATATGTAGGACATAGCCTTAGAATAGATTTTCTGTATGATACTAAAACTCTTCATGTGTTCTTGTCTGCTAAAAGCCAAGAGTTACAATTTTTAATGAACTTTTATCTCCTCCCTGCTACACGTATGAAAGAGTTTCTATTACAGAATTGGTTTGAGCATCATCCCTGGCAAAAGCAACATACTTGCAAGACTGCACATTCATGAAATATATATGCATTCCCTATGGAAATATAGGTCAAGAAACAACAGAGAAGTGAGATGAGAGATGGGAATACTTTCTAGACTGTAAGAGGAATGAGAAAGGTAATACACAAAAAAAACAGACCTGGTGAATGAGAAATCCCAGGTGATAAAGGTATAGAATCCTGTAGGCAGAATCTCCCCACGCTCAATGTGATGTTCATGGACCAGGCTTAACACCCACTGAGACCCTTGGAGCTTCCTCTCATTATCATTCATGTTGCTGGATCTCACGTCCACCAGTCTTTTGCCCTGGCCCTGCAGCTCTTGCTCCATGCTGCTTTCTTTGACCCTTTCCTGAATCAATTCAGCTCATTAAAGCGACAAAATATTTACCCAACAAAGAAGTGGGGAAATGCACCATTTACTGCCATCTTACTGGGCTGATTCAGCTCACACAGGGGTCAGACACAGTAGAGTCAGCACAGTGGAGGGACAGGACAGGAGGGTCCTTGTGTTCAGCCCTAATATGAATTCCCACCTCACCACCTTCCAGAAATCTGCCTCTGGTTGTTCATGATGGATATATATTTAGATGTTTTGCTTAATTTTGACCATACACACTGAGGCTGTACTAGTACCCTTCACTGGCTGTCCATGCCCACTCCCTAAGCTTCCAAAAGCGATTAGCTGCTACTGGGAATGGTCCCCAGCCTCTGCTAGCTCCCAGCTCACAACTGGGCTCTGCTGAGAAAAAGCATGCCAGGAAAAAAATAGGCAGTTTAGCAGCAGATAAAACAAAAAGGGTGCACCTGAAAATGCCCCTTGGCACTGTTTAATCTGTCAGCATAGGTGAAGACACAGAGACTCTGGTAAAAAACAAACACAAACAAAAACTAAAACAACAACAACAACAACAAACACAGTAGCAGTAACATGAAGACACAGTTTAACCAAAATAGTCAAAACCACTGTTATTCTCCCAAGACACTGCTTTCTCCATTCATATTTTGCCTTCAGAGTAGCCCTAGCAAGATGCCTTGAGTCAACAAAATATTCACTTATTTATTCTAAATTTATCCCAGGGTTGAGTAATCACTCTTTTACTGACTTCCTTCCTTTCTTGAGTGTTTTGTTCTCTCTGCTTCTCTGTCTCAGATGATGACCCAACCATATAAACAACATTTCCCAAATACTAGCAGAGTGTGGACCTCAACTTGGCCCTAAATTCAGAGTGGGGCTCATTTTTATGCACATTGACGGAGTGGGAAAATGAGAGAGGAGGGGAAAGGCACAGGTTGAATTTTGTTCTTTTTTGCACTAGAACAAGTCTAAATTAATTCCACTTGTGCAGATGAAAGGAGATTTTTCTTTGTGCTGCCCAACAGGGATCTTGTAGATTGCAGGTTATTCCCTTCCTTGCTTGTAAAACCAAACTACCTTTTAGTGTGCAGGGCTCTTTCTTCACAGCCCTCATCCTGCTCAGTCCTGATGTGCAGCAATGTCAATGAGAGCTTTTCCCTTGGCTCCAGGGGGGGGATGTCAATGGTTTTTGCCTGTTTGCTTCCTACTAATTACATGCTGCTGGCAGCTACCTCTACCATTCAAGGGACAAATGTCTCCTTTCAGATCTCCTAATTGCGGATGTACGGCACTGCAATGAAAGGAGCCCTTCTGGGGTTGGAGTGAAGTTTTGTCTCTTTCCAAGGGGTGGTTCAGTACAATCACAGAATGGCTTGGGTTGGAAGGGACCTTAAAAATCATCTAGGTAACCGCAGACAATCTTGGGTGTTGGTTATAGCAGCTGCTGATTGCCCAGACCCCAGTCCAGCAAAGTGTGCAAGCCCTGTGTTTCACACCTGCAGTCCCACTCACCTCCACGTGAGGTTATTCTCACCTGGCTTCAGCCACCCTACAGCTAAATGTGTAAGGAGTTGGTCCTCTGGAAGAGAAGGTGGCTTCTCCCATCCCAAGAGAAATGTCTATGGCCAACAAGCTTTGGGGAGGTGCTCATCTCATGTCACTGATGGCAGGGACACCTTGCTCTGGGGTGGCCAGTGTTAGGCGAGGAGAAGCCTACCTGAAAGATTTGGTGTGAGCACCTGGCTCTTCAAGGTCACACCTAGGTGCACTGGGCTCTGCAGAAGCAACATTTAGCCCTTAGCCATGCAACAGTACGAGAAGATAAATACAAATCTCAGCTCCCTCCTCCTCCACACCTACATCAACTAATTGATCTTCATGGTCAGACTAGGATAAATAAGCAGAGCTGGGATTTTCAGCAGCCAGCTTTCTAAGAGGGTTTAAAGTCCTTCTGAGTGGAGGTTTGTGCAGAGTGGGTTACCTGGTGGGGGTGACCCAGTGCTAATGGCTGGATTTATTGGAAATTCTGGCCTAGTCTGTAGATAACAAATGGGAAGAAATTCAGCTTCCAGCTCTTTAGAAAACCTGACCCCTTGCATTTCAAATGGTTCATCAAAAAAAAAAAAAAAAAAAAAAAAAAAAAAAAAAAAGGTAAAAAAAGTGAATGAAATACAGGGAAAAAAAAAAAAGGTAAATAAAGAGACAGAAATATAGATCATTGCAAAGAGACCACCAGCAGGCCTGATTCTCAGTGCTCGTTTCCACAGGTACTGCTGGCACGGTACGAATTTGCAGCTCTGTGGGACCCAACTCTTGGCATTCACACATGTGGGGCAACCACTTAATCCCCCCAGACAAGGCATGCATCCTGCTGAAGTGCATAATCCACACGCTTGGGTGTTTTTTACCACAGCCTGTAATCACCACCAGTTTGTACATCTCCGGCTGTCCTGAGAAGCCACACATCTCCTCACAATGCTCCTGCCGCTGGGATGGCCAGGACCAGGAAGGGGATGGCCACACAGGGACAGCCACCAAGCCACAGCTTGGCTGGAAAAGGGGCTGCAGAAAACTGGTTTCACCTCAGGTGGGGTCGGACACCCAAGGTCAGATGTCCCCTCTGAACCAGGACCTTGGTCACTCTGCCTAGAGAGCATGTGGGCACGTACCACATTTGAGTGACCAGGCTACTGCTTAAAATAAGGAGAAAACACTTTGAAAATGTCATCTCCTCCACTGCCTTCGGTGCCCACAGTTATGTTTGTACAAATATATCAGGGGTATCAAGAATTTCATAATGATACTCCCTCACCCATGGTTCCAGTTAAAACCGCTGTAATAAACAAAACATACAGAGCACATCGCTGGCACCAGAGGCTATAATTTTCTCTGAGCAGAAATATTACCAAAAAAAAAGAAAAGAAAAAAAAAAGCAGGATTTCATCCAGTTTAGGAAGAAATCTATGCAGATCTTTCCTCTCATTAAACTTCTCAACTATTATTAAAGTAAAGTGAGTAGCCAAAAATTCTTTGATGATGACATTGAATCATTTGATGATAGAGTGTTTTGGGAAAGTCTACAAATGCAGATCACTGCTAAAAACCTTGAGTCCCAGGAAGAATTATCTTTCAAATGTCATGATACTTTCCCTTTTGTGGGGGAACACTTTTAACTCTCTTTGCCAAGTGAACTCTACATTTTCTCTTAAATACTTTGTTTTTCAGCTATGAGGAAAACAAATTATATATATGATGCTTTTTCTTCTGAGGCTGCTGAAGGTCTTGAGTGGTGGCAAAGAGAAAGTAAGCATGAAGGCAAAAAATGTTGCTACTGTAATATGTGAAACATGCAGTCCTTGGGAATATCAGGAATAAAGGTGTTTATTTTCTTATTTTCTTGCTTAAGACAATTCAGAAATCCATGAGGAAAATGTGAGTTACATAGCGAACAATTCATCACTGCATAACTCCTCATTATTCAAAATTCTATTATCTACATATCATTATTTTTCAGGTTATTATTACTATCCAGGTATTACTATTCAGGTATTACTATTCAGGTTATTATTAACCCATTATTTAGGTTTCACTATTTTTTTGTGCCCAGTGGTGGACACTTTAAAGAAGACCTGATTTGTAAAGGTGTTGTTCAGAGGATGGAGTTATATGAAGGTGCTTCTCTTGCTGTATCACCCCCATCTGGTGGCATGGACCTTCTCCCTGATTTTGGCTTTTCATTAAACCAAAAGAGCATGTCTTCAAGTACATGCACCAAGTACAAACCAGACCACGCAATCCCATTGACTTCAAGCCTGTATTTACAGGTAAGTATGTGACCATGTGTATTTTCAAGTGTGAGTCAAAGAAACAAAAGATCCCATCCAAGTTGTGCCTGGCCAGCTTTGAGCACCCACGAAAATAGGCTGGGGGCTGTCTGTGTTGTCCTCTGAAATTGAAGCAGGAATAATTTCTTCCTCCTCTTCATCCATATTTCATCTGTGCCCAGAGGCACCAACAGTAAATTGTGAGTCCCCATTGTTACATGCCATGGCACACACAGATGAAGATGTTCACCCAGCCCATGTGTCAGAGGACAGCAAATGACTAAGACAGGTGGGGGGACACAAGGCAGCAAGGACTGCTGGCCAAAAATAGACCATTTCTGTGCTCTGGAAGGAATGATCCCTTTTGAGCTGTCATCTTACTCAAGAATGTGATTTCATTTCCAAATAGTGACTTTAAATGAGATAGTTAAGAGAATCACAGAATCGTCTAGGTTGGAAGAGACCTCCAAGATCACCCAGTCCAACCTCTGACCTCATACTAACAAGTCCTCCACTAAACCATATCACTAAGCTCTACATCTAAACGTCTCTTAAAGACCTCCAGGGATGGTGACTCAACCACTTCCCTGGGCAGTCCATTCCAATGCCTAACAACCCTTTCAGTAAAGAAGTTCTTCCTAATATCCAACCTAAACCTCCCCTGGCACAACTTTAGCCCATTCCCCCTCGTCCTGTCACCAGGCACGTGGGAGAATAGACCAACCCCCACCTCTCTACAGCCTCCTTTAAGGTACCTATAGAGAGCGATAAGGTCGCCCCTGAGCCTCCTCTTCTCCAGGCTGAACAATCCCAGCTCCCTCAGCCACTCCTCGTAAGACTTGTTCTCCAGACCCCACACCAGCTTCGTTGCCCTTCTCTGGACTCTCTCGAGCACCTCGACGTCCTTCTTGTAGCAAGGGGCCCAAAACTGAACACAGTACTCGAGGTGCGGCCTCACCAGGGCCGAGTACAGGGGGACAATCACTTCCCTAGACCTGCTGGCCACGCTGCTTCTTATGCAAGCCAGGATGCTGTTGGCCTTCTTGGCCACCTGAGCACACTGCTGGCTCATATTCAGCCAGCTATCAACCAGTACTCCCAGGTCCTTCTCTGCCAGGCAGCTTTCCAACCACTCATCTCCCAGCCTGTAGCGCTGCTCGGGGTTGTTGTGCCCCAGATGCAGGACCCGGCACTTGGCCTTGTTGAACTTCTACAGTTGGCCTCAGCCCATCGGTCCAGCCTATCCAGATCCTCCTGCAGAGCCTTCCTATCCTCGAGCAGATCGACACACGCATGTAACTTGGTGTCATCTGCAAACTTACTGAGGGTGCACTTGATCCCCTCATCCAGATCATCGATAAAGATATTAAAGAGGACTGGCCCCAGCACTGAGCCCTGGGGGACTCCACTAGTGACCGGCCTCCAACTGGATTTGACTCCATTCACCACAATTCTTTGGGCCCAGCCATCCCGCCAGTTTTTAACCCAACAAAGCGTACACCAGTCCAAGTCACAAGCAGCCAGTTTTTTGAGGAGAATGTTGTGGGAAACGGTGTCAAAAGCCTTACTGAAGTCAAGGTAGATCACATCCACAGCCTTTCCCTCATCCACTAAGCGTGTCACTTGGTCATAGAAGGAGATCTAGTTCGTCAAGCAGGACCTGCCCTTCATAAACCCATGCTGACTGGGCCTGATTGCCTGGTTGCCTTGTAAGTGCCGCGTGATGACACTCAAGATAATCTGCTCCATGAGCTTCCCTGGCACTGATGTCAAACTAACAGGCCTATAGTTCCCCGGGTCTACCCTCCGGCCCTTCTTGTAAATGGGCGCCACATTTGCTAGCTGCCAGTCGACTGGGACCTCTCCTGATAGCCAGGACTGCCGATAAATGATGGAAAATGGCTTGGCCAGCTCCTCCGCCAGTTCGCTCAGTACCCTCGGGTGGATCCCATCCGGCCCCATCGACTTGCGTACATCCAAGTGCTGTAGCAGGTCACCAACCATTTCCTCGTAGATAGTGAGGGCCACATCCTGTTCCCCATCCCCTTCCACCAGCTCAGGGCACTGGGTAAGCTCAGGGTACTGGGTAACCATAGCATGCTGGTTAGAAAATCAAGATTAATTATTTTGGTGGGTATATGAGAGCGTTTCCAAACCGGAAGTTTTATATGGAAAATTTTGACAAGATTTCATTTTATAACGAGAATTTCCTTTTGGTTGAAAAATTTCTTTCATCTGAGATGGACGTGGTTGAGAAGAGCCCCTAACTGATGAGTCACATGCAGAAGATCTATGAGCTGTGCCTCCAAATTTACCAAAACTGATGATTAAAATTAGCTGTGCCCCTGGAGCTCTAAGGCACTAGGGCGGCAACGGGTTTCCAGCCAGGTCCATGCAGGTGCTGAGCTCTCGGGATCCCTGCTTTTGGGATGCTTCTGGGAGAGAGCAGGACGTCACCACCCTCACCAAGGTGTAAATAAAGCAGGAGAGGAGTAGATCCATGATGTTTGTGCCTTTGGCTGCTGTCACGGTGTTGGCTGTGAGGAGATAAGGGCTTGCTGGCTAATATTATTTATGAACTGCGTTTTTTAGCCCTTATGGTGAACATGGTAGACCTCAGATGGGAGGCCAAAAGCTAACATGGGTCATGGGACAGATAGATGTGGCAAATGTAGCAGGAGAGATGAAATAGCAGTGAGATTGTCATGATTATTCCATCTCTGTTGTCCTACATGGTCCCAGCAATGAGTGAAAATAGGGACACCTCTCTGAGGGGAACTTTTCAGAGAAGGGTCTCATATACTTTTCTCATATAGACCCAGCAGATGGTAAAAAGACCCTGAGAAGACAGCATACTTCAGGGCTCTTACTTTCTCTCCCCAGCCCACTGCCTCTAGGTTTCTCTTGCAACTCACCAGTTGCAAGAGAATTCTTCTCCCTTTCCTTTCAATGGAGCCCCTGCAATCCCCTCTATTTATGGCAGGAATAGGAAAGCTCGGATGATCCTATTCCTCATACATTAGTGACCAGAACATGAGGGCTGAACTGAACATCACCTGGACAATCCTTCTTCAGTGAATAGAGTCTCCAATAAGACTTCTTTTTCCCAGTTGGATCACAAATTCCTGGGAGCTGTACAGTCATTTCAAGCACATATTATATTACTGACATACAGCTTTATGTTTTTTTCATTATTATATTGCTATATTATTATAACAGTATATCAGGCTGTGTGGAAACCCTCTTTCAAAGGTGGCTGTGCCAAACGATCCTGGTGCTCCCCACCCATTCACCATCCATCACTGTCCCTTATGCTTCCCCGTAGTTGTTCTGGTGGAAGCGATTAACCAAGTGCTCTGCCATCAGCGGCTGGCAGAGTCTGTCAGGCTTGTGCACAACCATCCTCATTTCTCACCCAAACTACTCCAGACAGCTACCAGCATCAGCATAAGGAGATCTCAGGCGACCCTTCATCTGTGGGCATAGCTGCAGAGGTTGTAGCAAACCCCTGCGACAAGGACACCTTCCATGGGCTCAGCTGCTTGCTTAGCAAACCTCCGTCCATGGCATTGGTTGCAGCACCCAGGTGCTACCGAAATAAAAGGGGCCTGATTTACTGGGCAGGGAGGGGAGGACGTGAGAGGGGTGATCTCAGCCCTCTGCTCTGCCTGGGGTGGTTGGTGCCACCATGGTCCTTCCCCACCAGTTTAAATCAGGTTGTGCCTCTCCCTGAAGAGTGAGCAGTAAAAACAGATTAAAATGTGACTTGTTGAATAGCAAAGCAAGAGAACAAAACTCCCCAGACAGCTGCTTTTCCCAAACGTACCCTTTCCAACAGGCAGCTGGAATGGATAAAGCCATCATTATCCCTTCACATCCAGAGAGCATCGCAGGGAGAGATGCACAGAAAGCAGCATCAAAAAAAAAAAAAAAAAAAAAAAAAAAAAAGTCCTACCTGGTGGGCACAAGAGCCTCACACAAAGTAAATCCTGGGGCAGAAGTAGTGCAGGAACATTGAGAAAATGGTTTCCTTGGGTTTTACATCAGCAAATATCACATCATCTAAATCCCTTGGTGCTTCTGCATCTTCCCAGCCCGGTGCTGCCAGCCATGCCTGTAGAACCCTGATGAAGCAGAGACCCATGCTGCTCCCCCATGCCCGGCGCAGATGCTCAACAGCCCATAGTTTGGCTGCCAAAGGAGCCCCAGAATCAGGCTGGTGTCTGTAGGAAACAATGGCATTGTTGCCACTGGAATAAACATCCTGGTGGCCCATTTGTGTTTATCTGGTATTTCCATTCTCTGCTGATTAACCCAGCCAAGCGAGATCTTCATGTGGTAATTACAGCACAGCTCATTTGTGTGTGTTTACAATGGTGTTGATATAATCCCACTAGAGCACCCCAAGCATGTGCAAGGAGTTCCCACCAGAAATCTAAATAACGCCCCAGTGCTGCTGACAGCTTAATAACATGACAAAGTTCAGTCTCGCTGGATGTCAGGGACAGGAATGCGGCTCAGGCTGCTCTGACCTGGAGCTTTCAAAATACCATACAGTTGGGGCTGAGCGTTTGACAAATAACCTTTTCTTTGCCTGCTCGAATCCATCAGACGTTACCAGGTGCCACGGAGAGGCCACATGCCACTGTTAAAATGTTAAATTGAGTGGCGGCCATCAAAAGCTCTGGGGAAGGACATTTATCTTTATTATTATTGTTATTAATAATGCAGATATTGCTGCGCGTCGCATTCCAAGGTATTTTTGCAGCATTAAATCATCCAAACGCCCATCGACGGCCCTGATAAATCACACAATAAACCAAAATTCAATACAGCTGTCAGCCCAGACCCTGAGCAAAATCTCAGGGAGCTTAATTATAAAGTTCAGGCAGGGACTGAGCCTGTTTGCAGCAGGATGAGCAGCAGCATGGCAGGGCTGTCGCAGGCACTCAGAAAAGGCTGCATCAGCCCTCTCCTCCTGCTCATCAGTGTCCCAGCACTGCTAACAGCAGTGGGATGGGGATGGCTGCAAATAACAGCATTTCTCAGTGTTTTCCTCTTTTATTTTTTTTTCCCCACTGTTTCTTTACTTTTACCTCAAGCTGTTTCTCTCTGTATACTTTTCCTTTTCTTTTTGCTCCTCTCTTTTCCTCCCATGTCCCTCTCCCCCATCACTTGCCTTCGATCTCACCATCCCTTCTTTGCTCTTTCCCTCTTCTTCCCCTCCTTATCCCACTCCCCGCCCCCCCCCCCACCCCCCCCCCCCCCCCCCCCCCCCCCCCCCCCCCCATCAAAGAAAGGAAACCGTAACCCAAAAGAAGAACAAGAATTGAACCTGTGCCAATGCAATGGGCCAAGAGGCTACATATGGAACCAGCAAATCACAGAGCCATGAAGGATGTTAGTGATTTAAAGTTATGTATATTGAAGTCTGGATCTTAAAATGAATCCATAATGGTAGAGGTAACTAATGGAGAGACTTAACTGACAGCAAGCAGAGGTTTTTCTTTAACATCGTTATGTTTCCACAAACTCCTCTTTTCCGGTCCCCACCCTTCCCCTGCTCCCCTTTCTGATTAGCTCAACATCCAGGCTGACAATGAAAAGCTAAAGCTGCTGCTTTATGTATAAAGATTTAAGCCCATACACCATAAATATGAGTGCTGCTCCGGCTGGATGCAGAGCAGGGCATCCCATGGGCAGCGACAGCCACAGGGCTCTCCCTGGAAATCATGCCCCATGGCAATAGGTATTGGGCTTTCCTGCCCAGGGGTGTATGGCAGCACAAATCTCTCTGCAGAGTGGTGAATCACCTCCCCAGGATGAGTGGCAAAAGCCAGCTGGTCCCCTGAGGCATCTCACGTATCAACTGCATCAATTTTCTGTGATCATTGCAGATACCCCAAATTAAAATGCTGCTTGGAGGGAAGGATGCCACCACATGTGCGCACACATGTACAGATGTATGCATTTGTGTATGCATAAAGAAAAACTACATTAAAATATTACTAAATGTGTAAAGTCAAACACACCGAGCTTAGTGTATATAACTATATGTATAGCTAGTGCATATAAATAAATGTATAGGTACTTCTGTCTGGATTGTGAAAGTCCTCCTGGCTCAGGCCAGTTGGCACCCTCCCAACCTCATCCATCCCCAGCATGGTCTAGATTTCACTTGTCCAGGGACTGTTTCTAACAAGCAGTTCACAGGCAGCCATCCAGTTTAGGAGGGTAAAACCAGTATGGGTTTTGTGCCATTCTGAGTCATTTTGTGCCAGCTCATCCCAGAGATCAGGAACATTCCCAGCACACTGTATTTCCTGGTGTAGCAGTACCCTGAAACTGATGGGTTGTGCAATGTGCTATGAGAAGTGATGACTTATATAGGTGAAACTGAGCATCCAAAGCAAAGAGAAAACTCTTATCTGAGGTTCTCAGTCTTGGTTCCCAGGCTGTGACATATCATCCTTCTCCCTTAGGAATACATGAAGAGATCTAATGAATGTTGGCGAATCATAGAAGCATTAAAGTTGGAAAAGACCTCTAAGACCAAATCCATAGAATGGGTTGGAAGGACCCAAAGTCCATCCAGTTCCAACCTCTGCCATGGCAGGGACACCTCCCACCATCCCAGGCTGCCCCCAGTCCCATCCAGCCTGGCCTTGGGCACTTCCAGGGATGGGGCACCCACAGCTCCTCAGGGCAGCCTGCGCCAGGGCCTCACCACCCTCACAGTAAAGAACTTCATCCTTATATCTAATCTAAACCTACCCTTTTTTAGTTTAAAACTGTTTCTCCCTGTCCTGTGTAAGAGAAGCACTTACCAAGAGCACTGCTGCAGAAAACACACAACACCATGACTGTTTTGAGTATCTTCCTAACAGACTGAGAAATAAGAGAAAGAAGGTCCAGCACCACACGTTGCTGAGAAAACAAATAACATTACCATTTTATAGTGGTCATCCAATGGGCAGAACTTGTGTGGGATGTAGTACACGAGCAGATGAAGCTGGTACCACAACCCCTATGTGCGAGGGGGCAAATGAGGATTGCACAGGAGACCTGAGCTCTGGCAGGTTTTTAACTAGCAAGTGCTTCCCCTGGCACTGTTAATGCTCTTTAATGTTCTTTTAACAAGGTTGAGGGAAGGGGTTGGCCTGTGAAATTCTTTCTCGCACTTCTCATTGAACATACTTCCCCAAACCTGTGGTGTTCCTACACAAGGGAAGTAGAAGAAAACCCCCCCATTATATCTGCCCTACAACTTGGGAGCAGAAGGGTTACTGAAGCACTAAAGAAAACACCTCTTTTTTTTTTTTTTTTGGCAATATGGTCTTTCCACACTGCTGCACCTTCTTCCCTATGGCATGAAATTCCCCTTTGCCTTCCACAATGCTTATTTAAAAAGACGCTTCAACAAATGAAAGACCCTGGGGTGCGCACACAACGCACGGGGCTGTGTCTCCCTCCAGCTGCAGAGCTGCAGAGTGGGTTGTGGACCAGCCACCAGCTCCTCGTATCGTCCCATCAGCCCTGGGACGTGGGTGCTGGAGCAGCCAGCTGCAGTCCTGAGCACCATTCTGCAGGTTTTCCTTCTCCCCCATGCTTCACAAGGGAAAGCCGAGATGCTGTTAGCAGTGGCTGAATATTGGCTAGATTACGGGGCATGTGGGTATAGCCTATATTTATTTTTTAAGTATATATTTGTTTGATGTTTTTGCAAGCATCTGCTTAAGATTTCTGTGCTTATCTAACGGGAGGAAAGAGCCCATTCTTCCCAATTCAGTGCAAGAAAATGTCATAACGCTGCTGGGCCCCTTTGTTTCATCCTGCGCCAGAGGGACTCCATCGTTCCTTTTGCTACTTCTTGGAGAGCCAAAAGCAGTGGCTGGCAATTAAAGGCATCTGCTGGGCTCACGAAAGAAAGGCATGCACAAGATATGAAGGATGGATGACACCTGAAATGTCTAAACTCTTGCCTGGCGCAGACTGGACTGATTGCAGTGTGTCTGGCAGGATGTGTAGAGTGTTACCGCAGGTATCGAGATAAAATAAAGAAAAACCAAACTAAACCCTCACTGACAAACTTCCCCCCAGCCCATCCCTGAAGGAAGAGGTGCTAGCAGCTCGGTGGAGCCTGCTGAGGACTCTATTTTTCATGTGGCAAGCATGGAGAGACAGCAGAACAAATCCCTGGACAGAGCGATTAGCTGGGCAGAAGGAACCCGTCAGAGCCCAAATGACCAAAAAAATGGACGGTGGCATAAAAAGTCTTCTGTGGAAAGGGAGAAGCTTTGGTTTGTGCAGAACAGATGCACAAAGAATGATAAAATTAGATGGGAAAAATAATGAGTGATTCAGGTTGTTACTCACCCATTTTTCACCATTCAGGTCTACAATCACAATCACACACAGAAACGCCCTTTTTTTGACACAAGGCTTAATGGATCTGTTGCATTCACTACTGTAACATGTCACCTAGAGCAGTGTCAGGTTTGTTCATGTAATGAGAGCTGTAGCCACCTATTTTTGATGAAATAAACACTGAAAACACACTCATATGGAAAACGTTTTGTGTGAGATCAGTGTGATGAACCTCGGAGCTGGGGCTCCTGGCACTATCCTTTGGAGCATGCAGTCCTGGCCATCCTTGGGCTTGCTCCAACAACAATGAGCCAAGGAGGAACATGAGGCCAACACTTAGCAGCTTGGGTTCGAAGACTTTGAAACAAATTCATTTTTATATGACAGATCACTTCAAGAGAGATGTGGCACTAGAGGGATGTGGCCAACTGGGTACAGTCTTTGATGATGAGAAGAAAAGTTGAAATATAAACCAGGAGGAATCCTACTCATTCTTTCTAGTTGCAGATGTGGAGTGAGAACTCTTGTTTCAGATGGATGGTGATTGCTTGTCATTTACTAGGAAAGGCTCAGAGCCTCTATCTCTAATGCCTCTCTGGAAGTGGTTTGCTTTGTGGAAGCTAAATTCAAAATGTTGTGCTGCAATAAAATTTGCAATATTACACATTTGTGGATCATAACATCAGAAGCCAATCTGGAGCCAAGCCAGCCAGCCCTACCTCAGCTGTGTCCAGCCTCACAGCAGAAGCAATATAATATCAGAAGCAATGTACAAAATAAGGCAAGTGGAAACATACTTCTCCCTGGACCTCCTCCCATCCCAGGTATTTGGGGACTTCTTAACCTGGACATTTCATCCAAACTTTCATGTTTAACAACTTTAATGGATCTGTTCTTCATAAAGTTGTCGTATTCATGTTTGAACCCCATATTCATTTTGATCTGCACAGCACCAGCTGGAAAAGGGCTCCAAAGTTTAATTATACTGTGCAAAATGTACTTTGCTATGTTTGCTTTAAACTTGCTTCCTGGTTGTTTCTTCAGGAACTCCTAACCTGTGATACGAGGAAAACTGAATAATAATTGCACATTTCACATGATCCATTGTTCTGTAGACCTGTGCTATAACCCTACCAGCTCTCATATCCTCTGTGCTGTGCTTGGGGAGTGCTCTGGTCCAGACCAACATAGTACCACCAGGGATATGATCTATATGGCATCAGTGTCTGGGGCACAAAGCTTATACCTGGTCCTATTTCTTCTTCTAGAACAGATGCACGGCACAAAGCTTACAACTGGCCCTGTTTCTTCTTCTAGAATAGATGCAGCTTATTTGTCCTTGCTGTCTTTCCCTTTATTTCTATTCAAGCTGATTTAAGATCCCCTGATGAGTATAGCTACATCCAAGCTGTGGGTACACTTTTCTTGCAGCCACTTCTAGAATCAACGGAATATTGCCTGTTTAAAAAAAAATAAATATAAAATTAAAGTCATCAAATTAAACAAAAGTTCAGGAATAACCCAATGAGAAAATAGACCACTTTTATTCAAATTCTCAAGTGTTGATCACTCTTGGAATATAGGATTACAAACAGCTCCGATTCAGGAAGGTGGATTTCTTCATTTAACAAATACTCATTTGAAGGTTACATGAGAAATATTTGCTAATTTATCCAAAGGCTTAAAATGAAACAATGAGCAGATACTTTTAAATTTAATTTTAAAAATTAAATTCAACTGTTTCTTCAATAATAAAATATGCTACCTATTATATAAAAAGGACATTGAATTCATTCACAGTTGACAAAATACAGCCACACAATCTTAATGTTAAAGGCAAACTGCAATGACATTTTAATTACATCATTCCTAATATATATTATGAGTGTTAGAGCAGCACACAAAGGCTCTAATCAGAGTCCTGTTGTGCTAGGAGCTGTACATACAAAGAGGAAATACATAGTTCCTATCCCAAAAGGTTACAGTCTGACCTAAAATTATCCATTAACATAGGATGTGCCTCGATGGAAAATCACAAGTATGCAAAGGGATTTATCCTGTCTTTCTTACCTGATGTAGACCACTAGATGCACAGTTACTTTCCACAGTCTTTAAGAGTTCCTGATTTTGCTTTCCTCCCAGCAGATCAGCAGATCCAACAACAATTAGGTGTTTTGGAGATTGTTAACATTTTGGTGGAGGAAAACCAGCCCTGAACTGGGGGCTGGGCTGATACCTAAAAATCTTAGTATCGTTGAGTTACTTTTTGTCTGTACCATGCCCTGAAGATGTTGCATCCCAGATTTTGTTTCTTAATGTCATTGAAAGTTTTAAGCAACTGTGGGTCCGTTTAGGGCCATTCAGGTCGCTGTACAGGTTGATTTCACACAGAAGATGGAAAACTTGTCCATATACCTCTTAGGACTTCCAGACTGTTCCTACTCTCTCAGTGGAAGGACAGTAGCATGTACAGTGGGCTCCCCTTCCTCTCTTTCTATCTCAGCCCCCCTCTAAGTAACCAGGATTGTGCCACAAATGAGTCAGGATTTGAAAATGAGTGGTTTTTGGGGGGAAAAAAAAGCATTTCTGCTCACCCTCAAATCTCACTACACAACTTGGTTTTGATCTTCAGGCTTTAAAATTGGAAACAGTCAGACTAGGAAGATAAATCTGTCAATCGCTAGGTCATAAATTGCTAAGCAATATGGAGCAGGACTCTTCAAAAACAATTTTTAAGGAGAAAAAAAAAGGAGAAGATAGGATCATCGCTATGAGGATTTGCACAGATGAGGACCTGTTCCCCAGAAACCAAAGAAGGGAATTGCTTCACAACCTCCAGAAATACAGCCATGTACACAAGCAGTCAGTTTTGCACTAGAAAAGAGGGTTGGGTTGGGGGTTAGGGTTTTTTTCCACCATGTTTTCCTACTGCTAATAAAGCCCAGTAATTCGCAGCACAAAACAATGCAATATACTCCAGGTTTATTTGCAACCAAAGGCTTGGACACAAACTGGCACTGGAAATGAGAAGGGAGGCAAGGTGGCAGCTCAGGATACTTGAGGGAACATTTCTGAGCAGTTTAGCAGGAGATTTGCTTCGGCACAGGAGTCTCCAAGTGCTGAAGCAGGACAGGGTGCACGTCACCGTACCAAAATTGCCCACCTTGGGTGCGTGCGGTGAGAGGCAGAGGGCCCACAGCTGTGTTTCAATGCTCCTGCCCAAGCAATACAATTTGAACAGAATGAAGCACGCTCCTGTTGTGCCTCCCCATGCTTAGAAAATAGATCTGGAGTGTTACAAGGGGAAACGGCTGATGACAAAGCTGCTCCTTGGACTCACTCCTGAGCCCTTGTACACTGCAGTTGCCGATGTTGGGCTGATTTGGTGGCTGTGCTGCAGGTAAATGTGGCTGGTGTGGGTTAGCCAGCATATCTGGGTCTGTGTGGTTGTGCTCCTGCTCCTGCACACCTCAGTGGTGTGGCTCTTGTTTATTCCAGTGGGAACAGAACCAAATGCCCAGCTAACAACTGTGTCATTTCGGGAGTAGTTTTCCTCTTTATGCCACCTTCCACCCCAATGTACTTTTAGAGCACTGTTGGATTAAATAATGCAGATAAATAATAAAGTGTCTATACATATAAATAGATATAGCTTACATGGAAGTAAACTGTTGTACAGTCAATAATAAAAAAATAAAAATAAAAATATCCAAAATCTGAGATTTGAACTGAATTTTAAATCCCTCTTGCAGTATCTGGATTATGCTGTTCATTTACTCCTAAACATACTCCTTAAAACAAGCTGTAATCTTCTTGCTTCAATGATTTGGTCAGAATCACACTTCTTTATGTTTTATACCACAGCTTATTCCCAAAGCTGGGGATAACCACTCATTTCCTGAAAACTCTTAAAAACATCCTTAATGAAAAAAGCTGAGAAATCTGCTGTTTTCAATGCTATTTACTTATTGCTTACCTCCAAACTAAAGTAGTTAATTTGATGGAGAAAAAAAAAAAAAAAAAAGAAGTGGAAAAGAAAAAGATTAATGTGGTGCCCTTAGCTATTTCCCAAATTCTTCAGAGTTTATGGACCTAGGGAGACAGGGAAAGAGCAACTTCTCAGCAGTGCAGCAGAATAGGCTGAAATGACCCTGTGAAACTCAAGCGATTCTGGGAATTAAAGGATGTTCCCTCCTGCTACGGTTCTACACTGCAAACTGCTTTTAGGGCTCCCAGTAGTACCATTAGCAATGGCCAAGCTTTTCAGTTTTAATTTAATTTAATTTAATTTCTACCCTGTGGTGAGAATTGACAGTATCATGTTGAGAGCCATTAAAGCATATTTGGATTGTTTTTACTCTGTGCATATATATATATAAAAACACAAAATCCCCTACCCTTCTTAGTTTTCTTTAGACAAGCCACTTCATAATAAGAGTGAAGCAGACACAGCGGAGGCATCGTTATGCTGTGGGATACCACCACAAGGAGTGCTGTTGGAGGTAGAGCAGAACATGCCTTGGCATCACACTGTCAGGTGGCTCTGCTCCGAAGCGCCCCGGTGATAAACCAGAAGGGAGCCTGGCAGCTCTGGCAGCATCCCCCCAGTTGAAGCTGGGACAGAGCTGGGTCCCTGATCCCATATAAGCCGTAAGACCCCGTATATCACTGCTGCTTCCTTGCCTCTTTGAGTGCTTTCTGTTCTCTGAGGACATCTTCACGCTTGAAATGGCTTCATGCTTATGTAGCCTTGGGCTCTGGGGAATTCCTATTGGGAATTCCCCCACTGGGAATTCTGCCACTGGATTTCAAAGGAAATGGAATAATAATGCTCTTCGTTAATATAGGCTTTTCTGTCATGTCTTTTAGGCGCCATCCAGCCAAGCAGGCAGGCACATGTTTAACATTAAACACATGAGCAGTCCCTATTCACATGCTGCAAGCTAGAAACGCTCATTAGCGCTGGATCGCGGCCCCGGCTGAGCTGCTAACACACTTCAGCCCAAGAGCTGGGCTCAGCAAAAGGTGGCACTGAAGCCTTTCATCATGGTTGCACCATCGCTGGCTGAGCAGCTTCGGCGCTGGCTTTTCCTACCCGAATGCCACAAATCCAAAGGGCAATGGCCCAGTAGGGGTGGGGGTCCGCCTGGCAGCGACCCGCTGAGCTGTGACAATGTCATCACACAGAGCTGCTTAGCTGATGAGCCCAGCTCAAAGCACGTCACATTCAAGTGCATCCCTCTGGAGTATTTTCAGTGTTAGCAACTCTCCAATGAATGGTGAAAGGGGGATGATTTGGGGCAGCAGGGGAATGACAGGCTGCATGATCGCTGCAGGATGTGAAACGCTGCTGAGTCCTGTAATGGTGCGTGGTGAGTGCCTGAGGAGCTACACAGGAGGCTCCAGACCTTCATGTCACACGTTTCAAGCTTTGAAAGCCAGCGTTGGACAAGGTTCCCGTGCTTTCCTAGGGCTGCAGTGTTGCTTGGGACATGGGACAAGGAAATAAAACAGATCGATGCTTTCTTCTTGCCTTGCACATGACCTGGGAGGGGTCACTGCCTACCACAGAGTTAGTGGACTGTTATAGTTTAGCACCAAAACAAACCAGCAGAGCCCTCCTGGCCAAGGAAATGGAACATTTTGTGACCAAGAGGGAACATCTCTATGTATCCTGGGAAAATCCATAGGCAAAGCCACCTTAAACAAAGTGACTTGTTCAGGTCCTAGCTGAAAATCACAGTCCAGAATAAACAGTCCATCACTCTTGGTTAAAGTATCCCAGATGAAAAGACAGATTTTTTAAAAATGCTTTGAATACTGTTTTTTCCAAAAAATCATTACCTCCTTCAACTTCTCAACAAGTATAGCCTCACAGCTTTCCTGCCTCCTCTGGAATCATTAGGTCATTGCAGTCATCAAAATTAATGAAGAGATGAAAGATTGAGCAGAAAGGCAAAATCGTACTGGAAAATTATTTCTTAATACGAAAAGCTATTCAAGAATAATGAATACATCTAGCAGAATAATAAACAACTGCAAACTTCCCAATGCCTGAAAGAATACATGTGAAGGAGGACACAAGACTTTGCATTTATTTTCCTGTTTAAAACACCAATTTGTTCTAAAAAGTCAGTGTTTCCACGTGCCTCTAGGGCCTTAAATGAGTGAGATTTCCACTGCCTACATTTTAGCAATACCCTAAACTCAGCTAGTTAGCCAAAGCTGGCCGTTCCAGGAAGGGGACTCTCTTTGCTTCTCACCTTTGCTGCTGGGGCAGTAGTGGGAGCAGGGCTGCGAGCCTTTGATGGACTTTGGACATCATCCTACAAGGTGGCTGGGTTACCCTAAAATGAGTTTCTCTGTGTGCCCACCCATGAGCACTCCCCTGGTTAGCAGCAAGGAAATGGCAGAATGGTTGTGGATAGCCTGGAGTTGACTTTCATCAGGGACAAGAGAGGAGGAAAGGTGGCTGCGTGTTAATAAATAAATACATATTCAAAATTAATACTGTGCCCAATTCGGCTGGTCTTTCTTGCAGAAAAAAAAAAAAAAAAAAAAAGATGTCTAGCTTCTTTGTGATACGGACTGCTGTTCCTCCCTGGCAGTGGCTTTTCAGCTGATGCAGACACAGGACAAGAGCTTGTAACCCATAGCTCCATATTCCCTACTATATTTCTACTGGAAAAAGAAAAAAAAAATGTTTGTCAGAAGCCCTCTTTTAAACAGTCTTGAGACAGATACTCCCTTGGTCTTACCTGTACAGCAAGATGACCTCTTGGCAATTCAAAAAGTCTAACAAAAAATGAGAATAACTTGTATATGGGATCCTCTAGCACTCCCGTATCACTGGTAATAGAAGAAAAATCAATATTAGTTCCAATATGAATGGAGTGTTGGATTGACTGAACAGGGAGCTTTGAAATAAATATCTAAGAAATGTTTGGATGAAATGGACATCTTTACAGACATTTGGTCTGCATTTCTGAAATGTAGATGATTAAATCCACATTGTTGGCTTCTTCCCCCTCTGCACTATGTCTTTCTTTACATCTTGTAAAAAAATTTATGAACAAAGTTATTGTAAATCTGCAATGTCTGTCTTGTCACTTAGATTCTTTTCAGAAATGCTGCCTTGCCAATGTAGACATACAATCCTGTATGATTAATATTTATTACTTATAATTCTAAATACAATGGAAGGTCACCAAAAATACCCTGCGTAAAGGAGTCTGGAGCCCTTTAAAACCTCACTGGTGATGGATCCTCAGTCTTGAGAACTGGGCTCAAAATCTTAGCAAAACACTTTTCTATGTAGGATTTCCAGTATTTCCTGCTTCTGACTATGGCTGAAGCCAAAAGCACAAAGGTGAGCAGAAGTTACAGATCTAAAAGCATGAGCCTGGATTTCAAACCCAAACAAAGGTCAGGGAATGCCTGAACCTGTCCATAATCTTGCATCAGCCCATAATAGAGTTATGAATAAAATGTAAAGTTAGGATGCAGAGTGAGACTTGAATTACCACAGAATGGGCACTGTAGCTGATGGGAAACCAGTTTAATTTTTACCTTCTCGTTTCTATCAATACATTTGTCCAGATGTTTTGTGTGTGTGGTGTTGCTAGAAAAGTGAAAATATTTTGGTTTTGTATTACTGATTGAAAGGAAGGTAGTTTGGGGATTTTTGGTTTTATAATTAAATCCTAAAAAGATTTTAAGACATTTTAAGGCAAACCATCTTACAAAAGCTCATTGTGCCAACAGCTCATTTTCTCTTTGGTATAAGCCGAACCATTTTTAAACATCATTCTAAAAAAACAGATGTAATTTGAGGTTGCTGAGATCAACTGATTGTGATTTGGCCCTCTTCTAGCAAAACTGAAGTAAGACAGATTCGAGCATTTCAGAACAGGATTCAGCAAACTGGTGAAGATCTGGAGATGGAAGAAATCAGGACAGCCCCTGAACTGGTTCATTTACCCTGCCTGCATCTGCTACATGTTTGTACATCTTCTTTGGGGTGCTAAATGCAGTAAGCACAGAGCGAGAAGCTGTGTCTGCCTCTGCATCCTCATTCAAAGATCACTGCCACTGTGATTAAGCAAAGCCACTAACTGAAGTGCAAACCTGGAGAATGACAACTGAGGAAAAATGTAGGTTTTGTTCGGCATGCTCCTCGCCAAATCATACTGACAGTGAAAAAATCCCGGTGACCATCAATCAGACAGCAGACTTTTCACTTGAAACAAACTTGCACGGCACTGCTAATAGCACTCTGCTAAACTGACAGAGCCATCTTGCCCAGCATGCTGAGTGAAAACAAAAATCAAAGACAGACAGAAAGGACCGAGTGGATTAAAATAAATAAATAAATAAATGCCTTAATTTAAAAAAAAAAAATCACAAATAATTCCACACTCATGAAGAAATGTTTTTAACGAGCCACATGTGCATGTGCAGACACTTCTAATCTCATTAGATTTTTCTGGCTGCTATTAGTGTTCTCTGAGCCAGCTGATTTCTCAGCAATATTTTAAAGAGTGCAAGCCTTTGCCCTCCAGTCTAGCCGCTGTTACAATGACCCGTTCTAGGGGAAGACTTGGGAGCTCATGGATTTTCTCCGGAGGTTTTGGAAAGTTCAGAACAAATTGATCACTGCATGCGAAACGATAGTCAGCCACAAACTATCTTCAGAGTCAACGAGCAGCGCTCTGCTCCCGGCTGGGTTAGAGTGAAAAGTGGAATCCTCTCACCAAAGCAATGGGATGGCTGTCACACAGCAGAGGCTGGCTTTACATGCTCTCTCCAGTCCTCTGGCTCTCTGCTGCAAACAGGTTCCTTGTAAGGTTTCCTCATGGTCTCGAGCTCACCAGTCTGGGGGTTCCCTCAAACCAGCGCAGCTCTCTACAGCTCTGATCAAAATGAGAGCCACACCAGGTGAGAGCTCAGCTTTATTTCGTCTTTGAAAAGCAATCGTAAGTGTTCCTAAACTGAAACTGAGAGCCATGTACACTATGATACATATTAGGGCATAAGGGTTTTATGCAAAAGAGCTGTCTTCTGGATTTGCTACAGTAAGTGCAAATAATCACTACTCCAAGCAGATTGTTTCAGGGCAGATGCTCCAGATAGGACAAAATAATAGGCGTTACAGAAACCAATCCAGAATCATTTAACCTCAGTGGCTGAACCTTGGAGGAGCGGACTAAGGCATCATGCGTGGCTTTCTGCTAGTGTGCTTACCAATCTTCTGGCTGGAAATATCCTCCTCCTCTGTTCAGCCTGCCCTCTTTGAGGCTATCAGTGTGTACAGCTCCCTGGTAAGATGATGAGCGTTTGAAGGTGACCCATCTGGAGCCAAAGTGAGGAAAGTGCTTCCCCTGTCTGGAATTTGAATGCAGCAACAGCTTGCTCCTGCCTATGCATGTTTCCCAAGATAGCAGTATAAAGGAACTGGCAGCTGTACAGTCAAGACGATGATATCCTAGGTGGTTTGGTTAGCTGTGCCAATTCTGGCTATGGGCTTGACTCAATATGCTGCCCCCCTTAGTGCTGTCTCTACCAACTAGCAGATCCACTGGGCATTTTGGCATTAGCACCACTCTTCCAAGGGCTGCCTGCTCAATTGCTCATTCACTCTCTTTTACTTTAAAATTTTGGATCCAGCAGCATCATGCAAATTTTATGCAAAGTAGCATCTGCAAGTCTGACATATTCACTCAGGCTTCCCCCTCTTGCGCCAAGTTAAAAATAAATACCCTATAAACTCTTGGGCCTGCTAAGACAAAAAATGCATTCAGAGAGGTTTTTTTTAAATATAACTGCTAAGAGCATTACTCTTTTAGGGTCAAACTCTTTTTTTTTCCCTCTCTCATATTTTGTTCCTGCCTCAAGAATTTCAATAGCATTGTAAAAAAGCGTCCTTGAAATAGCCTGCAGAAGAACCAGTTCTACATGTCCCTAGCTGACTTGCTTTCAGCTAATATTTTCAAAACTCCAAAGAAAACAGGTGCTGGTATACCCCAACATGAAACAGGAACTAAAAGTGGACTCATTTCCAATACTGATTATGAGTAATACTAGTTATGTCAGATTGTAGGTTCAGATTTCAAAGGGTCTCCACCCATCATGCTAGAGCTGCCTTCTCCTTTCTGTGGGGAGAGGCAGATTTGCCCTGACCAATACACTTGAACAGGTGAAGTCATAGGGATGCCAACCAGATAGCATAATGATAAAATATATCTTAAGGCAACAAGGAGAAGTGTCTGTAAAATGGGAATCCCCCAGGGATGCTGAGCCACTGCTGGGGTCAGTTAGGACTTGCTAAGCCGCTTGGCCACATCTGCATAGGCTTGCTCAATTTCTTTGTCTGCTGCACAGGTGTTGGTGAATTCATCCCTGGCATATGCATTCTTCAGGTACCGCCAAAGGCCCGTCATCTCTGTTGGGAACTCAAAGTTGCGGTATTTCTTTGCAACAATCTAAAACGAAGACAAAAGAGAGAGAGAAAAAAAAAATCCTGCTGGTAATATATTTCGATTTCATTTTAGAGAGTTTTCTTACTCTTTCTTGTAGTATAATCAACAGCAAAAGAGAGAAATGGGTAGTAATATAATAGAACAGGGTTGCCCAAAGAAGTTGTGGATTCTGTTGTTGGAAGTGTTGGTTGGACAGGTCTTTGAGCACCCCATCTAGTGAAAGATGCCCCTGACCATGATCTTTAAGGGTTCCTTCCAACCCAACTATTCTATAATTCTATGATTTTTTATATGCCTGGGGATACATGGGCTTATAATATAAAAGCTTGAAAAGTGAACATTGGTCATCCCGTGTCTTGCATACTACTTGGCATAAAGACACTCTAATACAATTGCCTGGCAACCATCAACAATTGTGCCTTTTATGGTACCTAAAATTCATTAATTTTACTGTGTTATTTTCTAGTGTTTTCCCGTCAGCGTTATGTGCATCACTTCTTAACTCTGAGATGCCAAATAAGGGATCCTACAGCCGAATCACACAAACACAAAAAAAAAAAAAAAAAAAAAAAGCACCACACAATACATTTAGGGAAAGGCATTAGTAACAATTAATACATAACATTTTAATATTAATGATTATATTTAACATTACACTACATTATATATTACTATATTTATATTTGTTATATATGTAATATAGTTTATTTGGCCAACGAAGTCAGAGGATATAACCACCTACAGCTGCTGGAAGGCTTTATCTGTGTTCTTGAAAGGAAATATTCAGGGTGGTATGGGTACCATGACTGAGAAACCAAGATGATTTAGCAGACATTATAAACAGGACTATTAGGATAACTGGGGGGAGAAACTGATTATTTCAAGACTTGTTAGACTTGGAATTGTCTATCAAGGGAAATTTTTGATTTCTAAAAACACTCAGGGCCCTTATTCAGCAAAATATTAAAGTACATACTTAATTTAAGCACCTGTATAGTCCATTGAAGTCAATGGGACTAATCTGTGTTTAAAGCTAGTTGGCTGGTTAAGTTGGGTTGGGACATTTCAATATTCCTGTAGAATATACTGTAATAGAATAATCCTGTGGTGACAGAATGAACTAGCTGATAGGAAGGGATGGATTAGCTGATTTAATGAGTGCTTCCAATCTCTAATTTTTCTGACAGTATAAAATTGTTCCTGAGCATAAATTACATACATATGTGCCACAGAGTTCCCCTTTATTTTTAAAGCACATGGTAGAGCTCTTTCCATCTCAGATTTCTTAGGACAGTCATGTTCTCAGAAATGACTATGATTTGTTTTTATTACCAGGATCCACTTGGTATATGAGGCCTTATGCTGTCCTAAACTTCATTTAATTAAGCATTCTTGTCTTCAGTGATGGTTTCACACACACATGGGGAAGATAAAACCTGCTGAGCAACTAAAGATTTTCATAACTTCCAGCACCCATCTTTCATCAAAAGAAAACACTCCTAATAGTTTACCCTTTTCTTCCATCTGTAAAATACTTTTCAGATAATATCCTATGTTATGCTTGTCTTTTAATTCTCTTTTGACATCTTTCATTTTATCACAAGGAAGCAGGAGCCATTAAGGGGCCACACAGTGATTTTGCATTGTCTGACTCCAAAGTCACCAATGAAGATAAGCCAAAAAGAAAAAGAGCTAAACCTGTGAGGATATTATCACATTTCTTACCTGGTGACTTATGCCCTTTTTCTTTTCCTTTTGCATGTGTGCAGTCAGCTTCCAGGCTCAGTTTATGTTTTGGCTCACCGAGCCAAATTAGATGCATGACTTGGCTTTAATTCCTAGCTTCTTGCTTGCCAAGGTCTGCCAGGTACTTGCTTTATTCTAAATAAACATGTAATCTGATAAATTAAATAACGTAACATTTGGAAGTCAGGATGATGTACATCATTTGCACTGTACCAGCAACCATTGGACATCGTAAACCTGGATCTCAGTGTTGACTTTGATTTGTTAACTTCTGTGTGTGAAACACCAGCTGGAACAAATATTCCACCAAAAGATGGAATGTCTCTTAAGTTACAAATGGTGGGAACTGACTAAAGTTTTGACATCTCTCTTAAGAGTAATGGGAAGTAATTAATATGAAATATGGCTTTTACCAGCAGCAGGGTGAGAATAAGAGACAGGATACCAGATCTTAATTTTGTCTTTGCTACTAACTAGTGATGGGACATTTCCCCATGTATTAAATACGAAGTGGCTTAAGTGAACCTACAAGAAATACTGAGGAAAATGTGTTTCAAGCTCTGCTTCTCAACCTGTGTACTTGCTCACCCTGCTAGGGAGTACAGAGTGGGTAAATACCTGGGCGTTACATAGTGTGTAGCACAAAACCTCATAATGTATGAACCAGGGAACTTCCCTGGCTTCTTTGTCCATCACATGGCACCTTTTACCTTGACAACATGGAGTTTGGGCAGAAGGTTACAGTCAGCAAGGGTCAGGTCATCGCCATCCAGAAACTTGCGTTTAGACACCTTCTCCTCTTCAAGTGCTTGTCTGCATCAATCTCCTCCGGCAGTGGGGTTCTCAGATAGTCATCCAGCTTCTTCAGAGCCTTCACCAAACCTTTTTCAAGGGCTATGCCAAAAGTAACGAGTAAGTGGTTAGGGGGAGAGTGAGAATTATTTAGAAACACTCATTGCCAGTGGCCATGGCGCTATCAAGAAAATAAAATAGACAAATACACACACACACAAAAAAGGTTGTAGTTTTACAACTCATACACTCTTTCAGGGCAGTTAAAGGCAATAGCAACAGTTCCAAAGATGCTAACCTGAACTCTATTAGAGCTATAAGATACACTATGACTGAAACAAAAGCAATATTACAAAAACTAAATACAAAGCTAGACAGAGCAGATGAGATAGTTAGCCATCATTAAGATTCCCCTTACTTCAGGTTCATTTAGGTGCAAATTCTCTCTTTGATATGTCTCAAAAGAAGTGCCACAATGGAGATAGGACTTCGGACCTTCAATTACTAAGACGTTATCACACACTGCTGCTGGCTCTAAGGCATTCAAGACTTAAATTCCACTTAGACATAATGCACAGCAGACTGTAAAATTTTTACTAGAAAAAATCAACTTTGGGCACAGAATTTGTGTTTTGTGTGCTTTACTAGAAAGATAGTAGAAAAATCTGATAGTAACAATATGCTTATAGAAAACTGAACTGTACACACTGACTGTACCCAGGCTTACTGTTATTTAAACTGCAAACACTCTGGGGCAAGAAGGATCTTTTGCATCTCTGTTTAAAGTGGTGACAAGCACGATGGGGTCCTGGCCCCTGACAAGTGCCCCAAACTGCTAAAGCAATATAAATAAGAAACAGCAAGAATTTACAATGTGAAAAAATAACAACATGACTCATGGGCTTCAGGCCAGAATTTCAGCTGGTGAAAATTACCTGCCGTGATTTATACCTGCTGCAGACCTGGCCCGGAGTCAGTGTTTAAGGCCTAATCCTGTAAAATCTTGTATCTCTGAGTAACTTACTGCCATTTAAACTTCAGAGAGACTACTCAATGTGTCGAGTTACTCATGCGGCATAGCACTACAAGCCTAGGGAGATAAATATATTTATGGAGCACAATGGTGAGCTTCAAAGGGCTGCCATTCAAATTGCCCCGTGCAGGGCAGGTTGCTGGCACAGGGTAGCTCTTCTGGCTCTGCTGTCAGCCACTCCTGTATTTTTGCATGAAGGGAAAGGCGGCACGTAGGGGCCATGGAGAGAGCGGAGCCGAACACCACAGAACATGATTTCTCTGCTGCTCTGACATCCATTAAACCTTGTGCCAGGGTGGAAGTCAGATTAAGCTGCCTGGAACTAGACCAGCCTGGCTGAACAGAGAGTTGTGGCTCGAGCTTAGGAGTAAAAGGAGGGTTTATAATCTTTGGAAAAGAGGGCGGGCTACTCAAGAGGACTATAAGGATGTTGTGAGGCTGTGCAGGGACAAAATTAGAAAGGCCAAAGCTCATCTGGAGCTCAATCTGGCTACTGCCATTAAAGATAACAAAAAAACGTTTTTACAAATACATCAACACAAAAAGGAGGACTAAGGAGAATCTCCATCCTTTACTGGATGCGGGGGGAAACCTAGTTACTAAGGATGAGGAAAAGGCTGAGGTACTCATGCCTTCTTGCCTCAGTCTTTAGCGGTAAGACCAGTTGTTCTCTGGATACCCGGTACCCTGAGCTGGTGGAAGGGAATGGGGAACAGGATGTGGCCCTCACTGTCTATGAGGAATGGTTGGGACCGCTACGCACTTGGATGTACGCAAGTCGATGGGCCGGATGGATCCACCCGAAGGTGTACGAGCGAACTGGCGGAGGAGCTGGCCAAGCCACTTTCCATCAGTTATTGGCAGTCCTGGCTATCAGGAGAGGTCCCAGTCGACTGGCAGCTAGCAAATGTGGCGCCCATTTACAAGAAGGGCCGGAGGGTAGACCCGGGGAACTATAGGCCTGTTAGTTTGACATCAGTGCCAGGGAAGCTCATGGAGCAGATTATCTTGAGTGTCATCACGCGGCACTTACAGGGCAACCAGGCAATCAGGCCCAGTCAGCATGGGTTTATGAAAGGTAGGTCCTGCTTGACGAACTAGATCTCCTTCTATGACCAAGTGACACGCTTAGTGGATGAGGGAAAGGCTGTGGATGTGATCTACCTTGACTTCAGTAAGGCTTTTGACACCGTTTCCCACAACATTCTCCTCAAAAAACTGGCTGCTTGGCTTGGACTGGCGTACGCTTTGTTGGGTTAAAAACTGGCTGGATGGCCGGGCCCAACGAGTTGTGGTGAATGGAGTCAAATCCAGTTGGAGGCCGGTCACTAGTGGAGTCCCCCAGGGCTCAGTGCTGGGGCCAGTCCTCTTTAATATCTTTATCGATGATCTGGATGAGGGGATCAAGTGCACCCTCAGTAAGTTTGCAGATGACACCAAGTTACGTGCGTGTGTCGATCTGCTCGAGGATAGGAAGGCTCTGCAGGAGGATCTAGATAGGCTGGACCGATGGGCTGAGGCCAACTGTATGAAGTTCAACAAGGCCAAGTGCCGGGTCCTGCATCTGGGGCACAACAACCCCGAGCAGCGCTACAGGCTGGGAGATGAGTGGTTGGAAAGCTGCCTGGCAGAGAAGGACCTGGGAGTACTGGTTGATAGCTGGCTGAATATTAGCCAGCAGTGTGCTCAGGTGGCCAAGAAGGCCAACAGCATCCTGGCTTGTATAAGAAGCAGCGTGGCCAGCAGGTCTAGGGAAGTGATTGTCCCCCTGTACTCGGCCCTGGTGAGGCCGCACCTCGAGTACTGTGTTCAGTTTTGGGCCCCTTGCTACAAGAAGGACGTCGAGGTGCTCGAGAGAGTCCAGAGAAGGGCAACGAAGCTGGTGTGGGGTCTGGAGAACAAGTCTTACGAGGAGTGGCTGAGGGAGCTGGGATTGTTCAGCCTGGAGAAGAGGAGGCTCAGGGGCGACCTTATCGCTCTCTATAGGTACCTTAAAGGAGGCTGTAGAGAGGTGGGGGTTGGTCTATTCTCCTACGTGCCTGGTAACAGGACGAGGGGGAACGGGCTAAAGTTGTGCCAGGGGAGGTTTAGGTTGGATATTAGGAAGAACTTCTTTACTGAAAGGGTTGTTAGGCATTGGAATGGACTGCCCAGGGAAGTGGTTGAGTCACCATCCCTGGAGGTCTTTAAGAGACGTTTAGATGTAGAGCTTAGTGATATGGTTTAGTGGAGGTCTTGTTAGTGTTAGGACAGAGGTTGGACTGGATGATCTTGGAGGTCTCTTCCAAGCTAGACGATTTTGTGATTCTGATGCCTTGCTCCCACTGAAGCCTCTTGGCGAAGCAGCAGGGAACCACACCAGCTCTTTTGCGGCTGACTCCTAGACACAGTGGCAAATCCTGGCTTAATTGATCGACCAGAGGAACAACTGCAATCCAACTGAAAACACCCTGACAAACACAGCAGGGAGGAGAAGAATTTTAGTTCTGAAAGCAGAGCATCTAAAGCGACTGAAGTGCTGCCATCCATAAAACAAAAGTGTTGCCATCCCTTATTTAATCAATTCAAATTGCATTTTGACACTGACATTCTGCCATCAGATCCAGGCAGTGGTGTCTTTAATCATCTGCAGCTGTGCTCCACCACACAACTTCTGCTGAAGGGTAGTAACTGCCTTGTGTGTAACATTACCCCATGTGGCAGCACTCGAAAGATTTAGCAATCTCGTCTTGGTTTGACCCATAACACCTGTTGAATAGATCTCTTCTCTTGGTCAGCCCCAGACTATATCCTCTTACAATGAATTCATTTAGAGACAATGGAATCAAATTACTGTAATTGAATTCGATTTTGCTCATTCAGATTTTAGAAAACTGATTTAACTTTAAGTATTTTCCAGCATCCCCTTTACCCAATAAGATCATTAGTTCTTTGAGTGATCTGGGCAATATTTCCAGTGGAAATGCTACTTTAGATGCACCATGCTAGCCCATGGGGTCAATTATGTGTGTTTATAAGACAGGAGCAACAGGTAACATGGATTTATGTAACTTTTTCTGGAACTTTTTAGGGTTTTTTTCCCTCTCTTACTGATACATCAAAATGCGTCATGGTTGTCTCAAAAACAATGCCTGGAGTGGAGCCTATTTGTGACAGTGGGAAAAACATCTATCTGAATTCATACTTGGCTCTTGCTTACAACTGCTTTAGACCAGAAATAAGCATATGTGCAGGGTTCAACACATTTGAGACCTCATTCACAGGCTCTGCTGGAACCCACGGGATCCTGAGATCTCCCACTGAAGCCACTACTAGGTGGGACCATCTCATATTTTGATAATTAAGAAATACTACTTCTGACACTAAGACCCTGTTTAATTAATTAAAACTCTTCTGATCTCAGTAAAGGTCCCAGAACAGCCAGAAAATAGAAAGGCAGCGAACAAGGGAGAAACTGCCTTTCTTAACAGCATTTTGAAAAGCTAAGAGAATTACGAACCTAAAGTTGCAATTTCAAAAGGACTTTAGGCGCACAGGGTGGAATTTTTAAAGAATTTTAAAAATTTCTTGAAACTTTTTCAAGACTTTTTTTGAAATCCATATGCAAATACCCACATTGCTAATCCTAATTTCGAGGCGCCCATCACCCATCACATTCAGATTTATCTATGTAATAGATGTAAAGGCTTAGTTTCCTTGAGAAGGTGCTCAGAGAAAGCCACACTTGAAATAGCAGGATGTATAAAAGAATCTTGAAAATTTTGAAGCAAGAGGCTTATGAGCCTGACATCTCAGAGAGAGAGTGAAGTGTCTCATATTGGTATGGGTGAGAGAACTCGTTCATAGGTTTGAATTTACCAGTGACTTGCACAAGTGAGAGGTACCAAAAGCAGGTCTGTTTTTTATTTCTTACCAAATAAATTGAATAATAATAATAATGTTTGTGAAAAGTTGAGCTTTTAACAATGGTATAGGGAGAGCATTTCTCTGAAAAGTGGAAGACTGAGGTTCAAATGCCTTTTCAAAGTGGTCAGCCCAGACCTCCAAGATCAAATCCCACCAGTGGAGTATTGGGTAATCTGTATGGCTCTCCTGTGGAACTGTTGCACTTTCCACAAATTATTTCAATGGATCATCATTTAGGGCTGATAACAGGTAAAAGCCTGAAAACTAACTGTCATTTGCTCTCTTATCTGGTCAATATTTAAGATACTCCATTAAAGATGAAAAAAAATGAGCAAAGACTGAGAAATATCCTCCTCAAAAAAAATCCTACAGCTCTGAAGGTTTTGGGTCCCTTGGAGAGAAGAGCTGTCTGGGCTCACATTGAAGAGCAAACCAAGCAGAAGAAAGATTTCAATCTGAACCTGCCACACCATGGATATTTTGTGAAAATCTGGACAAGTATATATTGTCTTCTTTGAGAGCGCAGAGAGCAGCAGGCACTCACCAGGGCCTTGTGATACCAGTCACAACACTAGACTGAATGAAGACATTTAAAAAGATGTGACTAACTAAAGAATGTGCAATTTTCCATTTGTGAATATATTACCCACAACAAATTTCAGAAGTGGTTAGACAGCTAATTCTCAATTTATCCTCATGGTAACATCAAAGAACTGAACAGGTTGATTGATAAGAGCTGAAGCTCCATCCAAGTCATGTTGGGATTAATCTTCCCTAATGTGTGTAAATTAAATGAATTGTTTTGAACTGAAGACCCTGAGGTTCCTCTGTAGTCAGTGGAGTCTTCTTTTCCCTGCTGTTCTTAGTGTGAGTGACCCTAAATCAGCTGTATGGAGAACTTTTCCTGAAGCGGCTAATCTCAGCCTTGCATTGTGCTGGTAATGTCAGGGTGGAGGATTCAATATTACAACACCAAGTGGAACTATGCCTGAGAATGTGGCTCTCTGCTGCTTTTGAAATTTCTACCTCCAATTGCTTCCCCACCCTGTAGACTCGCACTGTGATCTTAGAGATCCCAAATGTGACCAGCCCTGCAAGAGGAGCCCTGTCATCAGGTTACTATTGCAACATCTGCAAACGTCTGAACTCACAGAAACCATCTTTCTGGCCAGTGAAATCGCTAAGCAAAAGGACACAAGCAATTTGTTGCCTCCACAGTGATGTATTGAATATAAATTCAAATTCCAAGAAGTTTTACCTGTGGATATTCAAAATCCGTGGTGGAATCCCCTCTCTCACCCTTCACTGCTGTGTTCTGGGCTATTTATGCAGCCAAAGACAACTTACATCAGTCACAGTCCTGCTGTGTCATCCCAGCAAGAGTGAACAATGCTATCAGTAAAAAAAAAAAAAAAACTCACAAGCTCTGTGAGTTTCCTTCTCTCCTCAAAACTATGCTTTTATACAACTTTCCTTATGAATTCTGAGTTAGAAGCCAGAGAAATAGCACTTTCCAACCTCAAAGCAACCACAGAACACTTAATGAATGTATTACCATCTGTCAAATGCATGGGGTGAGGTTCAATTTAGCTGATGATACCTAATTCACAATGACGCTCTGTTTTCAGCAAAAGGTTACTTGATGTTGAACAATGAGATTAACAAATCCTGACATGCACAGAAATACAAATAATGTAACAAAAGCTAATAATTGGCAAAATTGTGCTCTCAGTTACACTGACATAAAAGAGGAGTAACTCCACATTGTCAACAAGCTATTCCATATTTACTCCAGTTCAACCAAGACCAGATTTGGCTCTGTTATTCAACTCTTCAAGCAAAAACTTCCTTAAATTATTAGCCCGTGCAACTATTTCCAGGGGACAAAGAGAAATCCTTCTGTCTTGAAACATTTATACCACAACTGAATAAAACATTGGAAAATGTAAATGCACAGAGCAATCCTGCAAGCCAGGGGGAGGGCCAGATTCAAAGATTCATTAGTAGATACTTTAGGTGAAATTTGGCCATACTGAAGCCTGTGAAAGTTTTGCTGTTGACTTCAGTGGGGTTAGATTTCTCCAGCAGCTTTTAAAGCCAGAAAAGGACTATTACAATCATTTAATCTGACCTCCCGAATAATAGTGGCCATAAAACTTCCAGCATCGTAGGTTGTTTCCATCTCTATTTTCTATGGGTCAAATAAGGCTGAAGCAAAATGGAAAGTAACTAGAAAGTAGTAAAAGAAAAATGGTTCGGAAAAAGTAAAACTGATTCAGACCATCCACACCCACTGCATTTGCAGAGGTCAGACAAGGACTCTTCTTCCCCTTCCTTGAACTCAAATATTTCCTTCCTTGTTTAATGCTGGAATGAGGAGAAATAGCAAAGCAGACAAAGCACATAAACACCAATCTCTGTGGCCTGAAGGAGCCACTGGAAGGCAAATCATTCCATCTTAAAATAGTAGCCTAGGAAAAGCTCAATTACCACCAGAGGAGCCTTGCTCTCTCTTTTGAGAACAGGCAGACTGGCCACCTAAATTTAAAATAGCTAAAATTGGGTGAGATGACTCCTGTTTACGTGTCTGAGTGGAACAATTTGCAGGATGAGGATTTTACTTGCTAGTTATTACAGCAAAGCATGGACAGCACAATAAAAGCAATAAGAACAATTGATTCTTTGGTCAAATTGAACATAAAAACTATTTGATCTACATTAGAAGAGAGCAAAACTGCTTACATTTTTAAAACAATCTTAAAGAAAAATAACGTAAATTTTCCAAACATAAAAACAAAAATAAAATTGTGTTTTAGGCTGTTTTAAGTCATGCCTAGATGTTCAATCATTTTCGCATGACTTTCCAAACGTTGATAATCTTTTAATTAAAAATTTTAAATTTTTATTTCCAAATTTAAAAAAAAAAAAAAAAAAAAAAAGAGGAAGAAAAGGAAGAAACTTTTGTTTCAAAAAAGATTAGGAGAAAATACTTTTTTTTTTTTTCAAAAGTCATTATTCACCACATTCAACTCACATTTGACCATAATTTAGAATACCACACTTCCCGTGGTATTTTTTTGTTAAATAAACATTTTATCACAAAATATTTTGGTCCAAGCCAAAGTAAAATATATGTGGCCCTCTTCATAAGGGAATACCACTGAAAGCACAGTGACACGACGACTTCAAAGTCATTGAGGTCCAGCAATATATGGCATTTGTAGCTATCATCTGAAATCACTTGAGACTGACCTCAGCAGAGCTGCAAGTTTCTTAATTGTCAAGCCCAAGCAAGTTCAACAAACAATAATCCATGTACAAAAATGAACAACGGTTCCTGCTGCTACCCTGGACAACTGATTGATGCGTTTTTCTTTTTACTGCTTTCTTCCACTGGCCCTCCAGTAAGATTTATCCTGTAACACACGCAAATGAACTTGGTGAAATACGCAACGAGGGAAGAGAGGGAACAGTACATAAATATTCACAGTCTCACACAAACAATCTGAGATTTATTTCTCCTTTAAAAAAACAAACCACCTTTCCTGATCACTTCCAGATTCACAGAGTTTGATATTATATGAGACCCAATACTGTTTTCTGGTAGAGAGGAAAACCAGCTAGAGAAACAACAATTTAAGGTAAGAAAATAATATCATTCTACTAGCCTGACAGTCTGATTAAAGACCAAGGATTCATATTTTCACTCCCTTTTTTCTAACATCCTGCTCATTTTTTCAGGCAGGCTCAACAGAGTATTGTAACTTTAATCTGGATAGATTAATCCGTCTCACATGGAGGAGCTGCGACTGCAATATGTATTACTGCCACCGTACTGCATAATGAACATTTATATTTCTCCCTGTGATTTCAATACAACCCTGGAGATTTGAGTGCTGCCTTGAGTCCCTCTGTTTAGCCATTTAAAAGACAGGTGTCTCATCTCAGCTGGTTTTATAGGCTCCCTCTCTGCCCAGAGGTACTAAGCATCTCTGGAGGGCAATTGCCTCCAGCTGCCCGACACCTGATGCAAGCTGGTGACTCACTCCACTCATGCCCTTCTTGCTGCATGAATCGTAGATGAAACCTAAAGGACTAGCTCAGACTAGACACCAAACTTTCGGGAAGGTGAAGTTGGGCAAGATGAATCCCACCCTTTGACTATAATTTCACTGTTCACCTAAGTGATGTTAGGATAATACCCACCATTCTTTTAAAGTTACTTAGATATTTAGGGTTCACACCCCAAAGGGCAAGTACATCACCAATTTGAGCATTGCAACATCCAATTTCCAGGCATATTTCTGCCCTGTAAAATCCCCAGCTCTAAGGAGGATCTATATTGAGAGGCAAATGAGTGGTTAGTCACCAAAAGGAGAAGGATGGAGGTGTGGCTCCCATGTATCCAAGCCATTTAGATGCCTAACTCTGGGCCAAAGGTAGTTTCTGGGGTGAGTCACCTCTGCTATTAAAGATGTTCCACTCTAGATTAATTCAATATTCACTAGAACAGAGACTTGAGCATGTTCCCACAATAAAGGTAAATGCCCACGCTGAAAAGTAGCAATCCTCCTGTCTGTTTCCACTTGCTTAATGAATCAATGAAGACCTTGTTGTGTACACAGAGGAGAACTGGGCATAAATAGGCACATATTTTCCATGTATATTGGTCCATACATTCTGTGTATGTCCACTGAGAGGAATGGAGTTGCTAAACCCCAAGAGCACTGCAGACAGATCTCAGGGGAACATGGAGCTGAAATTCAGCCATTAGATAACCAAGCAACCTTAGGAAACCAGACGCGCTGAAAATCTATTGAGGTACTTACGGGTGGGACTCACCTTGTCTACCTTTAGCTTTCTAAATGTTAGGTATCTATCTAACCTAGCTGTCCAAGGCAGATATGTAGATAATGTTAAAAGGCAACACTAAAGGAATTTCCCTTCCCTCCCTACCCCATCTACAAACCTTTAGGATGTGGACTGCTCAATCAGAGCTTCATCCCAAAGGTTTGGGATATTTTGACAGACCTGTCAAAATCCACAAAAGTGTGTTGCTATATACTTGAGCAGAAACCTCAACCCAGGTAAATTTCCCTCAGCCAGAGCACGATGATCCACGGGCTAGGAGGTAACCTGGATTTGGGAGACGTGAGTTCAAGTCTTTTCTTCCCAGCTATTCTACGTGACCTTACATAAATGATTTAAATTCTCTATCTACTTCCCATATACAAAATAAGGATGATAGAACTCTTCAGCGACACACTTTACATTGGTAAAAGCAGTAATGCACCAGCCATGAATATTTGTTTCAGGTTAGAGAGAAATAAACTGTAACTACAAAAAGTAAGAGGCATCATCCTATTTTTGTGATAGCATCCATCCTACTCCCAGATTAAACCTGGGTGAAACAGGTGTATTGATAACTCTTCAGAAAGAAAACTAAACGCGTAATTCTCAAGTTTCCTAGAAAGTTGTTTTGACTTGGTTCTAGTTTTAGTTAAATCTCAGGTTTTATTCCTTCCCTTTTCTTAGTTTTAATGGGTAGTCAATAAATAAATATAATGTTCGTAATGGCTATCATGAAGAACACAACTGGAGCACCTTCAAATGCTATTTTTTAAGAAGAAAACCCAGGTGTTAGTGGCACCAAAAGCAAGGTTCAGTTACAGTCTCCTAGGAGTCCAAGCGACCCTGAGGGCAGGAAGCAACTGAATGTAAAACTACTGCCTACAAGTGCCCCAGGAAGGGCAGCACCTAACTTGCATTTCACAAATCTCGTAACCCTATAGCAGCACGTAAGTGACAAGCATCTCTTCTAGATCACGTCCCCAGGGCCTAATCCTGACCTCTGCAATGCTAGTCTTGTGCAGGTGTCCCTAAACCAAGTGCAGACAAGCAGCAGCTGATTTGCATCAGAACCCTGAAAAAAAAATAAAAAAAAGAAGAAGAAGAAAATCCCTACACATTATCAAGACATACAGTTATAGTATGAGATAATCACTTCCGGTATCTTGATTTTTAACATACTGTGTGTTTACTCTGAGTGTGAAGTTTTGGTTTACTAGCACAGAGCAAACAAGATGATTTGGGGACTGACAAAGGAAAATTAGCTACGTGTTTCTGCATTAAAATGAGGGAAAAGTTAGCTTCTCGTAGAGCGTGCAACTGGGCTTTAGTGACAGTGCTGTGGGGACCCCTTGTGTTCTAATGTTTAAGCAAAGAAAATTGTTCTACAGGCTGTTGGTACTTCCAACTTTAAGATTAATTTATTTAAATCCTGGAGGTATAGTGGAATAAAGTCCCCTTTGTTTACAGTGGGATAATCCCAGTTGCACTCCAACAATTCCAACTAAGTTATTCACTTAAACAGCGGCGAGGACACGTGAGAGGGAAGCAGCAATGCCTAGCCAGCAGAATCTGAGAATGAAATTTTAAAGCTTATTGGGTCCCCAAATCCCACTGTTCACTTAGCAGATCTCAGCCTCAACTTATTTTATTTTAATGTTTCTGGTATCCTCAGGTTCTGCTGGCTAGGCATTGCTGTTTCTCTCTCATGTGTCCTTTGTGCTCAAAAAAAATCATTACTAAGATATAAAATAAAATAAAAAAAGAGACGATGAGAATTACAAATGACTTGTCTTTATTTTATTCCACTATTTCTCTGCTTTTGATATTTTTGTTTCAAGCCTCACTAAATGACTTAGGGATCATCACGATTGTGCCTCAACTTCAGTGTTCTGAAAGGAGCAGTAGCAAAAAGATTAGTTATGTTGGGATGCCTAAAAAAATTTCCAAGCAGTAGTAGGGAGGTCATACTCCCTCTGTTGCAACAGCCCTGTTGTGACAAGTATGAAGAACATTTTCCCAGTTCTGGAGTCCCCAATTAAAAAAAGGCTTTGGAAATTCCAGAGAAAGTCAAAGGAGAACAAAAATACAGTGCTCAAGGACTGGAAAACAAGCCTCAAAATGCCAGGTTTGAAGGGTTTATTTGTTCGGCTTATCAGAGAGAAGGCCAGGAGGCTAAATGTGTGCAGCCACTCACCCATGGGCAAAATATCTGTGAGGTGTGAGTGAGCAATGTGAGCAGAGCTCTGCTGACAAAGGCGTGGGGAGGTCTAATGGCTGAAAGCTGGACAAATTTCAGTTTCCACATTGCCAAAGCACTGCACTGCTTAAGGAACAAGCAAGGAGGGAGCTGAGGCAGACTTAACTTCTTGGGGTGTTTATAAAAGGCTAAGAAAAGGTGGTTTTAATCCAGTTCTGGCAAAAATGGGAGAAAATGGGATGGAGGGGGATAGCGCTGCATGGGCAGGTCACAGCCTAGGTGCTTTTACATACCTAGTGTCATCTCCAATGTCCTGGAACAAGGACAGAGCTGGGTTGCTTGTACTCAGAGAATTTGCTACTCAATAGTAAGGCAGTAACTGTAATTAAATCTCATCTCTCAGACCTGATCACGGTATCGGGGAGCAGATGGACTTTGGATTAGGCAGACCAATGCCTTGAACTCAGGGATAAAGTATTGCTGCATAGATGCCTTCCTCACACTTTTAGGGTCATCCTGACTCTAGGTTAAGGTTCAGAATATTTTTTTTTCAGCTTTGACTGTCTGAGTCACCAGGGATTCACCTTCTGCAGTGCAAAATATGGACCAGCTATTGCCATCACCTGAGCAGCTCTCATTCAATAAATTCCTCCCTGGGAGGGGCATTGTGCATCAAAGACACTTCCGTTTCTCCTGTTCTCTGCTCGAATGCAAAACAACTTATACTGTAAAGGACTGAAATACTAACATATTTGCTAATGAGCAAAACTGACTGGGTTGTGCTTTGTAAGAGACCTTAATAAAAAAAACAAAGGTCCTTCTAGCCTCAAACTCTTTGAATTTTTTATTTATTTATTTATTTTTGCAATCAGAAAAAAAAATCTGGATATTAGAGAAGAACTGTGTCTCCAATTCTCATTTAGTCACCTTTTTTTTTTTCCCAGCACTGTTTTCAAGCTAAATGTCAACTCTTTAAGATCTCCTTTAATAAAGAAAATTAGCAACACTGATTTTCAGTTGTCTTATTCTTCTCTTCCCACTTATTTTATGAAGAACATTTGCATGCATAAACAAAAAATATGTTTTGGGAAAAACAGATTCTGGGCCAATCCTTCTCCCTTTGAAGTCACTAACAGTTTTGCAAACTGACTTCAGCAAAATCGGGAGCCAGTCACTGGGCTCTCTGTCATGTGATAGCTCACACTACCATTGCTAAATATAAGCCTGTGTACCCTCTTGGGATTGTAGGACCAGTTGGGTGCTTAATTCTAGACATTTGCTCATGTAAGATTTGGATATTTTACTGAGTAATGCCATAACTTCACTGAAATCTTGATGCATGCTTATGATGCACCGAGTATATTGCAACTGGTAGAGTTACCCACCCGTGCGAAACAGCAGAGCAATGAAGTTAAAACCGAATCCTAAATAATAATGTAATTTAGGCCTCCCATTCCAGCAGCGAGGCACTTAATGCCTCCCAGGACTGCTGCCGCCAGATTGCTCTAATCCATTTCCAGCTGTGCTACCGCTCCTGTGTGAAAGCAAGGGAGCTCGGCTGGGAAACAGAACAAAGAATCCCAGTGCAGCCAGCAGCACTTGGAGGAATATTCAAACACACAGGGGAAATAATTCCCTCTTAAAGAAGAGCATCTGCCAGCTACTGTTCCCATTGCAAGGATTTCAGTCTAGGCCTGGCCTGTGCATATAGGCCCTGATTCAGCAAATGCTCGGGAACGTGCCGTCATTTGAGCACACCATTAACTTTGTGGACTTCAGCACATGTTGTCACCTAGTTTTTAGGGTTTTTCATGTTCTCTGTCACATATGTATATAAATATATATTCTTTCTTTCTTTTTTTTCTCTGTCCCTCCATATGGCATGCCGTGCTCTCAGAGCTACACCAACATGCGTGCACAGATGTGTCAGAAAATGATGTCTGCGAGTACATTAATGGTAAATGTTTACTGTTCCCAGAAAGCCTGCAGCTAAGCGTGCTAATCAGCATTACCAAGTCCCTGCCTTGGAGGTCCTGCAGTCTGACCACATCTGGACTTACAGAGAGTTTTAGTCGTCTACTGGCTTCAAATATTATTTTTCACATTTCCATCAGGAAATCTTCATGCCTTAATTAGCAAAATTAAGTTGAAAGGTCTTAGAGGAAGAAAAAAGCCTAAATGATAGGAAAGTTCAGAAACTTTCCCTAGTAAGGTACATACTTCTGAGGTTAAGACGACGGTTTGTTATCACTTTGAAAAACTGAAAACCTCTTCCTTCCAATGGCATAAAATTTCAGTTCTTAGTTTTGGCAGGTCAAAAGATATCGGTCCTTAAACCTGTCACTGGTACCAGACAGAATATTGATTGCTCTGGGCCACCAGCCAGCATAATTTTGAGGGAAGTTTTCAAAAAGTGATTTCTCCAGCAAACTTCTTCTGTAAAATGCTGTTTCTGAGCATTTTAGAATTGGTCTTTGATTACTGGGCAGAATGGAGATAAAGCAATTTAGGATGGACGCTGAGTGCAACTTGCTGCACTTCTTAACAAGTTCGCACACAGCTATCACCACTATTTTAGTGATCTTTATATGTGTGTTTTTATAAAAGACAGAGTGGAGAACAGTTTTATTAACATATCATGACTGAGTTATACGGGTCATCCCAAATGAACGGCAATAAAATCTTTATATCACACTCACCAACATGTATTCGGTACTTTATGTGCCACAAATGTTGCAGAAAAGCTATTTTACATATGTTTTAAAGACTGGGTATTTTTTTTATACTAGGACTGGTTTTGTAAAGCTGCCAGGCACTTTAGTTACCGCGAACCCAACAGTGTTCAGCTCAGAGGGAGCCATAAAAACTTGTTTAAAATGTTCTAAAATAGCTTTTTTGTCCGTCTAAATGCCACAGTTAAAGATCTGTCATCCTGAGACATTCCATAGCTAGAAAGCCCATCACAAAGCAACTCCTTCTCCCTAAAATGATTTTAAAAGCTATTTCTAGTCCATCCTGGTTGCACGACAGAAAACTTAATATCGTCACAGTGTAGGACAAATTATGGCTCATGCCTATATATTTATGTGGCACCTTGAAAATCCATGCAAAAGCTGTAAAGCACTAACATCGGTCCTGAATTAGAGCCTGCTCCAAGATTCCTGCTGAAGGAAACTCCTGATCCATCTAAGGGCATTCAAACAGCTTTTTTTACCTTGCTCCATTAAAATCAACAGGAGCTTTGCCAGGAAGTTTGCTGAGCAGAGGCTGAAGCTTTTAGGCACAGCAAAGGACAGAAGGATCAAAGGCTTGGGACAAGCTGTGTCACGGCTACAGCCTGACCTCTTTGGATGTGAAAAGCCAGGCTGGAAGGAAGCAAGGTGACCTGCTGCCCTTCCCCAACAGGCAAGAAGATGCTTTGGGAAAAGATGCTGTGCTCCCCTATGCCTGTATGGTGATGGAGAGCAGACCAGATCCCGTTTGTTGGGATAACACAGGCTGACCCACAGCATCAAGGAGCTCACCGCAAAGGGTCTGCACCACGGATCCATTACTGCAGTAAATATTCAAGGTGGGGTTTTGGACTGAATTAATATTCTGCTGGTTTAAGGAGGTATGTGATGGCTTCTAGAAAGGATCAGAGCACACTGTCCAGCCTGTGCACCTACCTATACTGTGGGTCTGACTCTTCTCAGCAGAAGTAACTCCACAGAGTCACAGCAGCTTAAAACTGATGTAGGCCAGCCTTAATCCCAGCCATGTGCATGTTTGCATACCTACTGTATGCACACACACTCAGCACATGAAGAGAGCCATTTCCCACCTCACGCGCTTAACCACAGAGTGTGATGTAGCTACTGAAAGAGGTGAACAGCATTTAATCACATGTAAGTTAATGATTTAAATGCTCTTTTATTTTTGGCCTCTTGATGTAAATCCAAACCAGACACGTGGAGTCCTCTGGTCAGACGGCTGGAAATTCCTGTGCACGAAATCATGCTGGTGGTCTCCCAGCTCAGCGCCTTCTGAAGAGCTGTACAGTGAAATATCCTTCCGTACCACTAATGAATGCGCCCACCCACACTGGAGCTGGTGCCCCCTAAGAACTCAATTCAAGAATAACTTTTTAAGCTCATAAATGAAATCAAAGGGCTCATTCTATGAGCCAAAGAACTTAGAATTTGAGGCGGAATGGTTAATGGGTGGTTACTACAGGCTGTCCCCTTGGTTTGCAGTATACAGGCTTGCAAGAAAAATAATAAGCAGGATACTGAATACATACACAGCATTCCAATTAATTAAATTGCATCCTCCTCGGATGAATAGATAAGTTGTTACTACCTCGGTTACTGTACAGAGCTTGAGTGATTTGCTCAGCATCAACAAAAGGAACCAGAGCAAACTCCCAGGACCTCGGTTTTTCTCCTTGTGCTCAGACAAGGCCTCCTAGATATTACGCAGCTGCAAAGCAGCCCAAAAGTCTCAGATTTGTCATGCAAACTTGAGCAACGTGGACCTGAGGAAGAGATAATTTTGAAGAATACTGCCACTGCTTTATTCCGTGAAGGAGAATGAGCCATGAAGTGAATGAGCACTTCTCATAATTTTGAGTGGCCAAGTCCAGTGGCAAGGGCTGGAGGACCGAATAACCCAGTTGTGCTATCTAAGCCAGATGTCGACCTATTCCTGCGATGAGATGATCACTTCTTCAGAGAGGCCTGTTATAAAATTATCGAGTGACATGGGGGGTGGAAGGAATCAAGCCCGTTGTAATTGAAGTGACTTGAAATAATAAATGCACACACTTTCTTTAAACACAGCTTGCCACATCCTGAGAATCTGGAATCAATTCCTTCCCTTTTAAGAAGCTTAAAAGTGGTGGGACTTTGATATGGCATGAGCATGTTTGCTTCTGGGCTTACAGCCCTAGCCAGCCCTTTCAACATTTTTATATTATAAGACAGAAAAGTTAGCAAAACAAAGATGGAAAAAAAGCATCAGAGATTCAGGGAGCTATTAAATCAGGGCAGCCTAGCTGCCAAATACCTTTGGTAAGTGAATGAATCATGATCAATAACATATTGCCATGCAGCCTTACACGAGAAGGTTATCACCTGTTTCTGTGCCAGACATGAAACATAATGGCATGTGGCTAATGAAGTACTGCGTGAATCCAGAAGAAAAAAAAAAGGAAGAAAGGAAGAAAGGAAGAAAGGAAGAAAGGAAGAAAGGAAGAAAGAGGGAGGGAGGGAAGGAGGGAGGAAGGAAGGAAGGAAGGAAGGAAGGAAGGAAGGAAGGAAGGAAGGAAGGAAGGAAAAGAGAGAAAGGGAAAGAGAGAAAGAGAGAGAGAGAAAGAAAGAAAAGAAAAAGAGAAAGAAAGAAAAGAAGAAAAGAAGAAAGAAAGAAAGAAAGAAAGAAAGAAAGAAAGAAAGAAAGAAAGAAAGAAAGAAAGAGAAAGAAAGAAAGAAAGAAAGAAAGAAAGAAAGAAAGAAAGAAAGAAAGAAAGAAAGGAAGGGTGGGTGGGTGGGTGGGTGGGTGTGGGGGAAGTAGTATTATTCTATGTGATTTTAAAACATTTTACCTCTAAGTAAATTAAATTCATCCAGAAAAATACAATTTTTTCCCTGAAAATTTTGTCAAAATCCATAGGTTACTATGAAGCACTTCTCTTCTGACAATGTCACATTTGTAGGAGGAAACTATCTTGGCAGAAGGAAACCTAGTTTGTCAAGGGGATGTTTCATCCTTGATTGTAAAGCTTCCTGCTTTATATGTTCACATATTTGCCAGCAGAGGGTATCATAATCTTAGAAACAAACAAACATATGTATCATCGTGTCTACTCATTTACATGCAAGAATTCAAACACTAAACTAAGAAATTACAAATCCTATTTTTTTCATGACATTTCCCCTTTGAGGGAAATAAAATAAAATAAAATCATTTAGGCACTTAAAGGCTACAGACTCTGTTATCAGTGTCTTCTTACCACCTCTCCACAACAAATAGCCAAGTGATGGCATCACTTGAAGTCTGAAATTGTTGCACGACCCAAGCTGTAAACCCTCCTGAGAGAAACACTAGTTTGGGCTTATCTTTGGCATGCATTGGGTTCTCATTAACTCTCACATCCAGTATCCTCCTACTGTGTGAATCTTAATAATCCCAACCACTTCACACCACTTTTCGGCAAAGATTTCATAGCCACAGGCTATAGTGAGAGCTCATATTACTTAGACCTCATGATCTCTGCTAAACCAGGATGCCCTGAAGAATGATCATATATAATTTTACCTAACCACATTTCTTGCAGCTAGAGATCACTGGATGTTACAAATTCCCAACCTGATATCCCATACCTTAATGAATTCACCACCCTGACTTCCAAGTTAAGAGACTAAAATTTAAACAACCTGATGTTTGGTGATTTAGGATACATGGTATCCAACACTTTCCTATTCCCAACCAAAAACAATTAGAATTATTTTTGATGTAATGGTCTGGGGTCTCCATTCTGTTTTGGTTTTATTGACAAGTGTTCTTCTATTTTGATCATGTGCAACATATGTCCCAGTCACTGGTGTGGCTTTCCAGTTTAACCCCCAAATTTGAGTAAGCTGAAGCTAGGACTCAATATAGAGGATGGCTATGAGACATATGCCATCAACTTTATTAGAGAGCTGCAGTGTATAGGAAATAGCCACAACTAGCAACCTCTGTTCATTGTGGACCTTACCTACTCACATGGAGATAGGAAAAGGGACATTCCCCCTAATTATATAGAATCTAGTATATGGTATCTAGTATATAGTATTATCACATATTATGTTACCATATATCATAATATATATCATCATTTATCATGTATTATATACCATCATATATAATATATTTAGAACTTGCTTTCTGTTTTTACAGAACAATATATAATTATTTATGCTGTTATATAGGGAGGATAAGCTGCCAGAACCTTCCGCAAAATGGCATATATCAGATCAAGGCTAGAGCTCCAGATCCCTTTTTGATTGCTGCTGCAATTTTAAAAAATACCCATCCAAAATAGCTGCATTAGGAATTATGTCTACAGTGATATGATCCTTTCCTTTCTTTTTTGCACATAGTCTCTTTCCAGCCCAAGAAATCTAACATAGCTACCTTTTAATTAGCTCACTATCTACCATCCAAATCAGCCTTCAGAATAACTGCTGTAGGTTCAGATAAACTGGAAAGGATACTTCAGTGGGTAAAATGTCCCTGAGATAAGGGAAACACTTTTCTTGCTCAGCCCTTGAAAAATGGAAGTCAATTACTCTGCTAAAATTGAGGTCTAATTCCCAGATTTCATAAATCTCCACTCCCAGACTCAAGTACTCAGAGGTCCACAAGCACTTCACAACAGTGCTACAAAGAACACGTAGGTACTCTGCTCATCTCAGCTTTATTCTCCTTGTGCTTCAGCACTCCAGCTGCAAAAAATTAAGCTAAAAACATTTCTCTGCTTCAAAGAGGAAAGCTGAGTACCAGTGTGTGTCTGGCTATCAAAGGAACATGACCCAGCAACAAAATGCGGTGAGGAAGTTTACACAGAACAAAGTTTGTTGCTGTCTTGCAGCTTACTATCTCTTTTCCCTATAACCTTGGTATGCTCAATTGCCTTTGAGAAGGATTTTCATTTTCTTTGCAAGCGTACCTAAACCAAGTTTGCTAGGCAGAACTAGGGAAAGCTCCCATTAATCACACTGGAGATAGAACAAATGCAGACAGCCCACCAGGAGCACTTTGCAGGGTTAGATTCTTTATCTCACAGTAGCAGATATCCAACCTTGAATTCCAGCACTGGTTACAGCCAGATGCAGACACCTCTAGGACTGCCATTTATTACCAGCAGGAGCTGCCAGCCCTTACAAGTCTGGGGATTTGCATTTTGCAGAGTCACTGAGAAGCAACACAGCAGGATTTTACATGTGGACAAATACTTGTGACAGTTTTAGAATACAAGGGACAGCACAGCTGAATTTAAGGCTTACAATTGCACCACGGACCATAAAAATTCCTTGTAAATGGCCAAGATATTTATTTTAACTGTAACATCTATTTAAGTTAACTCTTAATTTATCTTCTTTTTACAAGCCTTCCTACAGAGGTTAGCTGGGCATCCCATTGGCAGCAGACAAAAAAATAACTTTTTAGCATCCCTGCGAAGTGAAGCACTATAATTATTTCCTTCTGTTAACAACACAAAAAATATTAAGGAGCAGATTTTTATCTGACATAAATCATCATTTCCCCATTTTCATCTCATGAGTCAGCCCCAGGCAATGAAATATAATCGCACAAATGAAATCTGTGGCAGAGCTGGAACCTGAAAAATCTACTTTTCTCTGAACAGTGTGATGACTGCATGGTGTTTAGCATGCCTTAGGTCTCTGTGAAATTAGTAATACAAGGTAAGATGAACGTCAATGAGTGACTGCAAGTCTTCTACTAGCTCATCTCAAGGGACATGGCAGTGTAAATCCATTCGCTTTCATGGAGCAACAGGAGCTTGCACTAGCTGGAGCTGTGCCTCTCTGAAGGGAAAGGAATGTGGAGAAGAAAAGTGATTTCATTAAGAAGAGAGTGTAGGATGCATGTAAATATGCATGGCATCCAGCTTCGGGGGGGGAGTAGTTCTTTTGACACAAATGTATGAGGGAAAGTCTGGAGTGTACAGTGTGCAATTATATTTCTTAAAGCCACTTCTTTCATTCAGTTACTTTCTGTAATTCATTCACTTTCATTCAATTACTTTCTGTCCCAATATGACTCAGTTTATATCAGCAAATGAGCTATACTACCACAACATAACCATGAGATACGTGGGAGGAGAGTCTGGTGTAAATGCCTGTATCTAAGAAATTATGCAGGGTAAAAAGGCACAGATTGCTCTCCATTCATTCACTCATTCATTCACCAATAATTCAGTGCTAAACTTTTAGTGCTGTGTCTATTGCTGTCACAATTTTGGACCCAGGCAACTAGCACTCCAAGCAGTGCCTGGCCTGAGTAGAGGCGTTAGAGTGAGCCACCAGCCAAATCCAGTAGTTCTGTGGGATCCTGTTCTGGTGGAGAAGTTTGCCTACTGCTGAATGCTCTGTCCTTGTTTTACTCACTGGTATAGATGTAACTAATTCGACTGTGGACATGTGAAGTACATCTGAACTTACCGTCTCAAACTGATCAGCAGTGGTACCTGATGTCATCAACACAGTTCACAATAAAATTAGGGGAAAACAGCAAAATTGTTCAGCTTCTAAGCACAAAAACTCCCCAGCACATTTGGTAATGACTCTACTCACCAGCATTATCCTGCTGCTTGGTGTTTTTGATGTATGCAGAAAATTTGGAGAAGATATCGATTCCAGCAGTGTTTGATTCCCGGTGCTTAGCAGCCAGCTTGGGATATCTGAAAGGAGGTTGGAGAGTCACAGCGTGTTACCAGCAGTATAGTCATGATTACAGATACAGTTTAAAAGAAGACATTTTTAAAAAGCCCTTTACAAGGAACAGCAATTAGCATTGTCATTTATCTCAAACCAACAGCTTGGCAAGACCCTCTTAATGATATCTGTATCTGTCAAGGCAGAGATTTGGGTAGTTACACAGGGATGGCTTCAGGACAAAGGTAATTACACTGGTGCTTTATGTGACCACCATCCAAGATACAGTGGCCTTAAATCAGGAGGAAGCATAAATTTCCAGAAAGGTGCAGGGGAGGCTGGCAGCCAGCTCTCTCTGTTATGAATGGCAGTCATGTCTAGCTCCCTGCACTGAAAATGTCTGCCAGGATGTAATAGCAAGGCATGTTAGCATCAGCCAGGTGAAGGAACATAAAGTTTTCAGTCTCCTAATTGTTGTTTTTATAGACATCTGGCACAAAGGGATATATTGATTTGAAAGATCAACATGAACTAATGACTCCTACTGATTTCAGTGATCTTGGACTAGACTACAGAAAGCTTCAGTACCTGATCTCTTGCCTCACGACTGGCCCTATGGCTGCTCATTCAGTTGGAGGTAAAATGCTCCATAAGGAACTGAGAATATTTTCATTGATTCATAGATTTTAAGGTCCAAAACACAAGCCAGCAATCTTTTCTCTCTGTTATCCTTGTACTAAGTCCAAAATGCTTGACTAACTAAGGCATATCTGGTGAATCTGACATGTTCCTCGGCTGTTTGTTCCAATGCTTATTCATACATATTGAAAAATCTGTGCCCTATTTCTAATCTGAATTAGGTTGGTTATAATTTCCAGTCATGGGCTCTTGTCATTTCTTGATGAGACTAATGAGCACTTTTCTGACTCCAGAGCTCCTTGTACTCTGCACAACAGTTCCCCTTCCAACCTTTTTAATACAACACACAGCTCAGAAGCCTTCAGTTTTTAATGATAAAACACTTTTACTGGCACAGATATTTTGTGTGGCAATGCTCTGCATCCATTACAAGTTATTTTTAGCTCTGTAAAATGTGGACACCAGACCCCTACAATTTTTTTATTATTATTTATTTTTTAGCATTGGTCTCCTTAATTCTGCATACAAGGGCATCCTGAAATGTGTACAGAGAAAACATTCTGCAGTTATTAGTCATACAAGTAACTTTCACACATGGAAGTCATCTCACTGAAGCCAGCAAGTTTCATAAATAAATATTACTCCTGTAAGTAAAGATTGTAGGAGAGAGTGCTTTTTAGGAACTCCTCTTAGGACATCTTTCATTCCTAGGAAATGGAATATTGACTGAAAAAATCCCAAGTTCTTACTTTGGAGGTGCAAGAGTCTCTTCCAAGAATTCCTCAATCTTGTTAACATCTGTCTTGACTTCTCCATTAAAAGTCAAGAAAGGTGGGTGGGTCCCAGGAGCCAGATTGTGTAGATCAGCTGGCTTTCTGCAGAGAGAAAAAAGGTCATGGAATCACCAATCTTTATGGTCAGGTAGCTGCACAGATATTTACAGTTCCTGCAAAATCAGTTTGCCCTTCTATTTCTTGAGCAGTTTGTGGTGAGAATACTTTAAAGTACCCTGAACACCCTGTTTAATATAAAAACATTCCACAAGTGCAAAAAGAAATAACAGACTTGAATCCCAACTATTTTGTTGTGCACCACAGGCTCTCTAAGCCAGATACCAATCTGACTGAACGTGGTGTGGCCTTTCTATTGGAAAAACACTGGATCATATAACTACTTTCAATTAAAGTGAACAATTTTTACCTTTTCAGGTCAACAGTGGTGACGTTGAACACAACTCCTTTGAGCCAGAGGATCATGAAGAGACGCTGGGAGAACGGGCAGTTCCCAATGCTTTCTCCATCTATACCAGCCTGAGGGATGGAAAAAGACAAAAAATAGAGTTCAAATACGTTAGTCACTTATTTCCCTCAAGATGAAAATTGGATGTTGAAAGACGCATAGCTAGTTCAAGAATAACCTACAGTGCCTGTTATTTTATACAGCTTATCACCAGCTCGATAATGGAGTTACTCCAGGATTTAGCCTTCAGCAGGAGCTGGAGAAAGCAACCTGGTGCCTCTCCTGGCGACAACTCTGGCTCTAGATGTGTCCTTTACTTATGGTATGCAACATCCAGAAGACTGTATATTCTTTTCACCATATGTTCACTGTGTGTTCAATTACTCCCATTCTACAGGACTGCCTGCTGCATCGACATGATAGAAAACTCAGGACAGGTTTTCTGCTCTAAGTCTGTGGATTGCACATCACTGGGTCACTGTTTTACTATCCAAACTGGGGACATTTGGAAGTGGATTTAAACCCAAACATGCCTAACATTCATTCATTCTTATTCATGTCAAATAAAGCAAGAGCCTCAGACACAAACAACTGGATCCAGACAGAAATCTGCATCTGAAACCTTCCAAAGTTCAAGGCAGACTTCAGCCGCCACATTCAGTCTGTTCCTATCTCTAGCACCTAATGAGTTGCCTACAAACCACTACAAAACAATAAAAAACTGCTAGTGTTAGTACTAAGGAAACAGCTTGTGTTTTTTTTTCCTTTAAAAATTTATGGTCTTTAGCCATGCAAATTCCGACTTTAAGCCATAGAGGGATACAAATAACACTATTTGAACTGAGCCAAAGCTGTGTCCAAGGACAACATCCTTCTACAATAATTATGCTTGTGGCCAAAGCTTTCAAGACGATAATGGTTTTGATAGATTTCCATTTTAATTTGTGGTACCATTGTGTTTAAAAGATTCTTATAATCCTGGTGAAGCAACCAACCTTCCTTTGTTGACCCATATGGGTTGCATAACTGTATTTTATGCACGCAGTGTGTGTCTGAAAATGGCTGATGAAAGAGCTAAGCAAATACATGTCCTTTTCCTCTGGAGAAAATATTATATTACTCTGCTTTCATAAATTTTATCTTATTAATATTCAAGCTGTGGAGTGGCATTTCTCTGTCTTAAAGAAGGAATCACTTCTAATTACTGCTCTTTTGTGAAACGTTCACAGACTAGCTCGAAACATTTTTAGATGTGTCCAGTTGCTACAACTTGCATAGGAAAAGTTTAGCTGAAAGATTTTTGAGTAGACGTCATGAATCTTTCTCATGTCTTCAACACAGCTTTTGATAATTCTGGGTTTAAAAACAAATTCCAGATTTCCCATCCACCAAAATACGGAGAGAGTGTGGGTTCAAGGCTTGGAGACAGCACATTGTAAAGTTTAGGGCTATGTAAAGAGTTTTTCTCTGGCTTCAGATTCAGTTTCAAGCACTCAGACTTTAGAGATATTTGGATCTGGGGGTACAGTTTGGCTGCACTTCTACATGAAATTATAGATCAGCCAAATGCCTGGCACATGGCATATGCAAGAACCCGCAAACACTGTGGATAAAGTAGTGGTATGGTATGAGACGAGCAAGAGAAGATGCTTTTTTCTGTCTGCCTGGCGTGTGAATATACTAGTTTTGCATAACTTTATTAATTAAATAGTTAGCTCTGCTCTCCAAATTTCATGGCAAAACAATGACAATGTTACCATGGGAATACCAGGCACCACAGTGTTGCATGCAATAATTACTGTGAAATTACGTTTATTGTTTTGGCTTTGGCTTAATAACCACTTGCCAAGAGCTTGCAACTTCTTAGCTGTCCTAAAAAGAGTCAAATGCCATAGGGAAAAACAGTGACACAACACCAAATTTCCCCTTGGCTTTTTCACCATCTCAGTCTAATCATATCCTTCATAATGGAGTTGGCTATCAGAGTCTGCAAACAATATATTACAAACCTTAAATTTGAGGAAAAACAGATTGACCACTGATTTAGAGAGCAAAATTGTGCAGACAGAAGAGTTGACTCCTATCTTACATCTATCTTCAATCCATCTTCTCTGGACTTACTTTGTCTTATTAACCCCATTGAGTCTAATTCACTTGTCACCTGACTCCCTTCAAAGTGAGTATAAAACCCTGATTTCCCAAGTCCTGCAGACACCTTCTGAGCAAATGGGTCTAGTGTTGAAGTAACCCACAAAGCTCCAGCCCTCTTATAGGTCTCCTTCCTGCATGGAGGCACTCTCCTGCCTGTCCTCATCACCTACTTCTTGTGCTGCAAGTAACAAATTTCACCTTTTCAGGAAGGAGAAGCTATTTCCCTGCACTCTCCATTTATATATTCTCATAGGAATGTTAAGGACTTCCCAGATCTGCATCTTTTTGTACCTCCTCCATCCTGAAAGGCAACGGTGAAAAACCCCCTCAAGACTGGAGAGGAGTAAAGGTGGGACAGAGTGGCTGAATGGCAACAAAGGGACAGAAGTGATGGGTCATGTGAGGCTAAGGGATGCAGAAATCACTGAGGACAAAAGATGCGGAATCTGGAAGAAATAAGACTCATTTGGAGATCAAAACCAAAAGTAATTGTGTAGGTCAAATGAGGCCTTCAACAGCTCCAAATGGTCAGAACCTCTTCCCGACACTTCCAAAAGAGTGGAAAACATTAATTGCTACAGACGTGTTGGAAATACACAGAGGAAATTCCAGAAATGAAAGATAAACTAAAGACACAGTATGGTATGATCTCTTTTCAAAGCTCCTGGATCTGAAAGCCAGGCTCATGATTTGGGTGGAGTCTGACTCATGGGTTTAGATCTCATGTGACTGGCATAACTGAAAATGCTACCACAAATCACAAGGCAAAATGGTGACAGAGGAGGGAACAAAATCAAAATCTCCCCAGCAACACAATTTATCCATTAAATTCAGCTCTTGTCTGCAAAAATTATAGTCAAGGCTCTGTCAGTTTTGTGAATCCTTTCTCGTTGCTTCTAACAGCAGTCAGCAATTCAATGCTCGGCACTCAGAAAGAGCAGAAACTTAGTGGGTAATAACTTCAAAGGCTTATCAGAGTGTCTTGAGATTACCTGTGAATTCTATTAACTACTAGGAGGAGAGGAGGAAGAACAGAGAATTTCCCAGGCTTAGTCACTTTCAGCTTCAGAGAAAACCAGCTTGCTTAAAGCACCCTGGTAGTGACTAAATGCAAACCTATTATGTGTCTGTCCCAGCTTAAGGGCTCAGAAATGCAGGAATTAAATAATACCTTAATCAAGATCAAGAACTCAAACAGTGGACAGAAAGAAAAGAACAAATAATTGACAAGCTGTAGAAACACCGTTTATCCCCGCTGCTACTCACAAATGAGCACAAAAGCTCTCTCATGTAGCTTCCCTGAGGCACAGCAAAAGTGATCAGCCGCTTAGAGAAAGGAGCAAGTTGATGAAATATGCACCCTCCCTGCCAGTAACGCTGGATATTGCTGATTCAATGACTGCTATAGACTTGAGGCTCTGTGGGTGCCAGGATCAAGGAAACTGAGATTTTAAAATGTGCACTGTAACTCTTAGTGCTGTGAAAGGGTTTCAGAGCCTCTTCTTCCCCACAGAAGAGCGCTGCCTCCTTTTCCCTAAGGAGAAACACTTCACCTTTTCAGGCAACAAATTCCCAGAGTGACCATGGAAGAGTAAAATGGATTCAAGGATTTGCTGGGTGAGACCCCTCAGCCAGCACTCGTCCCGCTGAAGTTTCTCTGAGATGCCTAAGGCCTTCTGTGTGGGCAAGGCAGGGAAGCACATCCAGAAGATGAATCTGGCCACTTTCATTTCGACTAAGTCTCATGTGTATCTGAATTTAGGTGGGATGCATGTGGACTCCACTAACAGAAAAGCCTGGACTTTGTGGAGGCAGAATTGCTGGAGGATTTTTTGCTCTGTCTTGGAAACATCACTTTCTGCTCTCGTTGCTTCTCTTAAATCTATATTTATTAGTTTAACTACCAAACAGGATGCTTTTCTACTTGGCCTTTGACATTTAGGTACTACGCACCATTTGATGCAAGGTCCTGCCCTGGAACTCAGTGTAATCACGTTAGGAAAACCCCAGCGTCACAGCAGCTGCTTGCCTCTGTCTGAGCGATGACAAGAATGAACAAGGTATTCTCCTTTGTTATTTATAAGGCACTCTTCCTTAAACACTTCAGCTATTTTTAAGGAATTAATTAAACCTTAAAGATATTTGTGTGCGCAAGCGGGGGATGTACCGACACATCACCAAGGAACAAAATTAAAGGAGGCTTCAGGAGGGAGAAATAAGTCTTGGTGATTTGATGAGCTTGTGCCAAATACTTCTGAAAAGTAGCAGCAATATTGAGAGCCTCCAACCACTGCACAGCATAGCTGAACGACATGAACAGGGAGCTCTTCTCAAGTTCAAGTTACTACTTTGCCTTAAATGAAATAACTGTAATAAACTTCCTCACTGGTTCCAAAAATACTCCAACTGGTAGATGCAGAGTGACTGCAATGCATACAGGCAACTGTATGTTATTATACCTAACCTTAAGAGGGAAAAAGGTTTTGTTTCCAGTTCTTCCCCAAATATAGCAGCTTTATAGCAACATACTGTCATTAATAATGACTAAGCATCTAGCTTAAAAATGGCAGCACTGGAAAGAGCTGCCTATTGGAAACCTCTGTGCTTTCTCCAGGAACAGAATACATTTGGTTTTATCTATTTTCCTTCTCTTTTAATTTTTCATTGCATTGAGACCGTTCTGTCCAGTGCTCTGTTGGACTCCCCGGTAAAGTAGGCAGATATTGTTGATGACACTAAAATACATTTCTTTTTCAAAAGGATTATAACAAGTTAGCAAAAGCAGGCAGGCTAGTTCACCCAAATGTTTCCAAGTAAGGATTAAGGAGAGAATTGATTTCATCATCCTTACAATCAAAATCTAGATTCACATTACACATGATTGCACTCTCTCTATTTTAGAATTGGGAAAGCGCCTGCCTTTTGACACTTACTCTCCTTACGCTCAGAACCCAAAGGGGAAGTGAAAATCCTATTTGAAATGCAGAGCAGGCCAGGAAATATCCTATTTATTATGCCATTAAAAAGAAAAAAAAATCTGTCTTAGTAATTATACCACACACAATAGCACAAATCTCCATTGTAGGGAAAAATTGTTGGCTGCAACATGAGATCAGAGAAGCCAAGGTATTGCTTTAGCAAGGCTCATTTTTTTTCCAGTTTCTAGTCTCTTTCACAAGTTCTCATCCAAATGTAAAAGCCAGTAAGCTATTTGGAGTGCCACCAACGGAGAGGCAAGCTAAGAAGTGTATACTCATAGTGCAGCACTGGTAGGTCTCAAGTAAGAAGTAAATCTTGTAGTGCAAGTCCTGTGCATCACAGGACACTCTTGTTGACTGTGGCTCCGGTTCAGGAAAGCATTTAAGCATGTGCTGAAATACATCCCAATTCAGAGGAAGTATACGCTTGACTTTAAGCATGTTCTTAAGTCTTGATGATTTCAATGGGACTTAAGCACATACTTAAGTATTTTCCTGAATGGGAGCCTATAATAACAATAATAAATTTGCTGTGCAGCTTTTTAATTTCATTGGACTTTTTCCGAAATTTCATTTTGCTACAAGAAACTCCTAGCAGCAGCTTTCCAAGTGAGGGCAAGCTGGAGCAGAAATATATTCCTATGCACACACACATGGAAATGGACCATGTGCATACATGTCAAAAATAGAGCGTTTGCTAGAAAGACTTCAGGGTAGTAACAAAACAAAAAGGAAGTGGTGAATATCTTTAGCCAGCTCCCCAAAAGCCAGCCAAAATGTCGTCCAAGTTTGGCATACGTACAGGCATACATTATAGATGCACATAAGCTTAACTTGGTTTGCATTGCTGGCCAACTTGAAGGGAGCTGGCTTGTTCCACGCCGTTCAAACTGACTGAGCAGCACGTCAGTAGAGCTGAGGATCTCCAAGGAAAGTGCCGTTGCAGTTTCCAGGTTGCAGCGGTTTTGGGAGAGATGCATTTGTCCCCTTAAGACATTTGGGATTTTCAGGTGATGGAATTGCAGGTTGGAGTCCCCATGGGTGTTGGTCTTGAGGCTTGGTAAATTATTATTTTCCAACCTTTTATATTCGTATTAACTTCAGCACGGGCAGGACAGGATCATATAGGCCAGGTTCTTTCTAGGGATCTTTTCAGGATGGTTTAGGATGTTTGTAATTAAAGAACAATTGTCTCCAGTTGGTCCACCCACCCGGGGCAGAGCACTCCCACCTGCCACATCAGCCAAGGTGCTGGTAGCAGAGCTGCTACTTGCACAGAGAGGTCTTGGTTTTCCTCAGGGCTTTGTGGGAGCCACTGGCCACTGCACGTGTTATGCTTTGAAATAACTTTTGTGATGTCTGGGATCGCCAATCTGGGTGCAGGTTGGATTTGGAAAACAACAGCCTGGTCACAGGTGGATAGCCTTAGTATGGAAAAAAAAATCATGTTATTCCATCACCCCTCCTGCTTTCTTTTATAGTACTTAAGGCCCATGACTTGGCAAATATCGACAGAATAGAAAAGCACAGACCGGTCCAACAGCCTGGACAAAGAAATTATTTTGTTCTCATTTATATTTGTAGATCCCTTACCTATCACTGCATGCATTCACCTTTATGAGAAATTGATTGTAAATAATCAAAGGAAGTAGAACCTAAAATGAAACTTCCTACACCTAAAAATATACAGCAATTTCTGAACTAGGGAATGATATTTTTTTTTATTTTTTTTTTTCCTGCAAGACAATGCTTTGCTGTATAAATGTATATAAACACCAGCTAAGGGATGGGTGGTATAGGCAAGCTGAATTTTTCAAAGGGGCTAGCAGTTTTAGATGCTGCGAGACAATTCAAAGGTGGCTGACTTCTCACAAGTATCAACTCTCTACACATGGAAAATCGGGCCACAAGCCACCCAGAAGGAATAGCTGTTTTTTAAAGTCTTAGTAACAATTTTCTAGATCTGCTTTGGAAGTATCCCTTCTATGAGCTTCTTGAGCAATTGGGAAAAAAATAATTACACGAGAACATTGAAATGCAAGTCTCTATTGACACACTATTCTTTTGAGAAGGACAACCAGAATTTGACAAATCCTGGTGGAGACGTACACGAGGTTTGGCTGTATCACTGTGCCGAGTGTCCTGGTGTTGGCGACCCAGCAGGAAAGGCAGGGTGCCGGGACCATGAGAGGCTGAAAGAGAGCTCTCAGAGCCTGGCTTCCCTTCATCGCACCAGCCAAAATCTCCTTTCAAAATTACTGAGACTATTGCAGTTTCCCTCCCCTCAGAAAACCCACAGCTTCTGTTCAGTAAAGCTGCGGATGTTTTAAAATGTGTTTTTTTAGACTTTGAGCAATTTAGAGCAAAATCTTGAAATTCTTCAGAAACCAAAATTGCCATTCTCATCACAGCTTCAAACTAGTGGATTATGCACAAAGTTTGTGTGCATCTGGACACAGTGGACTGCATATATGTTTCTTGGCTTGACAGACAAAAAGAAAATCATCCTTTACACTTTTTGTTGAGCTTCTCCAACCTAACAAAGCAATTGTGCTCCCACCACTCACCAGGATCATGGCAAACGAGTCTGTATTCCCACATTAGCTGTTGGATGCAACTACAGTGAGTGTTTTTTAAAAGCTTTGGTTTTTTGGGATCCATCTTCAACTATTAATGAGATAACATGAGGAGGGAGAGGGGGGATGAGAGAAAGAACTCAAGAAATGCCAAATGTGTAAGCTTTATGTATAGAATGATACTGGAACAAATGATTAAAGAGTAAGCTCACAAGTAAATGTGATATAGAGATGGTAAGAAAAGATAACATTATATGGAACAAATGACATTAAAATAATCAGATTTTGTTCTCTGACAGGGTACCCAGCACAGTAGGTAGGAAGGATGTGGCAGGTATCTAGAAGGTAACTTTTGTAAGGTTTCTAACACAAGCTCCAGATCATATTTTCATAAGGAAGGTAGGAAAATAGGATGTGCATAAAATTTCTGCAAAGTGCTTGTATGAGTATTTGAAAAAATACTTTTGGAATAATAATAATAAAGTTTTCTGTTAGTCTAGATACACATAACAACTAGAGCTACCGTAAAGGTCTATGACAGGATGAGTCATATTTAATGTTTCCATCAGCAAAGTGAAGGAACAGAGAGAGCCTGACGAAATTTTCTGACAGCAACAAGCACAGAGGGATTATTGGTATTTCCCAGGAGAGGAGCAGACTCCAAACCAATACTGAGAAGTTGGAACAAAGTGTCTGAAGTCACTTAAGTGGAATTTAGTGAAGTAAACCACAAAGTGTAAAACGTAAGAGCAAAATCCAGTGTACAAGTGCAGGATGGGGAACAGCGAAGGAGGTTTTACATAAATCACAAACAGTATGAATCACCAGAATATGCGTCCACAAACAACAGCAACCTGATAATGTGATGTATGTGCGATGTCTTACTAGGAACATCAGACAACATAACAGTCCTCAAGCACATAGAAGACTGTTTTACAAAGAGGATGATGATCCACTGTTGCTCATGTCCACAGAGTATAGGATTATTATTTTGCTTAATTGCAGCAATAAAGCTTTAGGGAAAAAAAAATATCCAGTGTAATTATATGAATAATGAAACACAAAGCAGACTTTCTAAGGAGGTTGTGTAATCTGCATTAGTGGAGGCTTTGAAGAAATCAAAAGGAAAAAAAAAAAAATGATGTGAAAACAGGTCTCGATTTATTTCATCCGGGTGCAGAGCAGGGAGGTTGCATATGATGTTTTAAAATGTTTTTTTAACAGTATATATTCGTGCCTGACAACAAAGCTGTTCTTGCTCTCAGTGCTAGGTGGTGCAGAATTCTGCCTTCCTCTGACCTGCACAGGATGAAGTCTGGCCCCAGTGAAGTCAATGGGAATTTTGCCTGTGACTTTGATGGGACCAGAATTTCACTCACAGGTTTAATGGCCAGAAGGGACAATTATATTAATCTTTCCTGACCTTTTGCATAATACAAACCATAGATTTCACTCAGCTTGTAGCCAGCATCTTGTGGTTGAACTAGAACATATGTTTTAAAAGGTTTTTCGGGGGAGACATATGCTAGACATAGAGTGGTAGTAAAATCCCCTCTAGTGGTCTATGTTTGCGTTGCAGGGTGAAGTTCTCGCTCCCACTGAAGTCGACTACAGACTTCCCATCTGTAAGATATTCCTAAAGATAACTAACTTACCCCATCACTTATATATGTTTTGTTTTTTTTTTTTAATCTTTTCCAACAGTTGCATTGCTGTATGTGGGATTAACTGGTGGAAGGAATCTTAGTCACAGGATCAGGCCAGTGCAGTACTCAGAAAATAGTCACCATTTTAGTAAAGGCCAATGGAGATGCCCAAGCATCAGCTACTGCTTGGTTACTGTGGCTACCAGGCTGTATCTCCTAGGAAGATGTCAGCACTTTGGGAAAAAAAAAAAAAAAAAAAACACCTTTCCTTAAGACAAGTAAACTTGTCCTGCAATGTATTCATACTGGATGGCTGTTCATGCTGTGCACATACAGGCTGCAGACATAGATTTTGGAAGCATATGCCTATAGGGCCATATTCTGATTTTGGTCTTTCATTTCCAGAGCTATTAATGGAATATAGACAATCTAATTCTGCTCTCATAATATTCAATATTCATAGAAAATATTCCTACTAAAGATAATCCACTGATTTCAGCGAAAGCAGAATCATATTTTAGATTCACCAGCTCCTTTCTAATAAGTGAATAAAACCACAAGTGGTTTTATGGGCTCTGGAGAAAGAAACTGGGAATGAATCTGTTTTAGGTATTCGTAGAGCACCAATTACGATTGTTTTAAATATTGATGATTCAATATCCCAAGAGCTGATTAGAGATGTAAAAAATTTATTCTCCCAGGAAAGCTTGTAGAAAATAAAATGAGAGCTAGGTCATTGTCAGAAATTGGCATGGGCAATGCAAATTATAGTAAAATTATTAATGTTTCTGGTAGAGATCAGGTGCAAATATAGGAGTCATTTCTTTAAAGAAAGCTCTGTGCAGAGACCTCCAGTTCCCACTCCAGTACCAGAATCCTGCTTGCAGTCGTTCTTGTAAGAATTAAATCTGTGCACATCTGGAATTTGAATATCTGTTAAAAATCTCTGAGCCTGGGATGGTAATCTGGTCATATAGTACATTCTGCAAACGCTGATGAATTGCAGCCAAATTTCCATGCCTCTAAGCAGCATATCAGACTAACAAATAATAACAGCAGCCAGGTGCTGAAAGTTAATGCTGAACCTGAAATCAGATCCAGGACTGAATTATTTATTGAAATTCCAGGACTTTATTTGTGCTATTAGAAGAGAGAGGCACTTGCAGCCCCTGCAAATACAGGGCTGAATGGAGGGCTGCCTCTGATAAGGGCATCTACTGCTGAACCAGCTGACTGCCGTGACAGCCATAATCTGCCCTCGATGGCCTTATTTTGTACCTTATTTTGCATCATATAAATATGCTCATTGGTGACTTCTGAATGAATGGGAGGGAAGAGCCATCAGGAACCCTGCAGAGCTATTCTGAGTGAGCAGGACTCGGTCCTCCTGCCTCTTGTGGCATCTCCGAAGTTACTTGTGCTGCAGAGGGTAGGAGACAAACCTCATCTGAGATGGGAGCAATGGTTATGACTTTCACTGAAACCAGATCAAGTTTCTTTGCAAAGGAGCAGTGCATCGCAGGCTCCAGCTAGAATTTGATTTGGCGTTTGCATCTCAGCATGACTTCCTGATGCAACTCCCAATATCTTCAGTAAAATACTTAGTGGTAAAATAATGATGCTGCAAGCATTTGGATCAAACCTTGAAGTTGTGTGGGTACAAATACAATATAAACAAATTTTCTGGTTTCCAGCTACTCACAGAGAAATCATTACAGGGTTTAGTATTTAGGAAACATTTTTTCACCTTTAATATTTTCTTACATTCCCAAACTGCTGTATTTGTTCTCCTGGTCATTTACACTACATACAGTCAAATTTAGCCATTAAAGGGGTTGTTACTCTACAAGGTAGCCTTTTCTGATAGCCATCTACAGAGGAGGGGAATGCAATGCTCCCTGAATATTTCATTAAACAAGAAACAGAGAGCGAGTTCTGAGTTTGTAAATGTAAATACCTGCAATGAAAACAAAAGCCTAAGAAGGACACAGACCCAAACAGCCAGCAAATGTTACTCATTTCAAAGCAAAACAATTTGTGTTTTCAATATCAAACACTCAAGAGTATAACAGAGATGCTTTCCAAAAAACTGCTGAGAAAGTCTGAATAAGTGTGTGAGCTATTGGAAGTATTATTTACAAGTATCTTATGGAGGTGTGAAACTAATGCATGATGACTGTTGCAAATAGGGAAAATCTGCTGGATCAGTGAGCAGAATTAGGATCACATTTCTTATTATCTCATTGCAGGATGATTTCTTAAAACTTCTGTGTCTGCAGTTTGGGTCATTTTGAAATGCTGCTTTGACTACTTCTTGCATACTTCTTTCACAGCCTTCTCAAAACACAATTTGACTTGATGCTCAGGCTGACTTTCCTCTAATTTCATTTTATCCTATTATCCAGCATAAAAGAAAAACTTAGGTAATGAAGTTTAATTAAATGTTATTTCTTAAAATCTTATAATTCTTCCTTTTCTTCCCTTGGTACAAAATCTCACTTATGCCACTGCAATTTCCCTAGCACCTCTTCACTCCTTCCTGTCCTCCCACTTCTGGTATCCCTGGCCGTGATGTCTGTTCTCAGTGTTGGCAGTTTTTATGCTCACCATCGCTGAGTCCCTTCTCTTAGGCCCCTCATGCTCCAAGAGAACCTCTCTCCAAGAGGATCAGTCATGCATGGTGGGACTCAGAAGCAGTCAGCAAACTCTTCCTACTAACATCTCTTTTCCTCAGTCTCCTCCTCCATAGAAAAATCACTTTCTTGATGATTTTCTTTAGAGTCTCTCTCAGCAGCTTCTCCTCTCCATTATCTCTATCTTCAGTGTCTTCTCGATGCTAGTGTGTGTTCTACAGGAAAATGATCGCTAACATTTAAGTTTCCCTGGCAGCTTTTTGTTCCATCCTGGGCTCCTGGTTAATCCAGGAAAGAGAGCACAGAGGTTTCCATTTTGCAGGCTGTCAGAGAGCTGCTTGCCATGATTACTACAATTTGCAGAATGTCATTTGAACGACATACACCAAGCAACTACCACAAAAAGCTCATTGGAATATCCAAGTTAATGAGATAATTGAGAAACTAGCATTTGCTGAGAGAATTTCTGATCCTTTTATATATATTTGAGTACAGCAAGACCCAAATCTCTCAAGTACCTGAATAAGCTCAGAAGAATTAGCCATTTTTTCATGTTTGCTTCTAATTCCCTCTAAAAGAGAGAATGTGAAATGCCAAGTGCACTGGTGGTTCTTGGAAAATACCAAATATAAAGAAATCCTATAAATACCCATTTCCACTGAATAGACAAACATCAGTTAGCACAAAACCCCTTTTTCTGACAGCGAGGCACAACATGACTGTTACTAATTGCACCACTTTCAACAGTCCTGGATATGTCTTATTTCTTTAAATGTTCCCCCAGATCCTTGGTGCACAGTGTGGAAGAGATGCCCAGGGTTTAATTAGGAAAAAAACACTTTTGCCCATGCAAACTGAAGCAAGATGCTGACACGTGCAAATTGGGCTGGGATGCCAGCCAAGGTCAGGGAAAAGAGGCATCTCCTTCCCCTAGAAAAGAAAATCATCATTTCAAGATTACGTCCCCTTCCCGACCGCATCCTTCCCAGGATCACACAGGCTGGACCCAAGTAGCTGTGTGCAATCAGCACTTTTTTATTACTATTATTATTCTTGCAGAATCATCTCTTTTGAAATAGATATTGAGACCTTCAGGCCTAGATCCTACTCATCAGGGAAGAGGGTGAGGTCTCCCCATAGGCACATGCCATAGGGATGCTGGTTTCATCCTTGAGATGGACAGGTATGAAATTCCCACTCCAAAACAAGTCTTCCTGCATCCAGGTTTGACTGCCTTTTTTATGGATTGAGTAGTGAGAAGTGTGACCTCTGAGGTGTGCAGAGAAATGCATAGCTGCATTGATGATCAACTAAATGATGAACATCAAGTCCAGGAGTTGGTCTTGATGATCCTTGTGGGTCCCATCCAGCTGGGATATTCTATGGTTCTATAAATGAGATGAAGTCCAAAAGCTCACATTCGTTCAGTCTCAGGAAAGGCTCTTGGATCCATCTTGGAACAGGGTAAATAGTTTTGAACCTCAAACAAGACAGATTTAGAGCTGGATCTAGAGCTTAACTGGGGAGTGGGATTTACTGACATTGAAAATAAAGCAAAACCTAAAACCCAAAGTTGGAGCACCTCAGTTCAATAAAAGGCACCTCAGTAAATTAAGGCAAATATACCATCCATCTGAAACTGAACGTGCGAGTCAACAGAGGAGAAAATGAAAATGATCAAAGTGCTAGAGGAAGTCTGAAAGAAGGCTTAGTAAGGAAGCAGGTAGGAACACTGCATCTTTTTGTCTTGTCCTGAAAACGGAAAGAACTGGGCACAGTAAAACAACTAAAACTGCCATTCAGTGAGGTCCTACAACCCGCAAGAACATTCTGTGATTCAACCCCTCTTCATCCAGGAACAGCTTTTAAAAAAATACTACAGATCAAACAAACAAACCAAACAGGTCTCCAGTTGCACAACGAATCAGCAACAACAGCTCATCACAAAACACAGGGCAGTGAAAGAAAATAATTTCCTCCCCTGATATGCATTTGTATCTGTTTAAAGTAAGCTGCTCATTCAGCAGCTAAAAGCAAAAGGAAAGCAGTAACACAACGTGCCTGTTGACCCACACAAATTGAATCACAATCTAGAAAAACACTGTCCACAATAGCAGCGATCCATCAGAGGCCAGTTTCTCTAAATTCCACTCGTTTTGGACAATACACAGGTACAGATGTGCACCAGCACCCAAAACAATAGCTAGACGTGGTGGGTGGCAATGCTCAGGGTGTTTATTTGGGTGCTGAAATGCAATGGGGAAGAGAAACTTGGCAATTAATATAGAGAGGTACCTGCCCAACCTGAGAATTAATTCAGTTTTTTGTGAGGACCTAAACCACAAAGCAAGAGTAGCTTTACAGTCATTAATCTATGTAAAGAGAAAAGGAGGAACGTGATTTTAACTAGAAAAGCTGCTGTGCTGCTAGAGATGAAAATGGACATTGGTGTAAATGTCTCATAGATAATGAAACCAGGGCATGGAGACGGCATGACTTAGGGAATGGCTCCAGGACAGCCAGAAAGAGAATTTAGCTCTTGAAGCTCCCAATTTAGCTCTTCCTACTTTTCAGCCAACAAGGTCTGACCTACACTAGCATGGTTGTTCAGAGCCTGACCAAGGCAGCATCTGCTTTGTTTCATCTTTGAAGGCCCTTGAAATGCCCTTCTGTACCAGGGTAGATTTAGGTTTTTGTGCCAGGTGAGGTTTAGGTTGGATATTAGAAGAAATTGAAATTTCTTTACTGAAAGGATTGTGTAGCACTGTAACAGGCTGCCCAGGGAGTGGTTGAGTCACCATCCCAGGAGGTCTTCAAGGAACGTGTACATGTAGAACTTAGTAGCATGGTTTAGTGGTCGACTTCAGTACTAGGATAAAGGTAGGGCTAGATGGTCTTAGAGGTCTTTTCCAACCTGAATGATTCTATGACTCTGATGGCTGGCCCTTGTGTACCCAGAGAAATATAAACAAACACTTATTTAACCAACACCTGAATAAATCCCATCATACTATTGTGCCCAGGACACAAAGAGATACTTTAAGACATGCAAGTGGCCTCCGAACACTATTTCTATCACAGTGGCTTCGACCAAATTTGTGCCACATTTCAGTGGCAAAGAATACCAAAGCTTTCTTCTGTGCTTTAACCAAGCCCTACTCTGGTTTGCCAATATACCTTCCATAGCAATGACTACTTGGTTTGCAGATTTTAAGGCATGTTTATTCCTGTATTGATTCTAACGATATACGTTTCTTAACATCATATGTAGTCTTCCTCTGAGCTAGAAGATGGTCTTCTTTGGTGTCTTATTCCAATGGTTAATGACTTTTACAGTTATTAATAAGCCTATTTCTAATTCCACTATATCTGACCTTAACTAATTGTTAATAGTACTTGTGCTTGTTACCACTATATTTAAAAGCCCCCTACAGATACATTTAATACTGCAGTCAAGTGATTTCTATTTTTTTTACATGAATGAGAAATATCACCTTAAGGACAGCACTCTTAAGTTCTTTTTGAGTCTTAAAATTATCCTTCTCTACATCTTTTCCAGTGTGGTAATACATGCTAGCTCTGTGTGCTAAAATATATATCTGTTGAATTTTAGACAGTTAAGCTTTGCTGACAAATGTCGTCAAGCTGGAGCATCTACCTCCATGGATTAGCTCATCATACATTGAACTCGACTGCTAGCATGCAACAGCACACACTCCGTGGGGACAACTAGCCCTGTTCCAAACAGTACAACATTGTACTCAGACGTCTCTATTAGCAGCAGAAGCTAGAACATTTTATATAGGCTTTTGCATCTTCAAGGTTAACAGAAAGGAAAACTAAAGCAATACATAAATCAAGTAAACTTCCTTCTGCACGTAAACTGCATCCCCAGTATCATGATCAGATATTAATATATGAAATATTGGCAAATGGAGAATCGAGTCATGATACTTTTTCTTACTCCAGAGGAAACCAACATATGCAAGAAGAGGAAAAAAGTAATTTACTGTTATTGTGACTATTCCTATATATAACCCTTATCATAGAATCATAGAATATCCCAAGTTGGAAGGGACCCATAAAGATCATCTAGCCCAACTCTTGGCACTGCACAGGTCTGCCCAAAGTTTAGACCGTGTGACTAAGTGCACAGTCCAATCGCTTTTTAAATTCAGACAGGCTTGGTGCAGTGACTACGTCCCTGGGGAGCCTGTTCCAGTGTGCGACCACCCTCTCGGTGAAGAACTTCTTCCTAATGTCCAGCCTAAACTTCCCCCGCCTCAGTTTAACACCATTCCCGTGGGTCCTATCACTGGTGTTTACAGTGAATAGGTCACCTGCCTCTCCACCCCCCTTCGCGAGGAAGTTGTGGACAGCGATGAGGTCCCCCCTCAGCCTCCTCTTCTCCAGGCTGAAGAGGCCCAGTGCCCTCAGCCGCTCCTCATACGCCTTACATAGGCCCTTAACCATCTTCGTTGCCCTCCTCTGGACACTCTCCAACAGGTTAATGTCCTTCTTGTACTGTGGTGCCCAGAACTGCACACAGTACTCGAGGTGAGGCCAGACCAGCGCAGAGTAGAGCGGGACAATCACCTCCCTCGACCAACCTTGCAAGTTTTATGTGTATGAAATTCAAATGTGATAGAATTTAAAACAAAAGAGAATCACCTTCAGCCTTGAATATAGGTTTTGACCATTCTTAATACATTTTGCATCGAGCATGCACAGGTAAATGCCATGGTCTTCTGTCATCTGCCCTGTACACAAAATTAGGGACTATTGTGAATGAGGATTTAAAAGAGCAAACTATCACTATCTGGGCAACTTCATCCATAATGTTATGGGGTTTTTTTTGCTCAAATAGCTATAGCAGGGATAGGTTTAACTCCTACAGTCCCACAGGTGCATTAATTAATTATTAGCCTCTTGAAATATGCCTCAGTTAGTGCTTTATCTGAGTGTTATGCATGGTTACCAGAAATACACACAAAGAAGCTATTTCAACTTCATTTGGCAATCAGGCACATGGAAGAAAATTGGAGAAGCACGATACTTCACTGGTATAAGCTGAACCAGGAGACCCAGGGGACCAACATTGAAATGATGAAAATTAAGACACTTATTGGTATAAATTTATGAGTCTGAATGCCTGTGAGAACAAGCAGACAAAACAGAGAGGTTGCAATAGAAGTCACTACAGAAGATACAAGACCCTGAGAAGGAAAAAGGGAGGGCTGGAAGGAGTGGATGGGAAGGGAGCTTTGTCTCAGATGATGCCTGAAAGCAGACAGACATCCAGTTCCATTTGGTTTGATTTCTTTTATGTCCACGAAATCAAGGTTTTCAACATACTCTGGAGACAGTTCTACATCACAGAGGTGATCCCACCATACATTTCTATTTTCAGTGGTATTCAGGATGCCATTCTGAGAAAGAGCAAAGAATACTCCCTGCTCCCACAATGTCTCCACATCTGATGGAGGACTATAATCAGTGTGTTACAGAGCTGGAACTGAGACCAGAAGAGCCTGAAAAACTTGTCCAAGGTCACTGAAGAAGGCAGAAGAGCAAAAGAGTAAATAAAAGAATCTGGGTGGTAACCTAGCAATATTACTGACCTTATGTTGCAGAATGTGCATGGGAGGACCTTTTCACATTTTGAGTAGAGCTGGATCAAAATAAAAATAGGAGTTTCAACCTGGTGGGAACTGTTGCTGTTGCTCTGTATTAGGATAAAGAGCTGAAACACTGATTTGTTCATAGGACGGAAATTCAAAAATACCAGCAATTGCGGCCACTCTATCAGTGGGCAGTGAGGTCCTGGCCCAGGCTGCCCAGAGGAGCTGTGGGTGCCCCATCCCTGGAAGTATTCAAGGCCAGGTTGGATGGGACTTTGGGCAACCTGGTCTAGTGGGAGGTGTCTCTGCCCATGGCAGGGGGGTGGAAGTGGATGGGCTTTAAGGTCTCTTTCAACCCCACCCCATTCTGTGAGTTTATGATTAGATAATATTACTGACTTTGGATCTTCAAAACACAACTGAATACATTTTGAATTACTTTTGCACTGTAATAATTTTCAGCTTTTAAGTATGAAATAAAACATCATGCCAGGAAAACATGATGCTGATTAAATTCATTAGACCTACAAAAAAAAATAATTCACTCAGCCACTCAGCTGCAGATGTGTATATATACCATGGTTATAACACCTAGATGAGTTTTATTGCAGGTCAGCAATACAAAGTACAAACGGGCAAAGCAAGGGGCAAGGAAGGAAAGGGAATGAGGATCTATTTTGGACTTTATCCATGTTAAACTGTACTGTGTCAAATGAACCACTTGAATCTATTTTCTAAGTACATACTACAGCACTTCAGGCACCTGCTCTGATTTCCTAGTTCAAAAAGATATAGGATGAATCCTGCTCAAAATCAAGACCTTCCTTATGCCAGCTGATTCTCCCTATGACTTTGAGTACAACTTTGCTGAGAAAAATAGTGTAATTGACATCTTTTAATCATTTATAACCCTAACACATAAACTCACTGCCAATTAGCACTTGTCTAACTCTATTAAAGAATAATTTGAAAAATCTTCCACTAGAGCCCTTAGCTGCCAAATGGAAATACTGGTGTTTATGATACCTCTCATAGCTAGGATTGGTTTACTGATATCTGCCAGGTTTTGAAGAATTACATGTCTTATAATCACCAGTAATACAGGTAGTACTAGTAATACAAGTAATACAGTTACTGTAATGATCATTTTGTTATTCTAAATGATCCTCACGCAGCATTCCATCAAAATATATTTGACATAGCCAGGTGAACTGATACTAGCATGTAACTATGGAGCAGAGACGTACTTCCTACTGGCTCTCTTGGAAAGGATCCCTGTATATTTTTGGGATGCTCTGTCAACCGATCTCTGTGACATTTACTGTTCTGGAATAGCCGCAGCAGAGCCATATATTGCCGATAAAATTTTCCTGGGGACACTTACTGGAGCTTCACTGTCACCACTGAACTGTGACACACCAACCTGTGATTCTGACGAGACCAGAGAGACCACAGAGACCAGAGAGTCAGCTGCCAGAGATGGAAAACAAGCTATCTGCAGCTAAACATAGAGCGCCCAAAGCATACTGATGGCTATTTCTAAGTACAGGCAACAACAATTACGAATATTACCAGCTCTTTTTGGTAGGATTAAAACACTCTATTTACCTGATCTGACTATGCAGCTAAAAAAAAAAAAAAAAAAAAAAAAAAAAAAAAAAAAAGGAATAAAAATAGAAGATGGAGTTTAAACAAAATCTCAAATATACTTAAGGTGAGATTTCTCAAAGACACACAAGCTGGTCTAACTGCTGCTGCTGAACTCAGCAGTGCAAGCTTCACTGGATTTTATGGCAACGGGATATGACCCATCCTGAATGTCTCTAAAGTCTTATCTGTTCTAATTACGGGTTCAATTTAGAAAGGTATTTAAGGAAATATTGAAGTCCATGCATACTCAACAAAAATCTGAATGTTTAATTTTAATCAGATGCTTTGGTCACATCTAACATATACATTGATGCCATCAAGTTCAATAAACAGCCAGCAGTCATGCCTATTTATATAAGGGGGAAAAAAATGCAAAAAGGCAGGTAAGGGTGTCAGTCACCTTTAGCTAATGATTAGATCATGTATGCAGGCAGGAGACACAGATGAAATTCCCTTCTTAACTTGAGATCCAGTTTCCCAATCAATCATAAAAGTGTTCCAGCCTAGGTTTAAGGTGGCATGGATAGTGATTATATCCCTGCCAAGTCCTTTTGTACATTTGGCCTGCTTAAACTGTACACTGTCTGTCTCCAGTATTCCCACCAATGAGACACTTCTCTTCGCACAAGACAAAATCTGCAAATGCTCAGAGAGAAAACAGAGACGCAGACACACAGACTCTGGCCTGCACAACTCAGGCTAAAGCTTCTTTAGAGTACTGCTTTTCTTCGTCACAAGGAAAAATATGCAACTTGCAATTTTAAAACAGTTGCTAAGCGTCTATTTCTTAATTTATTGAATTATAGTTTTTCAGCAATACAAAATTAAAGCAAAATTAGATCTTATCAAAGTGGATTTTTTCACTTGACTCTATTCTTTAGATTACTTTATGGTAAATGCTGAATTGGAAGGCCAGAGAAACAAGTCTCAGCCCAGGTAGCATTTCTCCCACTTAATTGGGGCTGCAGTGGGTTACTGCTTGTTACTGCAGTGGGTTATGTTGTTTGTTCAAACAGTGTGATTCAGATTTAGGAGGCCTGACTGTCTTTGCCCATTTTACACATATATAAATTCTGTGGGCTTCAACAGGGTCAATCCTGATTTGAAAAGAACTGAGCAAGAAAGGAACTGAGCCAGAATCGCAATGAAATTCTTGAGATCTGCATGGAGCTCATGAAGCAAGAGTATATGAGTGCAAATAAAGCTTTAAAATTATTTTCCTCCCAGTACATATGCTTATGTCTGGACTACCAGTGGACTCTGGTATGGCTTGGGAACCTTGATAGCAGTGCACAAGGCCAGCACACTGGAAGACAGAAGATTGCTGCTCATGTACCCCCTCACCAAACAAAGTTTGGAGGAGACAAGGCCTATGAAGCCCACCATCTGCTGGGCAGCTCAGAACAGACAAGAAATGCAGGATCCTTATAATAACACCCGTGCTCAGGGCTGCTGCCAGGGTGATGGCTGAAAGCTGTCAGAGACTGCATGCACTGTATGCATCTGTGTATCTGCCATGTAGGTTGTCTACTTCTCTCTTGAAACATGAAAGGCTTGGCAAGTCACTAGACCAAGGATCCAAAAATATGTTATTGTCCTCCTTGGACTGCCAGACAGGCTGAACCAGATGTTTCAGTATCACTATTCTTCCTGGTAGTTTTCTTTCTTTACTATTTCCTCTTTACCTGGAAAGTTCCGCTAAAGGTAGAAATGATTTTTTTATGGAAGACAAAAGCTGAGTTCACAGCAGCTGGTAAAATATCCAGGCGTCTTAAGAAACAGAAATGAACTTTGTGCCTTCCAGATCTGGTTGGGATTCCTAGTCATCGTCAGAATGTTTCTAGAGGGCAGTCTATGAATCAAATAAATTACAGAGCTTGTATTGTTATAATAGGTTAAAAGGAACCCATCAAGCTCTCTCTCCCAGTTTGCAAGGCCATTGCTGGCTTTGAGAAGCCCCAAAATTTGAAACTAAAACCAGTTTTCTTATCTCAATGACTCTATCAGCTTAAAAACACAAAAAGCTTTAATAATGGGGACTGGTTGTACTGAGAGTAACCTTTTTATCTGCATCTTCCTTTAGGGCTCCATTACAACAGCTCACCAAAATCCTGACCAGGGTTAGTCTGAAATCACCCTATGGTAGAGATAATTAAAAACTGTAGGGCTCATCCCTGGCTGAATCTTGTCAGTGCTTTTAAGCATACTCCTAATAGACACCTCAAGCTCCTCAGAATGAAACGTTTGGAGGTGACAAATGGCTCGTAGGCTCCCAGCATGTCTGCTTGCTCCTCCAGCAGACCATGGCCACACCGAAACTAACCTCTTTTCTTTATGATAAGCCTCTAGCAACAGTGTCTGGAGGAGTTCTTACAATTATATCACCGCTGTTAGGCCTTGAGCCTTACCTTGGCTGCTGCCGTAACCCTGAGGCGCTGCAAGGACACCTTCGCCATGGCTGGTCATGCACAACGCTCTCTGCTCCTAATGGGTGGGACAGGTTGAGAGCATTTGGCGTGGTTTATGACTTTATGCCTTCAATTAGCATCCGGTCAACGGATGAGTCAGTGAGTTCAAGGTCTCTAACAGGTCTCCCTCTGTGCTTTTCAAAGCACATCCACATTTCCAGGAGACGGGTGTTGGGCATGACTGCAGCTGAAGGCTCTGTGAAGTAAAGCCTTGCAGCTTTTCAGCAAAAGCTCTTGCAAACCTCGTCCGATGAGCGTATCCAGAATATCCACCCCAATGCCACAGCAATGACTGGCTGCAGAAATAACTGTCTGCCAGCTCACTGCTTGTCCTCCTACTGCCACGATGACACTACTGCCTTTTGATCATCAGAAATATGGATCGTTATGTATCTTATTATAGATATTTCTAAAACAGGAAGATTTATTTAATTAAATGTACTTTGGACAATTTCTGTGGTTTGTTTGCTCTCTAGACTGTGCTCGTCCTGAGCAATGCAATCAGACAGTTCCACTTCTGAGCCTTGTTTGCATCACGTTTGGTTTTCCACACTTAAGACAAATCTGCTGTCAAATTAACTTTCCAGATATTAAGCAGCACTCTAACTCTGAAATGCAAGGAACATACATCCAAACACCTGGTTACACAGCAAACAAAAAGAAACCATAAAAGTTCTGTGCTCCTCCCATATGCAATTTAATAGTTGGTATTGCTGCACGTCTCTCAAAAGAGCACCAGTTCAGTTTAGTCATTATATTCAGGTGCAAGACTGCCAAAAAAAAGCTAAATATACCTTCTGTCATTTATACAGAGGCACTTTGCTTCTCCTGCATACAAAGAAATAAAATTAACCTGAGTTACAACCAGCTGGGCTAAGCACAGAGCAAGCACTGCCTCCTGATGCTTACTTCCCCAACACCGCTGCTGCCAGCATCCCTCGCTGCTATATAGCAAGCCTTTTATTTTCCAGCAGCCTCTTCCAAGTCCTTGTCAAACAAGTTCAGAGAGCGATTTGCTGCTGGAGAGTTTCGGTGTTTGCCACGGGCCTGCCTACACAACCTGCGGACTCAGCTCCAGCAGCATCTCCCCGCTCTGCCTGGAGCCCCATCTACCCATTCCTGTGCCCTAGCCCAGATTTGGGGAAAGGAACAGAAAGGAACACTCCTTAACAGCAAGCCATCTCCCAGATCCAGGTTAGGGCACTGTTAGGAAAACAGAAAAAGGTGTAAAATCAATGGGGATGATAACAAATAGGTGTGATAACCGCTTAACCCGCCTCTGCCGTCCCAGCTCAAATGCCCGTGTCCGGAAGCACCGCGGTGGTGCCCAGCCTATCTGCATGGCTTGGGAGATAGCTGACCTGCATTAGGTTACAGCACGGCTCTCTTGTTTACAGTCATCCCTCTGCTTGTCTTTCTACGGCTCCTGCTCTACCGCTTGTTAAATAGAAAAAGGAAATAGAGCAATTGTGTAACACCTCTTTTTTTAACCTGAGACACCAACTGCTTTTATTAGAGGCTCACTGGCTGGTGAACAACAGCCTGTTCTGGTTTATTTGTGTTTGCAGAAGATTCAGTTTTCTCCAGGCCATACCCGCTGTCTTACGTCGTCTCACTGATCTCTGCGTTTTCTGGCTGCGGATTCGTTCAAGGGTGCATGGCCGAACTCTTTCCCTCGAGTAAATGTCAGCTCTGCAAAAGCAAACGATGAAATGCTCCCTGACCCCAGCACTGCCTGATCTTAGTACTTCCCTCGAGGGTGGTCCTTGATGTTTAGATTTGCCACCCGTCCCAGCATCTTATACTCACCTGGAAACTGCCGCCTTTCTGCTCTTCTTCCCAAACTTAAAACAGCACAAGGGCCTCCTCCTCCTCCTCTGCAGTATCCCTTTATCCAGTTATCCTTTTAAATTTCATGCTCTAGCTAAGTGTTCACCTGTTCATATTTCTCTTATACACTCCTACTTTTCAGCTTTTAGCTCCTGTCTTGTTTGGGTCTTCTTACTTAGTTTTCAACTTTTGAGCTGTGTGTTTTAATACTCTGGTTACGTGTTTTGCTATTCAACTTGTTAGACTTTTAATTAAATTAATGGCACCTTTCCACAACTTCAAGAACTGCAATTTTTCAACCCAAATGGAAAGTCTCCAGGAAGATACCAATTAATTCTTCTGCTGCAGCTCAGCAAATTATGAGTTTTACGTGAGTCTCTATACAGTTCTGTAACATGCATTATGCAGGAAGTCACATTGCTAAAAATGTTCTTTCAGGAGTTATAAATCTTCAGGTGATGGCATGGCTCCACTGACTACAGTGAAAATTTTGCCACTCACTTATGGGTCCAGAGCTTCACACACTGAAAAGTGGCCTTGACTTTCACAGCTGATGCTAGTCAAATTACCGTATATCACAAACCTCCATATCAGCCTCAGCAAAATAGGGTGGGCACTAAAACGAACCGCTAGTTACAGGTTTGCATTCCAGAACACATTTGTGAAGACAGAGCACCAGAAAATCTCACTAACCTATTTTTTAGCACAGAAACCTCTCCATTAAACTCACTTCGGTAGAAACAACTTGCAGAGGAAAGGTATCAGGACGTACAGACCCAGGCAGGTCCTTTTTGACACATTAAGGTCCTCACGAGGGATGTACCGGACAGTTACAAGCCAGGAATTCTTGTAAAATCTTTGTCTGATAAGGAAAAAAACTCTGTGCTGGCCCGGTCAGAAAGGCCACACCTGAAATGACTGTTTTTGGAAGATGTATATGCGTTGTGGTATGTGGCTGACATTTCAACTTATAGCCCAAAATATCCATCAGGGAGTACAAAGCAATTATGTACCCTCAGCTTGACAGAAGGGAGGAGCTGGAATTTGCTTTCCCAATCATTTAGTACTCTGTTTGCAAAGGGCCCGATATAACTCCCACATATTAATAATGATCCCATCCAAACCAGCGACGGTTTAGGCTCGGAGAGCCCAAACACCTGGGTTTTACATGGGCATGGTGGATTGACATGGGCAGAGGCTTTAAAACATGCTCTGAACATCAAAAAATCTGAGTTCTCCAGTGGGACAGCTTGCGTGAAGTTTGCTATTACTCAGGTTGTTTGTGTTACAGGGCTGAACTGTGCCACTGGCTTCAGTGGAAAGATTTTCCTAGCCCAAGACCAACAGATGTACCCAGTTTGAAGTACTCTAAAATCCTACCATATAATGGGTGCACTTGTTTTTCTGTGTTTAATCATTAGATCAGTTTTCTTTATTAGTCACCCTTGTAAAAAAATCAGAATGGGCTTTAGAAACCAAGAGTCCAGGAAATATAATCAGAAGTCTGCCAGCTTAGCTCTACCCTTTGTGTTTCCGGAGCTGTCAGTGCTTCAGACCTGACAGCCTCTGCCGAGGTACTGAACTGTGGTACCCCTCAGCTCTTTGCTTTTAATTCCCAAAAATGGAGAAGGAAGTCAGGATTCCTAACAAAAATCCTGGCACTCCAAAGTTGGGACCCAGCACGTTGCAGGCAGCAGGCTAAGAATAACAGGACAAACTCACAAGGAGAGCAATAACAATAAAATCAAGGAACTCTGGCTCTCCTGCAACATTACCTAATTCTAATGTCACGAAGAAGAAAGCAGCATGAACATGTTTGCAGGAGATAACAGGCTGTCACAGCACCGCGTCTGCTCAGCGCCAGAAAATTAAAGTTCAATCATTAAATAGAAGCCGAGGTGATCCGAGAGCCACACCAGTGTCCAGTTCACAGAGCAGCTTACCTTGACAAAGAGCTCGATTTCAGGGTCCTTTCCTTCCCCATTAGCACGAACAGAGTCTGTCATTTTTCACCCCCAAGGCCACCAGCTGATCTCCCGCTATTAAGTGGCAAAAGGAGGTTTCAGCCCCACAGCGGGTGGGTTTCCCTTCCAAAAAAAGCTCTGCCAAGCTTTTAAAACATCACTCGCAACAATAAAACTCGAAACCGGTGGTGAAGGCAAGTTTGCAGGTGGATAAATAAATAAAAGGCAAATTGCAGGCAGCGGAGGAGCGGTCCCCGCCGCAGGGCTGTACTTCTTCAGAGCAACAAGTGCTGCTGTGCTCTGGTACAGAATCCTCATCTGTCAGAGCTGCACTTCTCGCTGCCTGCCCAAAATAGCCCAGAGCATAAAAACAGAGGGTGGGGTTAACTCACAGGGGAGGAGACAAGCTCCTGGTACCTACAGCAGGATCGGTCTCTGAGCAAACAGTTCTGCTCTTCCCGCTTTCCACGTTTCGGTCGCTCCCTCCCTTATTCTGCAGCTGGGAGCACTGGGGAGATGGGCAGAGGGAAGCTCCACGGCAGGCTGGGCTCCTTGCTTTGACCACTGGGGGTGGTTTTCTTTCTCTTCTGAAGGTGTTTTGTCCTGCTGCTCAGCTGTTCGAAATCCTAATGTTGTTACTGCTGAGGATGGAGAGGGGAAGGGAGCCTGATTTCTTCACCCCGTGGGCTGGATGCTGTGTTGGTGCAAGGGGCGTGCAGGAAGGCAGAGCTCTGCACAGGTGGAAAGCCCTGCATAGTGGGAACGGGGTTAAGCAGGACAACGAAGAGCTACAGGGCCTGGGAGAATAAAGTAAAATTAAATATTTGGGGCCAAATATTGCTGGACTCATCCCTGGTTGCAGAGTGGGGACTGGTGTGTGATGGCACGCTGGAGCATGGAAGAAAACTTCTTTAAAGGGCTTCAGCCTCCTAACTGGCACACCTATGCTCCCTTCCCTCACCCCGGTGTGACTCAGAGGTCACCAGGCACAAATCCTGAGCGAGAGGTGGCACGGGGCGCGGGGCACTGACAGGGCAAAAAGGCACAGGGAAGGGCAGCACCCAGGGGCGGAGGGGCCGGGCAGCACCTCCTTGCCTTTGCCATCACTGCCGGCAGGGACCGGCCACCTTCATGCCCTCAAAAAGTCCCTTTGGAGGACTTTTTAATTCCAATACATGACTTTTTAATTACAAAACGTAATTTCAGGACCGCAGCAGCTCCCTCTCGCATGCTGGGCGAGCCAGGCATGGCAGGAGCAAAACTGACCTCGTGTGGCTGCGGCACAGGTTTACCCTTCCCTTCTGGCACCCACAGGGCTGTCGGGAACTGTTCTGACATGATCAAACAGTCGGCTTTCCTAAAAGTGCTCCCAGCTGCCAGCCGTCGCGATAATCTCTGATTCCCTCCCCTGACCTCCAGGCGCTTGACACGGGTCCAGGAAAGCAGTGGCCAACATCTCCGCGGCAGTTTGGGGAAACTCTCTGGGAATGCCTATCAACAGCCGTTGCGTGCACTCCCTGAAGCACTCAAATGGTTAACAACCTCGTTACGCTGCTGCAACTGTAATTACAACATAATCAACATCATAATTAGTGTAAAAGTGCGCTTATGGTTTTTAGATCTAATTAGCACTCATTCAAATAACTGGAAGGTTAACTATAAGAGAATTAAGTGTTATTACTCCTTTGATTTCAATTTTTTACATGTAATTTTTGGACTAAGTACATTAATTACCAAACATTTATAGTATAATTATTCATAGGCCTACAGGCAAACTTCCAAGGACATGGGCTAAGCGTACTTGTGTGTAGCAAAAAGAATCATTGCACTGTAATTATATATTACAGTTATAAAAGTCAGCCAAATATGTAAGTACAGTCACCGTATCTCTGAAATGCATCCATAAATAATATATTATCATCTACGTGGCTATAAATTTTGCTGGAAACTTGTTTTGCTTTAGCATCTCATGCAACAATGCAATTTCCCTTTATTGAAGGCTCCTGAAAATGATGGCAAGTGGGTTGCCCTGACTGAGGTTACCTGTAGCTCCAGCCTCACTGCAAACACTGTTTGGATATTGGCAAGTGCTTTGCACAGTTTATATCACAGGAGAGTATATATCAGCTCTGGAAGAAGAAAATACTGCCAGCTACAGTACTGCTAATGCGAAAACAAAGTGTTTAAATAAAATCAGCATTCAAGGTATCTGCACTTACAAAGATGATTTGTGTGGCCTATTTAGATGTCTATTTTAGAATGGAGAAACGTGCCCTAGAAGTGCCTACTTTTTTTCCACTGGTAAAAAAGTGAGCCCAGGGTAACAACCTCAGATGGACGGCGTTACAATGGCCAGACAAATCCCACTGTAACTATTAAATAACAGAAATTAGTGCCTGATTTCTACACACGTGTCATCTCCCACTTCAGATGATGTGCTTGCCGTGCACCTCTGGAAGTTCCGCTACAGATGCAGCAATTTCTGCAGAGACTCAACATATCAAAACATTTAAATCCTTCCTTCCCAATTACTGTCTGGGTTTAGTCACGCATTGTAATTAGTCTATAAAATCAGGATTTTTATACTGAAGCTCAGCAAAGTAGAAAGGAAACTATGCAGTCCAGGGAAAGATAAGAAAACCTGAAGCTGTTTTCATTTCATCCCAGATTTAAGGTACTGTAGGAATGGGTCAGGCCCCATCAGCTTCATGCTGCTGGTGGGCCACAGAGAGAATAATCCAGCCCACCTCAAAAAAACACCGATTTTCAAAAATCTCCCTCTGGAATCCCAAGAAGAGGCTCCCCGCTTCAGCTCGGGTTTATTATTGCTAATAGAAAGCATCATCCTGAATGTTCATGACAAAATGAAAGCTTAAAAGCAAGCCTCTTTGATTATAGGCCATTTAATTAAATGGGAGTGAATGCAAAGATACATATCAGGGAACAGGATTATCGGGACTCTGTAGCATAGGACCTGCTGTAGAGCATTGTCTTTAGTTATTACAGCTACATTCTGTGAAACACTTAACACTTTCCCACTCCTGAGAGTTATGGTGGAGAAAACAGGACTTAGTTCCTTAAAGAAGGTGCTCAGATCCGAACAAAACAGAGTCTTTGTTCATATAAGTGCTGAGGTGTGTTTTTTTCAATAGATCCTAAAAGCTTGATTTAAGGTAACCATTGTAGGAGGCAGTGAGTAGGAGGAAATATATATATATTATATATTATATATATATATGTAATACTTCAGGAATCTATTCATGCATTTTCTGCTTTGCTGTCATCTAAAACTGACTTATCACTTACATCTGGGTGGAACCTTTTTGACTATGATGGTTGTTATTGTCCACTTGGCTCTATTTTGTGGTACGAAAATCAGCTCTTTCTTCAGTCAAATGAGGGGTAAGATACTGATAAATAATTAGTACACTCTCATTTCGCTGTGAAGAATGAGTCGCTTAGTTTGGCCTATCATTTTCTCACAAGTCAGAAGTAGCAGAGGCTTTGAGTTACCTACAAGAACATTAGATACTGAATTATGAACTCCTCATAAGCCAAGTCATTATTGTTTGAGGTTTATGAGACATATAAATGAATATGAGCACGTCGTGCCATTAATAAAAGAAGAGGCCAGCTACAGAAAAGGAACCATCACATCTCCACGTAAGACCGCTATTGTAGGTGCACTCTACCACTATCAGCTTTCACAGGCCTGATCCAAGCCTCACTTCCAGCAAAGATTTGTCCCGAGGGGGTGAATCAGAGGCCAGGCATCCAGCATGTAATTCTATCGTGGAGCTCTCCAACAGGCCGCTGAGCTACCAAGAAGGATCAGTGCACAGAGCACATCCCGCAGCGTGCACGTGGTGCTGCTGCCCATTTCATCTTGTTAGGGCAAGGAATTGCAAGTCTTGTATGACAGAGAACATTTCCTGGAAGGCAGAAACATGATTTTTTTGATTTCTTTTTTTTTTTTATGTTGGGAATAAACTTCCACCATGGAGTAAGAAAAGAACCAAAATCTTGGTGCAGCTGTAGTAAATGGTATTGGGAGCTACGATTTTCACCTGGGAATTATTTAACTGTTTAATTGCCTAAAAGGAAACCAACCAAGCAGCGAGTGCAGGTACTAATCCAGCATGTGTGAACAGGTTATGAAAATATAGCTTCTGGGGACAGTTCTGAATTACAGTAATTTGCAACTGCATTTATTGCATGCTGGTATCTTTGACATAGCATTTATTTAACAAGCAAACGTGTGAGAAACTGTGAAGCCAAAAATAAAAGGGATTAATTGAATAGCTTTAATTTTCACTTGAATTACAACGTCTCTATCTAGCTCTTGCTTGATCTTCAGAAAAATCAAAAGAGATTTGTCTCAGACATTTGGGGTCAGACTGTTCGCCTCCCCAGAGGCACAAGGCATGCAAGGATGTACAAAGCACTTCTGAGCCTCAGAGCAAGGCTGGGTGAGCACCGGTTCTGGTGAGCCCCGGTTCCAGAGATGCACACTGCCTCCAAACATGTTGTTTGGATGGAACAAGGAGGAACTGTGATTTTGTTCCTCCTTCTAAATTGTGCCACACTCAAGGGCATGGAACAAAAGACAGCCATACAACAGCTGCACAGCCTGAATGTCCCAAGAAATGGATGAGGTGGCAAAATTTGGGCCAGGAAAACTTTGCATTCCCCTTAAATGGCATTTTTTTAGATATTCCCTCTACAGCCATCCCCTAGACATTATAAATCTGTTGTAGCTGCAAGCTACAGCAGCTGTCCTTCACCATACGGTGAGAATGCATGATTTTAGGTCTAAAGATCTCTGGACAAAACCGAGCTGCTTAACAAAATGGGAGATCACTAGCATCAGCTCAGATGGCAGTTTCTCAGAGAGCTCCATGACATGATTTTTCTGTGTAATTACGTTTTCACATGGATGCAGTATCAAACCTCACTGTAACGTTAGTAAGCATTAACAGCTTCAGGAGAAAAACCCACTGCTGTTCAGGGTGAAGGAGGATTTCATTATGGATAATCATCTCTCCACTTGCATCGAGACAGTCACAGGTGACCATTCACAGGGAAGTGGCACTTGAAAGGTACAACATCATCTCCTAATGCTGCATTCGGTAGAGAGGTTTCTAGAGGACAGAGGTTTGTTTAATTACTATTATCCCCCAAGCCATCAATTCAATCAAAAAACATAAATTTCTTCCATACAGGACCAAGACAGCTCTGGAAAGCATTATTGCAGGGGATAAAATGGAGAGCATCACAGATTGTCCAGATTTGTGGCTTACATCAACAACATAGCTGATGAAAAAAGGAATATGGATATCCTCAGCCCTTGTTTTTCAAAATAAGTCCTCCATAATGTTAAGTGCTATGAAGAAAAATAACACCAGGTAAATGTGATGTACCCACTGTTGTTGACTCACTGCTGTCATAGAACTAAAACCACGTGATTTTACTTAAAACTCTGCAACAGAGCAAATAACACATATCTCTATCTTAATTTACAGGTGTTCTTAGTGCAAGTCCCTGTTTAGATTATTTCTGTTCATTTCTTGGTGCAATTCTCCTTATGAAATAAATCTAAATTGATTATAATTTGATGCATGTACATGCAACTAGGATGAAATCCCCCCAAAAGGACCAGCACACAATGCGCTGCTCCCACCCTGATTATTGAATATACATAGAAAAGGTTTGAAATTGAATGTTCATGCCACGCAGATCTCAGCCTAGGTTTCAGTTGCTCCCAGTAAACAAGGCCCCACGAAGGCGCAATTGCTGCTGATTTCCTTGGATGCATTTGTGTTTCACTCTGCTGTTTAGCGAGCAATTTGGCTAACTGCAGAAATTACGCTCCGTATCGATGCGCATTATTTCTAAAAGATGAAGCCTCAGCAACTCAGTTTGAAATTACTCGTGACTCAAACCAGTTCCCTTGGGGTTCAAGTGCTGGCAGCAGTTCACTTTTAGCTGTGCCAAATGAAGCCGTAACCAACCTGCACAGCAGGTTACGGGCACGCATCTGCACAGCACATTACAGCATCCTCCATGGCATGTGCACTATTTGGCTTAAGAAAGGGGCTTCTGGTTGTTGGCCCCCCCAATAAATCCATCTGTGATCACTGTGAAATAGCAGCGGTCAACATCGCGTTGATGGCAGTGCTGTGCGCCTAGGTTAAATGCTGCTGGCTGACCTTGAGCCTCCAGTGGACTGTGTAACCCTTCCATTCTCCTTAGAAAATGCTCGTTCATTTTTCATTTCACCTTTGGGTACTTCTGTGCTAAAGTTTCCATAAAGTTTGCCAGTGATCAAGCTCACTTTCCTTAGTGCATCACCTCAAGCTGTTATTAAATGAAGGGTGGTTTGGTCTTTTCTTTCTTCTACACGAAGGTTCAATGTCTTGACATTGTTAGATCTCATTTTATTTTTTCTTTGCTTAGAGACCCCTTTCACAGCCCTGTTAACTCAGACAACAGCATGAATCAGAGCAATGAGGTTAGCTGAGCACAATGTGAACCCCTCTTCAGCAGCGACACTCACAAGTTATTAGATTTCACTGGTGACAATTAGCACCACGCACGGGTTATGAGGACTTCTGAGATCACATCCCTAGGTGAAGGAAGGTGGCGACAATTTTTAACAAGCTTAGCTTAAGTCTAAAGGTAAATCTTAGTGGGAAATTCAGCTCTAAGCACAGTCTGAACAGTGATGGGGTCTCATTTAAATCTGCCAGAATTAGGAATACCGGGTAGACCAACTTGAAAGAGGAAAGATTTTTCATCTTAAATGGAAGATTTTCCAAAAATTTTTTATGTTTTACCTAAATCTCAAGATTTCCACAATGCGTATGGCAGGTATCACTTTTATAAGGAACATGTGGGCCTGTGGGTGCTGGCTGTGATATTCCAGTCTCACTGCTCTGACCTTGGTGACAATTACGATACAACTCTGTAGAAAATGGACTAGCTTTTCCTGGGAGACCTACATTAGTTAGAAAAATGCCAATGATATATGGAGCCCTTTACTCGTTATTAGCAATTTCCATCCATACCTAGCCAAGCAGCAAGTGAGAGTTGGATGCCAGACATAAATACACATAAAGGCATTTTGTGATGTTGTGAGAAATCCTAAACCCCCCTGCAGAGGAAGGCAGCTGTAAGAGACTCTCAGGTTCTCTTTTGGATTCAGGTTAACACTGAAAAACATCCTTCAAAGAAGAAAGGCAAAGAGTTCAGAAAGGGGAAGTCAGGTGTGCTGCCAAGAGTGACTCCTCTCAGTTCTGTATCTGGACCATATGGGAGTTTCTACCAGCACTACTCATGCTGGGTTTCCTGAGCACAAAAGAAAGACTTTATTCTACAGAATTATCAAACCAGCATCCTCTGCAATTACCTTGTTTGCTATGAGTGATCTCTCAATTAAAACATAAATTAAAAGGTAATTGAATGTTCTTAGGGAAAATGACTAGGCAGTTATAAGTGACCTTTTCAGATAATTAAGTGTATCAGATCAAAACTGAAGACAAGTTGGCCAGGTCATCTGTAGAGGTTGCAAGATATTATAAACCTATTATAGATGAGGAAAAAAAAAAAGCACCCTATAGTTACACTGAGCAGGAATCCATCCATACAAATTCCATAGTGCAAAGCTTCATAAAATCACTGAGGAGGACTCATAGCAACTGGAATTAATCCAGGAGAGAATGATTTATTATTGATAGGGCTGATACTGCCACCTATTTTTAAGTCTCCCTAGTGCTTTCCCTGATTACAACGTTTTCAATTCCGTATAACTTTTGCCAGACTATGGAGGGGTATTTTTTTCACACAGGTATCTGCCTCCTTTATTTATGCACAGTGCTTCAGACATCCAAAGGTTTCTCTTGCAACGCCATCAGCTGCTGAAGTCACTGTTCCCAGTCCCACTGTCTACATTTAAAAAGAAATAGAGATGAAGCTTGAAAGGGAACAGAAATGGAAGAATGAGACCCGATTTCCCCCCCGGTCAGCAGCCAGGCTGAGAACAGACTCCTGAACTCCTCAATGCCACTAGTGCCAAACAAAAATCTAATAAAAACACATCCAGGTATCCAGAATCCCCTAGTTAGAGAACATTCCCTATGCAGGTATGTGTGTGCATACAACATTCCTGCACACAGAGGTATGGGTGCGCTGCCAGCACACTCCCAAAGCCCTACCACTGGCCCACCTGTCCCGCTGTGCTTGGAAAACCCGTCCTTTGGTATGTTTTTTTTTGTTTTAAAATTAGAACTTGGTTCCTTCCCCTCTGAGTCACGCAGCCCAGCATGCGCCTTTATTTGACGAGTTAATTGTTAAGGGGAATTAAGCAGCAGAGAATGCTCTTGGGCGACCTGTGTGCCCGGACTCAAGGAGCACCGGCTCTCCCTGGCCGGCAGCCGCAGAAGAAAGGCCAGGGCAGCCCTGCTGCGGGCTCTGCTTTTATACTCTGCTATTTTTAGCTGTTATCAGCTGCGGGGCCCGGGGCCAATCAGCACCCGATGCCTCAAAGAAACCCTGCTCCGGTCCAAACTTCATTCTCCGCAGTCTCACAGGGAGGAGCCCGATGACCGTGATTTTGCTGCTCCCAACTTGTGCTGGTGGCTACGTGGTCTCGTTAACTCAAGGCGACGCACGCCGAAGTAAATGAGTAGTTAGGACCAGGAGGCAGCTGCTGAGTCAACAGAGACGCTCCCTGCCTGCATTTGGTGAAAACAGAAAGAATTTAGCTTGCCTCGCGAAGCCCAGCGCGGAATGCGGTCCTGCAGAATGATACATGGATGAATAAATCAGCCCCTGCGTTTTTGTCCTTTTGTTTTACTAAGGTGTTCTTTGTTATGTCATTTAGGAACTATGCGCTGTGTAACTAGAAACTGCTTGTTGGGCACTGACAAACCCATCGCCACGGAGAGAAGAAAGGCGGGTGCCTGGGCGTATCACACCTTGTTGACATCTGATATTTCCCTGATATATTTGATTAGATCTTTCCATGGAAATGTGACTTTGCAGTGATTTGGGGCTGTGTTGGTGGGATTGTAGATGGAAACCCAGCCCCTAGGGACATGTGAAGTGCCCAGGGCACCCTGCCTGACCCCCAAGCTGCTGTTGCACAGGGCACAGGTCTCCTACCTGCCAGAGCATCTGAATCCCAAATCGTGTCCAACACCTCAGAAAGAGCAACTTACAGATTTTTTTCAAATACATTTTAAAATAAATCCAAGAATAGCATAAATGCAGGTGGGCAGAAATCAGAAGAGAGATTAAATACATATATATTTGTGTATAAGCTTCTACTCCTGTTTTCTTCCCAGACACTCCTCAAGCTACAGGGATAAAGCTCTGAGCTTCTACACACAGATGCTAAGATTTCCTAAAAATCAGTAATGCAGACAAGGAAACAACTGCATTAGGATTTTAATAAGGATCCAGAGAGAAGCCCTTTGAACCTGATGAAGTCAAAGTTCAGGACCAGTACCTGTGAGTACATGTTGTGGTTTAGCCCGGCTGGCAGTCAAACACCACACAGCCGTTCGCTCACCCTCCCCCCTCCCTCTCCGGGATGGGGGAGAGAAACGGGAAAGTGAAGCCTGTGAGTTGAGATAAAGACAGTTTATTAAGACAGGGAAAAGAATAACAATAATAATAATAATAATAATAGTATTAATAGTAATAATGTGTACGAAATAAGTGATGCACAATGCAATTGCTCACCACCCGTTGACCGATGCCCAGCCTATCCCCGAGCAGCCGGCCACCCCTCCACCCCGGCTAGCCACCCCTATATATTGTTCAGCATGACGTCAGGTGGTATGGAATACCCCTTTGGCCAGTTTGGGTCAGCTGTCCTGGGTCTGTCCCCTCCCAGCTTCTGCTGCATCCCCAGCCTGCTCGCTAGCAGGACAGAGAGAGGCTGAAAAGTCCTTGGCTTGGTGTATGCACTGCTCTACAACAATTAAAACATCAGCATGTTATCAGCACTCTTCTCATTCTAATCCAAAACATAGCACCCTGCCAGCTACTAGGAGGAAAATTCACTCTGTCCTAACTGAAACCAGGACAGTACACCAACGGGAAAGTGAAAATTAGGCTCTGTTACTGCTCTGTAGGCAGGCTAGGAAACATCATGAAGATGTTAGAAAAAATATATATATATTGCTGCTGGAAGGAAAACAGGTGTCAGGGTAAGTGAAAAACTGTGAAAGGCACCAAGAAATTAATGAGGCTTCTTCTGACTGACTCTAATGTGTTTACATCTGGACATTTCACTTAAATTGAATGATGTATTTACTTAAATGATGGTAGATACCTTAAACAAGGAAGTTATTAAAATAATCTTTTTTTTCTTCTTGTTTAGTCTAGTTATAAAAGTAGAAGCAACCTGACACAGGATGCAGCTGTGAAAAGAGGCACCTTTGTGGAAAGAAGATACATGCCGAAGGGAATTGCTATGACTGGCAGAAGTGGCTGTCCAAAAAATAATAATAAATGATTGGCTTGTTTAGCCCCAAAACACCTGAGGAAGTCTAAGCCTAAACTGACAAAAGAAGTGCCCAATGAAAGAAGGAATGCTATTAGGCCATGCTGGCACAAGAACAAGGATGCATTAGCTGCACATGAATAAATGTCATTTGGAAATTAGAGTAAGGTGTCAAGCCACCAGAGCAGTGACATTCTGAAACAGCCTTCCAAAATGAGTAATAACGGGCACTCGGCTTGCAGACGGACCTTGATCTGTTTATGAGTTATATATTATGTGATGAGGCTGCCTGTGACACAAAAGGACTCAATTTTGTATCCCAAAAGGTCACCTCCAGATACATGAAATTTTCTTCAGATTACCAGGAACCAAAAAAAATCATGTTGGTGATTGTGCAAAGATTTTCTCCTTTCTGTACCCCATATTTTTATACATATAAGCAAGCAGGGAAATGATATTTTTTTCTGAGAATATGTGTTCTTGAGTTTTATTTCATTAACACTTGTGGACTGCTTGGAGGTGACTGCATGGAAGCTGCAACAGAAAATCAATTAACTTGCAAATCAAAATTGTGCTTTCAAACACTGTTTGCCTATATTGAAACCAGACCTACGCACTAAGCAATTTACTTCTCATCTATTTCTAATTGTGCTGTTATATCTTCATGAAGCTCACCAGTGTTTGGCAACATTATCAGAATTGTACCAACATTAAAATGTCAACCACAGTTGTATCACTCATCGATAGGATACCTGGAGGTCTAAATAAGAAACCCATACCTGCAGATAACACGTCAATGACTCATGAGACACATGCCTCTTCCTTTTTTCTTCCCCCATAGAAGATAGCTTCATACGGGTTTGTAACATTTGCCATTAAGCACTTGTAAGTATTTTTAAAAAAATAACACTGATATAGAGACATATTCAGGTGTACCTTTCCAGCTATGAGAGTGTATAAGATGACATTGAAAATATTTCTGAAAGAACCAGTAAATACAGGTACAGTGAAAATTTCCCCTCTGATGCAGGCTCTTATGATCCAAAGACACAAAACAGATTTTCTGTTCATGACTAAAATCTTCAGCTACATTTGAACTGGTACCTAAGATAGCAAACCTAGTAAACTCATTTGGCTTTTCTCTTCTACGCCGGTGTCTAAAATAAAAAGTAACTATAAAACAAAGATAGTTGAAATAAACATGTATGGGGGTTGCTGTTAAAATAAATAAATAAAAAGGATAAGAGTTGACTAAAGTTAAAAAAGAGTGCTGGTTCTCCATCTTGGAAAGAGGCTAAGATGTCTGAGGTTTTATCCCTTACACTGTCCAGTGAACTGTCCAACATCACGATGTTTGTTCACCGTTGCACTTCAACTGTTGCTATGTACAGACATTGAAAGAAAAAGAGGAAAATTAAATAGCCTGAAAAAAAAAACAGCGTGGAGTTTTTTTTCCAGACTGATTAGAGTGAGAAATACCTAACGATACCTACTACCAGAATAAGCTTCTAGTCTAACTGGTCATCCAAGCTTTGTATTTAAACTGGTGGCATTCAGCTTCCTTAACTTCAGGTGGCCACCCCGCTGCGTTCAGAGGAGTCTATGGCTTGATTCAGCTGCCTCAATCTTGGTATCCAGCACAGCCTGAGAGGCCTTAGGAGAGCTGAGAAATACCATAAACAGATATGAGAAAGGATGTGTGGGACACTCACGGCCTTCTGCAGAGGCAGCTGGAGCTCAGGAGGGAAAAGACATCCAAAACTGCAAACTGAATTAGGGCACTACTTGATACAACTAACGGAGTCTGCAGAACAACTAACATTACCCTGCAGCTGGTGCCTACACCTGGCCACAGGAAAGAACATCCCGCTGCACTGTTTCAGTCAGCTTTTTGTTGCAAAAGGAGCCTAGGCACCCTGCTGAGACACAGTTAACAGCTTACAGACACCTGAAGTTAGGTTAGGTAAGCCAAAGCCAATCCTTTGTATCTAAAGAAAACAAAGAGCAGGGAGGAAAAGCAGCTTTTTTTACATATATTGTTACCAACTGCTCTGCTGGGACTATCTATTACCTTGTCCTTGTAGAACATCAGTCTCAGTAGAGTTGCTTTTTGGGTATTGTTTCTGCAATAAACAATTAAAAATAATACAAACTATACTGGACAGAAGCCATTTAACAGCTGACTGCAATGCTAGTTGTCAGGGATCGTATGAGCAAAAAAGTAATCAATCCACAAATCCAATCATTTTCCTCTCCTAAAATGTAACAAAGGACAAAATGTTTCAAAATAAAAGAACAAGAGGGGCTTGGATAACAACTTTTATTTTCTGAACACCAAAAAGGGAGTCAAAAAAAAAAAAAAAACACCAAAAAGAAACTAGTAAATAAATCCCTTTTTAATTTTCTCTTAATATGACCTACATATGTGCTTTGTGTTTGCTCTGGCCGCAATCACTGCGCAGTAACATTTCCCAGACAATGCGGGTCCCTATTTTGAAGCTGTTGCTACGTTACTGGGCTGTACCCTGCCGCGGTCGCTGCCGAAGGCGGCCCAGGAGGGGTGGCCGCACGTTGGCTCATGGTCATTTCCACCGGCCGAAAGGGTGCACAAGCAAAGCGGGGGTTTGGCAGAGGTCAGGAGCAACAACTTTTACCCCTTGTATCCAAAAGATTAAGCGAACTGCTGTTAGAGCACACGTTCTGTTCATGACTGATAGGCGGGGAGCTGGATGTTATCTGTAACAGAACCGCCACTCGCCAGCTTTTCACGCGTACGGGCAGAACAATTTAGGTAAGTGTAAATCAAGCTATGAAAAGACCCGCAACACAGTTTTTCTCCTCAGAAATAAAGGTTGCATGCCTACTAGGATTACACGTTAAAACCTAATTGCTTACCAGTCTCCTGTCCATGGCAGGGTCTACAAGGTAGCCACAAAGCCACGTTATGTCTGCATGGCGTGGTGCAGGTGTGTTACAGATGGAGCAGTATTGTCTGTGTGAGCGCAAAAGCACTGGTGATAGTATCCTTCACCCCGTATTTACACCAGAGTAACTCTCTGCCTTCAAAAACACGCTGTTTTCACTGGTGGGTCAGGTCACATCCCTAAGAGAAACCTAATGCTCTCGAAGTCAAATGGCAGACAATCCGTGTGATAGCGCTGCGTTACAGCTACGTGCAAACAGGCAAGTACTGCATGGTCTAGGTCGTTACAGAAACCTTGTCTGGGGAAACTCCAGGGCTGGAAGATGAACTTTGTCATCCTAAATGTTTAAGGATAAATAAATATGCTAAAGTATAGCAGATGAAGCATCCTGACTAGAGATTTGGGCAAATGATGAATTAAAGAGGCACTTTTTGTAGGATTTATTTGGCACCACTAAATACACTACTTGTACCTGAAAACCAGAACCGAAGGAATATATAGATTAACTGGAGAGAGCCTGGAAGAGGTCAAACAAACAAAAAACCCCACACCACACCTATCCACTCAAAGCCTCAAAATCACAATTCATGCTTGAAGGCAGGCTGGAGGAACTGTATTTGCTTAGTTTAGGAAAGAAAAAAAAAATAAAGGAAATTTGATATCTGTCTTCCAGTACATAAAGAACCTAACTATTAAAAAGAAAAACAGCATGACTGAGAGCAAGAGAATTTTAACAAAGGAAAATATTTTTCCCAGGAAAAGAGGAAAATTGTAGCACCTTGGTGCCCCCCCACCCCCACCCCAACCCACCCCCAGACTCGCTCCAGCAGCTCCATGTCTCTCTTGTACTGGAGAACTCTGACAGAGACTAATCAGTGTAAGTGCTGAATCTGCACCTCTGAATGTTTTCAAAGTTATAAAAGCATTTATTAGAGGTAGTCTAGATAAGGCTGGAGGTCACGTTATACAATCACTTGATATTCCAGAGCAATATTTCTGTAGTTGATTGTACTTGTAAACTGCTTTAAATAATAAGACTATTGGGAGAGAAAAACATCCATCAATTTCATTAAAACAATCCAAAGAAGTATCTCTTTAGGCTATTGGCTCTCCATTAGTCATTTCCAGCTATGGACAAGTTAGCTTGAGCGTGTTGCATCTTGGTCTTTAAATCTGCCATAAATGAAGAACCCTGAAAACAGTTCTCGAATCACAAAAATATGTAAACGTAAATATTGAAAGAAATAAAAGACTGACATCTTTCAGGGATGAGCACCTCAGGATATTTTATTGCCCTTATTTAAACTATATATTTTGTTTTATCTATAGCATTAATAACTATGACATTTGAGCTACTAGATAGCAAAACAGGGGAACAGTTAAACCAGATTAACTGAACCAGTTCAAGTAGTAGTCTAGCTGTAACGGCAGGGAGATCTTACAGAATAAATGAATTGCTGCCACAACCAGAATACTGCCAGCATACTCATACTTTCGGTTGAGCTGCAGAAATCCCAAGTACCTCCACACAAGTATTTTCTTCCTGTGTCTTAAGATGTAAGAGATAGAAGACTGGCTTGGCCTCCTGCAGCACGCAGGCAGCAGACTTGGGAACAAAGCTGTGGGTAGCTGTATTTTACTGATTTGGAGAACACACAGACTGATTTGGGGTTTAAAGCTAGTGTACTCTGAAAAGCATCCAAGCTCTTACCTTTACAAACAAGAAAATCTCATAATCTTCCTCAAAGTTGTCAGTTTCTCTCAAGTTACTGCTATGGGGGAACTTGAGGGAAGTTGGAGAGTTGGAAGAAGTGCTCTGGCTCCGACGCAACTGGAAGCCCGGAGGACAAAAAATGTTGTTCTCAAATGTTCTGTCCTCCACATCTTTATCTTCCTGATCTGGGCTCATCGGATCCATCCCCTGGTACGGGTGGTCATCTTCAGCACTGTGTTCAGAGGAAGATCCAATCTCCCCATCAGCCTCATGCTGAGAAGCCACAGAATTACTGCGGCTGTTTTCTGGGCTCTCCTGACTACAATCCATCATCTCTGGGTCAGTAGTGGTGGAAGAAGGAGAAGCTGGATCTTCAGGGACATGATTGTAAAGATGATCCCCTTTGTCTTCCTCATAGTCTGGAATCTCAAAGATACTGGTGTCATTAACATTTTCATCAATGCTGGTAGAGATCTGATTTTCCATGACTGCTGGCTGGTGAGTTTACCTGCCTTCTGGTACCTTAAAAGACTACAACTAAAGTGAGATGTTGACAGATAAACGCTCTTTAGGAGGAAGCAGAGTCTGTGGTATGCCTTTTGAATGCTCTGCTACACATGACAGATCTCCAACAATAATTTACTAAGACCTTTAAATCGACAACTACACTTCCGCTGAAGTAAATGATACGGTTGTCTCACTTTTAACCCCTTTCTTGATCTGACTGCTGGTAACTATATCTTAGGCTTTAGAATCACTTTTTGTTGTTCCTCTTATCTCCTGGCCAAGTAGAGTGAAAAGAAAGCTGAAGCACCTAACAATATTAGAAAACTATGATAAAAAATATGTAGTATTTCACTTGTGTAAGGAGGTAGAAATGCAGACTTCACTCATTTCCTCATCTTCTCAACACACTAAAGCCTAGCGTCAAGGAAAAGCAAGGCAAAATTGCCTCAACAATATGAGCAATCTGCAACATTTTGGTGGTTACTTAAAACATCATCAATATCATCAACAAATCATGAATGATCATTATAAATAAAACAATTTTTTTTTTTAAATCATAAAATGCTCTATCCAGAAGAAACATGCAACATACTTTACCACTTTCCAGTTTTGCCACGGGTTCACTTTAGGACCTTGAACCAGGTCCTTTTTTTTTTTTTTTATCACCTTCACCCTCTCATCTGTAAACTATGGCCCAAACTGTAAAAGACTTGAGAGCCTTGAAGTCTAGGAAAACAAAGCACTGAGTGTTAACTATTATCATGTACACTTACAGTTTAGTAAGTCATTACTTCTAATCACATTTACCTTGCATATCTCCGTATTTATAAAACATAGACCCAAGTTTCCAAAGTTGGGTTAGTTCCACTTGACTTTTGCAATCTAGTTATCCACCTTTTTTTTTTCTCTAAAGAATGGAGACACTCACAAATCTCCACAGAATCTTCAGCAGATGAATACAACCAGCTTTGGGACAGGATGATCTGACCTCTGAAAGACCTAGATCTGAATTTACCAGAATTATAGGGCTTCAGATCTTACTATCTAAAGATTTCTTATCTATATGCTTACTGCCTCTTGGTTATGCAGATTACTAAGAAAATACGTTGAATTTAACTATGTTTAATCTTATGGGTTTGAGCCAAAAAAAAAACCTAAAGTGCGGGGCGGGGGTCATTCTCTTGACCCATCATGTTGAGGTTAGGGTTCACTTAAAATCCTTAAAACTTCCTGAGATGCAACTGTCACAGCTACGTTGGATTTTTAAAAGTAACCAGAAGAGAGGTTAAAGAGAAAGATCGTGATTCCAGCTATCTCCAACCAGAACAACCAGGGGAATGCATGTTGTTTCACGTGGTAGAGTAACAGCTGCTGCCTTGCCTGAGATTTACAACTGTAGTTTACTGTCATTGAACTTTTTAGATTGCTAATAAAGTTAAATATCAAAAGCAAACCAATAATTCAGCTTATTAAACTTGGATTCACCTTCCAAGGCTCTTAGATAATCTGGAAAGCACCAAAATCATACTCACATCCATGTTTAATCACTTAACAGTGAGGAAAACCACTACAGCAGAATTTGAATTCTCTATATGGAACCAGAAATACCATAGAAAGATGCAAGCATCAGAGATCGATGAGATCTTGTCGCTCACGAGTGCACGAGACCTAAATGATTCTGAAATATGTGCTGTGTAATCCATATTGCAAACTCCCAGCATTAAAAGTCAGCTATTAGGCTACCAATAAAAATGTAAAAATAATGAATTTAAATTACTGCTCGAATTACAGCTGTCATGACATTCAGTTCATTAATCAAACTTACAGACTTAACTTTTCTACTATGAAATGCCTGTAGAATGATTTATATCCAGAAATTGGTGCTTTAAGTAAAACAGAAGTTAAATTCTGGTTTTGTTGAAGGATTTTTCCTATCAAGTGAAAATAAATTCAGTATTATCAGGGACAAAATAAATTCAGTATTATTAGGGACAAAAAGCAAAACAAAACAAAACAAAAAAACCCACCTCTGTCTAAATGTAGTCTGAATTGGGATTTTATGGGATTCTCTTTCTGCACAGCTCCCCACAGGAAGCTAGAGGCCCAAGAGCACTTTCCTGGACAAATCCAGTTCCCTTATCTGAAATATGAAAGTCCCAGTGACAGTGGAATTAGTGAAATCGTGCAGCAGATGAAAGAGAAATCCAGAGCAAAGAACTGCACAGAGGCGCAAGCTGTGGGACCTCCTGCATAGCAGCAAGGGAGTAAATACCTAAATGACAGGCTCTGAAAGATCTGCCACTAAACCTACAGTCATCCCTTTACGGATGGCAGACATACAACAGCATTGTCAGAGAGAGAAACTTTATGGAAAACCAGAAACCTGCTGTGTCATATGAGTCTGCCAACAATTTGGGGCTCTCTAAACACTGACTTAAAGAATTAAACAGAATTATACCTCCAGCCTCTTCTGCTTTTCTTACTGATTCTTAGATCAGATGCTTTTAACCCAGCATTAGCATGCAAAATTCAAGTTGCAACTCAAGGAAAGACAAACAGCAAAGAAGGAAAACAGCTCCTCAAAGTTGTCAGTGAGGCAAAAGCTTTATTTTAATAATAACCTTACAGACCTTTGAGGTTGTAGCACTCTTCTCCATGTTTAGCTCAGAGCTTAGAAAGTGCTGCCCCAGAAAACTGTTCCAGTTCATAAATCTACAATTTTTCCTGCATCTTTTGTTTTCGGTACAGTCTACAATTTGTCACTATAGTAAAGAGATGTGAAGTGAAAGAAAGCTAGGAAAAATCAAAGAACTTACTAGGAACTTATAACTTTTTTTTCAATAAATATTTTTTGCTTTTAAGAAAGCACTCATATTTCTTCACATTTTATAGAAATCCACTTGTATTTCCATCTGTATCTGGTCAAGGTCTTCTAAGCATGGCCTCGATAAGTGACTCCTACTGATTTTCAAAGCTTTCTCACACAGGGCACTTTCAGGGTTAAATAAATATTCTGGGATCATAAAAATTCCCTCCTTAATCAGTCGTGATGGAAAATCACTTGAGGAAGAAAAGGATAAGGACACACTCATAACTCCTTAGGAGCAAAACAAAGAGCAAAGGACAGTTGTGTGGTATTACAATGAACGACTTTTTTTTTTTTCCCTCCACAAAGACATTAGCAGGATGCAGCAGCACCTGCTGGAGGGTATAAAATATCACAGGTAAAATATATAATAAAAGAGTAACATACGAGTATTATATTAAAAAAAAAAATGAGAGTTGGTGTTGATTTCATTAGTCAAAAACATGAGATAGCCACGTTCTCTTTTTCCCTGCGTCCCCACCAAGAGCAAAGGAAAATACCACGCAGCTCCAAGGTCCCAGACTTCACTCTTGTGCCAGTGATAATGTCCCACAGGAAGCACAGACACCAGCCAGAATTTACACAGGTGAAAACCACGAGTGTTTCAAATCACATTATATGAACCCGCTGCTGGTTTACAACCCTTACATTTCATCTGCAGGGAAGATAGAAAGAATTTTAGTGCCACAATTCAGAAGTTACCTGATTACAAAGGTGATTGAAACTGAGGTGCCTGCACTGTGAGCTAGGACACCTCTAGCGTTGTGGTGTGCTCTCCTGCGCGCTGCTCCCTCCGGTCCCCAGCCAAAAAGGTCTTCATCTCCAGCAAAGGAGTAGGGCAGAGCAGCAGTGAAAAGGGACCTCTCTCCTGCAGGGAAGTGAGAGGAAGGAGGGCGTATGAGGCAAATGATTCTGCACTCTGCAGAGGCAAGAGAGCAGAAAAAATCTCAGCACGTTGCACTCCATTCTCTATTGAAAAATGAAGCCCTCCGGGCACCCGTCCCAGCCCCACAACCACCAGAATGGAAGATTACAAAGAAGAGAGATCACCAATTTCATCCTTCCCCCAAATTCCTTTGGTCCCAAATCTAGAGGGTGTTAAATTAACGTGATACTTAGCATAGCAATAATTTCTGCTTTTAGTTCCGTAATTCAAATTGTCACTTACCACTATGTGTGTCATCAGTGAGCCACCCGATAACACTGGTCACTTGCTTTGCAAAAATAGAAATAACCACATAAACCATAAGCAGCAAAGCTCATGTAAGGATGGAGAACGTGAGCAACAACAGTATTTGTTTTCAAGCTTTGTTTTGTTGTTTTTCACTTTATGACTGAATTTCTTTTGTCTTTTTCACTCTAGCTTTATTCTTTTTAAAAGAAGAAACAGCATTAACATGATTCTGATCATAACTTTCAGTTAGCATACATAAGGCACAAGTCACTGCCAACCAGTAAAATCTAGCAGGTCTCATTTTTAGAAACTTTGGTTTTGCTAAGCTTACTTGTCTGTTGTTCAGCATCTAGAATAAGTTCATTGCTGATTCCTTCTATAATGCAATGGTAGAATGAATGATGTCAGAAGATGAAGTATATTCTGGCGATGGTCTTTAGTACTGCAAATCCTCAGTCACCTGAGCTCCCTAAAACAGCAGTCTTTTAGACAGCAAGCTTGGAATTCACCTACATTTAGGAGCCTAAAAGTGGGCATCAAAACTCACATTAGGAACCTAGATTCACTCTGCAGAGATACAGAAAGCTCAGTTCAAAAACCCAAACACACACAGACATTTCTTAGTATTTAAGCTGTTTGCTCAGACCACCTTCATTTTATCCCAGGGATAAACTATATCTCTGACAGACTTAGAATAGCATGTTAAAATCAGACCACTGAAGCTACTACTGAAACTGTATCTGCTTACCTTGTAATCCTAACAGAAATAACAACCTCCAGCTTTGGCTTATTTGAAAATGTCAAGCTGAAGACCAGCTTATACAGAAATTCTTGCGCTGCTAGAGTCAGTTATCCGTCACCTCCAGAGCAGAAGGGAATGATGTGAAGAAGGAACAGTAAGAACAACATCAGACCCCTCAACACCATATCTCCCATTTTCTGATAGATTAATAATTAAAGGCAAAAAGCAACATTACACTAATTAAAATTCCCAGTACAAGAAGAATTTTACCTGGGTGCCCCTTTATTTAAGCCACTAATTTGCACGTCTTCTAGACATGCCATCGTACTGCCATAGTACGGGAAGCTTCAGGAGATGCCCCATCCATCAGTTCCACGAGTAGCTCCACTAATTATTAGACCTGCTTAGGAACAGCACTCTGCTTCCACTGGAGTTTCTCAGGAAGTCATCTCCAGCTGGCTCCCACTACAATTTCACGCTTTAGTTACCGAGTCCTTCAGTTTTATTGTCTCTCTGTAAAGGTACTTACATAGTCTAAGCAAGAACCTACAAATATTTCTTGATAACCTAAGCAAACTGAGATGTCTTTGCTTGCTTTAAAGTATCTTCTTCCAGCCATAAGAGGGGCAAGACAATGGAATAAAACAAAACACGCACAGTTGCTGGAAACTGCTGGACCCAAACTGGATGATGGTAAATGATGCTTTTTAATGTCAGTAGGAACAGAGGGATCTTAGCATCTAAAGTGTAAGGGCCCTTTGCACTTGACAGCACACACTGCAAAACTCATGAGTATTCCTGGCCGTTCAGGACACTGGTTTTCCAAAAAAACACCATTTATGACAGCTCTAACATTCCCACAGCTTTGCAATATGCAGTCCAATACATTATCACAGCTACACTGTGGGCTCTGGGAGGAAGATTGTTTACAGTTTACAGACATATTACACTAAAATCACAATAAAATCATAACACTTCATTCTCACTCCTGACTGCACTGAATACTTGGATGAAAACACCACCAATTAAACTTTCTAATGACATTTCCAGTCCCATGTTTTTCTTAAGTCATCAGCGCCTCTTCTCTTTGCAGTTCCCAAACTGTAATGTTTTATTCACTACTGATTTTACACTGAACAACGCGAGGCAAAGACCTTTATGTAGCTTTCAAATCTTAGGAAGTTTCCATGCAGGGTACTTTTCTACTTTGGATCCATGCTCTCTACAAGAATGAGAGCCACAAGATCCTGCACCAGTTATTCCTAGAGCCATTAACACTCATGGAGGTGTATGGCAGGAACAGACTGTGAAAAACAAGTCCAAGCACCTTCAGCTCTCCACAATTTTGGGGTATGGGTTGGTTCAAAAGGACGAACAAGGCTATTCAGTATGGCATTGTTCTCCTCCAGCATTCGGATGGTCACCTTTGGATGTCCAAGAAGATCACAGAGATGATTGTGGAGGACAAGAAGTTGCACAGAAAATGTAGCTGTATTTTATGTGCACATAGAGTTAGTTCATCATGTGAAACTTACTTCATTTCAGTTTCATTTTAACTATTGATATGTGCAGCTATAGCAGTATCTCTATTCTATTTAAGGTACAGGAAGAAAACAGAAAAAAAAAACATTTCAGAAGATAGAGGACTGGTAGAATCCTTGGATCATTGCATGTTTTTTTATACGAGTCAACATGTCCTTGAAGGAGACCTCCAGAAATCCATTTGCTGCTCAGTTACCTGGATTCTGTGATTACCTCACTGTATTAATGGTCATTTGCCTTCACCCAGATTTTTCTTTGCTACTAATACTGTACAACAGACCTATTTAAAGCCAACACACCAACAAATTTGACTCTGCATAAGACAGACACTTTTCCACGAGAAACTGGACAAACAATACAAAATTATTTTGCAGCAGACACTCAACTTTCATGTTATAAACAGATTTTCATTGTTAAAAATACCAGGCATTGCCATTGTCAACAGACATTTTTCAACTTACCTGCTGCAGGGCCTAAACAATTATTACTGATTCAGATGTTCCAAAACCCTGAATTTTGGCCTTTCAGTTCCTTTTATAAAGCTTTGTCTGGTTTGTCCTCCAACTCCACAGTTAGAAATTCCATTAGAATACCTGACGGCCTAAAAATATTGATGTTCTATTCGCCCAAAGCAACTGCTCCAAGGAAAACAGTTTTGTTTGCCTTTAAAATCTGGCATCATTTCAACATCCTTGTTTACCTCTGAAACTAAGCACCCATAGGAAGCCCAGCAACCAGGCGTTAAGCTTCTATACAGCGGAGGCTCTAGTGACTAAAGTAGAGAAGGCAGTGACACCACACTGCTCTGTATCACCCCACCACACAGCCTCAGGGATATCATTCCATAGACAGTCTGAGAAACTGTGCGGTTAGGAGCTTCATTTTGTTTATAGTCTCCATATACAACCTATTCTTCAGATGAAATAGGCACTAGAAGCTGAGAGTCTAATAAATTTTAACAACTGTTAGTCGCTTCGTCAGCTTTTATGGTTTTATGAAATGTCTTCATGTTTTTCTTCATCTCCACTATATAAAGTGCATCAAAATGCTAAAAGTAATTGATTTAAAAAGCTACTCAGCAAGCTGAGTAAATCAGCAAAAACTGATCATGGAGATTTGTCATGGATAAAACTGAGGGGAAAAATAGAAAAATACAGAAAAATGCTTCTCTTTCAATATTCAACTTCAGTTATTTTAACTGGAGGTAATGAAAATGCCCTGCATTTTCTTAAGAAATGAAGACAAGTACCCGAACTATTCATGTGCAACATGATGTTTCCACCTGAATAAAAAGGAGTTGCTTTCCCTCCACACCACTACCAATAGGAAAATATGGTTGCCCATCTGGAAACCAAATATTTTACTAAACCTAACCAAAGATTGAGAATATTTTGTAGTTGCCTACCCTTTACTTCCTGTCATTCAGTAAATTCCACAAACACAAACAAATGTGTATCATGGTTTTCAAGCTGCAACCGCTCAGCTCCAGTACAGCAGCAAAAAGCTGCCATCTGAAGCATCTGGCAGGATTTAGTACAATCTAGTGCTTAGAACTACAGTCTGTAGACAAACGTGGGGTGAAATACAATACAGAGAGGGATTAAGGTGATGAAAGGTAACCATCTTGGTAGTTCCCAGTTTTACTTCTTTTAATATAACTATATACATAACTAATCCATTTCCTGTAGGCATACACTGTACACAGAACTGAGACCTGCATTAAATGTGAGACGTGTTGGCTAGCACATTTCAGAAGCGCAGAGTTGGTAAGGTACACTGCCTTTACGATGTGTCAAATTGGACGCACTACAGGTGAATACTGTACATAGGTTTCAAAAGCATATGGCTAAGGGTAAACAAGAGATTACTCACACCTTTGAGGACTGAATAGCTGAGTAAGTATGTTGCTGAACTAGGTTAACAAATGACCTTTGATGATTATGTCTGTATCTCTCAATAAAGTTGGTAACAAGACCTGAGTCATAATTATACAAAATTGAATCAAAACTAGACAAATTAAAAAATTGCATGTTATGTATTCCCTAGACCTTTAATTCACTCACAGAATAATTTTTTAGAAGCAAATGCAGTACAGTAATTGATAAAGGATATTGCCCTTTCCCACGTGATCTTGTGCATATTGACAGAGCTGAATTAGCATAGCTAAAAAAAACAACCCATACCACAACCTTGACTTGAACTTTACATCTGAATTGCAAGAAGTCTTAACTGGCTCACTGTTTACCTTTTTTTTTTTTTTTTTCTTTTTCTTTTTAAACAATCCTGTGCTTTGCCACACTTAATACATTCCATGAACCAAGGTGAATCAGAGAGGCATGTCACCTTGTCCAGCAGTTTTCTCCTGGCACCTGTAAATCAACAGCCTCAACTTTAAAAGCACGCCACAGTCGGCACACAGAGGTAGCATATCCTGTTGAACTTATACATATGTGAAAGCCATTAGAAAGAAACAAGCTGAAACGTATGCAGCATTCAGGATAAACAGGCTAGCAGGGCAAACAGAATGCAGTTTAGATCCTCTGCTTAAGTCTGCTATGAAGCTATAGACGTCTTTTTTTTTTTTTTTTTTTTGATGAAATTAGAAACGGAGTTATGATTTCTGCTGTATTCTGTTAAAGGACACATTTTCTCTCTCTCTACACGGAGATGATTTCATTGTTATTCAGCACCAGTAACTTAACAGGTTTTGCAGAATTACTAATCACTTCTCATAACAAAAAGGTTAACCAACAAAATGCAAACTGCTTGCCTGAACTTAGGAGGCAAACTGACCAGCACCCAGAACAGGCCTGAACACATCACACCACACACTGCCTCCTTACCAGCAGCCCTGGCGTGCACAGCACTTACATCCAGTAATGCTTTCATTACGCATGCATTCTGGGTTTTAGGGTAAAAAGGTGTTGTCACGAGAGCATGATGAGGTCATGCAGAGACAAGCGCATGAACAGCCAGCTCTCTGAGCTGTGTGACGGAAGGGAGAGGCAATGGAGGAGAGCGGAGATCTGCAGCTGCACTGATGACCCCAAGCCCGGAGTTGCTGCAGCACCCTGGGGGAATGCCAGACTGCTGACGGCCACGCACCCCACTCCAACCCACAGCATCCCACCTCACGGGCACTCCAGCCCAGGGTGACAATGAACGCCATGGCCCCCCAGCCACCACAGCCGCCTGCTGCAGCTCCCCTCAGCCTCACTCCCCTCATTTCTCCTCAGGCCCGTTTCCCCCCGGACCCTATCACCCCCTATCAGCTGTCCTCAGTCCCACTCCCCTCAATTCTCAACTTCTCTCAGCCCTGCTCCCCCCAAGCCCCTATCAGCTCTCCTCACTCCCCCCAGCCCCACTCCCCTCAGTTCTTCTCAGCCCTGCTCACCTCAGTTCTCTTTCCCTCAGCCCCTCCAGCCCTTACCAGCTCCCCTCAGCTCCCCCAGCACCATTCCTCTCAGTACCCCAGTTCTCGACTTCCCTCAGCCCCACTCCCCCCGGCCCCTATCTGACCCCTTTGGCCCTGCTCCCCTCAGTTCTCGGGTTCCCTCAGCCCCACTCCCCAGAGCCCAGCTCCCCCCAGCCCCTATCAGCCCCCCCAGCCCCACTTCCCTCAGTTCTCCCAGCCCCATTCCCCTCAAGTACCCCTCAGCCTTGCTCCCCCCAGCCCCTATCAGCTCCCTTCAGTACAGGATCACAGAACCATTAGGGTTGGAAGAGACCTCCAAGATCACCTGCTCCAACCACCCCCCTACCACCACCATCACCCACCGAACCATGTCCCTAAGCACCACGTCCAACCTCTCCTTGAACACCCCCAGGGACGGTGACTCCACCACCTCCCTGGGCAACCCGTCCCGATGCCTGACTGCTCCTTCTGAGAAGAAATGTCTCCTCATTTCCAACCTGAACCTCCCAGTACCTCCCAGTAGCCCTCCCAGTAGCCCCCCGCCCCGATCAGCCCCATAGCCCTATCCCCCTCGGCCCCCCCCCTCCCCATTCCTCCCTCCCTCCCCGCGTCCCTCCCACCCCTCCTCCACCAATCACAGCCGCCCCCAGCGGGCTCCCCGACCAATCGCAGCCCTCCCCGGCGCTCCGCCGCTCTCCCCCCCCCCGCCGATGGCTGCCGTTTGCCCCTCCCCTCCCCGGCCCCTTCCCCTGCCCTGCCCCTGCCGCCGCCGTTCCGCGACCCCTCGGCGGGCACCGCACGGTGGGCTCGGGGCGAAACCGCCGGGGGAGGGTCCAGGGGGGTGGTGAGGGGGGGGGCTGGTGGTCTTTAGGGGGATATTTAGGGGTGTTTGGGGGCGATCTGGGGTGACTGGGGGCTGTCCCCCAGAAATAGCGGGGTGCCACTGAGCTGGCGGTGCTGGGCTGGAGGGGCTCTTCCCCCGGTTTGGGGGAAATTTTGGGGGCCGGTGGGCCCAGGGGTGGCCTCACGGCCCTGCGGCACCTTCTGGCTGCCGGGGGTGCAGGGAAGGTAGGGCTGGTGGGGTGTTGTGGCAAAGAGTGGGGTCAGGCTGCGCTGGGGGCACAAGAGGGGTAGGACAGGAGATGTATGGTAGGGTTAACCCGAAATATTTCCATCTGTCTGTCCCTGGAGTGTCTAACATCGCTGTGGTTAGAAAGTTCTGTGCTTTTCCTCCTCAGATCAACCTGGTTTCTGCAAATGCCATAAAGGAGCAAATTGCTGGAGCAGGGCTCGCCTTGGGAGCAAGGCAATCTCACATCTCCTGTTAATAATCCCAAATTTCCTCCTTTTTTAACATCCTATAAAATAATCCTACATCTCCCCGACCCAAGCACCCATCGCATGAAAGAAGTTCGAGCATGTCCTTTCCGCTGCCAGCTTCTTCTGATTTAAAAGGATAGGGAAAAAGCTCATAAATTATACCCTCTATTCATACTGACCTTTAATTCCTTGATAAGAAATAACTTCACTCACTGCAGAGGTTGCTAATGATTTTTTTTTTTTTGCTCTTTGTTTTAGAGAGACATATGACACACAAAGAACAGGTTTAAATGCTGTTACGGTCGATGTAGAGCAGCTCAGAAGGAAAACAGAAGTAGCTCCTGGCAGTTCCCTGTATTGAGTAAGCAGTAAATCAGTCGGAGTGTTGAAAGGCTTAAAAGCCTTCCAGCAACTCCAGATGGTAGGAAAGGTGGGATGAAAAAGGAAATGGATTTCTGGGCTGAGCACTGATGTGTGAACGGGAGTCCTGAATGTGGAGCCAAAGTTGTTTAGTGCCTGTGCTTGAACACGAGAAGAATACAGGTTGTTTGTCTTGGAGTACAGAATAGTAATAAGAGAGACAAAAGGGTGAAATAACTGCTTAAAAAAAAAGAGAAAACGAGAAAACAGTTCTTCATTTCATTTAGTCTGCGATGAGAAATGTCTCGCTGCTCATTTGTTTTGATATGTGAGGAGCTATGGCAATATATGGAAACTTCTGAAGTCAGCAGGGAAACTTTCTGTTGGCCTCAGTGGTTGTTTACACCAGTTGTTCTGCAGTTAACCTCTACGAGGAAGCTGTGCGTGATGTATAGCTAGTTAAACTGGTTCCAGCGCGCTTATTTTGAATCGTGTCTTGTCTTTTTACATTTTTCAGGTGCATCTGCTTAATTGCTGGAAATATTTGGAAGTATCAACAATGAGCTTGCTGCTAACCTTGCTTCTGTCTGGAATAGTCACCTGTCATGGTCACCCCAGTGATTCAGTGCCCAGGTTACTCTTAGTGTCCTTTGATGGCTTCAGGGCTGATTACTTGGAAACCTATCATCTTCCTCACCTTCAGGAGTTCATTGAGGATGGTGTGCTTGTAAAACAAGTTACAAATGCTTTTATCACCAAGACTTTCCCAAACCATTACAGCATAGTGACAGGTTTATATGAAGAAAGCCACGGCATTGTGGCTAATGACATGTATGATGCGGATACCAAGAAAAAGTTTTCGCAGTTCAATGATTCAGATCCCTTCTGGTGGAATGAGGCGATTCCAATTTGGGTAACAAATCAACAGCAGGGAAATGGGACGAGTGCTGCTGCAATGTGGCCTGGTACTGATGTAAAAATTAACAATGCGACCCCCCACTTCTTTATGAAGTATAATTTTTCAGTAACATTTAAGGAAAGAGTGGAGAAAATTGTTACGTGGCTGAACAGCTCTGATCCAGTAGTCAATTTTGCTACATTATACTGGGAAGAACCAGATGTAAGCGGGCACAAGTATGGACCGAACGATACTGAGAACATGCGCAAAGTATTAGAAAAAGTGGATAATCATGTTGGTTTCCTTAAGAGTAAACTGAAGGCCTCAGGTTTATGGGACACTATTAATGTCATCATAACGAGTGATCATGGGATGGCCACGTGTTCTCCAAAGAAGCTGATTGTCCTGGATGGCTGTATTGATCGCAGTAACTATATTCTCATCGACAAGAGTCCAGTTGCTGCAGTGCTGCCAAAAAAGAGTATGTGGTAGTTTTTGGTTTTTTAAGTTGTATATTGAGGTTTTTTTTGTTTAAGTCTTACATTGAGATTTAAATCTTGCTTACCTTCAGGTCTTGTGCAGGACAAGTGTAGCTAATACTGCATGACTTGGATGTAATTTAATGGAAAAGCAAAAAAAAAAAAAAAAAGTCTGTTCAGAAGTTACTTTGCTTTAGTAATCAGTGGGATGAGGAGCACTGGGTCAAATTGCCTATGCAATTAGGCACTCAGAGTGCCTGCTCCCTTGTTGCTCATGTATTCTATAAGGTTGCAATTCATAGTGAGCATGAAATAAACCGTCAGGTTTATTCAGAATAAAATATCTCGTTGTTGAGACTTCCAACTAAAAATCTAAAACCAACTTTGGTTGCTTTACAGCTTTCGTTTCTGTGAATGAAACTTGAGTTTTCATACTGTGAATTTGTTTTCTGTATCTCAGGGTAGTCACTAACAGGTGTGATTCATGACGCTGCCGGTCTTCTCAGTTTCCTCAGCTGTGGCCAGACTGAAGCAATTATAGCAAACAACATGATTTATAGATTAGCAAAAAGTTTATTTTCACTGCTTTGGCTAAAATATTGACTACTTCGGTGTGTGATTGCTTTCTCTTGATTTCTCTGCTTGAATTTTGCACCCACTCCCCGCCTCTCCAAAAACACAGAGTTGAATTTTAGGTTCTAGACACAAAGTGCCTGACTTTAAATGGGAGCAAGTTGTAAAATCCACCTTGATACATTTCACTAGGGACATGGAACAATCATTTACTCTCTGCATTTTAAAAAATAGTAGTTTGGGGGGAAAAAAAAAAGAGATTTAGCTTTAATGACAGATAATTGCATTAAGCAGGACATAATTTCCAATTGTTTCATATGCATTTTTTTTCTTGACAGATAAAAAATATGTATACAACTTACTGAAAAAATGCAATAGTCATATGAAAGCATATCTCAAAGAGGAGATTCCAGAACGATTTCATTATCAGCATAATAAGAGAATTCAACCCATAATTCTGGTTGCAGATGAAGGCTGGACAATTGTGCAAAATGAGTCTCTTTTAAAATGTAAGTATCATTTCCTCGTTTTTGCTCCTTGTGGCTTGCATCGGTGAAGTGTTTGGGTTATTCCAGCAATCTGTAGCAGGTCCTAGCTTGCGAGTGGAGTCTTCGCGCTGTGCATCTTTAGGACCATCTCGGGTAATGTTTTCCAGAACATTCTCAGCCTCAACCTGGAGTGTTTTAACAGATGAGGATTATAGGGGATGTTATGTTGGCTCCAACACTTTACTAAGTTCAACTTAATAGCCTGAGATACGCTTTGCTGGCTAACTTGCCTAAGGTAACTCTAAGTCTTTATCTCAAGCTTTGACCAGCATGTGGTTTAAATGTTTGTGCATAAAACCATACATATAAGGAACGTAAATGAGGAAACATTTAATGTTACTGTACACACATTAGGGAACAAAATAAATGGGAGGAAATGTTAGAAATAATAGAAGCTCAACAATAATGGTCAAAGAAGCCAGAATTCTTCCTGTTAGGAAGATACCAAATAGCATGTTGTAAAAACAAGTGACAGATGTTACTTCACACAATGCATTGGTAAGCTATGCCCTTTCTTCCTGCTTTAATAATAATAATAATATATGGGTTCAGAAAGCAATTGGACAAATTTTTGGAAGAGAAATCCATTAGTAGAAATGAAATACAAAGGTACCAATTTCCAGGGAGTTTCTAAGCAGCTGAGAGCTGCTGTTGCATGGTTCCCAGGCTATCTGTTATGACTGCTGTCAGGACAGGGTGCTGGGTGGTGTAAACTCCCAGTTTCACCCAGCTTGTCTGCCCTTTGCACATTTAAGTCCAAATTTTCTCGTAATTTGTGCAAAAGTACTGTTTATGATGTAAGACATGCTTGTATTTGAATTTCCCCCAAAGTTTGCCGCAATCATCCTCAAACTGACAACATTTAACCCCTTAAAGTGCTAATAGAACTCTCTTTGTTTTTCATGGTTAGGTTCAATTTAATGTACCTAAAAATAGTTAATAACTGTATATTTAGAAGTAACAGTACTTTGTTGGTTGACATGAGTCACTTTTCGAAAGAATTTTGCTAGCCACAGCTTTCTGGAAGCAGGGAGGGGATGTTTTAGCCTAAATGGCAATGTGTTTATTGTTCTCATGGACGAAGTGGCAGCATAATGATTGGCAAGTGTACCGATACCAACACTGTTCCTAGTACACGTGAGTCCTCCTGCAACAGCACTGTTCAAAATGAGCAAATAGTGGAAGGAAAAAATCTAATCAAATCTAATTAGATTAGATCTAATCTAGTCGCAAGCGAGAAATGGTGCAGTTGTGTCTTCATAATAACAAACACAATGGTACAAAACGTTAAAAAGGAATGTTGAAAGTATACCGAAGTGGTAAGTGTGACTTCAAGCAATAGGACTCGTGACATTTCAGATCAGAAACTTTTTAGTGAAGTGGTTAAGGAGACAGTTCTGGGGGCAGATTTACTAAACTGATATTAAGAAATGAACTGTAAACCGAAACACAGTAACTCAAACTCTGTGCTATGAGAAATTTTTGGCATCTAGAACACATTCATTAGGCGTGTTACTAGGAAATTGGACTATGGCTGCTTTTAGCTGTTTATATTTCACAAAATGTTGCAGTATTTCTTAAAAATCTACCAAACGCCTAAGTATTGGTGACCTTGCAGCCACGAAGTTCTGTTGTGTGTCTGTCACAGGCATCACGATCCTTTGGCTGTTTTTGCTTTTGATTATGTAGGGATTTGTTTGGGTATCTAATCTGATAAATTTGGGTACCTAATCTGATAAGCATGATCTAAGAGTACTTTAATATGCACAAACTGAACACCATCAAGGGGAAAATGTTTGACTTTTATGAGACAGGTGCTTTTTAAGGGGAACTCTCTCTCCAAAATCCAAGAAATGCAAGCTTGCATTCCAGCTACTGACTCGTGCAGTGGCAACACCCTTTTCAACTTCAGCGTGAGGAGTGTGAGGGGGGGAAACTGGAAATGTCAATGAGCAAAAAGAAAATAGATTAACCGGGGGAGGTGGGGAAGGAACGTGGCTGAAGGCTGGTATGGGAAGAGACTGCTGGGGAGCCAGGAAGAGGGAAGGAACTCTGGGTTCCTTCAGCGTTTGATCCAAGGGCTGTGTTTAGTTTTTGCATCAGTCCTTGGTTAAAATACGTGCCTTTTGGGGGTGGGGGGAGTACTTGATATGCAAACAGCAACTGTGATGTTAACTCTTGAATTTGCCTTTCTCCAGTAGGTGACCATGGCTATGACAACGCTCTCCCAAGCATGCATCCATTCCTGGCTGCTCGAGGGCCTGCTTTTCATCAGGGTTACAAGCAGAGCACAATGAACAACGTTGATATTTACCCAATGATGTGCCACATCCTGGGACTGACCCCACAGCCGCACAATGGCACTTTCAGTAACACCAAGTGCTTGCTCACTGACCAGTGGTGCATAAATCTCCCCGAAGCTATTGGGATAGTTATTGGGGCTTTTATGGTACTGACTACTTTCACCTGCATTATAATAATCTCAAAGAACAGAGTAGCTCCTCCACGTCCGTTTTCCCGACTTCAGTTACAATCTGATGATGATGATCCTTTAATTGGATAGCATGCAGAGAGCTGAGCCTCGCTTGCTAAATAGTGATTTCAGCAAGCCAGTTCAAGATTGCACTGGACAGCATTCTTTGATGCACTTTAATGGTATCTGTGTAAAATACTGTACAGCCAGAACCTGCTAACTTGTTTGTGTGTGTTACCTGAATAGTAGTCCTGTAAAAAAAAAAAAAAAAAAAAAAAAGTATTTTCAGAAAGAAATACTGAACGGGTGGCTTTTTGCTGGAAGAGATGATTAAGAAAATAAAGATGTTTAATTTTTCATTCAAGACTTTGCTTCTAAAATGAAATTCCAGACTGTGAACTAGACAAAATGAATTTTAACATTTGTAAGTGATAATTATTTTTGGTATTAAATTTAAATTAATGTTGATTTCTTTTAGTGTTCTTGTAGCTGTATTGAAGAGATGATCTTTTTTCTGAGACTTAGAAGAAGTTAGTTCAATTCGGACGCTATCTTCCGATTTGTTCTTAAATCTGGGGAGAAAGGGTGGAGAGAAGAGGTGATATTTGTGTTTCCACCTTAAGCCAGCAATATGACAAGTAACTGGTGAGAAGGAAAAAGGAAGTCGGTGAGGAAAGAACTGTTATGTGTCACTTCTATGCTGACAACTAGCTTGAGCAATAAAGTGTGTGGTCCAACAGCTAGAACACTGGGCAGATGCTGAAGCTTCCGTGTGTGTCTGTGGATGACTCAGTTCCGCAGTTCCTGCACTAGGAGAGCTGAGACAGGACTACTTGCTTATCTCAAGGATGTTGATTTAATCTGAGAATCCTTGCTTGGGTTACTCAGCTTGATGGGCTGTAGTAGTAAAATTGCTGCTTCTAAACACTGTGAAAACTTTTTTCAGGCGTAGACTGCTGAATGTGTTACAGAATAAAGGTGGGTAATGCCCTGTGTACTGGCTGATGATTGTCTTCTGAAGGCTGTCATGTCGTGAAAAAGAACAAGTTGAAAATGTCATCGAGCAAGGATTCCAAACTTTTGTTTTAAACTCTGGAAATTTAAAGGAAAAGGCTATAGCTTCTTTTCTGAGTTAGGATGACCTTTTATCAAAGTTCTGGTGAAGACCAATGCAAATCATTCTATTTCTAATTGAACCTCTAGATTCCTTTTCAATCGTTGAGTCTAGTAATTTCCCATACAAAAAAAAAAGGCAGTTTGATATAGATAACCTCAGTACCTCATCTTTCAGTGAGGAAGGAACGTGCAATGATACTGTTAGCGTTAACCCAGAGAAGAAAACTACAGTTACAAAGCCCTTTTCCTACATGTTTGACAGTTTTACAAACTGATGAGTTGAAATGAGAGAGCTGTGGTAGCTGGTAGCATGCAATATGATTTCTTGTTCACAAGCTCAAATTCAATGCAATTTGGTATTAGCCACTGACGTACTCTTAGTAACTGAATTGGAAGTATGGACCTTGGGGGGAAGGGCTTCTTCTAGCTGCCTATTGAAAATAAGATAAACTAGAGTGTTAAAAATGTGCTCAGGTTTTACAAAGTCACATCTCCTCTCATCTGAGGATTCTGTTGTATTGATTAACCACAAAATATGAAAATGAACCTATTCTGCTTTCTTTTTCCGTTTTTGAACTAACCATTCTTACTACTTCATTTTTTTTTTAACTCTAGATTAATCTGAACTGAGAGTCTCAGACCCTAGAGTTCTCTCAGAGATTTTTCAGTCTCTACTGTTGCTGACAGCACACTGGATGTTTGACAGCTGGTATAATATACTGGTAACTGGATTAAACACAGGTTGCTGCTTCTTTGTCCCCTGTTGGAAGGTCCGAAATAATTGATTGCATACAGTAAGAAGCCAGGTTAATGCCTAAGGACAAAGTGAATGTTAAGCAGGGTAGAGTGCAGGCTTAGAGTTGCTGTGAAAGGGAGGATGCCTGAATTCCTACCTGAGAGGGAGTTGTTAGATTCCTGTAGTTTTGCTAATAAAGGCTGCCATCCTCAGAGGGGGGTAGATGTGCTGGAGATGCTTTGTGTCGCTTATATTTGGAGAGCCATGACAGCTGAATTATCTTCATCTTGCTGGCAGGGCTGGTAAGACTGAACTGTACTGTCCTCTGACTGTGAGGGTTATTCTGCTAGGTGCTAAAACAGATTAGCACAGCACATGCTGCGCTCTGTCCTTCCTTTCCTCCCTCCTGTCCCAGCCATCGATGTGCTTTCAGCTCCGCGTGCATCACCAGGACAGGCCAGGGTAAAGGTTCCCACCCAGATTTTAATTACCAAGAGTGTAAATGTGCAGGGGGTAGCACTCATCTCCACTAACTGCTGTAAGAGATGAGGAAATGAGGTTTAAGTGTGTTGCTCCAGCTCACCCATTGATAGGAATTGCTGCAGACAACTGAGCTCTGAAACCAGAACGCGAGCAGCACAAGCTAGCAGGAACCCTTAATGCCCTGTACTTCTCTTCCCTTTATCACTGAGAATAAAGCCTTACAGCGTGCAGTGGGAAAGAGTCAGAGAGCTTCAATAATTACTCAAGAAATAGGATAAAACCATTCCAATTGCATCGCTTGTTATTTTCAATCCCAAAGATGAAATATGGCCTGTGGGAGCGCTGAGTACTCTTCCTAGTGCAATTCTTTGCTGCTGGCAGGGAGGGTTTCAAAGGAGCTTGTCCACATCCAGCCCTAAAGCCAGGCTTTTCAGAGAGATTACATACAAAGCAAGAGAATCCAGAACGTGGCCTTTCTCTTTTGAGACAAATGTAATGTATATATGGTCATTTTTAAAAAACTGTTAGTACCTTACAGTTAAAATCTGTACAAATTACTGCTTGTGAAAATAAACTGCTCGTTTCTTTCTGAATGGTAAATTCAAACCAACAGAAGGAGCTGTGGTTCCCCCTTCCTGAAAGCTGTGATAAAGGAGACATCCCACAACAGTTTGTGGTAACATCAACGGCTTGCTAAATACATTCAGCTACATTCACATAGGGCTTATTAAATTAGGGGAAGTTCTTAGTATTTAAACTAGCACTGAAGTGGAGGCTCACTGCTGGGAATTAAGTTTTACAAGGATTGATGTTCCATTTCTTTACTTGACCTCCATAAACCAAGTCTCAGCACTGGATGTAGAGGCCTTAAAATACCCATCCCTCTGCAGTGGTGTCGTTTTTGTCCGCAGCTGTAGGATTGAGCTGATTTCAAATAGCGATAGGTCCAGAACACTTGTTTCAAAGGAAAGTTTAAATTTATGATAAAATCAGAAGTTGCTGGCTTATTTTCATAAGCAGTACGATTCTACACCTCCAAAGATCAGACCACAGGGACAAATGTTTGCTTTAATATGCAGAGTGCTGTTCTTTATTGAAGAGAAAAACAACTCAGCAGTAGACATTTGTTAACTTAGTATGACTGAGACTGCATTATGGAAATACCATTCATTTGCAATTCTGCTATTGAATTTACTGTTTCCACTGTGCTCCCAACAATTTTTATATTCTAACTTCTAATAAATGCTTAAAATAACCTTTCTGTATTACAGACATTTCATTTCTTGAAAGGTACATACATCGGCATAGGTAGGATCAAGACTGCATCTGTGGTGATAACTTAAGCTGGGAAGATTAACAGCAGGACTCAAACTGCGTGTTGGTCACTGCCCCATGCAGCTCAGGATTGTCTCACATGCCTGAAGTGTCACGTTGCACAGCTCTTTGCTTTATAAAAGCCAGCTTTTGTGCCTTTGTTTTTTTTGAGATTGTTATTTAATTTATTTTAAACAGTATTACTGCGGCTCTACAAAGGCAGCTTGGAAGAATTTTTTGATTTAAAAAATAAATAAAAATGTATTACTGCTGCTGGTAACATACCTGTTACTCCTATATTCAGTAGCAAGGTAGGAAGCAAGGGAGTCTTTTGCATAAGAACCTTGACCAAAAATTCTTAAATCCTGCTACACTTCTAGTTATTTTTAATGAAGACATATGCTATGCAGAGTACAAGAAATATTTGGGATCCATATGATTTAAGTTCATTCTTCTCCAAAACATTGTTTTTAAATTGAGCGAGCACTCAGTGCTCAGTAGCACTACAACAAAGATATATTTCAACTTCAACATTTCTGAGCAGGAAAGAAGTATTTGGCATCTCAAAGTATGCTTCACAGGTCAATAGTGAAGGACAATATCATGCACGCAAGCTTCTCAGTCCCCAAGCTTAAGCTACAAGTGGTATACACTATACTCATCTCCACTTTCCAGTCGACGTGTTCATACATCGTAAGAAGTATCACATACACAGAAACCAAACCCCACGTCCTCCCCAGCCAAAAAGGTAGCCTGAAGAATCAATCTCACATCACAAGTCTGAAAAGTTGGTATTTTTCTCCAGTGGTATCACATGTTCTTTCAATTTCACTAAATGTACAGACACAATCTTAAAACAGTGTTTAGCACTGTCTGGGCAAGCATCCTCACAAGGTAGCTACAAAAGAGATATCTGCAAACACAAAAAACAATGAAGGGAACATGTTTAAACCCAAACCGAAATACCTGAATGCTGAAAGGCTCCCTTCGGTTTCCTATAAGCTATCATTTTACCCTCTTCAAAGAAAGGCTTTACAGAGCAATACAAGGCAGTTAAACTGAGAAGAGTTCTCATGGTTACGGTCCCAGCCTGCTTTGAATATTGTGTTTCCCAAACTCTTTGTCAGTGGAAACCAATTGCTTTTCTTGTCATGTGAATAAATCCCAGCAGGGCTGAGTAACGCTGACCTTGCCCCTTCCTTAAAATCAAGGGTCACCTTGGCTGACTGTAGGACTACACCTGTCACAGTAAGAAAAGAGTTGAATACACATCTCTGAGAAAATAATGCGGTTATTTTCACATCTGCCAAAAGCATTGCTATGAAACTACCGCAATAAAGACAACTTCTGTTAAAGCAGCATGTTCCAACGGGCCCCAAACAGGGTGACTGAAGAAGCTACAGAGGATGGGGGGATTATGACACCTCGAGAGGAAGTTCATCTCCAATATTCATTGTTACTCCCGTAACATCAAAATGTCAATCTGTCTTTAAACACAAGCTGAGTTTGCACTGCAATTAGTTTTCAAGTTGTAAATAAAGAATAATGTAGTCAACTGCCATCCATTTTGGACAGTAGGTGGGGGAAAGGGATTAGTAACAATTTAGAAATCTAGGTTTGCTACTCAGACTTTCCAAACCTCCCTAGAAACTACTGAGAACATCACTACTGCCTCCAGTTTTCAACTCGATCCTTCAGTTTTGGTTGGCGTCAGCAAATCAAACCCCAGGCCTACATAAGGGGCTGCTCCACTAAGGGCCAGCTTTCCAATGTCAGGCACTGCTACCCCAGAGGTTTCCCTTTGGTGTTTTCATAGGAAAACGGCAAGGCAAGAAAACAAAAGAACACAGAACAGTAACAGCAGAACCGCAGAGATGAGTTAGCTCAAGGTACAAAACACTTCACATCCCCACACCAGGGGCTCCTGCCTTCCTAAAGCTGCTGTTACAGCTTGACCTTAGGTTGGCATATCCACTCCCTTCCCTCTCAAGCCTTTTCTCTGCACCTAGCTGTGGCCTCTGGAAACTTTCCATGTCTGCAAGACAGCTGAATGCCATGCAAGCGTCCTGAAATGGCAGAGGAAACCAAGAGATGACTGCACAGCAGAGAGCAGAGCAGTAAGTCGTGTGGCACTGCAGAACTGCCACCGAGGCAGTAAGCTCACTTCTGAACTCACCTGGATGCCATTCGTTTAGTCAGGAATTAAGCTTAGCAAAATAAATTCTGGACTTAACTCAGCTTGCCGTCGGTCTTGCTAGGCCTGCTGGCAACCCTCCCATCTGCAGTCTGAGCTGGTTAGGCACAGCATTAGCTAGGCACAGCACATCTCCAAGGCCAAGAGGTTCCCATCTTTGCCCTCTGCTGGATGCTGCGGATAAAGCAATAAATGGCTTTTACAGGAATAACAGACTGAATATTACTGTGAATTTTAAAAGATCTTTTTTTTTTTCCCTCCTTCAGGCATTGTACTCGGAAGCTAAACACAAACAAAAACTAACTCAGAGGAAAGCACAATCAGTTTGTAAAGAAATCTGATGACTAAACAGCTTCCCTTACTTCATATCACGTCTTTCATACACACCTTAGCCAGCAGCTCCTTATCTACCATCTAAGTGAGCTCACAAAACAAAACAAAACGAACGAAAACAAAAAACCCCACAACCCTAAAAACAGGGGCAAGATTAATTTCAGCAACACCCACAAAAGACTCAGAGAAACATACTTTTATTGACTCAGTTTTATTGACTCATAATCAACAACTTTCCCTGGCAAAGACATTCCTCTGCAAGAACAAACTCCAGTTTTGTACTTTCTTTCAAAGTGTGCTTCTTAGTTTTAAGAGTAGGTTTTTTTTATGGCTATTCCTGAGATTGTGTGTTTAATCCTAACCATATCAAACTCTAAGGCCCCACCCAGACACATCAGATAAAGCATGAGACAGCAAGCCAAGCTCACCCTAGCAAGCAGTCTCTGGTAACAGATCAGATTTTAGACCCAGTAACAAGCTCAACAGCCCTCTGAAACAAGCTTGCACATGCCTGTTCCTTAACCGATTCGACGTTATTCAGAAAAAAATTTCTTGTGACAGAAATATAAAAGACCCCATTTGGATATACATCTTTTGTGCTTGTATGGTGTATTTAAACTGCCAGCCTCCTAGGAACGCCTAGAAAATATAGTCCAGTGTACAGGAGACAGTGGAAATAGTAAAGATCTACATTTACTTTAAAAAAAAAAAAATCAAGTAGTTTAAAGCTGATTGCTAAAGGCAATACCACCTCGTCACATTCAGTGACTTGATAGAACCTAAGAGATTAATATATATATATTAATTAAATCAGCACAAAAGAGCCTGAAATGCACTTCAGTTGATGTTATTTCCCTAAAAGCAGCTCAGAATGAGGTACTCAACATCTCATTCCTACAAGTCTACCTACATATACAGCTTCCCAGCTGTACCTCCAAAAGATTAAGTGCTTATAAAGTGAAACAGAAACACACTCTGTGTGTACCTAGTATGTACTTCAGTGTACCAATGGATCAGGATCTGTTTTCCTTTACTCTGCATGTTTATGCTGAACCTCTTCTATTAGTCTTTATTTGTACAAGCTTATTTTAAGCATCAAGCAAGAAACAGTACCAAGTGTTACTCTAAAACTTCACCGTGCCTCCACTGGCAAGCATTATGAATATTGTAAGAGTGGCCGGGCAGCTTCAGTACATTGCATTTGCATGGTACTTGCTTGGATGAGGATTAAATGCTTAACAAAAAGTGCAAAAAAAATCATAACAAGAAAGCTGCCTAGAAAGACTCCGACAACAGTAGCATAGACGTCTGCTCCCGAGAGTACAGGAACCTTTTCAGCAAGAATATATTTCACATTGTTGAATGAACCATTGTTTGGCAGGGGGGTAATACTGAGGAGATGGCACAACAAGGGGTACAAATCTGTAGAATTCATGGCTTCTCTGGTGACATTCTTTCTGAAAGCAGGCCCGACTGCCAAAAAAATTGGGTGCATTTCTTGTAAGTTGTTGTCATATCCGTGATTACCAACTAGAAATAAAAGAGAGGTAAAGGTCAATATTCTGAAGTTGCAAAGCAAGCACTGAACCTTTTCCCAAAACTAGCATAATGCAGGAAAGGAACAGCCATCCTCATTTCTTCTTGCAGAGGTTTAATAGAAAAATTTGGTCAACACCACAAATATCCCTTAGTAAATATCAGGTCATAGAAACATACACAGAAGACGCCTTAAAAGAGACTTAAGAGCTTATTAAAATAAATAAACAAAGTTCACATGGCAGTAATTGTACTTTCAATGGCATCCTACACCCAACTATCCTCAATTTTGGTCAAGGAAAAACGCTCACTTTGCAAGTGGACCAGTTCTCTTCGAAAAGTCCACGTAGAGAGAGGTTGGTTGATTCAGCAGCGGACAGACCGTAGGTCCTGACTGTTTTGACACCCTAACCAGTTTTGTGCACCGCCTGCCCATCAACAAGGAAAAAGTTCGTGGATCTCTAGTGCTTTTTCCTTGCAGAGGCTCTAAAACCTCTGAACAGAAACCTCTGTGCAGTAACAAACAGCTGCTTTCATCAGCTATGGAGCAGCTGAAAAACTCAGTTGTCTTTCAAGCTTCATAACCTCAGCAGCAAATTTTAAACAGATTTCAGTTAAGAACTTGCATAACTATGTAATAACAATATTGGAAGCCTCTTCTTGGACTTCTAGTGAAACCACTTAAGAAACTTGACTATTTGGAGCATCACTGGACATCTTCAGCACTTTGTTCACATTTAAGGACGAGGTTCTTTCAGCTTTTCAGTGGAAATGGTATGTATTCCCTGTAACATGTCACAGATCCGGCCTTCCCGTGACACTTATATCAATCCTTTCCAGCTACCTAAAGTTAACAGCTTACTGTCTCCGTTCCAACTACAATGGATCTCAAAACCCCAAGGTGAAGAACGTGACGGTGAAGTATTTGGTTGTTTTTGTGTGTGTGTGTGTGGTTTTTTTTTTTTTCTCCTCAAAATCACCTAGAAGACATATTAATCTTTAAGGTAAATGACTGTACAGTGTCTATCAACTTTTTCTAGAAATAGAACAAGGCTGCTCTAAGAGTAGACATCCACAAAAGCCGAGGACTTTCAGAAAATATTCTTGCATTTCCAACCTAACCTTTCTCCAATAGCTCAGTACTCCCAAATAAACACTATTCATCCTTGACAAGTTCCGTTACAACCTCTTTCATTTTCTCAGAAAGAGCTCATCAGCCTGCTAGATCTCACAGGAAGACCTCAAGTTATGTGGTCACTAAACCACTTGAATGATCTTATCTCATTAAATTTAACTTTTTGAAAGACTAAGTCCAGTTCCCTCCCCCTTAACAGTAGTGTACTTCCTACCCCATCGGGGAAAATACGTATTTATATCTATCTTTATAAATTAAATACGTAATTATATAACTATATAAATTATATATACTTAGCTTTGCAATTTCTCCTCCCACTCTTTAAAAAAAAAAAAAAAAAAAGCATTGGTTGAGGTTGGGAGAGAAAGTACTATGTAAGGTTTCCGACTAGGAAGATAACACTGTAAAGACAGAATACTTACATTGAAAACCATCAGACTTATTGAATACAATTTCCCATCCTTTATCAGCCACAGCTAAGATTGGCTGAATTTTATGGTTGTGTTTGTAGTGGAATCTATCTGGAATCTGCTCCTTTTTATAAACAGTCATGCTGGGATGAGCACTGGCCAGAGCTTCATATACTTCATCCAGTTTGCCTTCAAACAAACAAACAAAAAAACACCAAAAGACAAAACTATCAATACGTTTACTAAAATCATCACTACTTTAAACACAGCTGTCAGGAGAAAGAAAAGGACAAAATGCACTTCCCCAGAGAGTACTGTTAGTTCCTTGCCTTTAAAGTGCCAAATAGAGGTGTCACCTTGTTTCTTAATTTGCTTATTTCTGCTTTCTGAACTTTGCTTTCCAGTAAAAGTCAGTGAGCATGCAGGGTGCAGCAGCACAAGCTGGGATGCCAGCACACAGAAAGGAGAAACCAAGACACAGCCAGAACATAAAAACAAGTCCAGGAATTTGTTTATTGGTGCAAACTTCTCCCCCCCCGCCCCCTAACATTTAAGCATAGATTCCCACTGAGGATTGTGCAGTGGTTTCAGTAAGAAGCCTGTTGCATATCAGCACAGAACCTCAGCTGTGTGCTATTTAAACACCTTGAGCTACACCAATGCACAACCCACACCTCTGAGTTCACAGCTGCTCCCTGCAGACCAGCTGCAGTGCTTCAAGGTCTGAAGCAGGGCTGTAAGACATCCACATTGTCCCTGTGACCCATAGGGATGTTTTCAGCAGCTGAGTGGGATTTAGGCCCATCCTGTCACTTTGACCTACCATTTCTAGCTAGTCCTGCCTTCAGACCCAGCTGTGCACCCTGTAAACTGAAAATAGTTTAATGTGTAAGGTTTCTTATCTCAAACTGGCATAAAATGAGAATCACCAAACTTAAGAAACACAATAAAGGTCAAAGTGAGGCAGCATAAATTCTGATATAATAGACACTAGCTACAGCAATGAGGAAAGGACTCCATCCTCGTACTTCCAGGACTACATCAGTAACAAAATTAGTTTACCTATGCCAGTCCTCTGTATGAAGTAATCAGGAAGAGAAGCCCAAAATATAAGAAACTGTGTCATTACACTAATTTAGTTATTTGAATTAATATATTTATATTCGATGCAAGAAAAAGCCAGCATTGCCACCTGTGCTATTGGTACCACCTTCACAAACATTCACGTAGTTAACTCAGCACAGACCAATACACTGGAATGGTTAAATGGTTATTTTAATTCATTTCCCTGGGGAAAAAATACACAGCCAGACAGTTAAAGTAGCAGAAATCTCTGCATTTTTAAGCATTCAAAATTTTTCTGAATGTCTTACTAAGCTTTATCATTCCCTTGGTTTAAGCAAGGCAAAAGAAATAACTGTGATGAAAAAAAAAATGAGACCTATGTACTTAAGTATATTTCACGGTTAAAGTGAGAATGAATCATACTGTTTTACAATAAAATCACGGTTAGCAAAGCGGAAAGTAGTAATTTGAGCTGTGCTCAAAACTAATTCTTGCTTACTGTTAGTGTATAATAGGTAACTGAACCTCTGGGCAAAAAACAAATCCAGCTTATTTATGAAATCCATTGAAATAGCTTTTTGTTTTGTTTTGTTTTGTTTTTCTCTTTTTATACACTATTCTGTCATCTGATTGCTCCTTAAAGAGATACTTTTTTTTTTTTTTCTTAAAAAAAAAAAAAAAGCATTTTACTGGATGGGAGAATCATTATGTATCAAGTTCTCATTTACCACATTAGGGATGCTTCAGCACTAACCTTTACTTTTACAATAGCTCCTTTATTCGGTAGTGAGAACATTCTGGTCAGCACTACCAAGTTTGCATCCACTAGGATGGAGTTCTCGAACTCTGCTCTTCTGTCACCACCGAGAGAAACAGCGCCCAGCTACGAGCACGCAAGTGTGCTTAGGCTGCAAATGAATCTCATTTTGCAAACTCCCACACTGACATTTTAGTCTGCATCAGTAAAGGACTATTATTCAAACTAAAAATGACAGCAGCAGGCACTTGTTTACGCATTTAAAGGTCACTTAAGTTCACAAAGTACTCTCCCTGCTGGTGCATTAAATGCTGCATGCTATCCATTAGTGATGCAAATGTTAAACAAATCTTAAAACACACCTTTTCAGAAGGCCATCTTATAACTCAACTTCCAAATTAGTGCCCCTGCCTATGTGAAAAATGCTCTTCTCCAGGCTAATGCATTAGCCCCACACAGTAATATCTTTTGATCATAGAATAATTAAGGTTGGGAAAGACCTCTAAGATCATCTAGTCCAAGCTCTAACCTAGTACCAAAGTCCACCACTAAACCATGATACTAAGCTCTACATCTACACGTTTCTTGAAGGCCTCCAGGGATGGGGACTCAACCACTGCCCTGGGCAGCCTGTTCCAATGCTATACAACCCTTTCAGTAAAGAAATTTCTCCTAATATCCAACCTAAACCTCCCCTGGTGCAAGTTGAGGCCATTTCCCTTCGTCTTACCGCTTGGAATCAAAATAAAGAGCAGCACCTCTACATCAGGAAGATTGAACAAACAACTGGCACTTCAGCAATCCTTCAATGACTGCAACCAGACTTCTGGTTTTGATTCCACCAGTACTCTTGTTCAACATTATCAGAGTAAAAATGATATGAACGTAACTGTCTCTTCAGCATGACAAGAGGAAAAAAAAACTGAAGTGAACTGCAATAGCTTGTAAGTATCAATCAAATAGCTAACACAGGCTTTCTATTGATTGAAGGTCACCATCTGGTCTCAGTTTACTGTCTGAGTTATAAATCTAGTTCTTCATCTATGGCTTTAGCATCTTGATGTAAGGGAAGACACGTAACATTCTGTGGCTATCCATCCGGAATGCCATTCATCCCTGATAGCACCATGAGATCATCTTACTTCTCGTAAGGCCTAAAGGATATGTGGCAGTATTACTCACACGCAGATTTGCTCACTTTCCATTTTAGAAAGTTAATCCAGGCTTTTGACAGAGCTATCAAAAATAACAAGGCAGTGATGCTGCAAATACTCCTTGTTCAAGGGTGATGCCCTATCAGCATCAGTGCTGCTACTACCACTTCAGTTAAGGAAAAAGCCTGTAAAGTTCTAATGCTCAGTATTTCCTTCTGAGAATTTTAGTGCTACAGCTCCTACCTTCTTTTGGCAAAATAGCTACTGCAGGAGAGTGGTCAATGACTCGATAGAGCTCTCTGTTCACATACTGATCAAGCTCAATGAGCCGCTCTGAGGATGACTGTGACATCCCATGGTCACTCGTGATTATGACATTTACCACATTCCACAGCTTCGCTTTCTTCAGTTCAAACATCAGGTATCCCAGCTTCTTGTCAATATCACTAATTATCGGTCCCATAAGTGGATTTTCTGGGCCCAGAACATGGCTTATCTCATCAGGCTGTTCCCAGTAGAGCAGACCAAAATTTATGGGTTCTTCCAATTTAAACCAGCCGATAAGCCTAGCAACTCTGTCTTCAAATGAAACAGATTCATTGTAGGGCATGTAATAGGTCGGAAAGACTCCACGTATTTTCACATCCGTTCCAGGCCACATAGCTGCTCCGGTTTTATGTCCTTCCATCTGGTTTGTTACCCATATCGGGCTGGCTTCTTCCCAGAACTTGGAATTATAGATCCCACCTTCCCGAATGGAGCTATCCATGTTGTTCACAGAGAAAGTTTCATTCAGAATAGGGTCATACATCTCATTAGCAACTATACCATGGCTTTCTGCATAGAGACCTGTCACCATTGTATAGTGATTAGGATACGTTTTCGTTATGAACACGTTAGTGACCTGTTTAACGTGAACACCATTCTCCATGGCATAATGAAAATTGGGAGTTGAGACTTTATAGATGTAATCCCATCGAAATCCATCAAAAGATACCAGCAACACCTTGGGATGGTCTGGCTGCAGAGAGAAAGCACTTGGAAGAAATAGTAAGCAAGTCACCAGGACTCTCCAACAGCAGTTCACGGCTATGCTGGAAGGTGTTCTTCCCCTCTTCTGAGGCAACATGGCACCTGCCGGGTAAAAACAGAAGGTTTATTTGCATTGACCTGTTTGTCAAAGCCATGACAGTTTAAGAATGATTAGCTAAAATATTCCTTATATATGCATACCGCTTGCCTTACTAACACTGGGAACTCCAAACATAGGAACAAGACCATTTATTTAACAGTTAATGATATCCTAATTTCTGAGATGGAATAGTAAGACATTTGCTGAATGAAATACAGTTCACAAAGAAACTTCCTTATGAACACCACCACCACCCATCTTCCTCCTTTCTTCCCCATGCTCCCAATATACCAGAACTTCTGCTCTTACCACTTGACAATTCTAAAGTATTTTCCGTATCCAAAGTTGTGAGAAACTGTCCTATGAGAAAGCTTCTGCTTGAAAAAGTTTAAGATGTAAACAGGGGCAGTTCTCACCTTGAGAATACCAAAGTCCATTACCACCAGAACTTTATAACCCTCATATAAAACCTTGGGGCATTTCTTCTCTTGCACAAGTGCGGCAGCAGGCACGCTAGCATCACCTGGTAACACGGCAGGCAGGAGCAGAAGTACACGCTGACTGCACAGCTCCCATCAGGGAGGGGTTCCCAGCTAGAAGCCACTGCAACTTCTCAGCCCCAACACCCTGTATGGGATTGCCAAGTGTGTGTGGTACAATTTATAATGGGGAAGTGAGCAAGCAAGCTTTGCATTTCAGACACAACTGTACAGCAAATAAAGGATTTTGTGGCTTAAAAGGTGTCAGATCTGTCTGTTAGACAAGCAAATAGCATGAACATCATATTCCCAACATTTTATCTCATCTCTAACCTGATTGTAGCTTCCCTGTGTAACCGGGCTCTTCATGATCAACTAGTTTGGATGCTTCCTACCCTACTGCAGATAGCAGTACAGATAGCATTACAAACAAGAATGTACACAGGTCATACAAGTCAGGGTGCAGTTTAAGTCCTTACAATTAACCACTTCGGTCTCCGAATGGATTGGGAAGAAGTGGTTGAAACAGTCAATAGTATTTTAGATGGCTCACCACTGTACTACGTCTTTCAAGCAAGCATAAATCCCATCACTCATCTGTTCCAGTCAAACACCACTACTAGCTGAGGGCAAAAGCAGCAAGAAAAGTATGGCAGGAAACAAGACCAATGATGCAAATTTTTGCGGGGGACAGTGACCACTAGACTCCGTACCCTAAAGCATTTGCTCCCTAGATAGAAATGCAGCACTAATTCCTATCATGTGACTCAAGGATATTGACTAATCTTATCTATGATTGGCATTCATTATCTAATAGCATGATATAGTCCGATACATAATTTCATATCAATTAAATTGATCTCCACCGCAGTATTAAGGGTTGTATTTCCTGCCTCAGGTTCCCCCAACTCTTCCCAAACATGCTCTTTTCAAAACTCAGTTACCTAACTCAAAGCAAGGACATATTCCCTGTAAGAACACTCAAGCAGGAGGATTTCCCTATCCATAACTAACCTAAAATTTCTTGCTGATGAAAAGTGTGTTCCCTACTTCTTGCTCAGCAGCATCATTTAACCACAAGACCAGATACTGTTCTATCTAATCCTGCACATGAACTTTACTCATACTACACACAGTTCCCTTGAATTTCCCATTTGTCAGCAATCCTTTTGAACCAGTCACTACTGAAATTCAGCTAGAAACCAGTGACTGTGCCACTCAATACACCAGTGTGCTACCCAATAATTCTGCATGAATATTCTGGGTGCATACATACCCTGGTTAATATGAAAAGTCACAGTTTAACAGGCACCTGGATATTACTACAAAGATGGAAAAGTGTTTCTCATTTTGGTAGAACACAAGATATACTCCATTGGCTCTCATTCCCCAGCTAAATCTCTCCCCCTATGCATGCCCTGACTGGCATGTCTCTTGAAATCCTAGCCTGGAGCCCTGCTAAGAACAAACTGACCCTTCAGAGGCATATTCCTGCTGCTGGCCCGCACCGCAGACCCGAAGGCAACAGAATCACAGAATCACAGAATCACAGAATCACAGAATCATAAAGGTTGGAAAAGCCCTCCAAGATCATCTGCTCCAACCATCCCCCTACCACCAATGTCACCCACTAAACCATGTCCCTAAGCACCACATCCAACCTTTCCTTGAACACCCCCAGGGACGGTGACTCCACCACCTCCCTGGGCAACCCGTCCCAATGCCTGACTGCTCTTTCTGAGAAGAAATGTCTCCTCACTTCCAACCTGAACCTCCCCTGGCACAACTTGAGGCCATGCCCTGTAGTCCTGTCACTAGTTACCTGTGAGAAGAGGCCGACCCCCAGCTCCCCACACCTTCCTTTCAGGCAGTTGCAGAGATCAGTAAGGCCTCCTGTGAGCCTCCTCTTCTCCAGACCAAACACCCCCAGTCCCCTCAGCCACGCCTCACAGGACTTGTGCTCCAGGCCCTTCACCAGCTTCGTAGCCCTGCTCTGGGCACACTCCAGGGCCTCGATGTCCTTCTGGTAGTGAGGGGCCCAAAGCTGAAGACAGTACATGTGCGGCCTCACCAGAGCAGAGTACAGGGGGACAATCACCTCCCTGCTCCTGCTGGCTACACTATCCCTGATACAACCAGGATGCTGTTAGCCTTCTTGGCCACCTGGGCACACTTCTGGATCATGTTCAGGTGAGCATCAGTCAGCACCCCCAGAGCCTTCTCCTCTGCACTGTTTTCCAGCCACTCTCCCCCAAGCCTGTAGTGCTGCATGGGGTTGTTGTGACCAAAGTGCAAGGCCCGCGGGGCACTTAGCCACGTTGAACCTCACTGGCCTCTGCAAGACAGAACTGCCCAGTCTCACTCCCTGCAGGACTTCTTTCAGCTGGAGCTCCAAGAGGACGGGGTGCACATGCTTGGGGCCCATTCGCCCTCACCTCCCCCTGCCCCATGAAGCCTATTGGATGGCTGAGCTGCAAGTCCCCATTCTAGGGAGGGACAGGCACAAATTGAACCCCTCACAAGAGAAACTGGGGCCACACTTCCGAGCTTTCCACTTCAAGGTGCCAGCGCCCGGGGGAGCTCAGGCCCCTTGGGGCTGCTGGGCCTGGAGCAGAGGAGGCTCCGGGGGTGCTCCCCCATGGCCGTCAGTACCCGCAGGGAGGTGCGGAGAGGCCGGAGCCGGGCTCTGCTCAGCGGTGCCCAGGGCCGGGCCCAGAGGCCCCGGGCCCAGCCTGGAGCCCCGGCGGCTCCCCCTGCCCCTCAGGCAGCACTGCTGGGCTGGGCGGGTGCCGGAGCCCTGGCACGGGCTGCCCCGAGAGGGGCCGGGGGCTGCTCCTTGGAGAGCTCCCCGAGCCCAGGGACGTGGGGCTGGGCACCCTGCTGGGGCGGAGGGGGGACAGGGGCACCCAGGCGTGCGCCCAGCCTCAGCCATGCCCTGATACGAGCTCACAGCATGCTGGCACTGCCACAGGGGACGGGGGGGGGCAGCCCTGTGGCCCTGCCAAGATGGCAGAGCAGGGAGCACCCTGTCATTCACCATCATGTGTGCGAATTAGTGCCTTCGCCCCATGACTCCTTCTTTCCCCCCCTCTCTGCAGATGCCTGCTGTGCCAGGCTGTACCCAAGGCAGCGGCAGCTTTGCCTGGCCGCGCTGCGCTGCTGTGTCCTCACGTCTCGATTTTCTCCACCTTTCAGGAGCCCAGACTTCTGTGATGCCAGCACAGGGCCAAAGGCGGGGATGTTGAGGGTTACGGTGCCAGGACGTCCCGTGGCATTACTTTCAGTAAACAAGGACCCAACCCAAGCTAGCTGTACTTTGAACTGACTGTAAATGCAAGAAGTAAAATTTGCTTTCAGTTTCTAGATGTCTGCAAGTGCTTCTTCAGTTGGGAAAAAAAAAAAAAAAGTTTTAATCCAGGTGTTTTTCTGCCTTTTTTTTTTTTTTTCTCCTTTTCTCCTCTTATATTCTGAGGCTCTAAATTTTCTATTTTTGTTCAGGCAGATATATACTTTTTCCCATGTTGTGATGTTCAAGACCCATAACCATGCCCTGGAATGTAGAGGAAAATAAGTTTATTCTCTTAATCTCTCTAGAAACTGAACTGAAGGGGTATCCCATCTTTACTATTTGAGGATCTGTACTATGTAGAGGTTCAAACCCCAAACCTTGCATATCTGCACATAAATCTCATCCTGCTTCACAGCAGGATGTGGCTTCATGGCAGGTGGTAGGAAACTATTATAGTTTTCACTCATGCGTAGGAACATGCTACTTCTTAACCACTTTATAGCTGGCACTGCTTAATTTATATGCCTTTCTAGTTGCAAACAAGCAAAGAAGACACTTTTTTGTTGTTGTGGTGGTTTGGAGTCTTTTTTTTTTTTTTTGATTAGTCCGCACAGGATGAACTTGCTTTTTTGTTGGTGGTAAACCTACTGGAGGCTTCTGATCTCCAGTGCTCCGTTATTAATAACGTGGCAGAAAAGGGTTGCATACAGGGCTGTAATCCAGGTAAGTTTCTGGCTTTCTCCCCTCCTTTTTGTGTAAAGTTAGGGCTTGGCTTCATGAACTTGCGATGATTGAGCTGGCCAGGCTCATGCAGTAACAGGCTCGCTCAAGCCTGGGGCAGTGGCAATGTCTGGTCATTGTACCTAACCATTTTAAACAAGGCTGATACCTTCCTCCACTTAGAGCCAGCTCTAAGAATTATAGTAAGGGACAAGGATCTTTTGTTTTCTAAATATATATATATATCTATATATATTTAATTCCTTGTTGCTGTTGTTTTGCTAAAGATACGAGGCAGACTAGCAGAAAACTGTAAATACGTACTGCAGCTTGCATTGGCAGGAGCTGTATACATGAGGCTTTTGTACATGGGAAACTGAATTAGACCTTACCTGTTGCATGAAGCTCAGCATCCGATTCCTGACAGTGATCTGACAACAGAAGCTTCAGAGAAAGGGGTAAAAAGGAAAAAGACATTATAAAACTGCACCTGTGTGTACCGTGTATATTGAAATCTCGTTGCAATGTGCTGTCTCCCATTGTTGCTCTGATTAACAAGGAAAAATAGCACTCACATTCACTGTTAGTTCAACTTGAATTTTGGCCTTCCATCACTCAGATCAAGGGGTCTGGGACACTGCAGTAGTGACCTGCACACTTCGGCAGTGGCTGGAGTTAGTCACTAGACGTACAGGTTTATATGGATTTAAGGTATTGTTCTGAATACCTGGAAATAGTAGTACTTGTCTTGGATGCAAGAAATAAATCATCCGCTTAATACTTACAAAATGAAAATAAAGCATAGACGAGTCTGCTAATTCCACCAAAATGTTTAATACCATAATAGATTTTCACTGAAGTACAGAGCTAATGTGAATATTTGTACAAAATATGTGGTTAAAAATAGTATTGATTTATAATATATACAGATATGTCACATCTGTGTCAGAAATGCAGACACTTGAATGAGAACATGATTAATGTTTTTAAATCTACAACAACATACATGAAATATTTCTGCAGCTACCCACAGTAGGACAAGTTGCCAAGTCGACACTTAAGGACCCATCCGTCATTACAGATGACGTTCCTTTCAAAAGTTTCTGAACAAAAACTCTGCTCCAGAATGGATTCAGAACATTCACCTCCATTAACCTAACAGTGAAGAGAACACATCTCTCTGACACTAATGCGGACACGACTTTCTCATACGAGATTAATGATCGGTTACAATGATTTATTAAAACAAGGCTGCTGTTCTGGTGTGTGATAACAGAGAAGTTTAATCCTTGGTGGATGCTCTTACTGAGGTGAGTGAGGAAGCCCCTGGCTCAGGGACAGCAATGGGCCCTTCTTAATACAGCTCTCAATACATGGATTTAAATCCTGAAGTCTGTCTTAAGGTCCTGAATGCCTTCATTTTCCATTAACTTTGAGGCTGCTCAGCACTTTTCATCCTTACTCTAGCAAGAATCTCACCAACAAATGTCCCAGATTCTAGGATTTGTAGCCACTGCTCCAGTGCCCAATCCTGTAGTAAAAGGATCCACAGATGACTCATACCGCAGCCCCAGAAGCTCTGTGTAGCAACTAACAAGTTGACAAAAGGGGGAAGAGATGAATTAAGATGTGTTTTTTTTTGTTTGTTGTTGTTTTTTAAATGCTTTCTGAGCATCTCTGCAGTGAAGACAGTTCGGGGCTCTTGCCTTTGCATGAGGAGTGCTGCCGCTATTCTGCCTCCAACAGTGCAAGCTCCCCTCCCCTCCAAGCCAAGTACACCTGACATGTCAAAAGGCATGTGGGAAAGAGCTTTTACAACACTTCCTCCCTTGTAATTTTACCCCTAAATGCAGCAGTCTAAATGTATTTAAAAATAGAGCACAGTTCACTTTAGAAAAAGAGTTTCCTTTTAAGAGGAGGCTAGAATAATGAAAACCACTGAACTTCCTCCCAGATGTGCTAAAACAAGAAAAGCCACATCTTGGTTTGGTTTGGTTTGGGTCTTTTTTCTAACACAACTAGTTATTCAAGAAGAGTTGCACGAGCATGAGCGTGAGGGTCTGTCTAGGACTTCACTCCATACCTGGTTTTGCTTTGTGGTACAACAGAACTAAATGTGATTTCTTGGGCAGAAGGGAATCGAGGAATTGCAGAGGTCTTAAATTCATACTAATAAATGATAGAAAGTAAAAAGTGGCTAAATGCTTAGTGTTAAAATGTACACACTGAAGAAGCAAAAATAAATTCAGTAAAGATTGCTTAGAGGAGGCAATCTAAAAGCACTCTGATCAGGGTATCTGTAAGAGCTTACTTGTCTCCCCTCATCCACAGTCAGCTGGTTCCAGTCCCCCAGATCCATGACAGATACTGCCTTCCCTTCAAGCAAGCTGTTTCAGTAAGTCTATTGGTAGTCCTACCTACAGATTTCATCGCTGGGCAGTAAAGTAATGAAGGACTCAGCCCCTGTGAGCTGCTGAATCCATTTGAAAAAGCTGGGCTGATCATCAGGAGGTGAGCTGATAACTACAGACCCCATTACAGAGCTGTAGTGTGGACTCCGGACCTTCAACACATTCTGAACTCACCACTTCTCTTGCTTTGACCCTAACTTTAGGACAAAAAATAAGTAAAATAAATGGTTGTACAAGGAACAGCAATAGCCACGCTACCAGTAATGAAGTAATGAAGTCTACGGAGCTTCCGCTGTTAAGCAGTCAAGGCATGAGCCATGCAAGCGCCAGGCCCCTGCTGCAGCTGGGAGAAATACCTCCAGCTCCCATTATTCGGTGTCATGCAGGATTAGGTTGCACGTTATCACTTGCATGCCCAAATGCCTGGTATAAATAAATACTGCCTATTTGTGGGTACAAATTAAGTGCGTACCGAAGCCATAAGCATACAGCCATAATTTTCTTGAAGCTGTTTGAGCTCCTTTGGCCACGCAGCTCCCTACTGCTTACAACTGAAGCCTTGAAACTTATTTCCAGGTGTTGCATCCAGTACCAAGCAAGACGGAGAAGCCACGATCAGCACGTAGGCAATGCAAGATTTCAGTCCCATCCGATACAGAACCTTACAGTGGTTGGGGAAAACTCATCTGTTGCTCAAACGTGAAGAATAATCAGGCCTTCTACGGTGCCTTTTATCTCTAAAGGACTCCATAAAGAGTCAACTATTAACACTTGTTCTAATCAAAACACATATTAAGGCCTGTCCTTTCAAAAGGAATCAGTGAGCTTAGGGTTTACTTTTCCAATGAGATGTCTTCAAGAAATCTAATTTGCAGAGTCATGAATAATGATCCCTTGAGAAACTGGGTCTTTTCAGCTGGACACCCAGATTTTTTATTTTTTCTCTAAGTGCGGGTCGTCATAAGATCAAATATAAGAACTTCATGAGCGGGTTACTCAACAAACTCATCTCCTGCTTTCCAATCGTTTGGAAGATCCACTACAAATTAACACAAGACACTATAAAGAGTGACTTCCAATTTTTATAACGACTAATGCTAACAACTTTTCCCACAGCCTCGGCGTTAGTTGGATGCCATGTTCCTTAGTCAAACACTCCTGCCCACTGTATTTATCATTCTTTAGCACAGAAAGAGCCCCTTTGTCTGCCAGAGATGTGCTTTTCTCACCCGGGACCGTGCTGTATTCTTTGTTAGCATACACGCAGCCAAATCCACAGCGAACCAGTGCAAGTTCACACGACTCAGTGAAACTGCAGCAGTTTAAAATGGAATGGGCATGCCCTGCCAATCACAGGGCTATTTTGCCCCCTAATTTTTTAATTTCAACTGAAACGGAGTTTGACCTCTGTCAAACATTTCAGCCATTTCAGTTCTACCAATTAAGAGGGCAGTGGCATGTATCACCCTAGTCAGTTTAACGCGGTTTACGTCTTGTAGATGCTGCTTTTCAAAATGCCAGCACAAACAGAACACGAAAATATCGTTGCCATATTTATTTTTTAAACTAAGCTCTGAATTATACAAGTGTAAAAGTGGTTAATTAGCCAATAGCTTTTTAACACTCCTATAAAACATGACTAAATAGAATACTTCGATAGTATGTACAGCGTAATGGAGAAGCTAACGTGATTTGTCACAGTGCTCGGACGTACCACTGTAATTGGGTCTTGCAGGACGGTTGTCACTTACTCTGTACAAAGAACAGTCTTTTTGCAGAAAGCTTTTTCGCTGCTGCTGAGTGTGGGGGGAAAAAGAGCAAAATAAAAACAACCTCTTCACCCCCTCCCAAGACAATTTACAGCCAATAACTGTTAAAGAAATGGACTGCAATTTATCTATTGGGCACATTTTTAGAATATAAAGGATGTTACAGTAAATATGCCTGTACTCTTGCTAAGGGATGCTCTTGCCGTGTTTTCTTGATGAAAACAAAGTGTAGGTGAGTCGTACAGCTGGGCTGGGAAGGGGGTGTTGTATTAGCTTATGTCCAAAAATCAAGGCCACAGAAATTCCGTATCCTTCTGATCTGAAAATGAAAAAGCAGATTCCAACACGCCCTTTCTCTGTGCATTTTAAATGTTTCCGTGCTGTTAGCTGTACTGAGGAAGTCATTGGCAATTCCTGCTTTCATTTCCAGCCAGCAGCAGCAGCCACCCAGCAGAGGGCCCCAGCACATCGCTGCCCGGGCTCGGGAAGGGAAATTAAAGAGATGTCAGCTATGTCACCGTGCACCACAGGCTGCAATGTAACACAGATTTCACTCCCATTTATATTGCTACAGGAGAGTACTTCAGCACTGTGGACACCCTAGGAAAAGTGCAAGTCACAGGGACTGAGCTGGTAGATGCTACACAGGAGAAGATTCCCCCCGAAGTGGGGGCTGTGTCTATGAATTACTGAATTAAATAGGACATTTATTTTCCCAGATGGTCAGCATTTTTCTGAAGGAAGCCTTTCGTACCAGACAAGAAACAGCTGTTAGCAAAATACCAGGTTCTCTTCAGAGAGTCACAAATGCTGTTACTTTTAGGATAGGGCCATAATTTTTTTAGGTATTGTGGAATAATCTGTGATGACCATGTTTAACCGTATAACGGTGAGATATAAACATTTATCATTATTACAACAGGCTTCTGCATTTTCAGGCTTGTAACTGCGTTTCTGTTCCTGTGCTTTAATCAATAAAGCTATGTTCTGCTCCCTCCTGGGTAGTGCTACATAGTTTATGAAGAGTAGTCATTGAATCGGACCTGTTTTTAAACCTGTCTGTAAATGCACTTTTGGGAAAGAACATTTAAAACCCAGTGCTTTTTTTGCAGTGTAGTTTTACATCACTGGAGGCCAAATTCCACAGTTCAGAACCAAATCTCTCCAAAGTTTGAGTACATGGATATAAGGACTAGATTCAGCCCTGACATTTTTACATGTAAAAAACCTAAAGTATCGACTTTGGAGAAGATCTCTGGTCACTGACATCAGTTGAGGATGTGGCCAAGAATTTCTTTCATACAGCACGTATCAACAAAAAAATCTTAAGCATTTAGATCTTACTGTGTTTGTATTAGTCTAAAACCAATGGAGTTCAGCGTTCTGTATGTTCTCAAACCAGACAGTGGTGTTACTCCTGAAATACCGCAGGTGGCCTATGAAGGTATCTTCGATAGGAACATCAAATTCGAGTCCTAGGACAATCAGTAACAAATGATTTATTTAAATCAATTCTAAGTGCAGCACTGAAAAATAATCCAAGTGACACCTCTAAGGAGATACTTGAAGACAACTTTACTCAGATATCATGGAGATACTAAAGCCCCGTTTTGGTTCAGCCTCTGCTGTATTTAACGTGCTTCTATTAGTGTAACACACACACGACGATGTCCATAAAGTATTAACAGTTATCACGTTATAGATACACGCTAAGTAAAGCACTAACTTCAACAGGAATATTTCAGGGGGCTGTGGTGGTCAGAGAATAAACTATATGAGAACGGAAAGTCCTTACTTCTCAAAATGTCCTCCCCATGCAAGATCGAGAATGGCATCTCCTGTCGCCACTGATAAAGCAACACACTTTTCTTCTTGGAAGTACTGCAGAGCCAATAAATACCACGACAAGGGTGACTTGACCTTTCCGCAGCTTGTAGCCTCACTAAGGAGGGAAAGGAACCCTCCCTCAGGACACTGATCGTTAGGTTTCATGAGAAAAATCTTGATTACGGAGCCTAAGCTGACTTTTCCGATCCTAGAGTGAGCTTCCAAGATTTATATGCTTATTTTAACTTGTAAAAGACTTTAAACCTTGGAATCTCACTGTGCCATTTTATAGTCACTTTCGGGAGTACAGCTGCAGCTAATTAGCTTAAAAATCCCACTGTATCTTACACATATGCTCAATTTTCTGCAGTATTAATTTCAGTGGAACTACTCATGTGCATAAATTAAGCGCATGCTTAAGTATATGCAAAATCTGAGCTCAAATGTCTAGAAAATATGTTCTCAAAATGACAAATACACATGAAAAAAAAAATCATCATGGAAGGTCTACCAGACAGGGAATCCAGCATCTGTCTGCCGTTGGCCATGATGAAAACACAGAACAATTTCTGTAACCCAGTATACATTGCAAGTGAAAGAAACATGCAGGACAGAGTGAAGAAAGGGGACTCGATTGCATGCAGTCTAATTTCAAGTGTGTAATTATGGTCCTGTTTTCTTTGGCCTAAAAAAAAAAAAAAAAGGAAAGAAAAGAAAAAGAAAAACGAAAGAACACCAACTAACCTCTCCTCACCTCCACAAACCCAAACTGTATACAGCTCAAGAAGGGCTTTAAAGCACAGGAAACGGGGAGGGGAAAGGACTGATTATTAGGGATGTACAAGTAATTACCACGTTTCAGGGCTATTCAACACACCACTAGGAAAGCATTCAGCCTTAATCATTACTGGAACTTACAGCTATGACAGAGAGCAATGAATCCCATCTTAAATGAGCAGACAGGTTCTCTTTCTTCCTCAAACTCAGAGAGAAGTACCACTCAGACCTTTATGGAAGATAAAATGACAATCCTTACTGATATTCTGTCTCCCCCCTCCTTAGAGAGAGAGACTGAAAGACACCAAACCCTTCAGCAAGCTGCTGCCTCTCCCCTCAGCCCAGAGACCTCTGTGCCACATCCCTACCACCGTTACAGACCGCTTCACTCTACAGCTGTTGGTGGAAGAGGGCATTTTTCTGTTTCTAAAAAGGTTGCAAGGATAATATTCCTTAAAAAAAAAAAATCCAGGGGGTTGAAAGGCCACCAAACTGCTAGATTAAAAACAATTCACTCCCCTTAAAAAAAAAAGAAAAAAAGGAAAAAAAAAAACCTGAGGTCTGCTGGGAAACTGAGGGCAGAGAAGCAGGCTCCTTGATGAAGGGCAGCAGCAAGTATTCTGGGAGTTTCAATATCAAGCCTGATACCAGCCTAATCACCCACCGCGACCGATCTCTCTGGTGGTGGCATTTCAGCATGCAAATTATAGCTGTGGAAAATCCTCAGACTGAACCCCTCCCTGCTTCAGCCTTGTTTTGTCCTTTCCAGAAAACCTATTAGTTGGTGTGTGATATGGTTACATATTACAAAGATCTTTTTTTCCTAGCCCTTTTGTTACATAGGCTTGATTACTGAGAAGGGATTTCCATGAGCTTAATGTCCTAGTACTCAAAAGGCGATGGCTGCCTTTCAAAAAAAAAAAATTTAATAATAATAAAGCAAACAAAAAAACACAAGAGCTGTGCTGGAGGAGAGAAGTGCTGCTTCTGCTGGAGAGGCTCAGTTAGATACAGGAGGTGGCAGACCAGGGCGCCGAGTTTGAATGATTTTTGGCTTTGGAGAATTCTTTGGGTCCTCGTCTTCCTCCATGTCGCTGTCGCAGACGTGCACTACCACACTGGGAGTGGATTCCGTTCCTGCGTGCAGCTCGTATTTCTCTCCTGGAAGCAGAGGAAAAACAGATCAAAGGCCAACAGTTTGAGCAGCAGCACAGATCGTGGCACTTTCAGATTCCTACAACCATGTAGGGCAGATGTTCATGTGCTGCTCCTACCCGTAGGTGAGGGCAGGCATGGCTAGATTATACCTGCTACATCGTACCTACTATCACAGCAGATTCTGGGGATCCTGCCCCCAAGCACTGGCTGTTGGTCTGAAATAATAAAGGCTAGCAACAGGCTGGGACTCATGGAGCAAAAAGGAGCCCAGTGAAAACCAGTTAGAAGTGAAAAACCACTGGTGTTTACAGTGGTGTTTTGCACCAGTAGTAATGGCCAATGGCACTAGAAATAAATGCATGAAGAGAAGAGAGAAAGCTGAAGTTGATGGGTAAGAAGAGGGACTAGAACTGAACCTCAGATATATCTGGTCCGAAGCCATACGTCAGACCTGCTGGGGTGGGGCTACCTTTTTTTCTTTCGGTCTAGAATTGCTCAAGTAACATCTGAAGGTCCACTGGATTCTGCAGCTTGTCAGCTCCAGACTGAAACATCAAAACTTGGTCCAATGTAGCTGTCTATAAAGGGATCTCCACAAATAAATATATATACAGATACCAGATGGATTTAGAGATTCAAGGCTCCTTACCTGGGGCTCTAACAAATTCTGTCTCTATAGATAAGATTAGAGTACTGTCTGTAAATGCTCACTTGCAGGCTGAATGCTTAAACAGTACATTAGATTTTCAAACTGTCTACGTTCCTTCTTTAAGTCCCACCCAGCACTCCAAGGAGGAAGATGAGTATGTCTTAAATGGAAACAAATGCAACGAGGTTACCTGAATAAATACACAAAGGAAAATGAGGATCAGACACGGGACTTTCAGGCCAGCATTCAGTCAGCTGGCACTACACGTGTTGGATTGTACACCGCATGTGAGTGGTACTGGTTATTAAATTACAAGGAATTAAGACTGGAAAGGAAAAAAAAAGTCCTAACATTTCTGACAGGATGAACTGCTCTTTCAGAAGGGACAGACACTGACAACTAGAAACCACTCCAGGTAATGCGCTGTTATAAATTGGACTATTTGTCATCTCTCTCGTCTCCCAGCCCCACAGGCTGGCTTCAAGTTCAGATAGGCTGACAATGACCACATATATACCTGGCAGCTTGTTTTTTTTTCATAAGGCTGCTCTAAAGCCACTGCATATTGCCTGCAAAATAGTCTGTGATGAGGAAGGCTGATTATTTTGCAGGCAGAGGAAGGACCTGATATATCTAGCTGACCTGTACTTGGGGTACAGCAGCTCCCAGTACCTGCATCGCAGGCAGGAACTGACAGTACTAGGCGCTGTACAATGAAAGTGAGATGGCACTCCCTACCTCAAAGCACTTGGAGTTTGCTCGTGTTATTAATTTGGACTTGTATTTATCCCCAGCTTTGTGGCAGAGCAACGCATGCTAGGAAGGTGCTGCAGGTCCGCACTAGCACACGCAGACTGTCACCACACGCTATTTATGCTGAAAAATTCTCGGTCCAAATACGACTGGCTGGCTTGGGACTAGAGGACGGGAGAACACGTTGCATTTTTGCTTAAAAAATAGAAGGCAGCTACTGAATAATAACTATAAGTCAGGCATCTTGCTGTGCGAAATATTTTACTGCTGTGATACCATTAATGTTGACATTTAACTGGTCTATTTTTGGCAGCCGTTCCTCTGAATCCAAACTGAGCAAAGCATTGCAGGTCTCGCTGATAGGCTGAAAATATAAAAAGAGAAATGGCTTGGTTGTGCTGCGATGAGAAATTATGTGGTTTTTCTTTGCCTATTTTCCCCGCGGGCTTCGGCTAATTTCTCAGCTATGGGCTGACGTCAATGCTGCCAGCCGGGCTCCGAAGGCTCCATTGGTCACTGTCAGCTCCCAGCGGCTCTGCAGCGCTGCACACACACAAAGCCGGGCCCTCTCCTCGCGCACCGGCGCCGCGGAGGAAAATCAGATTCACTGCCCTCTTAAAAGGGAATGATCCCAGGTCAAATGCCAGGTCCTTTTACCGCTCAAACCCTTCCCACAAGGAGCCTTGCCGCTGCAAAAGAACAGCGGGAATAAGCGCAGGCGCAGGGGAAAATATTCGGATGCCTCTGGCACAAGCGGCTGCAACAGCAATTAATGTCACTTTGCAAATCAAAATGTGAGGCACTCCTAAATTGGGGTTTTAAGGCATACGGTTATTTCTGAGCATAAATGAGCTGCAGACTCGATTCTGTACTCACAATTATTCATGCCTGCAGAACTGTGGCTCTAAATGCAGAAAACCTTTTTATGGCTGAGCTGGGAGCAGGACAAGAGTAAACAGGGGACTTTTATACAGCTGCACCTCGTTCCTAAACGTGTCGTTCGTATGAAAATACTAAGGTAATAAATGCAAAATAAAAATCCAACAGATACAGCCAGATTACGCCTTCCCTCTGGGTTATAGGGTTGTCCCAAGCTAAGGGTAGCAAGCTGGGTTAAGCAAGATGGTCAGGACTCACCAACTTCTGCCTGATGCTCTCATCCAGCTGTCTCTCCCATGCCGTTTGTTATGCATCCTTCGCTTTCTCAGGCCCTACCTTGCCTCACCACTCCTGCTCCTCATACTTGCCTGGAGGAATCCTCAAAGGACTCCTGGGGAAGAGGTCTCTTGCTCCTCCTGCAGTATTTCAGCCACCTCTACCCCTTAATAAGTTGTTTAAATATTTGTGAAGCTGAGATAATAATGGAAACTCACGTAAATTTATTCAGAAAAATATCACTGAATTTACCAAATATGCTCTAACATCTAAACTGTGCCTTCAGGATGCAACGCAGGGAAGAATTAAGCTGTGGCACATCTATCGTATGAAGGTGCCCGAAAATATTCCTTAAAAACTCTTGAAAATAGCAGTGATGCTCCTCTGCTTATTTGTTTGGCGTAAGAAAAAAAGAGGAATTGGAAGTTTCTCCCTTTGACATTGAGTCTGCCTGCTTTCGTGTCACTTGGCACGACCTTCTGTGACCACGTGAACCATAAGCAAACCCGCAGCCTCAGGTGATGCACGAAGGATGACCACAAGAACAGCACAAAAGCAACTGATGATATTTCAGAATTAAAAATAATGGCGTGCGATTTCCTATCCCTTTGTGTATCACTACTGTGACCTTTCATTGCTGGTGCATCTCGTGTCTAATGAGGCTCTTTTGTCCAGCAAAGACAACGTTCATACACTTAATTAATAATGAAGGACAGGTAATGATATTGTGCAGCTAACTCATCCCTGATTCCGACTCATGATCAGAGGTTAATGGGTTCAGAGCTGCCCACCCCATGTTAAGTCTGTCATTAGCAGCACAAAAACACACTCCTTTCGTAGTCCCTCCATCCAAGTGCTTTACAAGTCATATGGTGCAGACAGCGGGTGGTGCTTGGCCTGGGTGCACGTTTATCCCAGAAGGGATGGAATAACGCATCCCAAGGCATTTCTCCTGCATGGACCTGCTGTACCCAAGGTGGAGGAGTTGCTCTCCCAGTCTCTGTTACTGATGTTAGAGAAGAACATCCCTCTCCTGGCAGAGGGAGCACTTTCCATGCAGCAGCTCTCGTGTACACTGCCCCTGGCAAGGGGACGGAAGGACAGCAAGAGCCACCAAACAGAGGGGAGAGGAAGGACAGAGATGGAAAATGTTATCCATCACCCATCTGCTTGCCCCTCCGCCTCCTTTTAATCCTTGCTGGAAGTGGTAGGAAGTATTGACTATTTATTTTGAATCAGTGAGAAGAAACATGAGAGTTGGAAAACACCTGGGCACAGACAACCTGCAGTTCGTGACGTGGCTGAAATCCTCGTGTGTGGCATTTGCTGGGCAGGGTTTCCTCCCCATTTTCCCTTTCCCTGTGCACAGGTGAGCAGGGCAGAAGCCATTGTCTGTAGCACTTCAGAATACAACCAGAATGATGCTTTCAGAGTATGAAACGTATTTTACATCACCTGGAGGGTAGCTCGAGGGCATTTGGGAGGTGCAAAGGTGGAGGACTGGGAAACGTGGAGAGAACCAAGCCTGGTACCAGCCTGTCTGTAAGGGCTGCTGGCCTGCAGTGTTCTTCAAACAGGGCTTGAGGCTGTGAAGGCGAGCTGCAGGGAGGAACTGAGGTTGTGGAGAATTTGGGGTACCAGGTTTGAAAGAGACCAAAAAGCAGCACTGGGGAAGGAAAGAAGAAATATGCATGTTGGGAGTGGGTAGGGAGAGGGGTAGGATTCTACCCCCCTTTTGTACCACAGAGGACAGGATTCCCTTGGTGCCAGGAAGGTGGTTTGTAAAGCACCACACCACTACACGGCAGAGCAAACCCAGCTGCCCTTTCTCTGCAGTATGCACAGACCTGCAGAGCTGTTTCCCCTCTTGCAAATATTTCTCATATAAAATTATTTCCTGTGTTCTTCAGTGGGAAGTAGCTAAGACCTTGTACAATGTATAAAACGCACGAGGGCCTAGATCAGACAACAAATTGGTGGGTGGCAAGTGCAGGGAAGAGCCAGGTCAAAGGCAGGCCAGGCACAGACACAGCCTGGGCCTGACGGGCGAACGGTCAATCTGCCACCCCAGGTCAGTGCCATCGCTCTGCATCTTCATCACTGTTCACCTACTGGAAGATCTCGCAACAGTGGACGTGTTTTTCATTGGGAAGATTAATGACCACACTTCTCTGTTTGCAATGAAGAAATGGCAGGCTAGCGGTCAGAAGCAGGCAGAGGTTCCTGGCTCAGTGACCGAGCTGCTCGTTCTGCTCGTATCTCGCTCGAAGCTCGGTCTCCACACATGCAGAGAGTGAAAATCTACACCAATCAACCAGAAAGTAAATAAACATGCCAAGGTCCTCCCTAAGACCCCAAGATCCTCCCTAAATGCACCCTCCCTGAACTCAGTTTAACGCAGGACAACCAAAATCCAGCTTCCTTGGTGCACAGGAAAAATAAATCCTTGCCACTAGACCTTGGAGCTGCTAGACAGTCCTTGGTGCAGCCACGAGGCTGCAAAGAAACACCTGCAAAAAAACAGAGCTAGGAAAAGAACAGCACACTGCAAACCTGTTAACTAACTGCTTGCCTGGTCGTTTTACTCTGGAGTGGATTTCCCAGGCTTGTACCGAGGGACAGGTCGAGTCTCCTGTTGTGTGGCTAGGGTGATTATGGCCAGGCACTGTGGAAGGGGATGACCTGTACTCGTGGAATAGGTAAGGATGTATGGCTCCGTGTCCAAGCAGTGTGTCTTGTGTCTTCCCAGCAATGCAGGTGAGTAAAAGTCACCTTGTACTGAGGGCACATAAAAATCTGTTCACTACTTACATGCTTAACCGCGTTTCGCTGGTCCTCGGATATTAATTTCACCCAATCAGTGTGTTTGAAAAATTCCTCACAAATTACAGACACAATACTCAGGCTCTAACATTGTGACTTATGCACACAACTGTGCCAATGAGCAATTTTTTTTGGATAGTTAAGCCACAGTTACGTTTTTTATTGTGTTGTTTGAATGAAAAAAAATGAACTTACCTAAGGTTAACGGTGCTAGCTGATGTCTAGCATGTTTTACTGCTGCGATACAGAGAAATGAGTTTCGGCGGCTTTTGTTTCTCAATGAAATTCTAAACATAGCAAATGCACAACTGAGAACTGCAACACTATTTTAAAACCGCCACAGCAGCTAACTAAAATTGATCTCTCTAACAAGTGCTAAAAATAGAAAGAAGAGAGCACACAATGACTTTTCATATCGCTCCCTGCAGGCTCCTTAAATAAGGGCGAATATGACCTTCACGCAAAGCTGTCCCAGGGTGTGGAACAATGAGTGATATTTCACATTCCACTGCTCTAGAACAGCAATTGATTTATTACCCAGCTAGCTAGGGAATTTGTTTACATGTTTCCATTTATAACACTGCTGCATCAAAGGAAAAAAAGGAGTTCTTTGTCTTCCTTTTATTCAGCAGTTTAGAAGCAAAGCATCAATTCTGGAAGTAATAATCTGCAATATAGTACAAAGAGTTGGACCCGACAGCCCTTATCTACGGGCTTTCCTGCTGAAGGGGAATAAATAAAATCCAGGAATCTCCTATTCTGCCCCTGTGAGAGACACCATCAGGAAAAGATGCAAGAAGATCCTGCAAACCTCCCGAATCAGGAAGCATCTTCCTGCACCCTACGCATTCTGTTGGTGGTTGCAGTCACACAAATGCCCAAATGATGAGATGTCTGTAACCAGCAGGACTCAAAACATGAACGCAGCATCTTCACTACAGCTGGGGAGAAAATAATTCTCATATCCCACAAGAATTTCAAAAATAAACTCTATTTTTCATGAGTTGACCCCCACAATTGTTATTAGGTGGGATCTAAAGTGTTTATTTCAGTATGAAGGTAATTTAACATGCCATTTTTTCCTTACTGGTTACAAATGTGGATTAGACTGCTTTCTAACTTGAGCCTGGAACTGGGACATTTTCCATTTTGAATATTTTAAAAGGGATGCTTTAACAGCATTCGATGAAATCTTTTTGTAAAGACGACAACTAAATCAAAAGTAATCCTCTCCTATGAAAAGCGCTGGTTTCATCAGAGAAGCATTTTCTAAGGGAAAGCACTGTCTCAGAAATCCCAGCTAGCTTCAGTTCCTAGCATAAGCTGAAGACAGAACAAAGTCTCTCTGCATTATCCATTTATATCCATTCTTTGATAGATGCTACAACTTATCCCGTGCCTTCTGCACACCACTCTCAACGGAAAACAGGCAGTCCCAACAGAGCAATCCTGCTGGGGCTGGGGAGTGGCAGTCCTCTCTCTCAACAGACTTGTTAACATGAGAGATTCTCCACTCTGTTGGTGATGCAGCGATGCTTAAACACTCCATGAAGTATTCCACATCGTGAAACGCCGTACGGAGCAGGTGTGATTTAAAGCAAATACTCTACTCGTGGACAAGCATTTGTCCAGTCCCTACACAAACCATCAGTTGTCTCAGCGAAACAGAAGCACAAGCACAAGAATAAATTGTGTAAGCAAGCTTTGATCTGCTATTCAAACAACACTTACAAGCTGCAGATAAGATATAATTACGTAGGTGCCTAAAGTAAAGCTCATTTTCAAGCAAAGAACCAGTTGGTCTGCATCAACTTAAACCCAAAGCTGTAATCCAGTTTACAGGCTTTACCCCAACTTCCTCGAGTTATCCTCCACGCTGCTATTTCTCATTTGGTTTTGTCCAACATTTTTGCACACAAGGACCACAGGCTTACCTGGTCCTAGCTTAGAAACTGCGTAAAGGAGGTCGTAGTTGATGACAGGTGTTGCATCATCTATTGGCTGCCACCCTACAGGTGGGGAGGCTGGAGGCGAGATGAGAAACTGTTTTGCAGGCTGTGGCGGAGCCAAGTGAAGCTTGTCTCCATCTGTCTCAGAGGTCTGAATCTTTAAAGCATAACAAATACACTGTTTAGTTTAGGATGGGGAAATGGAATGATTGCTCAAATCATGCACTTCTAATACCAAATGCCACCCAGGCAGGGTTTCAGCATCAGTCTCGGCAGACAAGGCCTGCAGATGAATTTCCCCTCAACCTTGCAGATGGTTCCTCTACAGTAAATACGCTGTGGGGGGCTGTTACATGAGCAAAGCTACAATGTTTGTGCCTGTTGTGTATGTTCTCTGAGAATAGGAGCAAAGCTTTGGTACCCACAGTTGCACATTAAGAGACTTCTGAGGCTAACAAGGTATTGTGATCTACTTGCTTACAGTCCTAAATAAGAGCAGGCATTAGATTAGAAACCAGTAATTCTTGCACCATGGCAGGAATTTCAGAAACTTTTCAGAAGATTTGGTTTCTTTAGTTGATGTGATAAAGGAATCTATCATGTTCCTTAGTCGTTTGCAACTAATTATACTCATTTTATTTCTATTTACTTATCTAGTTTAATTCTTGCTCTTTTTTTTTTTTTTTGGTCTATTAAAGAAGCCCCAGCATAAACGAATTACGGCACAGCTACAGGCATACCTGAGCAAGTTTAAAACCAACTTGGGCCCAGAAGCAATAAACTGCATTCACATGAAAGCAAGTTGAAGACAAACACTCTGCTATTTCTGAATGGATTCTGCAAAAACCTGGTTTGGGTCTCTCCACTTCATGTTCCCCAGAATTTCTAGTTCTGGAAGTGCTGATTCAGTCTGGCTCGGGGCCATATACACACACACCGCTCCAGACACTGTGCTGCTTCCACATATTCATTCCCTGGACACTGCTAATAAGCTCTTTTAAGACTGCATGCACTGGAGAACATGGTGCAGATACCTAAACAGTTTTGCAGGAAAGCAGCTTGGATATGGAGTGTAGTCATTGTTATGCAAGTTGTTCTTTTTCCTGGCTTATCTCGGATTTCCTATTAATCTCTTGATTGTTCAGGTGGAGTGAAATGACTCTCCAGTCTGCTTACCAGCAGGTTTTGAAACCTTTCAGAAAAAAATCTGAGCCAGATCTAGGAGTTAAGGGCCTTTAAAATGGGACTGAGGTAGATTTTCAACACCTAAATCCAGCTGTAAAATCTTCTGAACCATCTAACCCGTTAAGCATATTGGGGTTTTCACTGCTGCAGTTTCCCGTCTTGCTGAGAAGGTTCTGCTTCTGCCTAGGCTCGGAGCAGCTCCTGTCCTGCCCCAGATGTAGAGATTCAAAATTTAACAGCCTCTTCGCTTAATGAGCCTGCCCTTAGCCTAAGGCCTCTAAAGGACTGATCTGGCAGCTCAAAGCACACTCGTGTTACTTACGGGCACTGGTGAGTATCCCACAAGCCACACTGACCACGGCTATTTATTAAAGTACGATTAGAAGAGGTGGTGGTCAGGGCTCTCAAGCTCCCTCATCTTTCTGATTCCTGGCTGGGAGATCTGAATTCTCTCTCCCTTGGTCAAGAAGAATTGAACCTTCATCTTCCACTTCCAATAGATGGATATAATCACTTATCTCCCCCAAGCCGGGGGCATTCTTCTCCCCCCTATCTTCTCCCTTTTACTTGAAATTAACGAGTTCCTTTTTTAGGAAATTCACGCATTTATTTAGTTAGGGAAAAAAAGGCTGGAGAAAGCCTAACTGTGGCTCAGGGCTGCAGCCAGATAATTCAGCCCTACTTCTTTTATGACCTTACATACTTTATTGCCTTTTTTTTTTCTTTTATGGCTAGAACGTTACCCACAGAAAATACCAGATGTTGTAAATCAGTTCTAAGCTATGTAACTTGTGTGTTGAATAAGCAACCTGGGTCCCAAGTGGTCCTTTAAATTAACTGTAGACCCGCAGGGCAAGTACAGCTCACGCAACGTAAGGGTGTTTGAGTAATCTTTTAGCACAAATATTGGGCAAGGGAGAAACTTTTATTGCTTTTATTCAGCTTTATTGTACAATATTTCTATAAAAGCTATGCACTTACACAGAAGTAGATAGGAGATTTCATTACCTGTGCGAAATACAACTTTAACTTCTTCCCTCTGAACTGTGTTTCATGCAGCTCTATCCTGGCACGAGCGGCTGATTTGGGACTACTAAAATTTATCCGCACGCGTCTGAAGCTCTTAAACAGCTGGAATGTCACACAGTCATCATAGGCACGGAACAAGCCTTCAAATTTCTCCTGCAAATGAAAAAGAAACAATACTGAAGATTAGCTTGGTGTTGTGTCACATCAGTCTGTTAAAACACGATCTGGAACTTAAGGATGACCGTTTAACCAGCAGGTTTCAGCCTTGGGGGTGGCTGTCCACGGATGAATGAGGGCTCTGCGAAAAGAAGTTATGGAAAGCATCGGTCTGAAAGTGCTGACCTCTGGAAAATATTTGAGGGAAGGAGTTTTCAAATTGAGAACCCGCCGGCTATTAAACTTCTCATAAAAGTTGAGCAAGACGGTCATAGCATAGCGCTTTATGAAATGAGGCTGAAAAGGGCAGAAGGCTGAGAATACCAGACAACTGATCTCATCTGTACAAAAGCAAACACTGTGCAGAATGACAACAGAGTCAGCAGACACAGCCAGGCCTGCTGGAACTGAGGGCTACATTTAAATCAGCACTGTGGGGTCGTTTTGCATTGTACAGTACGTTTTTCTGCGTGTTTTGTCATTTAGATACTTAGAGCAGATACAGACCTAGTCCTTCAGAGTCAGCGTAGCAGCAGGAAAAAATGATTAGATAGGAGAAAACAGTGACCTGTCCTAAAGATAAATTTCAGGCTTAAAAATGTTTCGCTATAGAACAGCGTGTTCAAAAGCACGTGACCCAAATAAGGATATTTTAACAGTGTGAGAGAGGTCTGATAGGTACCAAATCTCTGGATCTGGAAATCAGCAGAAATTCAAGGTACGTTAGCACCCCTGGAGGATCAGACTCCCTCTATTTTCTCTGTAAGCTCTGGGCACACAGACTAGCGTCACATCATCAAATGAAACTGAAGGCCTTAAATCAATTCTGATACCTGCACGGGTCTTTTCATGCACACAAGCAAACATTCATAAATGTTAAGACCAAAAAGGAGCAGTTATTATGGAGTCTAACATTTGTGCTTCCTCAGGCCTGAGGCTGCCATCCGGCGAGGGCCACGTGAAGTCCTAGCATTTTAATATCTGTGATCAAAACTTGGAAGTCTTACAGGATGGGGAATCAACCAGAACAAAACCCCTTTTATTAAGAGTTCTTTATCCTGCAAAAAAAACCCTGTTTGAAATATTTCATCCACTGAAGGCTATTATGTCAGGTGGAAAATAACCTCACGTGTGCTCTGACACATCTGCAAGTAAGCATTATCTTATGTATTTATGTAACTTCTGTTCTCATGGAGGAAAATAATTTCTTCTCTCTTAGAGTGGCTAACGGGCAGAGGCTGCAGGAGACGAAACAGAAAACCCAATTTGTGTAATCTGATCAATACTTCGGCCCTCATCTGCTACCTTCCAGGCAGGACAAAGAGTACAAAACTTCGAAAAATGTACCCTGAAGAACCACAGGCAGCGGGGGGACACGAGCAGAGCTGCGTCCTCCTGCCAGCACCAGAGGCTTGTTAAAGAGTTAACCGGAAAGCAGACCTGTTGCATGGCAAAGAACACGAAACCTCAACGCGCATGTTCCACATTTCCTTTCATTCACTGCCAGCTCTGTGGTCTTCTTCCCCATAACTGATACTCCATCCCTGGCAGCCTTTCAGAAGAACCTCCCTGTGGTCTATTAAGCTTTCATGATTTTCATTTCATTTCGCCTGACCTCGCTCACCTCTTCCTCTCACCACGGGGGATACTTTGAAGGAAAAAAAAAAAAAAAAAGAGAAGAGAGCTCAGTGGTTTGGTCGGGGGCAAAGAAAGGCACACAGCAATCCCACAAGCAGCAGGAAGCTGATGGGTTTGCACAAGCAGGTCTAGTCACAGCACCTAGCATTTAAATTCTCAATATTTCACGCCTTTGTTTGACGTGGGGGTTTTTAAAGACATTTTTCTTTTTTATCTTACTTTTTTGCACAATTTAGCTTTCCTAAGTCAGCCTCAGGTGGCGTTTGGCTATAGGTCAGCCAAACGCAGCAGTCGCCGCAGCTCTGGCGGGGTTGGGATGCTGTCCGTGCAACCTGCAGTGACCTGGGCAAAAGGGCTGGGGAGGGAGACAACAGGACAGGGGACTGATGTACGCGTAGAGTAGGGTGTAGAAACATGCAGGGCTCTGCATAACCTACATAACTGATCACATTGAGTACTCGGGAGGTAACCACCTATTGCAGCTGGCTGTTTAGGAGGAAGAAGATTCCTGTTTTCTCGCACTGGCCGGTCTCACGCCTGCCCTCTTCTTGCACAGCACACGAAAAATCAAAACATGGAGCCCAGCCCTTGCTTCGGGCCACGATGTGGGACAGAGGGGAGGGGAACCAGCCTCCAGCTCATCCCAGCACCGGGCACGGCCGCTGCACCAACCAAACTGATCCGCACATCCCCCTTTTGCTGCCTTTTCGGCTGATAATCGTAATGACCTCAGCAGAGGTCATTAATCCCCAGCTGCAGCTAATGGCCCTCAGCTGCATCTTGAGCCGGCCCAGCTCCTCCCAGCTTGATATTAATTCCCAGGAAGTGCCTCACGCCTTAATTGCTACGGCCTGCGACTTCTGATAGCTGCTGAATGCACTTAGCTGGATAAAAGTCCTTCAGAGCCATTCTGGTCTGGAGGACAATGTATCGTATATGTCTTAAAGACCTTTAGCAAATCCTCTCCCTTTCAAGTCTGGTGGATAAATAATTCAGGACTCAATCATCCCAATTCAGGGCTTTTAAAGCACTTTTACAATTCAGGATTTTAAAAATGCTTTTAAGTCTCTAAACTTTCCAAATGCTTTTTAAATTTCTGAATAAAGGAGAGAAACGTCTGAGTTTAAGCCGTAGCATTGCTTGTCTTAAAGTAGAAAGTGAGTCAAAATGCAGAAAGTCATGGAGCTGTGCATTTATTTCCTGTATCCTAGCGGTCTTCATCCATCCGAAGTATGTCTCTGTGGGACCCAATTAATGCTCCGACAAATTTCAGCGGTGTTCATTTGACCAGCGCTGCAGTTCCCATCCGCTCCCCTGGGGGCTCTGTGCCCCCTCTTCAGCATGGGCTGCCTTTCCCCACATCTCACCTGCAACCTCACCTCGGCTCCCGTATCCCATCGCTCAGCACCCCTAGCAGTTCCTGGGCTTTTTATTGCAATTATTAACAAAATTAGCACAATGTAGAAACGCCGTAATGACAGCTGCTGATTACCTGGGAGCTGGGGGTCGGCCTCTTCTCACAGGTAACTAGTGACAGGACTACAGGGCATGGCCTCAAGTTGTGCCAGGGGAGGTTCAGGTTGGAAGTGAGGAGACATTTCTTCTCAGAAAGAGCAGTCAGGCATTGGGACGGGTTGCCCAGGGAGGTGGTGGAGTCACCGCCCCTGGGGGTGTTCAAGGAGAGGTTGGACGTGGTGCTTAGGGACATGGTTCGGTGGGTGACAGTGGTGGCAGGGGGGTGGTTGGACCAGATAATCTTGGAGGTCTCTTCCAACCTGAATGATCCTGTGATTTATGACAGCCGATGTGAGGACGAGCAGAGCACCATCCAAGGAAGCAAGGGGTGCTGCAGTGACACCCAAGCTCCAAGTCCCGGAGTACAAGAGCAAAGGTGTGCACCCGTGGACTCAAACCTATTGCTGCCACTAAACTGAAGCCTGCCTGGGGAGCCAGAACCTGCAAGGCACACAACAGAAGCCATTGGTGAAATGCAGCCATGAGGAGGCAAACAAAGCACTGGATGCGTCTGGAAAAGTATTTCCAGTAAAGCAAGGGAAGCATTAACAAGTTTATATAAAGCCCCATTACACCTCATTAAGGTTACAGGCTTTGCTGCCTGCATCCACAAAGATTAAGCCAAATGGGAATAGGTTCCCATAAAGGCTACTAAGATAAAAGGAACGAACAACTTCCCGAGTAAGAAATTAAAATGCTTAGTTTGTTTAGCAAAGCCAAGCCAAGCCATGGAGAGGAGGCATGACTGCCATCCGTAATTTTCCAGAATGGTGCAGAGTGGAGAAAAAGCTATTTAAACTGGAGGGCTGCGTTGGCATAAAACAAGCGGAAACAATTGGCATGAATAGGTTTAGTCTCGAAGTTAGAAAAAGGTTTCAAACACGGGAGTAATGACTCAGAAACAGCCTTCCAATTACAGCAGCAGTGGCGAAAGGCTTTTTGAAGATGGCATTCGGTCAGTTCGTGCAAGGGACCACAAAATATCGACACAAGCACTGCAAACCACGGCTGCCTGAATTAGCAAGTGAATGGGGCTCTGCCGCAGCAAGTTCCTTCCAGTGCTGGGTCCCCGTGATTTATTTCCAAACACGTCGTCCCTGAATAGCTCCGCTGGTATTGTGCTCACTCAGGACAAAAGCCAAAGCCTAATTCAAATCAATGGAAGTCTTTCCACAGCCATCACTGAACGCTGGATTCGAGCCCTAGAGCTCCAACACAAATCACATTTTATTCTTCAGTATGTTTACGCGCATTATCACCCTTGTTACACATTTGATTTAGGAGATGGTTGTGATTTAAAACTTCAGTCTAATCCTTTTTCCTGGAGTTTTGTAGGCAAACAATGCAAACATTTTTTCAATTTCCATTTTTTTTTCTGTTCATTTATATAAAAGAGACTCCAAGTAACTAATTGCATGCAACAACCAAGACATAGTTTATAATTATGAAATAGGTTTTTTCCTGAAATGAGTTCTGCATTTGATATAAACTTTCCTAGAAGAAAAACTCCTATCTCAGAGTCCAGTGTCTTCTGTTTCAGCATAGCCACACTGGTTGTAACACCAGAGCTCTCAGGGAGCACCAGATGAAAGATGAAAATTGGCAGAACAGACAGAGGCTGTGCTCGTAGGAGTCAAGGATTGATTGAAAATTGAAAAAAAAAAAAAGAAATTGAAAAATCAATTCAAAATTCCCAGTTTGCAGCAATGAGGATGGGCTGGCAGCTTAATCCTAGAGGGGCAGAGTCACTGAAGTGGCACTCTTCTGTGTGTACGTATGTATCTATAGATACATGAGAAGCTAGGAAATATCATCAGGAAGTAATTTCAAGATTGCGATGTGTCAGTGCCACTTAAAGGGTACCGTAACGAGCTAGTCTGGCTGTGTACGGCTCTTGTCAGCTGGGATCAAGAAAAGTAGAGGCAGGTTGGAAAAGCAACAGAAGGGGACTGCAAGGATGGCCAAAAAAGTGGTGAGCCCAATGCGGGAGGTAAAGGTGGATGACCTCTGCTTGGGACACAAAGCAGAGTGTCTCCACCTACACCTAAATGTTAAGAAGTTAGGAAATATTGTGAAAGGATGGGAATTATCTGCATTAAAATAACCAACAGTGTTGGTACGAAACAGACTGCCTATTAAAAGATTTAGGCTCAAATTCAAGAGGCTGTTTTGCATTCGGACCAGTAAAATTTGGAAATGCCACTGGCCCGGAAGTACTAAAAAGGCTAATTACTCTCACGAAAAGGATAGGAAGAAAAGATTACGGGACAGCAATACGCATTTCTCTAATTCCACAAGTCCATCAAAAAGGGGCTCGTCTCTAAAAATGTGTCTAAACAGAACTTCAAAGAATTCAGTTCACCTCAGGAGCTTTTAACAATTATTTCTCGAGCCACAGAGGGCAAACAGGCAGTTTGAGGTAACCCAAGTGAAGTGTGTAAATTCCTTACGTGAAAGTAGCCAGTGTAAACAGCAGCCTAATCAAACTATTTTCTAGTTCTAAAAAAGTAAAATCTGCCAGGCAGCTTTGGAAGTGGGTATGAGAAAGCACTACTGATTCTCAGTTAAATTCCAGGAGTGATGGAAAGGGCAGAAATATTTTCAATCAGTTATGATGATGATCAATAAAGAGCTCCCATGGCCTCATGCTCATGCCTTTAAGAAAGGACAGGAGACTAAAATATTAATTAATCACTCAGCGATCACCTTGAGGCACAGGTTCTCCCCATCCTATCTTTTCATTATGAAATGTGCCCTTCCAGCTGTCATTCACCAGAGTACGTTTTAGATGGGAACGTTTCTACGTGTGAGAAATTCTGAAAGGGAGAAAAAAAAAAACCAGGGCAGACTGGGTATTTTGCCAGGGAACCGAAATTACAAAGTACTCTGCAACGACTGCCTGGTCACCCCACTGTTTTGTTGTATTTCTCACCTCGGAACTCAGTGCAAAGCTCTGCTCAGCTCTTCCTAAATAGAAAACCAAACTTAGATTAGAGCATTCAGACAGGAGTAAAAAGAGTTTGGGTTTCTTTGTGCCTTTTTTTTTTCCCTCATTTATTTGTTTTCTTTTAATTTAAACTCGAATCTTTCAAAATTGCACAACTGTTTCAGTACATCTACAAACCAAAACAAGTTTCCTACCCCAGTTCATACAGCTTGTTCTGTGGTTGGCTTTCTGGTAAGGGGTGGAGGTCAGGAAAATTGTGAGCCAAAGGCGAAATAAACAGTACAAGTTTAAAAATATAAAAACATAAATAATCATAATAATAAAAAAGACAAACATTAGATTAACATTAGATTTTGCTCTCTGCTTAAATTTTGCTTTCTCTGCTTAAAACAAAACTGATTTGCTTGTACTATTGCAGTCCTATTAATGTTAAAGGGGTCCTTAATACCTTTAAGTCCTACTATGTGGTTAGAAAGATGCACGTTTTGTGTTCCAGACCTGGTAACGAGTGACCTGATTGCTCTGCTCTTTGTGGTGAACCGACACTAACCAGCACACACGTAGCCACAAAGCATGCCTGCACACAGCCCTGCTCTGTGTTAGACTCAGGTCAGTGCTGTTTTGCTGCATCTACATAGATCCTATAGATGCTGAAGGTTGCACCTCCAGGGTTTTGCCGTCCTTACATGCCAGATTCTAACACCAAAAATAGTGGATAAAAGGTTTACTGCTTACAGATTCAGCGCCTTGCTCCAGAAAGAGACTCTGAGAAAAGGTAACAGCCGTTACATAACGTGGTGTAGACATTTGTAATTCATCATCTCACAAAAGATGGCTGTGACAAAAGAGAGAGAATCATAGAACCAGTAAGGCTGGAAAAGGAAACGTCAAGCTGGAAGAAGCCTGATGGCTCCACCTCACGCTGGGACGGAGGCAGTAAGAGAATCCCTCGCCACCAGTCCTCCTGCATAAGGGCAGTCCAGCAAGGGGTGCTGGCACTGCAGTAGCACTGCGAGCCTCCTGGCGAGCAAAACGAGGCAGCCTTGCCTCTTGAAAACCAAGGGAACTAAACAAATGCATGTCCTGCTTCCAATTCGTCAGCACAACAAAAGGCACGGCGATAATATCTGCCCCAAAGCTTAATGGAAGCAGCATTCACGTTTCAGAAGCGGCTGACAAATGTCAGGGGCACAGAAATTTGCTGCGTTGCCTTTTCTGTTTTTAACCAGCTCACATCCCTGTTTACCTCAAAGTGACGCACATTCCTCCTGCTTAGCTCCACTGATCTGGAAACCAAAGGCGCCTTCAAGATGAAATAAACCGTTCCTGTGGCAATGCCGGGGGGGTGATTTAATATACTTTGGAGACTTCTCAATTCAATTTCACACCCAACGATTGAGCTTGAAGAAAAATCCACACTTCACATTTCTTTTTTTCATAGGAGCTCTGCTATTTTACTGTGTTGCCCACGACAGCTTTTTTGAACGCTCCACGTTGGAAGCACTCCAGTTCCAGATGCCACATCTCCAAAACACGGGAAGGAGGCTTTCCAGCCGGCTGGCCGAATGCATGTTGTAGGAATAGATCTATTAGTTCTGCCCCCTGCCTAGGGACCGCTCTGCAGAGACATCAGGCTGGTCTCTGGGAAGCTTCTTTTCATTGCCATGCAGGACGCTATTTTGTGCATCGTTCTTCAATCCTTTTTTTTTTCCCATCATATTTGGTAGTGAAAAAAAAAAAAAAGGAAGAGCAAGTTTGTGGTGGAGCATTTAAAATAGTTCCTATATTTCCAAATAGCAGTCTTGCATTTTGGCTTGAGAATATGAAAATAATGCTGATAATGAATGCATGAAGAAAAGGTCCTAGCAGGCTGCCCTGAAATAAGCATTTCTCTTTAAATTATTATTTATTATTTTTTAAGAATTAAAACAATAAATGGGTAGATAATGTATATAGTGAACTCCAAGGTGCTCTTCTCCATTCAGTTTAATTGAAGAATGTACACAGCACAATACCGGTTATCAGTTCTGTCTTATTGCTGGAGACATGTATGCCCAACGTCTAATTGGTAGCACAACAATTGCTGTGGCTACTCCTAGCCTGCATCAATAATTCTTAAAGTTCCTACTGCCTTAATTTAGCAAACAAAGGTGTGGAAGAAAAACAACCTTAATTAGTTTTTACCGATAGTTGCTACGTCTCTACCAACAAGGGCATTCCAGCTGGAGCAGATCTGCACAGGGGGTGCCGAGGACTTTCTGATCAGGTGCCACGGACTGGACACGCGTTAGCAGTTGGAGCACACGAGGCACGCTCCTGGATTAATTTCATCTGAAAGGAATCCAGCTCATGGACTGATCTGTGATGTGAACGAAAGCCCAGTTAATGGAGATCAACAGGAGAGTTGCCTCACAAGAAGCCACAGCTCAGACTAAAAAATGTGCTGATGTAGACTCAAGTATCTCTCCCAATGATGGTTAGCTGGCATTCCTGAAAAAGCCTGAAATAAATAAAATGCAATGGACAATAACAAATAAGGGGCTGCTAGTCAACCTTGTGCAGGAAACTAGGGTTGCAAGGTTATTCATTATGAGAAACAGCATGAAAAGTCTTCATACCTACTGTATAAACTTAGGGACTGTGAAAAAACAGAACCTGAAATATTCATTCCCTTATTATTCTACTTTTCGGTGATGACTGAAAACTCGAGGTGTCATCCCCTTGGCCCTTGAAGGTGGACCACTCTCGCTTTCTGTGTGGCGAAAGCAAGGTGAGAACATACTCATGTGTGGTCACAGTGCCCACGTAGGGGAACTGTGGGGGGAAAAGCACCATTTTCCATTTCCATTCAGGACAAATCTACTTAGTCAGATGATCTAGAAAGCTCAGTCTCTTGTTGCCAAGCCTGTTGGAGTGTCAGGGGACACCTCTGTTGGTGCCAGTGACACAGAAGCAGAACCTCACTGGCCAGAACGCTGAATATGAGAATGAAATATTGGAAAGAAAACACTAAAAGAGCTGAAGAACTTAGTTTCATTTATACGCTTGGAGATGTAATGTTGTAAAACATCCATAACATACATATTATTCATTCCCTGTCTTTTTCAGCCCAGTTAACTAGAAAAATATACAAGAAAAAGCCATGGGACGGTTTAAACAAATAAAATGCTTGTCTTGCCCATTCCTGATTTACTGGGTTGCCCACAGTGATCAACATTTATGGCATTTCAGCTGTTTCTCATCACAGGCACGGGGAATGTTTTTCCCCCTCCCGTCTCAATGAGAAATGCAACCGAATGCAAACCGCACTAACATCATTCAAAATAGAGTTCCACCGAGGTTTGATTGAGAAAGGACACCAATAATTTTGAAGGTGACCCTCTATTAGAAGAAAAAAAACAGCAGGAGAGGGGAAGAGAATCTCATGCTCTCTCATGAATGTTATTTAATGGGAAAAAGGTAGAAGGGAAAATGACTGACCCAGCAATATTCATTCTCAGAAGTTTAACAAGAAGATCTCTGCTGAAAGTTAACTCGAAATACCAATGAAAATAGTTGACCAGAGACAAAAGTGTAGAAGCCAGTGTACACCCACGCCTTAGTCTTGTCACCCCTGCACTAAAGCATAAAAGAATGAAGCTCTTACCTCCTCTCTTGCCTCTTTCCCTGCTGTTGCAGCCCGTAACACAGGGCAAAACAGGCAGAAGTGTGACCCCTGTCTGACGCCCTCACGGTGCTGTTTCACTGCTCCTTATTCTTGCCAGTCAGTCTGGCCCATCTGTCTTTCCGTCTTACACTTCGTTTGTAAATTACTCCAGCAGGTCTGCTTTCTGTATACATGTGAACAGCTCCTAGAAGCTGCAGCCTCTATGTCTGGAGTCTCGCTGCACAATAAAAACACAGCAAGAGCAGCACTATGCTACCCCTGGGTGAGCAACTAAACGGAGTCTGCAGCAAACCCACATAAATTACACGTAATCAGCGCTTCCAGCCCAACGCTACGTGAAGAAGTTCAATAAAGGTGCCTTTCAGCAGAAATACGTGGTAAAAAAGAAAACTAAGAAAAAATCAGCTTGGGTCAGAGAAGAACAAAGGTGCACAGAGATGAAGCCTTGCACAGACAGCAAGGAAAGGGGCATGGATCCTCTCAGGATCCGTTTCAGACATCCCGGCCCATTCAGCTCGCTGTAGGAGACAGAAGGAGCTCGAAGTGGTCACACAGCACCCACTGTAACTGAACGGATGCCACGTGCAATTCCAACAGATTTCACCTGATGGGCTAGGTAAGGGTTTGAGGGTTCGAGGATGCATGAGGGATGCTTAGACCACATCACAGCACACCTTTCTGCATTTTGTGCTTGGTTAACGCACCATACCTCTGCAGGACACGAGGGCACTTCAAACCTCCGCTCGTTGCTTAGTTTGGCTCAGCCCAAGGTTGGCTCAGACTCCGCTAACAGTCCTGGTTATCACCTAGATCATGAAGGGCTAACGTGTGAATTTCTATGAGAGTTTCAAGTCAGGAAATGCTCAAAAGGACCAAAAGACTGGATTCAGCTACAACCTTCTGCTTCTGAACTTCTGCGTCTGGTCCAGTAACCACGCAAGGTAGTCCTTCACGTTTCCTAAACTGAAAGAAATATGGATTCCTTGGTCTAGTTCTCCCTTAACTTCATACTTTAATCGGTGAGTAAAAAGAAAAAAGAAGTTTCTAGAGCACGAACAGATTTACAAGTACTGCAGTGCACCACAATACGCACTTTTGATGTTCAAGCCTCATTTGTTGTAGGACATAGCGGAAGAAACCCAACGCAATCCTTGGGAGAAAATTATATTAACGTTTCCAGAGTGGTCCTATGGAAGGTGTACACGGAGAAGCAAGCCATTAGATGAATCACTCGCTGTTCCCCAGCCGGGCTTGTTGGGGGTCACACCTAATGTGGTCACACGTAGGTGGCAATTCCCTGCTCAGCGCAGGACTGGAACACGATGTGCCTCGGGAAAGGAACACGAGTCCATACGTACTGCAGCACCAGCTCAGCTCTGAGTTACACCCCCGGCTCTCCAAAATTAAAATACGAGCACTTCCAAAACTTGTTCTATCTACATCGAAATCACGCTTTGCTTTAAATTGTTGTGTTGTAGTCTTAAAACAAATTCGGTTCCTCCGAATCAAAATGCAAACTTTCTGCCCTACTCTAAATCGAGCAAACAGAAAGTATATGTTGGGGTTATTTTGGGTTGGTTTTGGGTTGGTTTGTGGGTTGGTTTTTTTGTTGTCGTTGTTCTCATTCTTTTTTCTTTAGTAACCATGAAATCTCTCTTAATTTGAGAGATCCAGCAAAAATATGTTGAGTTGCTGCAATCTCTTAAGCAAAATCATTTCCAGAAAAGGCTTTTATGATTCATGAAAGTTTCCCTCTGTAGCTTGCCAGTGTGTCTTCATTACCAATTCTTTATGTACATTTCATTTGCAACCTGCTTAACTCTTTGTAGTCCTTCCTTCGCTCATTCTTTAGTATGTGTCGTGGTTTAACCTCGATAGCAGCTGAGCACCACGCAGCCACTGGCTCACTCTCCCTCCCAGCCCCACAGCTGCACGTGGGGAGAGAACTGGAAGGGCAAAAGTTAGAAAATACGGAGGTTTTGATAAAGGCAGATTAATAAGAAAAAAGAAAACCAAGTGATACACAACACAAGTGCTGCCATATGATGCCACATGGTATGGGACATCCCTCTGGGCAGCCTGGGCCAGCTGTCCTGGCTGTGTCCCCTCCCAGCTCCTTGTGGCAGGGCAGCACAAGGAGCAGAAAGGTCCTCGACTCGACTGGTGCTGAGCAGTGCTTACACTGAAACACCAGGGCGTTAACAGCACGATTCCCATCACAAATCCAAAACACAGCGCCATGGTTGGACGTGGCACTTCGGGACATGGTTTAGTGGGTGACATTGGTGGTAGGATGCTGGTTGGACCGGATGATCTTGGAGGTCTTTGCCAACCTTAATGATTCTATGATATGAGCAACTACAAAGAAAATTAAACTTGAACATTTTCTTATTAGAATAATTTATCATTTAGGCTGGAAGAGACCCATAATATCAAGTCCAACAATGACAAAACACTACCAAGAGCACTGCTAAGCCATGTCCCTCAGTGCTACGTCCACACGTCTCTTAAATGTCTCCAGGGACAGGGACTCCCCCACCTCCCTGGGCAGCCTGTCCCAGTGCCTGACCACCCTCTCTGTGAAGCAATTCTTCCTGACATCTAACCTAGACCTCCCCTGGTGCAACTTGAGGCCATTTCCTGGCATCCTGGTTTGGCCGGGTTAATGTATTTAGATGAAGGAGAAGATAAAATGAATTCCTTTTTATTATTGCATAGCATATAGGCTTTCCTCACAACAGGAATCGCGATGTAAAAAATGGAAAGACACCAGTGCGTGTATGCACAGACAGACACAAGAGAGAAGGATAACCACAGGTAGCAATCTGCTCCTCCTCATTTCGCATGGCAGAACTTCCATCGACTGCCATGATTACATTAATGCATGGCCCTGAAAGAGACCACCGTAAGGGACTGCGAGTGTAGCGTCCTCCCCCACTCGCCCGCTTTGTGGCCACCGAGGAGCCTCTGATTAGCTATAATCTGCTGGATACAGCTGAGCTTAATGCTGTTATCATCTCGGAGAGTTTAACTGTGAATTTGATTTCGCAGATCGTGGTAGAAAATGGACGGAAAGCATCTGCATAGAGAGAGATTATACACTCTTCCCTCTGAGCTGCTTTTATATTGTCACTAGCATCCATTTCGGCATTGTCCTCTAAAAACCTGACAATGCTTTCCAGTTTGAATAAACTTCAGTGAAAAAAAAAAAAAAATACGTGCTTTGCACTTTGAGAGGCTGTTTTGTCTCCAGAGACAGGTCACAGCCTTTAGAGGACACCAATATCTCAAGGTGCATTGATGCTCAAATATCAGAGAAATGCCGTGTAGTGGTCAACACGCAGCTAATCCAAAAAGAAAAATACGATGGGGTATTTTCGTTTCCAATATAGTGCCTAATTAGCCTCCAAGACTTCAGAGCGTTATCAAACCTGATGAAATCAAAGAGTGTATTTCAGAAAATTGGGCTTGTGCAGGCTGGAAGGGAGAAGACTTTGCGTGGAGCTGTAAGAAGCTTCCCAGCACCTAAAGGGGAGATGCTGGGCCCGGGCTACTTACAAGTTATGCAGAGGGAGCAGGAGAGGCAATGGTTTCTGTCTGCCTCAACAGCCGCTAGCACTGACCGCTACCAGACAGGATACGGATGAGGGAATTTCAGTCTTGCAGTGATATAATTGTTTTAGTAGGCAGATGGAAGAAACCCCAGGGTGAAAAAGCAAATATTCCTGACCAAACTGCTCCCATGTCATTTTTCAACCAACTGGATAATTTCCAGTTGGCACGGGTTCTGTTTAGAAACAAGAGCTGGAAAGTAGACTAATCCTATCTTACAGCTAAAAACAGCGCTGCTCTTCATCAAAATCATTTTCATTTCCTGATGTGAAAAATGTACCAGTAGCAGCACGATATTAAAAAGATACTGGACTGGCATTATGAAACCGAAGCTGCTCTTCACAGGGGCTTGTGTGCAGAGCTGTTGAGAAGTCAGTAGGAAGGCAGCGAGCCCAGCGTCTGGCGGCCGGAGGGGTAACCAAATGTGGATTCTATTTTTATGAACGTTTTTTTTAAAAAAACAAGTAGGACATACAAAAATAGCTAGTATCCTGCAGAGTCCGGTTTCTTGCTATGTGACAGTTTCACGCCGTCTCTGTGTCCTAAAGGAAGTTACCTGCCTTACCAATGCCATCATGCAAGTCCATAATGTGTCTCTCAAGGAGTCTGACTCTGAAGAAAGATCCTAAAGCACTAAAGTTTGGTGCAATTAGATTTTAAATGACACAAAAATACACAGGACCAGCAATTTCTGAGGGTCTCAGCCTGCCAGCTGCAAGTCACCACTGCAGGGGCTGTGCTCACTGGGGCTCACAACCAGAATTTCCATTTTTCAGTTTCAATATTGGCTTGGGCTGGAGGAACTATTTCCTTAATCAGTATGGGATACTACTATTTAATTATGAAGGACAAATTATCGGCTAAAATTGTCGACTAAGAGTGAACACATCCATTCTTTGAGTCCCTCAGTGCAGCCCCCAGACTGAGTACAGGGTACATAGATCAGGAACACAATAGACCTAGACTTGCTACAGATAAACCTCAAATTTGATGGAAAACATTTAGGGGCAGATGAATCAAAAGAGGTTGAAAGCAATGGGAGCTTCCTACAGATAAGTGGTCTCAAAATAGAGTCGTTGAAGATAATCTGCAGTTGTTATCAGCTACTTACTTTATTTTACACAGCCCTGGCACATTCCCATTTACTACAGTTTTACCATATCTATACCAATTACTTTCTCTGCAAAGTAAATTCTCCTTAGAAGGCATTTGAAACCTCCCCTGTATAAAAGCCTTATTGTCCTCCTGCTCTGCTTGTTTCACACTATATAGAACAGTTAGAGCTTAAGCAGAAGTTTTAGCAAACATCTAGCCAATGACATTCAAAAATGTTCTGTTATTTTCTTGGATGCAGCACGCGTTGGGTAATCTGTTTCTCTGCTACTAGATGCCAAGGAAATGGCATCATTTTTATTCATCACTACTCGGTGACTCAAAGCTGTGTCGCTTACCCCAAGAAATACCTCTCCTTTGGGAGTTAGGATTGTGTGCACGTAGCTTAAATCACAACAGTTTTTCAACAGCTGCAGTCCAGTTATCTGCTACAACAGCAAGAAATTGGCATCTAAACACCTTTCCCCTTTATTCATTCACTATTAAAAAGAAAAATCAACTTCCCAGATCTCTAAAACTTTAAGTACGTCAATAATTTACTTATAACATAAGCAGCATACTTATTATTACTATGATTGCATACACATTACTATCACAAAGCATTTGGCTTCGCTCCCAGCTGTCACAATTAATAAGATTTTTTTCCAGTTCACCAATCCCCTGGTTATGGTTCAAGGACTAGCAGTAGCCCACAGGTAGCTGGCTGGTCACACCGTCCTAGAAATCCTGTGACACAATCAGCTGCTTCTCTAGAGAAAGGTAGTACCTTTCACACTTCAGTACTTTTCTTCTTAGGATCTGTAAACCAGATGGCAACATTAAATCTCATTTTACAGACAAAAAGTGTGCATCTGAGAAGTCTAAGTAGCCTGAAGAGAGGAACGGCTCACCTACACTAGCAAGCACCCAGGAAACTCCAGAGATTTGCATTAAAACTGTTTAGACACACAAATTTCCTCATAGAGCTGTAACTGATTTCTCCAAGTGTACTCCTCTGCTCTGGTCTTCGCTGTTGCATAATTTCAGGTTGTTCAGAATTTTGACCCTGCCCCACCAGCACGGCATCATCCCATCCCATCATCCACACAATTTTAAAGCTTCTTCTCTAGTCTGTCACACCAGTCATTAATGAAAACGGCAACAAAAACTTGGTTGTGGGAAGAAATACGTGAGCTTGCCTACCTAAATGGCTTCACCACTTGAGAATGAACCACTTCTGGTTTAGGCATTTTTTTAAGAAACTGTGCACCCACCTTACGGGAACTGTATTTAGCCTGTACGTTATTTATGACAATGACTTGTGGAGCGGTGTGAAAGCTTTAGTCAAAATATCTACTTCCCATGCCTCCTTTATCCCACTTATCTGGTTGCCCCGCCAAGCAATGAAGGCAACTGATTTAACATGATTTTCTCTGGACAACCCAGGCCTTAGTAGTTCCTCAGTACTCACAAACACACTTTGCAGAATTCAAGTTAGAGAAGATTATCTGTAATTATCCACGCCTTTCTCCCCTTTCTCCTCAAGCACCAATGCTATTTCTTCCCATTTCCAACCCTCAGCAGTCTGTAACTGATGAATTCTGAAAGATAACTTCAAATAGCGATTATTTTATATATATATATATATATATAAGATTATTTCAGCTATATCCTAACGCATGCTTCGATAGATTTTATCAGGTCCTCTATACTTGAATACCTTACCTCTGTATTTTTGGCACTTTTCTTCTGCTCTGACCACCACTAGGTGGTTTTTTGTTGTTGTTTGTTTCTATCAAGTTAGCTGATTATCTGTCAAGCTCTTTATACAACCACGCATGAAATCAGTCATACTGTAACCTTTTCTGCATTGTTTGTTCGGTGCTGTCTTCTTGCTGTTATTGGATTTGCACGTTGTTTTCCTCTTTCCTCTTCTTTCTTAGGCACTATAGAACTTCTCTCGTTCTTATTTAAACCCACTGCTAACTGAAACTCATTTTACAATTTTGCACACTTGGTTTTCACTTCATATACAAAGCCTTAGACTGCAGTAAAGCAAAAGGAGTATCTGATCTAGCCACAACAATTTCTTAACACACATCCCATCTGTCCTTCGCGTCTGGATGGATGATCTCCACCATGCACTCAGAAGCGCCGTTTTAACTGCTAATTGTCACACGCTTCTCCAGCTCTCAAGCAATCTTCCAAGAAGGCACTGTGCACCAGCTCCACAAGTTTGCTGAAGATGAGTTTTAAAAAATGACATTCCTCATCCATCTAATCTCAGACTTTCCTCATTTGAAAAACGCACTTCAAAATCATTTTCCTCAAAAGTACTTGCCATTAAGTATTTTTCCATTAATTGCTAACTTTGAAATTGAAGATCCGATACAAATTACCCACCTCCATTTGCTGAAAGAAGAACTGTCCCCAAAGCATTCTCAGAATTTGACATAACATGTCGTAACGTATCACGTAGCGTTTGGATCCTTTCAACAGTACTGTTATTTATTTCTAGTATCATCTACCACACGGTACAATAACAACAAGGGAAAACCCAATTCCTTCTTGCATTCCAGAAAGATGAAGCAGGAAGGAAGACAAAGAAGGTAGGAATAAGATGTATTAAAAGAGAACAGATCTTGGTGGTATACAAAATATATTCTGTCACAAATATGCATACATAGCTTAGTCTAGCCACACCCAGTCGCTTGGGTATGAGAGGCTGGAGAGCAGCCCTGTGGAAAGTGATCTGGGGGTTCTGGCTGACAACAAGTTGAGGCTGAGGCAGCACCATACTCTGGCAGCCAAAAGGGCCAGAAAAACCCTGGGTACATCAGGCACAGCATTGCTAGCTGGGTGAGGGAAGGGATTGTACAAAGGAAGGGCTACAAAGATGGTGAAGGGTCTGGAGGGGAAGGCATGTGAGGAGCGGCTGAGGCCCCTTGGTTTGTTCAGCCCAGAGCAGAGCAGGCCGAGGGGAGGCCTCATGGCGGCCTGCAGCTCCCTCACGAGGGGAGCGGAGGGGCAGGCGCTGAGCTCTGCTCTCTGGGGACAGCGACAGGACCCAAGGGAACGGCATGGAGCTGGGACAGGGGAGGGTCAGGCTGGGTGTGAGGGAAAGGTTCTGCACCCAGAGGTGGTCGGGCACTGGGACAGGCTCCCCAGGGCAGTGGTCACGGCACCGAGCTGCCAGAGTTCAAGAAGCGCTGGGACAACGCTCCCAGACATAGGGTCTGGTTTTGAGTGGTGCTGTGTGGAGCCAGGAGTTGGACTCCATGATCCTTGTGGGTCCCTTCCGACCCAGGATATTCCATGATTCTGTGATCTGGTTTCCCCTTGCAGGTTTGCTGTGCAGGATCCCGCAGTGCCAGTGGGGCTGGTTACTCCGTCAGAGCTACTGCAGTCAAGGGCTTTTCCTTGACTGAGCACCAAAAGCAACACCAAATGAGGGCAGCTAAATGCATCCTAACAATACTGATGTTATGAGAAAGTGATCTGTGCTGTCAGGAATTAACATGAACAAAGCAGGAATCAACCTCTAGCCCAGATGGAAAGCATCAGCTGGAGCCAAACGTTATGGCTGCGTATGCATCGAGAAACATTGCCAAGGAGAAAAAGGGGGAAAGTTTAATTTTTTTTCTCTGGACAAATAATAATGTTAAATATCCTATACTGCTGCTAGTGCAGGGGGCAGCTAAGCAATCATGCCTCAAGCTAGTAGCAATTGAAGGTCATTGGTACGATCTAAGCCAAACAAAAGAGTGAAGACTCAACACTGGAAGTCAGTAAATACAGGAGGCTCAGACAGTACCCTGACATGAGCCTCAGAAGTCTCCTCTGTGGAAAACTTGAATTCCGTTGGCACTTAGACGAGAAGTTGCTTATTGACACCGAGCCTTATAAATGGGGGCAATTTTCAGTAAAAGGCCAGGCACACACTCCTGGCACCCCTTGAGGTGTGCGGAAGGACAACAGAAAACCCTGCAGCAACAGAGCGCTGGGCAGATGCTCTGCTTGGCCAGCTTCTGAGCCTTGGCAAGTTGAGTGTTACCCAAGTGTTTGATAAACTGTGCTACTCTTTTTGCTCAGCATCTCTTCACCAAGAAAGAATTCACTGCTTGAAACCACACTGTCATGGTTGTTTGCATTCTGCATATGATCAGATAATGTCTTCCAAAGCAAACATGCTGCTTGGCACACGAACGATCAAAACGAAGTAGATTATTTAATGCCTTTGGTATAATCACTCCTGGAAAATATTAAGGGAAGAAGTGTCCAACTATAAAAACATATCCATTAATCTATGTGCAGAAATGTTCATTAAAATAAGGAGATGCATGCAACGTGGTTAGTGGAGACATTTCCCTCAAAACATACAATTTTGCTCAATATCCAAGTCATGCTAAGAACCAGCAAGCTATCGGTAAAGCTTGAGACAAAAGTCTTTGACTTGAGAGTGCACGTATACAGGCCTTCAGAGAAACACTGCACTAGATCACTATGGACCTGAAAACAACTTCACCTTGGAAAACTTATTTTGAGGAGGGGCAAAACAAACCCAGCAACACAACAACAGAAGATTTGGGATTTGGGTACTTGCATATCAAAGATTTTACAGATGTAATACTACATGCAAACAAGAACTATGAGAACTAAAAAGAACTATCAGGTACAGAAAATACTAACGGCAAGAGATTATAATACAGGTCTTTCAGCTATCAGGATTATTTTCTTTTTTTGTGGTCACGCCGTTGTTTGGTTTTCCTCTTCTGTCTCCAGTTTTTGGAGTCATGACTGTGCAACAATCTCTTCCCTTAAACCAAGGCTATGTGGCTAAGGAGAAGAATTTGAGAACATGCCCTGAAACTCCCCAGACAAGGCAGGATTTCTACCACTGGGCAGCTGGCAGTATCCAGAGAGCAGCAACACTTCCCTTTTTCTACAGCTTTCTTCACTTGATTCTAATCTTAGAGCACTTAAACTTTAAACCTCAGAACATCTCTGGGAGCGAGGGAGCCACTTTTACAAATGGAGAACTGAAGCGGGGATGAAAAAAACACAGGAGCCAAATATTCTTTTGCTCTCAGAAGTTTAGATACGGTGTTAGGCAGCTAAACCTCTCACAGGCAACTACCAGGCAAGACTGACCTCCAAATACATCCCAAACAAATATCATTAGCAATATGCTCATGGTAGCATTTGAACTAAATAATGAGTTTACAGATTGACGGAGATCCTGCCCCAGTGGGGATTAATGCCCCAAAGCAATACGGTCAAAATAGAGGAACTATTTTTACTGTCTTCCTTGGCTGCCTGTCTCATCTCCACCTTATTTTTTTCTCCTGCATCAAGGTAATGTTCCTATCTGCATTACTTTACCTTACTGTCTTCAGATGCAAATTTAATCAGTCCCTGTCATTAATATTTCTTCTCTGTTGCAGTAGTGCCTGGTTGTCCCAACCACACATTGCTGCCTAGCCGAATGGCACACGTGAATGTAACTGAAGAGAGAACATGAATTGGCAACATAAGAACGTTTTGCTTTGAGTAGGAAGTAAGAGTTTAAATTTCGGTAACGTCTGGAATATCTCGATTAGAAATAAACAAGATATTCATTAACTAATTGCTCATGTAACAAACATTACATAAATTCATCATCTAGAGATTCTTCATTAAGAAGAATCTTAATTATCCAGGTGAACTTCAAAGCAGAACTGTACTACGCATTTTCTACGGATATCTTCTGAACTTTCCTGAGTCCTGACATAGAGGCACTACACGGTTAAGTAGCATCTTGATTAGCCTGACCCAATTTGGGGGCTATAAAAGGCAAGCTCAGAGCAACAGCTGAGAGAAAGCGAAAGGCCTGTTCGATGGGTTCATGGATGGCCAACCAACGGTGTCAGCGCCGTGGGCCAGCTGCCAGTTTCAGGGCACCCACACGTGTTTAGTGCAAGGATGAGCCGCTCCAAACGGCGAAACCACAAAGCTTTGCCTTCAGTACTGAGCGAGCGTTCTCCTGTTCCAGAGGCCAAATGGAAATGGAGCATTTCCGAGCCTGTCTGCCAGGCGCTAAGAGCACAACGGCTGCAGGATAAGGTCATTTCCATGGGTGGGAAAGCAGCACTAAGCCCAGCAGCTCGCTCTGCTCCGGCACCCAGCGGCAGCCACTGCCCCTCCAGCGTGTGAGCACTCCAGCAAGGGCTCAGGAGAAGCCGCAGCTCCAAGCAGCCACCATCGTCACCTGCTCCACAGCCCCAACACACGCTGAGCTCTTCTGCTGCAGGCCTGGCGAATGGGGCAGCCCCCGGCCACATCAGCAACCTGGGATTTGAGTTTTGGGTGATACTTGTGCCTTCCAGTTGAAGGCAGGGACTTCTGTGCTTGCTTTTGCTCTTTTCCTTCAACTTCCACACCCGTGGCCTCAATCCTTTCCAACCTGAAACCTGGACGTTCCCCTCAAAGTCACCGATTTTCTACTGACCACCACCATCAGTAAGCTGAAGCGAACCTCTTCTGCAAACAAAAACCCCACAGGTTTTTTGTTGTTGTCGTTGCTGCTGGAATTCTCGGAGTGAGCCAAGAGTAGCAGAAGCTCTCCCCACCTTTAAAAGCACCGGCAGCGCTCCAGCTCCAGCAAGAGGGTGCCCACGCTACGATCTGCTGGGTACACGGGTACCAGGGACCAGCTTGGGGGAAGCATGCAGCACCCTGCCCCAGCATTTGTTGGCACCAGCATGAAAATGGGTCTGCAGCGAGCCACGGGTGGCCGAGGACTGTCTGCTTCTGGCATCCAAGTCAGGCAACTTAGAAGTCGGCTTACCATTTCCAAGCTGCAGTGCAGTCTGCAGTGCAGTCTCCACTGTAAATACACCCAAAGTCTTTGCACTCGCTGCATTTGAATTCAGACGCCGGGGAAAAAAGGGGAAGGTTTAACCAAAGCAAACAAAGCACTGCAAGTCCAAGTAAAGGCACACGAAAGGGATTCAGTTCCTGCAACGTCCCCGTCAGCCTTTTGTTCTCTGTTAGCCCATGTTCTTCAGCCGTGCTTTTCAGATGCTGCAGCTTAAATCAGCCCAATCTAACTCTCACCAAAGTCGGTGGAGAGCTTCCTGCTGATTTTATGGAATCTGAATTTTTACTTCTCCATTGCTACTGCCATATAAATAAGGACAGAGGAAGATCACTGCAACTTTAATTTCTTGCACAGCCTAATATTCAACGTGGACCAGACACTAAAAGACAGCCACTCCAATATGAGCCTATGTCAATGCAGGTCAATTTCTAAATTTAGAACTTAAAAATTAATAAATCTGTAGGCAATTTAAGAAAGGGAATAAGACAACAAACATTTTGCTACTCAAAGCACTACAGGAAACGTGTCCCGATGCAGGCAGGACTGTCCACCTGAACCACTCCTCCGAATTATTCCCCATCAGTTGCATCTCTGAATCCCCTACTAAACTGTGAAGAAAAAGCTTTTTAAATTAACGAGAATCTCTTGCTAGCAACATAAAAGCATTTGTACACAGTGTGTGTGTGATATCACCTGGTAACAAACCAACAGGGGAATAAGAGTCAGGATAAACTCTTGCAAATGAAAATGCTTTTTTTCCAGATATTTCCATTGGCTTCAAGGTATGACTCAGAGTTAAACAGAACAGGGGTTCAGAACTTGACCTCAGATTTGTACAGCCTTTTTCCCCCCCATCCCATTCTTTTAATGCTAAGAACACGGCAATCAGATTAGGAACTAATGTTGTCTGTACGTGTCCTTTAAATAAACTGCTGAATGTCACTGTGCTATGCCTCTGAGCTCTTTCAGCTGATCTGTGAAAAGCATACTTAAAATTCCTCTTTCAAACTTAATTTGCAGCGATTTTCTCGTAGTAATATCGTAACAAATGAGAAAGATAATTGATTTCAACAGTAAGCAATTACATACAATGATTTTTCTACAGCAGTCGTCTAATTAAGAGACTATGAGCCCAGCATATCAAGTCTTTGAATTAAGCATTTGAGGTATTCATACGAGATGCAAGATGCACAACTTTTTGTATTCTGCTCTATTGCAGATGCACCAAAATACTTGCTCCAAACTTTTAACCCTTCGCAAAGATTTGACACTCGTCTGCTCGGCTGGGTTCTGAAGACGAGGACCAGCTCCTGCTCAAATGAGTAAAGACAGCTGAAGATCGTCAATATTGATAAATAACATTCACGGCACGGCTGATCTAAAAAGTGACACCGGACTAAAAATATCTCGACAAAATTAACAATGAATGGTTTGTTCTGAACATGAAACATGCACGTACACAGATGCCAGTTATATAACCCATTTCTTAGATCAGGAAAGAGTAAACACCGGGCTATGCTTTCAGCTTATCAAACCACTGTAAAAAGCAGGCACATTTCTCTCCCACGTTCCTCTCCCCTAATTAACACATTTTTTAACGGCGTGCCTTTTACTACTGCAGCAGAATCTCATCTGCCTCCGTATCCTGGATTGCTACGTACAAACTCCCATCGCTCCCACAGGCTTTTCTAAGAAGCATCTGCAACAAAAGAACAGTAGGTGCATACCTTAACCTCTTGGTTGGCAAAAATCTCCACGTCAACCCCGCAGGCGACCAGAGTGGAGACATCACAGTCCATGCTACGGGCTGGCATCCCCCCCTTTTGTACACAGAGTTAAGCAACCTCCGAGTAACAAACGACCGGAAGAAAACAAAAATCTTCGGCTCAGTATTTGCTATTGAGCTGTCCGAAATTCTGTTTCAGTGCCGACAATAACTGCAAGCCTCCGCCACGAGCTCTTTGCACTTAACTGAGTTGCTCCTTGCCTTCCCCTCGTACACCCACCGACTGAGCCGGCGGAGCATAGTAACAGCGCTATTCCATCTCTCATGGCAATGACATCACCACCAAGACTGACATAAGCTAAATCTATTTTTTCAACCCTTTTATCTCTAGGCAGCACAGTGGATCAAATTGAACATGATTATGTGCTAAATCTGAACTCCGACTAAATCAATTCAAGCAGCGTTCGCTGGCAACTGAGTCATAGCTGTTGTTTCAGCTGAGTGCTTATGTTGGCAAAAAAAGATCGCCTGACACTGAAAGCTCCGCTCCGAGTGTAAATTAACCCAGCATTTAAAGCCACCAAGCTTACGGTATGATCCATTACTTTATTACACCTTAAAATCCACAGCAGAGCGCTAATAAAATAGAAGCAACAAAAAAGTCAGCATTCTGTTTTACTAGCTCTTCTTTCCCATACAGCAAGCGACGTGACCCCACGCAGGGGATTAGAGAACATCTCGTCCCACCAGCAGAAGCCATCGACATCCTGCAAATGTGACCCCATTACTTACAAACGCAAGTTACACCCTGACTCATCTTCGGGAAGATCAGAGGCATGTCTGTCCGTGATTCGGAAGGCAACAGCCCTTCAAAGAACAGAACAAGAAAATGTCCCCTGAAATAAGGATGTCACATTAAGCAACCCTTGTACCACCTGTCCTTAGAGTTACTGCTTCCCAAATGCAACAGCTGAGAAGGAAACGCACCAAGTAAAGCTGGTTTGGACCCAGTAACTCAGTGTGTCTGTGCTTCATCGGTTTATTTTTCACATCAGAAAGAGATGTATCAAGAAATAAAGGTCCCAAGTTTGTAGGTATTTTAAAGTTGATCTTTACCCGGAGCTGCAACATCATTTTTCCTCTCATTTTTCATCCTCGCCGTCCATAGATCACTTTTAATTGTTGCTGTCCTAGAGATGACATTTATGGCTAGGTCAGATTTACAGGCGGAATTAAAACCTTTAACTATTGCAGGCCCATCAGACCGCAGCAAACACAGGCCGTGCGCTCAGCTTGTTCGGCAGCCGACACAAACCCAGCAGCAGCAGCACGCAGCTCAGCACCAGGGGCCGTGCCGCTTGCTCCGCTTCACTGGGACGTATTGCAGCTCGCACCACGCTTTGGGACGATGCCCACGCTTTGCTGCTGATCTTTAAACTTGACTGTGCAGAACTAGCTCAGATGGGGCTGCAGGCTACGAAATTCAAAACAAAGACACCTGGGGAAAGGGCCTCGAGTTCTTTGCACCAAAAGGATGGCTGGGACATCTGGAAGCAGAAGGTCCACACCAGGCTCAAGCTGCCCAGCTCCCCGCCTTGTTCTTTCGCCAGCACCAGAAGTTTGGGAAGCGCAGGGACCTGCAGGTTAGTTAACAAAAGAACAACCTCTGCTGAGAAATTGGCTCTTCACCCCTGGGAGCTGGCAGTAAATTTGGATGCTGCCACAGCAAAGCTGACATCCATTATCAGAACTTTCCCAAGTTCTGTTCAATTGCTCGGCCATTTTTTAACTTGCATTTATAGTAGCCCCATCAGCAGCAATCGCAAAGGAAGATCTGAAACCAGACTAGAAACTTATCCCAGCACTACAGATTTTACAAACTGGGAATATACAGATCAACAGAAATAGATAGGACAGTACAAGGCAGCAAATGAATGAATACGGCTCATCGGCTGTTTTCTACGCCAGTCACTTGTTTTTCCCCCCCCACACAAACTACAGTAAAATATTTTTAGCAAAGAATTTGAAGTTAACATTCCTGTGCATGTTTAGAAGAACTTTTATGCACATATTTGAATATCACATATATGAGATATCACAGAAAAAAAAAAAAAGCATACAGATGCCTGACTGAAGTTCTAAGTAGGCAGCAATGGAAAAATCATGTCATCAGAAAGCTGAAAAGTTCCTAAGTGGTTTTCAAAGAGCTGGAAGGAAGCACTGAAAGCAAAGATGAGTCATGGGTATCTGAGCCCAGCGAGAGTTTTAGCAGCATGGACCAACAGGAGACAAAAACTGCAACAAACTCTGCAAAGGAAAATATATCAGGAATGAGACAACGGCGAGAGGCGGCCCAAGCCACGCACGCGACAGTGATGCCCGGCCCGAGCCTGGTCTCACAGCAGCGAGGGGAAAAGGATCTCCCAGCCCAGAGCCACGCTGGATAGATAATCCTGTAACAATTTCCCTTTTTTCATTTTTAAATCTGTCGTCTCTCAATTTCAATAGCCTGTCTGCTTAATCTTGTGAGTGCTGGGACACGGTGTGCACGCTGACCTGTTCCACTTCACGGTTGCTCTTGCGCTTCTACTTCTCATCTCCTTTCAAACCAGAATCATTGCAGCTTTCCCACTCCACCCTAGTAAAGAAACCCTTTGCAATTATTTTAGTTTCTTCTTGCCTATTCCTATGCATAACCCAGCTTTTTCCCTTAAAACTCTTCTAGCTCCTGGGGTATTTTAGCAAGGTCCTGACAGAGACACCCCAGTCGGGTTCACTTTGGGAAACCAGAGATTACCTTGTAGAAGAACTCCACAGCGTGCTTCAGTGCTTCAGCTTAGGTCTTCCGATAGATATATTCTATGTCACTACTCACTTCTCATTTTAAATCAAGATAAAATCCTACCTGAGATTTTTTTAGGGCGCTCTGCAACTCTTCAGAGCCTCACCTAACGTTAATAAACGTTATTTCACTTTTCATTTTAAATTGTCAGGTTAATATTGACTGCTTCCTCCAGATCAGGAGACTTGTTCTTCCATCGAACTGAAAGAAAGATTCGTTCATTTACTTAAAAGAAATTCTGATCTCTGGCTATAGACGGTCTTGCTAAATTCAATTTACCAAACTCCCAGGAAAACTAAAACCATATCTCACGCCTGATTTAAAGCATCCTATTTCATAAACGGTGATCGATATAGAAGGCGTGCACCTCAGCACGCTTGACACTACTCCTTCAGCAGGTTCTCCAGATCAAAGACTGCTACGGGTCACCACCTCTGCCCTACTGCTGGTGCAGGGAAGCCCCTCTCTTGCTGGCAGGTGCTGAGCCAGAGGAATTTTGGATCACATACACCCCTTAAAACTTACCTAAGTGCTCTGCGACGGGAGCCAAGGTGCAGGAAGAAGAGCAGTTCAGACATCAGTGAGCTGAGCCATCGCTAATGGGAGCGGCATTCTGTTGGCATTCAGCAGGAGCGCGTCTCGACTCTCTCGCTGCCCCCTACCCATTTTATACCAGGCTTAAGACCCCGACCAGTAATTCTGAGGATGGAGAGCAAGCAGAGCACTTTGAACAGCAATCCTGCGGAAGTTTTTAGATTTGTTTCATGTTTTGACCATCATAACAATTGTGCGTGGACTTAAACGGGCACCGTGCGTGAATAATTCAGGGGAATATTTCAGAGTGAGGTTAAGAGCAACCCAGACCTACTTGCACATCTAAGCTGAGTACCGAAATACAGAGCTGTTAGTTACTTGTACAGCCACCAAACAGGCTCCGGAAGCCAGGACGATACTGATTAAATGTCACTCCGGCTGATACTTGTTCTTCACAAGAACCAACATCCGCCACTAACATCACTGGGCTCCGATGATTAACACTTGATGATCAAGTCTCATACTTGAATCAGCAATCCCCTTCAAAAAGGCAAAAGTTCCCCAAATCAGAAGGAAAGTAAGTCGTGTTGTTCTAGCCAGGGCCAATCCTCCAGCCACAGCCCGTGCAGTGCCTGGGACTACGCAGCCCTGCTTTACAACCTTTACTCCTCTGCGCGTAGCTTTTGTTTTCCTGCAGCGTTCCCATAGACATAGCTCCAGCTCAGCCCGGTACACACAAACAGGGCCATAATTTAGGCTTTCCAAGCTCAGCTGTCAAGTCGTTAAAACAACTGCAGAAAATCTCGACCCCCTTTTGCAAGCAAACCATTACTGATTTAGCCTTAGGGAAACTTCCCTGTGCATGGACCTCATTGTAACAGCAGCCACATTAGAACAAAAAACACCAGCTAAATTCAGAAGCCAAAGTGACATTTTTTGCTCCCTAGCTAAAGCTTGTGCACGTTACTACTACCAATAGTAGGATTATTTCTGTAGCAGCTCTGCTCACAGGTGCCTATCACGCTGTTTATGGTGCTGCACAAAGGCAGAACAATAAAAGTTACCCCACATCGATGACCCATTGGTGCTTGAATGGAACCCTATAAATAGACTCACATTGTCTGGCTCAAACGTTTTTAACAACGTGCATCTCCATCGATCTTCTTCAGCCTACTACAAAAGTCAAAAGCATTTAAGCCAAGCTCTCTCATATACGTGTAGTTACTAAACATACATTCACAAAGAGAGTCCTATTTCTTCATGAGAAAAATAGAAGGTAAATAGGTAAAGATAAGTAAGAGGTCCAGAGGAACGCACCAGGAACACAGCAGACCAGTGGAACCGGGCACCGAGGGAAGGATTCTTCCTCACCTGTAGCTATGCCTCAATTTATGCTCGGTGTATAGCCGAGGGTGAAAGGCTGGCACTTCAGGACACGACGCAGAAAGAGACGTCTGAAGTTACGGGAGATGTGAAAGCCATTCAGATAACACACGTTACCTGATGCTCGGATAGCCAAGCTAAGTGAATTCACTGTTACCTGGAAATAAAATTCCCACTCTTAATTCCCCAAACAGAACAGCCATCGAACATTACACCGCCAGTTACTCTGTTATGCCTCTTTTTATAACACTGTGAGAATTTAAACTCCTGAAATAAACCCTTCTTAACAGATGAAAACCCCCTAGATTCCATTAATATCCATTAATGGATTTCCCCACGAGCAGTCAATAGCTGCAACCACAATGCATTTCGCCTGAGGAACCTACCTGCATGGGAATACTCGCTCCCAGGTTCTCAATTGCTGCCAAAATATCATGAATTTTCAGAGGCCAGAAAGGGCTTATACGAATACAGAGATAAAGCAGATATAAAATACAACATCTAGAACATCTTTGAATTCCTGAAAGATACTAGAGCATCTATACATCAAATAAAGTATCTTTTGGGGTAGAAGTATTAACTGTTATTTATGATAATAAGAGTCATACAATCATCTAGGTTGGAAAAGACCCTCAAGATCACCAAGTCCAACCATCAGCCTGACCTACTGAGTCCCACCCATGTCCCTAAGCACCACGTCCACATCTGTCAAATACCTCCAGGGATGGGGACTCCACCGCCTCCCTGGGCAGCTCGTTCTGATGCCTGGCCACCCTCTCCACGGAGAAATTCTTCCTGATGTCCAATCTAAACTTACCCCGGTACGACTTGGGGCCATTTCCTCACTATCACTTGTCACCTGAGAAAAGAGACTGACACCCTCCTCCCTGCTGCCTCCTCAGGTAGCTGTGGAGAGCCACGAGGTCTCCTCTCAGCCTCCTCTTCTCCAGACTAAACCCCAGATCCCTCAGCCTCTCCTCGTACATCTTGTTTTCCAGTCCCTTCACCAGCTTTGCTGCACTTTCCTGCAACTCAAAATCCTTCTTGCAGTGAGGGGCCCAAAACCAAACACGGCACTAGGGGTGAGATCCCACAGCTACAAAACCACTGGTTTTCCAAGAAGAGTTTGAACCCCAAGCTAAAGTTCCTAAAAATTCTGAATTAACAACTGTGAGGGAACAAAAAGGACTCCCAGACACCCCTTCTTATAGCAAACATTCATTCCTATTGTTTGAAGATTTTTAAAGATGCAGAATTTTGGCCAGAAAAAACAGAGAAACTGAAAGTTTAATTAAACTTCAAGTAACCCTAAATCAATACATTTCTCATATCTCATAAATACATTAACTGTAAAGTTTGGAAAATCCTTTAGATGAACCGTGCCTTGGCTGCCCTTGACTTTTGGAAAGGAAACTTTTCTGTAAGTAATGTTTTGTTTTTCTGTCAGTAATAAATTTTCGCCGCTCAAGCTTAGAGGTCTCATTGTCTGAGAATCCGAGAGTCAGAAAATAAGACAAATCATAAACAGTATGGAATATTTCTCCTCCTTTGGTAACTATCAAGCCACTCAAAGCACCACATATGATCATGTAAAAATACTTCAGCATCTGAGCAAAAGAGTGTGTCACTTAGCCAAGATCGTTTTGCTGTCTCATTTGGAAACACACAAGTTTCAACTCTGAGTCAGAATCGTTCAATTACTTTTAATGTTGTAGTATCATTCAGAGCCCTCAGCTTCCAAATATAGGGGCGGGGGAAGGAAATCGGTGCACGTAACCATTTTCGGTGGAATGAAGACACAAATCCTTCCCTGGGCCTGATCTACACAGGTTGAGTAGTCACTGCACCAAGCCTGTCTGAATTTAAGAAGCGTTTGGACTGTGCACTTAGTCACATGGTCTAAAATTTTGGGTAGACCTGTGTGGTGCCAGGAGTTGGACTCGATCCTTATGGGTCCCTTCCAACTCGGGATATTCTGTGATTCTATGATTCTATGGTTTTGGTGCTCCTAGACTAAGATGGGAGCAAGACTCTGAAGAGATGGATTCAGTTCCTGATAGAACTACCTAAGTGACCTTGGACAAAACATGCAGGAACACATTCAGAAGAGCTCAACCCCCTTGTGTTTTATTTGGATTTTAAGTGTAAGTTGTGAAAGGCATGCTCCATTACCAGGCATTTAATGGATGATGCAGTTTGGGATCGGCCTGAAATGCTCCTGCCTAAAAAACGTGATTTACTGTTATCCAAAACCTCAGTTAAAGGTTTCAAAATGCATTTTAGAATCATTTCCATTTCCCCTACCTTGGCTCAGGCTAGCAAGGGTATTTAACATGGCTGTATGTTTCCCTTGTCATTTGAGATGCTTCATCACAGCCAAATGTCCTTGAAAGAAGAGCCCGGAATACCAACGCTCGCGGCTGCGAGAGCCCAACCTTATCTCCGAACCGCAGCGCTGCACAGGACACGCAGGTGAGAGATTTAATGGCTGCGCTGCGAGAGAACGGCGCTTACTGCCAAGCCAGCAAAAGCAGTCCAGCTCGAAGGAAAAAAATAAACTGTCAAACAGCATGCGGTCAGACAGCAAATAATGAAGCAATGAATAATAGATTTCTTATGTAATTGCTATTTTCTCCTGATATTATAGGGTGGAAGTGGGTATTTATTTCGCTAAAACACTTTCTTAAAGCAGACAGTCCCTTCTGTAAAATTCCCTCATCCAACTGAAAGATAAAATAACTGAAAATACCCTAAAGTGTCAGTAATTAAAATTTACCCTCTACAACTCTTCGTTCTTTTCTTCATTAAAGAGAGAATACACTGTCTCCATTTTGATAAATGATGTTCCTTGCTACTATTTTTTGATTTACGTTCATACAATGGCTGGAAATCAGATAATATGGGATGCAAATTGGGGTATAAAGCTTCTCCAAGGTCTCTAGAATGAAATTTAAAATCCCCGCTAAGGAAACCGAGTTTTTTCCCAACATATAGCATATGAGTAATTCCCAAATAACAGTAAATTTGTAATTTATTCATAAAATGGCTTTATCTGAGTCCCTCCCCACCAGGCTGATCTCATGATTTCACAAAGAAAAGAAAGAAACCATGATGACCCCTGCAAGAGCCTGCATCTTATGTGAGGATATGAGAGGTCAGGATCAGTTTCCCCCCTTTTCCTCTCCCTAAAAGGACAGACATTTTTCCCCAGCTAGAACAGGACTTGAGGAATAGTCTTCCATTGATCCAGCCAAAGAAAAGACCAAAACAGTTTTTCAGTCTTCTGTCTTGCACTCTCAGTTTACTTAATATTTTAGTAATTTTTATAAAGCTCTAATGGTTTCAGAAGATGCCTATTTAAGACAGTTATAAATCACTTTCTCACTCTGTATTTTGGTTCCCTCCAAAAAAAAGGCATTATGATGTGTTTTCAAGATTAGATTGGCAATAATGAAATAGCAGGTACACTAAAAAATACAAGCAAGTGACATAAAACTGATCTTACTTCAAAGCAGCAGAAGTTTCTCTACAACAACCCACTCCTCTCCATCCTAGGCCCTTTGAAGTTTACTGTGAAACATGAATTTGAGATTGTATTTGTTTGGAGGTCACTTATTTGTTTTACAACTTTCCTCTCTGTGAGCGTAAAAGTAGGACTTACTGTAGAAAGGCAGTTCAGTTTCCCTAGTTACTGAAAAGACAAAAAATACAAGTATTAATTTGGAATTTAACATCTTACTTAGTGTCTATACATCACAGCCATAAACTGAATCACAGTCAGAGTTTCAAACTCACCATCCGAAGTTAAGACGGGCAAGCAAAATTCTACTTCACTTGAGATATCACCAATTACATTACCACTTCTTCAGGCCACAGAGATAAAACCAGGCCCAAATACTACAGTATTTGCAAGAGGCAAGAGGTGCCTTGGGTGTAACAGTGGCTCCCAAAGGAATTGAGAACTGCTTTGCTTTAATCCACGGCACTGTTTTCATTAACTTGAAGAGATTCATGCTCCAAAAGGCACATAAACAGAGGAAGGATAGAAGGTCACAACTCTTTAAATTAGCTCTTAAAAGACTGCTAAAAAGTATTCTGGCATTGGGCGATATCAAATAATAGCAACCACTTTTCATGGAAAGGATATACTCAGCAGCTAATGTGGATTTATTTCCACTCTAAATTACTAAGTGCATCTCATGCGTGTTTATGTTTCTAAGAAATAAGGAAGTAGTTGAAGAGTCACAAGCCACGAGACTTGGAGAATGAATTAGAACTTGAACAAAACATAATTTCTTATCTTTTGGACAGAGCAGCTGAAAAGAGCTGCATATTCCCAGTTCAGTCGATGTTCTTTTAGCAACTTAAAATGTTATTGTAATGTCTGGTTGCTATTTACAAAATATTTTATATACACCAAAGAATGCAGCCAAACTTCTGAAGGGGCATGTACTGGGCCATATACAGTAAGATGATTTTTAAAAGATCACAAACTCCCCCGCAATACAATCCCTATACCAAGACACAGCCTGTTGCATGGCAGAGGGCTGCCCCATACTAGACGGACCTTAGAGAAGGCTACTGAAGTCTTCAAGGCATCAAATCCACTCAGGAGCGATGGGCTTAGCATAAGGATTTGCAGACAAAAGATTTAAAGAGCATCTCGCTAGCCACTGAAAGACAGTCCCAGCAGCCTACCGCCTCGCTGCGAGCCAGGAAGCTCGGGGAGAAGGGACAAGGGACAGCCACCATCCTACACTGAGCCCAGCTCAGCAGCATCACCACCCCACGGGGACCAGAAGACACGCATTGATGAAGCTCATTCTGACATGCAGAAAGACAGGAACGAAGCAGGGACTGTAAAGATATGAAAGAGAAGGTGGATGATGGACAGAAAAAAATCTGTATTAAGTTCTACTTACATGTGAGGCTAATTACAAAACTGTAAAATAATGTTCAAAACCTACTAAATATCTCTTGGTATTTTGAAAACACATCGATAGCAAAAGCCCTTCTGGAAGGCAGAGCATTTATCAAATATGAAATAGCACCACAAAGAATCTTCAAGGCCTCGACTGGTTTGAAGATTTTATTTATTTAAAATGTCATTTTAAGATCTGGAAAAACACTGTATTTAAAATGGCCTGCTAATTCAACCCCCCGCCCCAAGTCGTTGACTTTTCCTCTAAAGTCTTTTAACCCATTCCCAAGCTATAACAACTGCTGCGTTTCAATTTACTAAGTAAATCCTTCAGTTTATTAACATTAATAGGAATAATTATTTTCACTGATTTATTTATCACTATGCAAATTCCTAGAAGTAAAACATTCATGCAAGCTTAACGTACAAAATCAAAAGGAATTCCTTGCCCCTCTGAAATGGAGACAGGATTAAGCGCTACTTTAGCACTGCTTGGTGGAGAATTCAGTTGTCCAGATCTGCTCTTCTCGTGGTTGTTTTGTCTGTAATTGAAGTATTGGCTCCTCTGTTTAATGGGAAATAATAATTTTATAAATCACAAAAATGTGTCACATTTAGGTACTGGACTTGGTGCTGTACAGACACTGGGCTGTTTTTTTCCCCTCAAGGAGCCCGGAGGACTTACGGATACAGAGATACCAGACTGGAACTTGGGGAAGATCAGAACTGAGCTGCAGGGGATGCTCACTTTTAAAAAAAAGTTAGTACAGAGAGGACTCACTGACACAAAGCACAATCAGAAGACTCTGTGTTACATCCTTCTTGACTTGTGAGCAGCCCTCCGCACCTGCTTTCCACAACAGTAACTTGCAGCACAGGTAGCTGGTATCCTGAAGGAAGGCTAGTACATACTTCAGAGCAAAGGCATAATCTTTTTTCCCTTTTTTTTCCTGCTATCAGATCTAGGAATCTTCTCATTAAGTCTCTCAGTGACTTCATAATCCCTTCTGATGCATCTGTTTGCCTTAGTAATCATTGCACTGAGCTCAATCTGCTAAGCAGTTAGGTTTTTAGCCCCGCCACTAGTACTTGGAAATTGCTCCAAATCCAAATGCTCTGTGAGTTAGAAACTAATTTTCAGACAAACTTCAGGCCAGTTTTTTTTTCTTTTCCTCTTGCATTTATAAACAGCAACAAAACACTTGCCAGACTTTGTTTATGCTGCATAAAAACGAGCCAAACTCTCCCACATAATATCAACGTGAAAAATCATTTACAACAAGTGATTTAAAAGCAGCTTGGTAATTTCTATACAGCACGCACACCCTATAGGTCACGTTCTAGCCCAGCTCTTGAACCACATGGCTTGCTAGCTTCTCACGGACAGGACACGAGCTCTCCACACCATAATCTGTGACTCCATGTGCTGTTATCTGCAGCCTGGATGCGTTAGTTAACAGAACGCTGTGGAGGTGCTGACATAAATAAAAAGGGCTCTGCAGCCCATATAGCTTTAAATTTAACTGTAAGAACAGAAAGGGATCTGTGACAGAGATTTCAGTTTTAAAAATGGCAGGGAAAAGAAAACCAAACCCAAGCTCCTTTCTTCCCACTGTCACAAGCACTTTGTCATTCATGACTGTGCAGAACTTGCTGCAGCAAGAGAGCCACTGAAAGCTGCTTGGCTGGAGAAGGAAAAATAAGTAATTAAAATATATATGTATATGAGCCTCCTCTACTGCCTGTTTTGCAGCATAAACTTGTCTAACTACTTAATCTTGTCCCATATCCTGAAATCTCATTATCTCATAGAATGGTTTAGGCTGGAAGGGACCTTAAAGCCCATCCTGTTCCACACCCCTGCCATGGGCAGGGACACCTCCCCCCAGCCCAGGCTGCCCAAATCCCATCCAGCCTGGCCTTGGGCACTGCCAGGAATGGGGCACCCACAGCTCCTCGGGGCAATTTGACTGTTTTCTTATTTTAATGCATTATTTAGAAGTTGTAATAAAACCCCAATCTTTTACCTCAAATCAAAGGCAAGGGGTGGATTTAGGTCAACATCAAGTTTGATGAGTCCAGGTTTGTCACAAAGCCATTACGCCATATGACTGGGCAAGAATAAAAAGGTGTTTTTTTGTTTGTTTGTTTTTAATATTGGCAGAACTGTGGTAGGCAAGAACAAGCCTACAAAACTTCAAGATATTTCTGGAATAGATTTTGAAAGAAGAGATCATTGCAATACACATACTTGAAACTTTTGCTGACATTTTAGCAACTGGCTCTTTCATTTTCTTTAAAGCAAACCTTTAATAGAATTTGTCCAGCGAGCCTTATAACATATATATAAATGGTGGATCACATGCAATAAATCACCTGATATAGAACGGGACAGCAAATCGTTCACTAATACAGCACAGATGGGATCGGTATAGGAACCACCAGGTGTAGGTGATGGCACTGCACTAACGAAGTACCAGATTGGAGGAGGACTATTAATAGTGCTTCTATTGAATGGGATTATTACTATTAATTGTGCTTCTATCGAACAGGAGTATTACAGTGGTTTTATCTGGAATGCTAATGGAGAACCACACGCAAACCGTGACAACCCACGCAGCAGACACACATTCATGGAACTGCCAGTGGCTTAATGACAGAGGTGTCTCCAAAGCAGAGGACGATGAAGATGGGGATTACAAGTTCATCGCAGACTGGCGGCGCTGGGAAGGTAATGTAATTAGTATTTGTAAAAAGTCAGCGCAATCCCAGGCTTCAGCAGCAGAATGCTTCCAGGTAAAGAGAGGAAAAAGTATTTTGTACTGTATTTTTCTCTCTTCCAAGAGAGAAAAAGTATTTTGTATATGCATGTCATTTCATAACTCAGCTTCACACTGAGTACAGTTTAAAGAAGAGAGCTAAAATATGCTGGTGGTGGCACAGCATATGAATACACACCTGCCGTGAAACGACGAGCTCTGGGATGTCTATGGGAACGCTAACAGCACTGCACTGGTACAGCGGTTGGAGAAAAGGACAAGAATAACCTGAAGGAGCAAAAGGGGGCAATAAACTTGAATGGAGGGATGAAACAGCAGTGTGAATACATCAGAGTGCTAGGGGGAGGAGAAGAGAAGCCTGAGCACACTCCTATTCCGTACCTTTCTGCACCATCAGGAACATCAGTATCAGGGGCACCACGACTCATAAGAAGCCTAACAGCAATTTTTGATAATGAAAAAGCATGGGAACCACAAAACCCAAGCTCGTGGTCAGCTCCACTAAGCAACTGCCGTGGCCACTACCTCGCTTTCAGCCGCAGAGATGGAGGCGAAGAACTGTTCTTAAAGCTGAAGTTTGCTGAGCACAGATAAAACGTGATGGATCGTCTAGGTCTGTCACCTGGAATCAGGACAACGGTATTGTGACATATTCAGCATAAAAGAACAAAAAAGACGTCAGAAACAGAGCAGGAATTCATTTCCAGTCACTCAAATTTTACACTGTCAGCAAAGCAGACGTAAATGGAAAAACTCCATTAAAACAGGCCAACTGGATTCAGGGAGCCAGACACCAAGTGGGAAGCTGATTCTGTCAGCAGCATAAAAGCTGCAGTTGAAGTCAGGTGAAAAAAAGGAAACGTTCCAAGACAAATGAAAGAGGCTTCCTACCACAAGAGACAACAAAGGGCAGAGCAACAATGGATGATGTCTCATCAGTAAATTGGGAATACAGTATCAAATCCAAGTCTAACAGGAGCTCATTAATAACCTAAACTAAGAACACAATGGAAGCTATTTTATTTCCACGGAGCCTGATTTTAATTTGGGTAAAAACTTCAAGAAGTGCCAGCCGAAAAAGTGCCCAAATCTGTACAATAAAGATATTCTAATGACTGTTAAATTGGTACAAGCAGCCAATCGTTTTAAATTAATTGGTCCACAATGATTAATTTACGTGGGTGCAACCAGGCTGGGGTAGGGTAGATCTTGAGAGTTTTAATCCTCCTTCTGTTCTCATGCCTACGCAGGAATTACAACCATGCCACAGTCTGAACCAAAACGAATCAGGAGGCATGGACCAGGAACCAGAAGGCTGATGCTAGCGCACCAACACTGTTTAAAGTACTGAGCCTACTAAAAATATTCTACTTCATACAGAGCTTTATTTTTTTTTTAGGAATTCTTTATAAGACAGTCATAATCTGTAATTTTATTATTATTATTATTTAAAGGGGAGAAGGATGAGTAAGAACCACAGAAGAGCTGCAGGTAGAAGGCAGCTCTGGAGATCACCCAATCCAACTCCCTGCTCTGAGCAGGGTCAGACCGCAGCTGGCTGCTCAGGGCTGTGCCCAGCCAGGTTTCAGAGATTTCCAAACTGCAGATTCCACAGCCTCTGGAGAAACATCAGCAGCATCTCACCACCTCACAGTAAAAACATTTATGCTTAAAGGGAATTTCTTGTATTCCACTTTGTGTCGACTGCTGCTTGTCCTTTCAGTGGACGCCACCAAGAAGAGCCTGGCTTCATCTTCTTCGCTTCCCCCACAAACCAGTTGGGTATTTATACACACTGGTAAACCCCTCCTGAACCTTCTCTTCTCTGGGTTAAGCAACCAGCTCTCTCAGCCTCTTCTCATACAGGGCTCAAGTCCCTTAACCACCTCCGTGGCCCTTTGCAGGACTCTGCAGCATGTCCACGTCTCTGTCACCTTGGGGAGCCCAGAACTGGATGCAGAGGGGAAGGATCACTTCCCTCAACCTGGCCTAACACTGCTCAGAATGTCTTTGACTTTCTTCACCACCAGGAGGTCTGGGGGCTTACGTTCAGTTTGGTGTCCACCAGGACTTAGGGTCAATTCTTGAAAGCTGCTGCCCAGCCAGTCAGCCCGTACTGCTGCGTGGGGCTGTTTATCATCTGCCCATTCATACACAGAATGCAAAAACAGTTCTTCACGCTCAGTTTATGCAAATATACTGAGTTAATTCCTTCTACACACAGTAAAACAATTGTGAAATAGCACCTGGAATGGGAAGTTTATAATTAAATGTTCACTGAACATTCATTGGAAAGTTAAAGACGTTTAAATATGAAATAACATCAGCAAGATCACTTAAGATATAACAGAAGCATAAGAGTCATTACAAAAAAAAAAAAGAATTCCTGGCATCACTAGTTTTTATTATTCATTTTGTTCTTGTTTATCCCTGTAGAGTCTAGCACATTGTATTAGGTGCTGTATGAACAACAATCATAATCCCAAGGAGCTTAAGATTCAGATAAGGAAAGTTTCATCAAGTTTCATCATGTGAAACAATGAAATAATCATAAAATAAAAATAAGACGTTGGCTTGGCATTTGTAACTTTCTAGCTGATAACTTATCAGAAAGTTTTTGTCTGGGTAAAACTTCTATTTATTATACTAAAAGGGCATCAACTTCTAAAAGCTTCGTGCAGCAGAACACTGGAGAAGTGTTTGTCATTCTGTACAACGACGGGAACCAAACCTAGCGCCCAGCAGAGAATTAAAAGAGCAAAAAATACTTTTCTTCAATTAACTGCAACTCATCTGTCTTTTGCAATTGATATAAGTTAACATAAAGAATGTACATCCTTCTTTGTGAAGGAGGAAATGCTTGCATGTAGGAAGTGGTGCAATGTCAACTGATATGTGATAACCCTGAATGAAGTTCAGTTGGTTTTTGTGTTTTTTTTTCTCCTGGGCCCATGTATGAAACAGACTACATTTATCAAACTGTTTCTCTACAGCATCTGTGAAGTGAATATATCCCAAAATGTATGCTCATCTCCATGGCTTTTATGTTCCTTTGCTCTAGGGTTCAATAAGTATGCAATAGAGGGAATCAGAAATGGCAGAACTTACCATCTTCTGGTACAGGCAAGTAGAATTCAATGATCACACCATCAGTTAGAGAGAGGTAAGACCTGTTTGCAAGCCTTGAAAAAATTTATATATTTTTGTACTCAATATATTCAAGCTACGGATGTATTCAAATATTTCAGGATGCATAGAACACCACCCACACCACTCCCCCAATAAAGTGGAGAGGACACAAGCAATATACCTCTAAGTTGGAAGCGGGAGATGCAAAGAATCAAAACTAGAATTTTATTAAGTTATTTCAAACAAAACCCAGTCTCCTTACCACGGCTGGTCTCTGAAGAGCAGAAGTACTCAATCTTTCCATTTTGTTCCAAACACACGGTAAATTTAAATAAATCATTTACCACTGCCTATTTTAGCTGATCCCATTTATCTAAGCCAGGCTGTTACTTTATCCATCTTATGCAGCACCTTGCTTTCCAAGTGATCCTACGTACTTCAAAAAGACTGTGAAATAAGACAACAAACATACACAAATGTGGATCTGATTCCAATTGTCTTAATGCAACAGGATTTCTTCCACCACTCCCTGTTTAAAAGGAAAAAAAATATAATAAAAAAGCAACATTCATGGGCTACCTGTAATAGCACAGTACGTTAAGCGTCTTAAATAATCCTCGCGATGCATTTACCCTAACTACATCCCTGGTACACTAGGTGGGACAGTAAGGGAGCCCTCTGACACACAGATGAAGCAACCAACCAGGATAGAAAGATAAACCTGTGAAGCTGGGTCCCAAGCCCCAGACAGGTCTGTAATTGTTCATTTATGTTTCCTCCCCACAGCATGGACTCCAAACTATCTACTAAGGATTTTTCACTTAATATGTATCCAAGATTATTTATAGCTGCAGGTAGAAATACCCTTGTGTCAGCCAGTATGAAGAACCAAACTCATACAACTAGCTGAATACAATATACGGTTTGAGTTACTGGCATATTTCAAGTGGAGAATTTAAAGTACCAGTAAGAAGGGAAAAGCTCCCATGCTTCCTTTCCAAGCTTTTCAAAAGGTCCTTATCTCCACCTTCTGGTGAGTCTATTTAGACAGACCAGGGATTCCAGCAGTGAAAGGGAAAACACATCCTGAAAGTGAAATAAAAGCTCACATTCATTCTATCAATGTTGAGAAACAAGAAGTTTCCCCTCACAAAAAGAAGCTACTGTATTTTTTCCTGGGCTGTACAGAACTCACTGCTTATGTATGTAGTGGGTTTGCGCGGTGAGGTTTTGGTAGCGGGAGGCTGTAGGGGTGGCCTCAGTGAGAAGAATCCAGCAGCTGCCCCATGTTAGATAAGGGCCCCGCTGCTGGCCAGAGCCGGGCCAGTAAGTGATGTTGTTCGCACGTCTGTGAGAGCAGATTGAAGAAAGGGGAAAAACCTGCCCCACAACAGCAGCTGGGAGAGAGGAGTTAGAAGCTGCCCTGCAGCCCCCAGGTCAGTGCAGCAGGAGGGCAGGAGGTGCTCCAGGCACGCAGCACAAGTTCCCCTGCGGCCTGTGGAGAGGCCCCTGGTGGAGCAGGCTGTCCCCCTGCAGCCCATGGGTCCCACATGGAGCAGATCTCCACGCTGCAGCCCGTGGAGGAGCCCCCGCTGGAGCAGGTGGATGTGGCCTGGAGGAGGCTGCGGCCCATGGAGAGCCCCTGCAGGAGCAGGCCCCGGGCCGGAGCTGCAGCCCGTGGAGAGGAGCCCACGCAGGAGCAGGGGGTCTGGGGGGAGCTGCCGCCCGTGGGGGACCCGTGCTGGAGCAGTTTGCTCCTGGGGGATGGACCCCGTGGTACGGAGCCGTGTGGGAGCAGCGCTTGAAGAGCTGCTGCCTGTGGGCAGCCCCTGCAGGCTCAGTTCGGGAAGGACGGCATCCCGTGGGAGGGACCCCACGGGGAGCAGGGGCAGAGAGTGAGCGGCAGAGGGAAAGCAGCATTTGGGACAGACCACAGCCCCCATTTCCCTTCCCCTGTGCCACTTGGGGGAGGAGGTGGAAGAGGGTGGATGGGGGGAAGGTGGTTTTAGTTTGTTTTTAGTTTCTCACTGCTCTAGTCCCCTCGTGACAGGCAATAAATTACATTAATCTCCCACTGGTGAGTCTGTGTTACCCATGATAACTGTTGAGCGATCTCCCTGTCCTTATCTCAACCCTTGAGCCATTTCCATCATATTTTCTCCCCCTTCCCAGAAGGGCAGTGAGAGAGCAGCTACGGTGGAACTCAGCTGCCCAGCTGGGTAAAACCACCACACGACAGGAACACAAAGTGCAAGTTTCACAGAGAGACTGAAACTACCCCAGGAGTACAGCCATGTTCCTGGGCACAAAAGCAAAAGAAATGAAATCTAATCTTGCAGACTCAAGGGGGGCAGAGGGTTGATATGCTTTCCTGGAAATCACATGCTCCTTATTGACACCTTTAGGAGCACATGAGGACAGCAAAGCAAAGTGTCCAGGAATAGGTTTTGCCTTTGTTCCGAGTAATTTCTGTACCGGAGGGCTTTTTTTTATTCATGTATTTTTATTTTTATTCACCGCCACTCCTAAGGGCCAGGTTCTGAACCCTTCCAGCACAATCCAGGCATCTTCTTTCCAGGCATTATCAACCTATTCTGAAGGAATCCACTACCAAATAGCAGCCATTCATCTCAGGTTAGAAGAACAAGATTTATTTAAGCACTGGAAACCTGTTAACTCCAGAAAGAAGAACATAACCCCGTGTTAAGTGCTTGTTTAAAAATCCTCAAACTTCTAGATCCAGCTCACTGGTGTCAGTAGAGCAGAGAAGCTATTTCATCAAAAGTTAGCTGTCACAGTAGGAGACCCATAAAGTCTTGAGCAAATATGAAAATGTGAGGAATATACACACAGAGATGAAACACTGGCTATTTAAAAACACAGTAGGATTCTGAGCTCAGCAGACAATTAAGAAGTATTAAAAGCTATTTATTAATATAAAGCACTAAGCAGCAATCGGTTTCCCGTGGTGCTTATATCAATACTTGCTTTTTGGAAGACTGCCTTCAGCACTGCAGAGCACTTAAATTCCAGTTGTATAAAATGTTCTGTGCAAACGCTGCAGATAATTCCTACTCAGCTTTTGCTCAGCAGCTTCAGCTCAGCTGCAATGTCCAAGCTGGCAGTGGTTTTATTCAAGTAGGAGCAACTGTATAAACAGTCTGAAATTCCCCATAAGTTTGATGGACACTCAAAACTTGAGATATCATCGTAACTTGCACAAAGAGGCTTTTAAAAAATAAATGTCATTTTCCTAGAAACATGTTCTTGTTAAAGGTAAGGTAATTTGAAAATTAGGACCTACAGTATGGAATAACAGAACATGCATGCAGCAGCACCCTCTGAGTTTACAACCCACAAGAAGTGAAGCTGTTATCTAAAGGAAAGCAAACAGAAAGAGGAAAAAAGCAAAGGTAAAGGAACCGTGTGACTTCCCACTTCAGATTTTTTTCTAACCTTTCTAACCAACCATGCAAGCATCTATCCCAAGTACTTAGAGGGATGCCAGGATGAGAAATCAATGGACACCATTTTGGGGTTAAAGGCTTCCAAATGTTTTGCTTTTGTCCTTTAAGGAAGGAGAAAAAACTCTGACTTAAGTGTTTTGCAAGATGCAAAGAACTCTGGGTAGGAAATGCAGAGGTCCTGATAGTGTCATTCCAAGGCTTTCAAATGTTATTCTGCTCTATGGATGCCATATTTCCTACTGTGGTTTGAAAGATCAGATTACAGGAAGAAATAAAGTTTATAAGCTTCTCCCAACACCATTTTTTTTTTTTTTTTTTATTTCCATGTGCTTCAAGTTCAACACATTACTGCCCACTTGCTGCATGTGGGTGCAGACACTGGTAAAGCACCTTGACCACATCTTCTCTGGCACTGATGGCCATCAAGATCCAAGTTGCACCCCCTCACATCAGGGCCTGCCTTTGTATTCTGCATTCATCTCTTCCAAGAGCCTCTGGAGTAACCATTATTTATTTTAGGGGCTCGTAAGGAAAGTGCACCCAGGCTTTGATTTTGCACAACTCTTTAAAAGGCGTTCTTTCTCTTCTATTAGGCATTTCTAGAATGATTGCCCCTATTTCACATGCAGAACTTCCATGAGTAACCAGCTAAACCCCGACCATATGTTCAATCATGTGATCCCAAGATACCACATGAGAAATCTCAACTAGTCCAACAGGCTTAAGCTGGTATCAGGACACCAGAGCTACTTCCCCAAGGAGCAAATTAAGTGGTGCCAAGGCTCATTCTCAATTCCTGAGGCCAATCGTCAGGGAGCAGCAAGAGAAGGGGTGCCCCTGGAGGAGGATGAGCTGGAAGCAGGGGGTGACCGCAGCACGGGCAGTGCCCTCACAGACCAGGGCCCGATCCTGCAGCATGCAAACAGGACAGGCAGGGTGCTGGGCACAGCAACCACCTCAGCAAGCAATGGAAAAAGGCATGGATCCACCCAGGGGGTCAGGAGCAGCAGAAGACAGGGCCAGAGAGAGGACAGGAAAGGCTGCAGTGTAAGTCCAAGACTACAACACAGGTCTGAGGACAGGACATGAGACATACAAGAACCCACATCATTGTTCAGGCCAGGAATGAAGGCCCCATCCTGACCTCAAACAGAGCTCCTGAACCAATAAGCACAAAGTGAGGCTGGTCTCAGTAACTGAACCCTACCCTATTAACTGACATCTAAATAATTCCAAAGAAAGTCTACTCTTACCTTCTGAAACAGCTATGGAGAATGATCCCTGGGCCTCTGCAGACTCCCAGGCCATCCCTGGAAGTTGTAAGGGACAGTACTATTTGTCCTCAGCCAAAAGCACGTCATGGACCATTTTAACAATTCAGTTGAAAAGATTATCTCACATTACAGCGCTGGAAGCTGTGCCAGAACGTTATTTGATTTACAGCAGCAACACAGCCTAGGACTACAGCATTAGATATTGCACTTCCATGCTTATTAGGATCAAATTTCTTCTTGGTAGAGACTTACTGACATTCACTTGAGCGACCCAAAGTAATACATCAATTTAGACTCTGAAGAAAACTATGACAAGGAAGACAAAACAGATTTTCCCCTTTAGAACTGATCTAATGAATATGCCATAAACTACTCTAGTGTCTAGTTAAATTGTACTTGTCAAGTTTGCCCCTTCTCTCAATTTTATTACTAAATCAGATATAGCCAACTATTTACACAGCCTTACCTTGCAGCACTGCTAGTATTTTTCCCTAGAAAAACAGAATCTGTTTTACCAGGTTTACAAGCAAGCACAATAAATAATTTCATTTTTTCACTTCCTAGCTATATACAGGAAATTACAGATGAAATCTCGCAAGTGGAGTAAGGAAACAGTTCAGAAATATGTGAAAAAGTTGATAAGCAAGATAAAAAAGGTGCACGGCTGGAAGCTGAGCTCAGATAACGAGCCACAATGCACTGCAAAATTTGAATCTGCATTAAACAAGACCAAAACACTGCAAGAAAACACTGATGATGATAAAAATTACTCTGTAAAGTTATTTTCAAAGGCTGAAAGGAAACTCAGCTGTATTTAGGGTGAACACTGCTGTTTGTATTGCACAAAAAATATATTTTGTATTTGATGCTCAAGTGGCAGGGTATTTAAACCTGTATGCCTTAAACTAGCGTGTGTTATCTTTATCCTCCCTCCGTCGCAGAGCTGAAGAGCCATGCGGTACAAGCAGGGGACAGCAGATGGCACCCCTGGCACTCCGTCAGACCAGAGCACACCTCTGCGGATATCCTTCAGCTCTCACACGGCCAAGCGTTCACAGACAGAGCGGGGTTTTCTATTGCCCCAGCCAGGATTTTCCTTTATACCGTATGAATAAACTTCATTTATAACTGTGTAGATTACCTTCGCTATCAAGGTGAATTGCTGCAAGTAGAGATCAGAAGGAAGAAGTGGAACAGTGCTTTTCACATTCATGATTTTCATCCTGAATTACATGATATTGGTGGGTTTTAGTTGGTTTTTTTTAGATACAGTGGATCTGCGCGAGAATCCTACGTTCAAGTCTTCTCTCCCCTAACCTTAGCCCACATGCCAAAGATATGACTGCAAAAAGAAAACAACATAAATGAGATTCAGGTGCACCACAGAGCTCAAAAAAAAAGGTATTACAGAATCACATACTCACAGAATTAACCAGAATTTGAAGTTTTTCCTAAAAAAATCAGTGTTATGGGATACCAAAGCAACCCATGTTTTAGAGGCTTGGGGTTAACAGCAGTCTATATGCTACAAGAAAGTAGATAAAGGATAGCTGAAGGTCCTTCAAAAGCAATGTAAAGTAGGAAGGGCAATAACTGGTAATAGAGTAGAAGGAAAAGTAAGGTAGCTACCAAATACTTCAAGGAGATCAGCCTATCCAGAAACTCTATATTGCATAGTTGCAGTACATACAAGAAGCAGGAAATCCTACAAGTCACTCTCCTCACATGACTTTCAGCTTATGAGGGATTCTGAGGTTCCAGTGTCTGCTGATGTCTGCATTCAGCCCGCACTCCCTGTCAGATACACTGCCAGAAAGTAGCTGTGCTCTGTTTTTCATGGAGGAATGCTTCTCATTCCACGTGCAGATCTGTGCAAGTTTCTGCTAGGGGGGAAGGAATGGGCTGGAACGTACAGGATTATTCTGGGAATGGAAGTTTCGCAGAAAAATCTCATCTTATTTTGTACTGCATTCAGTAAAGGTACTGGTAAGGCATCTCTGGCTTAAGATTCCCACAAACACCAGATAAGGATTTGATTCTCAGACCTGAATTAGATACATCCAAGGCAAACAAACAGTTTGCACAAGCTATTTTAAACGGTTGCTTTCATTGCCACTGCATGTCAATCAGATCGTTCTGTTTGGAACAGGCAGACTATAGTGCAATAGGGTTTTGAACAGATCATCTGAACTGTGCTTCAGTGGCAGCTACCTCCACAAAAACTTCTCAACTTGAATACATACACAGGGCTTGGCACATTGGTTATATTTAAGTCATAAAAGAGCAAGGGGTCAGAAAAAAAATCAGTTATCAAACTGCAAGAGTGATAGATTAAGACTATCAGTAATGAAAATAACAAGTAGGAGCAATTAGAGTGCTCATACCAGAAGCAGCTACATCACGGCACACACAGCAGGTAGAGCAGGCACTACATTTGAGCAATACCTGAAGTAAACTGGCCGTAGTAACAAGGAAGATTTGTAAGAGATAAGGGGATTTACAGGAGACAGGAAGGAGGACAGCAGAACGCTGCTCCGTGATATATTTCCACTGTTTCTGTCGTCAGCAGCAGACATTAAAGGAATTTGGAACTGTCCATGACCAAAGCCTTTAAGTCAGACGGTGAGAAGCAGCCACTCACGTTTATTTGGAGTAACTGCATCACTAGCAGGTATGAACAGAACAGGTCTGGAAGTTACTTACACGAGCATGTATCACTATGTGGTCTGAATTTTCTCTTTGCTTGTTAAACACAGGTTCTTAGGAGAATGCACCTGAAAGCTTTGTAAAGGCAAGAAAGTGAAAACAACGAGTGCCAAAAGAAAGCAGCACTTGCTGGAGTACATTAAGTGCATTCAAAATGGCAAAGGAGCTAGCCTCAGGACTAGTGTCTGCGCTATGTCAAGGCTCTCAGTTTCTGTATGAAGTCCCACGAACTGGAAAACCAAACAAAAATAACATTAGTTTCCAAACTGGCAGAAGGCTGATGCAGATAGCCCTACGGCACGCCCTAACACTGTTTGAACCACGTGAAATACCACCAGAGTCGATGTGAAGGGAACAGGTAGCTGCTGAGCCTCTGAGCAAATCGACTGCAGTTCAGTCAGGGATACTACAGGCACACACTAACAGCATTTTGAAGAGTCATGAAGAAAGAAGACAGAAAGTACACGCATTGCCTGACACCATGGCTTTTAGAAGTCAGCCCCACGGCGCACACAGCTCCATTCCCAAATTAAATGCCTTAAAAACAGGGCCATCTCCCATTCAGAAAGGGGCAGGCACCTCACTTCCTCAGCATCTTCTGAGGTTTATTGGTTTTGTTCTTCCCTCGAAAGCCGCTCAAAATGCAGGAGAAACTGCCAGACTTCTCCATAATACTCGTTACAAGAACATTAAATGCAACATTTCTAAATGACCGCGTGAAGCGGTCTGACAATCTCTTTACGCTTTTTAGGCTAATTGCAAAGTCAATTAGAAAACAACACACCCCGAGTCGAATCCACCCTGCTGCTATGCAATAGATGCCTTCATTACTCTATTGCCAGGGATATCATAATTTCTTTTTTCCATCCTACTGTCATCTAAACTTCCAGCTCATTAGTCTCTGTTGCATGGAAAAGGTTTCTCTTATCCCTCGGAGACGTACACACTGCTGCTACCATATTTGCAACTCCTCTGCTTCTGTATTAAGTTTCAAAGCCCACTACAGAAGTCACGTAATCCAAGCAGGGTAAAGTGTCTATAAAACACAATCAAATTATAGCGAGAGAACCTACGTCGTTAAAAGGAATCACGTTAAAGCAAGACGATAAAAAAGAAGTGCAAGATACTTCATTTTTAACACCATTCATGCACTCATACTGCACAGGAAACTGAGAAGTGGAACAAAAACCTCAGCTGACAGAACGGTGCAGCTTATCAGCGGATCTGTTACAGTTTACACTGCCTGAGGATCTGATCTGAGAACAGCCACAGAGAAATCCCCGCACTAAGGCAGCGAACGCTCTAACTTCCAGCAACCTGAAAGAAATACGAAGTGATTTGGCACAGAAGACGCGTTTTGAAATGCACAGAAGTAACTGATAATTCCTTTCACCTTGATTCAACTCGGAATTCGATCTCTCACCTCTCTGCTCAGATCTATTGTGAAATTTGTCTTAAGCAAGGCTGCAGTCTGAAAGCTGCTGGCTCTCTTTGCACCTTGCGTTACCCAAATTCACCTTCTAGGATCTCTCTAATTTTTCAAGACTACGTTCCCTTTCAGGCATTTTTTTTTTCAACCTCTATTAAGCATTATTTGATTTATTAAACAACCTCTGGTGCAGTGTCCTTAACATTTATTTTGTATGAAACATTTGAGAAATTCCCTTAAGTAACCGGTAATTAGAATTGTAAATTTACTATTTTGAGTGTGATTAAGCCAGAACATAGCTTCTTTGAATGCAATGCCTTCACACATTGGTGATAAAGGCTGACCTTCATTTAGAAGCCTTTTCCTTGGGCCAGAAAACTGATATCTGAACTTGTGGATGGATTAGACCCTCTGATGGCATTAAAATAAGGAACAGCTGCTGCCCTAACCACATTAGGGTGGCTTTACTGCACTTTTTGATTACTATCAGCTAGAAAAACAGGTTTTCGTTGACTTCACAATGACAGTTTGCTAGAGGGAGAGGGGCAAAATTGTTTTTTATTATTAGCAGGTGTCAGTGGTTAAGACCTGCTTAGTGGAACAAACCAAGGAGTTTACTATGAACTAGAGCAAGGCAGCTTTTTCCTTGAAAGACGCAGCTCTTGCATCAGTAGACACCAGAAAGGTTGACTCGGTTCTTTACCACACACTGTGCCAACATAAGTTGCAGTTAGGTGTAAGGAAGTTCCTGTGGAAATTATTGCTGTTTTACTACAACAAGTGCAGCCTGGCATCCATCTTCCTGGCTTTATAAAAAAAAACATGCTGCACCTCAGAATGCCAGCTGAGGGAAAGGGGAAAAAAGCAGGAGTAAAGCGGGTCAAGAACAGCACCGGTTATAATATATCAAACCCTCTCAAACTTGGTAAATATGACAACTTAGAAAACTTGGTAAATATAACAAAATCACATGGAGAGATTGCTGCTAGATTCTCTTGCTCATCATCCCAGAAAGCAACACATCCTGCTATAATCCTCAGGAAAAAAGACTGCATTCCATGTACACACAAAGTCTCACACGTTTTTGCATGGGATAATCAGAAGGAATATAAAACCTACAAGAAAGCCTTCTCTGTCAGCCGATGTCCTCGGTTGAACTCCCGTCCTGGCCAGTGCTGGTAGCAGGTTAAGAGAAAGGCACACTGGCCTCGGTGCTCCAGGCCAGACCTCGGCTTCCTCAGAGATCAAAAGGCATCTGAGTGCAGGAATTTAGTTCAACCTATTAGAGGAGACAGACAACTGCAAAGTGGAATCTTAATCTACATTTGTTCAGTGTTTAGGGATATCTGGATGAGACCTACCCACAGTTTATCCTACAGCGTCCATTGTGTGAGTGAAAGGAGTAGTTAAAATCGGAATAATTCTTTACTGCCTTACAGACGAGACCTTGCAGCTCCCTCTGGCTCTCACAGCCCACGCTTTCTCATGACACAACAGCAGGTCCTCCTAACCCTCAGCATGAATTTACCAACAGCTACCTGAACATGTCTCATTATTTAAAATTCTGAATATTTTAGAGGAATGGATAAGAAAATTTTTTTTTCTTTTTTTTTTTTTTTTTTTGTAAAAGTCCCCTGAATGGTCCTTTCCCATGAAAGATTTCCCACCCCCCTGGTTTCTTGAGATAACCCTCTAGGCTGCAGGGTAGAGCATGACCACAAAAAGCTGATACTAGAAGAATTTTTCCATAGCTGCTGTTAAGGAGAAAAGTACGTTTCCAAATTTAAAAAGCAGACAGCAACCGCCGTATTATGGGCTCTGGAAAGAACATCAATCAGTTTATTTTAGTGACTTACAAACAACCAGTATAGCTAGATGCTTTGAAGCACTGCTCCAGATTTCAACAGCAGCAAATAGGGTCCCACCTTTAGCCCAGTTGGGCTCGTGCCAGGCGCGTTCTCCCATTGAAGCAAGGGCATTTGTGCTCCCAGGCACCCTGAGCACAGATGGGAAAACCACCCCAAGCATGGGCTGAATTGTTAGACAGCATCCACGTTACAGGCATTTCGGGCCCAGAAATACTCACGGCTTATATTTTATTCGTTTCTTTTTAAAAGAACGTTTCTGGGAGTAGGAATTAAACATTTGTTGAATTGAGGAATATATGGAGCTTGCTAATTCCTGGATGTCAACGGGATAATTTTGGCCAAATATACCTTCTGCTGCCATAAGAACAGCGCACGTGCCCAGATTGAGCCTGGCCATGCTGCTGTACGCACGCAGTCTCAGTATGCCCTTTATGCTTCTTTGAAGGCTACCAAATCAGGAAGGTGATGCAGTGCTCCAGAAAAATAGAAACACTGAAGCCTGTACGAGGCAGGCCCACCTGAGAGGGAAGGAAGAGGAAGGAACGCTCAAACCAGACCAGGCTAATGACTCCTTACAGTTCCATTAGAAATTCTGCAGATCATTTCAAAGACTGGTGTCAGACCCTATATACACGTATAAATATGTAAGACAACTCGCTCAAAAGGCGGCTCTTAACAGCAACAAGAACAGTTTTAAATAACATCCTTATAAATACATGTGAAAATACTGAATAAGCAAGGCACTCTGATCAGAGCAATTCATTCATTTTCTTTCCCCGAATTAGAACGAACATGTCTTAGATCCCCAAATGCCAACTTCCCTGTTGCCCTTTCTCCGGTAAAACCTCAGCACCTTGCTCTTGCTGTGGTTCTGTGGTCCTAGGGGCTACCAGCCAGTTTTGGGATCTTAGCAGCAGTCCTGTTCAGACGGTTCATACTGCGCAGTACGTCCACCCTCACGTTGCACTTCCTGACAGTACTCGCTACCGAGCTGTGAGTAAAACACAGAAACAAGAGGTGCACCCAGGAGCTGTTACGTCAGCATCCCGTTCTGTCAGTCACCACAACTGACTAAAAGGTCCAGCAGCTGCACCCCAAAAAGTTAATAGAGGAAGATTTACGAATGATGAACACCGATTCAGTCACACTGCGGAAAGCACTTTTATCGCAGGACTGAATGATTAAAGACTGTCACTCCAGCACATAAATTGGACGGGACCTCAGCTGCAGAACAAAAAAGCTTGTAAATCTTTTTGGTTGAAATACTGTAATGCACAGGTATGGATCAGATCACAGAGGAAGGATTTGAGATGAGTTAGATGAATTACACAGTAAATGACAAATGCCATTGGAAATGAGTTGTATTCTGCATACCTCCCACAGGCAGAACAAGGGACAATGTTTTAATGCACTGGGTTTGGGTGGCAAGGGCCTGGTAGCGAGGGGCTGCAGGGGGGGGTCTCTGTGAGCAGAGCCCAGCAGCTGCCCCATGTCAGACCAGAGCCAGCTCCAAGACGGACCTGCCAATCACAGCTTCTGTGATCACACCGGAGAAAAAAAAGAAAAAAACACACAAAAATTGCTCTTAGATGTCTGTAAACCACTTGCCAGAGAAGAGGGGAAGACAACTCCTAGAGGGCAGCTGCGAGTCACGAAGGACACTGCTTCTGCAGCCTTTTGGTGCAAGCTGTGTTTGTTTATTATTACTGGATGCACGTACAACGTATATTAAAGGATTTTGTTTTTCATACAGAATGATAGGGAGTAACACTCATCCCCTGTCCGAAACAGAACAAAACGAAGTAGAGATTCCACAGCACAAGCCCCAGCCTGCACCACGTGGCACCTTCTGATCACATTATTGTATCAGCAGACAGCCACCTTAAAAGGTAGAAAAACTGAAAGTAAAACAAAGCAACAGCAAGTGTACCAGGAAGGCAGAACGAAGGCTGCATTCCATTCCAGCCTTGGAGCGGTGACTTCATCTTGCTAGGGTGACTTTCCACTGGGGCCAGGCTTGAATACTAATATTAGAATAAAAAGAAGCGTGCCACCCTCCAAATACAATGATGACTCAACACCTAGAGGCTTCAGTGATGTAATATGGCCAAAGAGGTTCAGACTTCACAATCCAGATTTTAAAAGCAAAGGCCAGAGGAGTAAGTCTCCCCCTGCAGAAACAAAGCCTGCCTCCGACAGCATCATCCCGAATTAGCCTGTAGGAAAAGGGAACCAAAGAAACATCTCATGCATGGCAGCAGACACGCCGGCTCCACTTTGTTTAGAAGGAGCACTGAACAGGCAGACCCGTTTCACTGCATGCTCCAGAGTCAGAAAGCATCGGGAGGAAGTTTCTGTTCCAGGAGTAACACATAAAAGTTAAAGACAACACAGCAGGCCACTCAGCTGTCCAACGCCTTTTACTGCGCTGTAAACACAGCCGTAGGAGCACGAAGATCTGCTTGGTTGAGAAAGCTGAATGCAAGAACAGAGGAACATAGGTCCCCAAGCCAGAGCTCTTGTAAAGCATCGTCCTCGGACAGGTTTTCCGGCGCGCACTTGAGATAACCTTAAATCCTCCTCAAGGCCCGAGCTCGATAAGCTAAAGCAAAATCAAAGGGAGTCTAATGCAGGCTGCTGTAGGAAAATCAGGAAGTCATCCAATAGATGTCAGTAAAGCTGTAACGGGAAAGAATCCCTCTAAAAACAGCTGCTGTTTTTATTATAAAGTCCTTCCATTAAAGTAGGACTACTGTTTTCATTGACTTAGTTTGACTTTTCTACTCCCTTTCCCCCCACTCCACTAAGCTCACAGTTCAGGAAACACATTTTTATCACCTTCACTCCCCAGCTGTGCATTAACACACCAACCCATCCCATCAGGAGAATAAAGGCACGAGAGCTCATCGCTCTTCAACACACAGAATTGCAGCATGGCTGGGGGGCCCAGCCCCACGTCCCTGGGCTCGGGGGGCTCTCCAAGGAGCAGCCCCTGGCCCCTCTCGGGGCAGCCCGTGCCAGGGCTCCGGCACCCGCCCAGCCCAGCAGTGCTGCCTGAGGGGCAGGGGGAGCCGCCGGGGCTCCAGGCTGGGCCCGGGGCCTCTGGGCCTGGCCCTGGGCACCGCTGAGCAGAGCCCGGCTCCGGCCTCTCCGCACCTCCCTGCGGGTACTGACGGCCATGGGGGAGCGCCCCCGGAGCCTCCTCTGCTCCAGCAGAGTCCCAGCTCTCAGCATCTCCCCGTGGGAGAGGTGCTGCAAATCTTACCTGCCCTTTGCTGGGCTCCCCATGATAAGTCCGCGTCTCTTTCACAGTGGGGAGCCCAGAATTGGGCACATTTGGCCATGTTTTTTGTTTTTTTTTTTAAATGCAGAAAAATAATAATAATAACGACTTCGGCTCTCATTTCCTAGGCAGCTCCACCATAACTAAGTTGCTTGGAAACTGATTAATCATTCTTTATCTGAGTAACTCTTGGCTTTAGTAGGTGCTGCTTCCAGCTTGAACCAAAACAGTGAGAAAAGAAGAGCTTGCAGCCTTAAACAACCCAAGGAAACGCATCTGCCCCTCATGTAAGCGTATTCTAATAGTGACATATCTGAGTAAGCATCTCCCAAGGCATTACAGCATCTTACAGAGCCGAAGACGCCTCACTATGACAGCGTGCTTACCGGTTTCAGCCTGGAGGAGGTTACAGTCACAGTACAGGAGTTACAAAAGGACGGTTTTACAACACGGTGATGTACATTTAACACTTTCGCTGTGCTTTTGTTATTATCTGGAAAGCCCGGGGGCTGCACGTTGCAATTAACAGTTAAATGAACGCATTTCCACCCTCAGGAGCAGAGCCGTGCCCTTTGGCTCTTCACGACTGGGTTATCTGGAAAGATAAAAGCAGCAGCACCTCCCCGCAGTCCCTCTGTCAGCCAAAAATAACAGTCTCAATTTTGCCATATCTTGCTAACATAACGAGTCCCACCAGTTTTTCCCCCTGGAGACATGCGACAAATCCCAGGATTTAGGAGTAATTTTATTTTTAATTTCTTTCAAAATAAGACTTCTGTGACCCGAGCAGGGCAGTGCTGTAAGCTCCAAAATAAACAAAACCCACCCCTTCCACTAACTGGTTATATGCCAAAACAAATAAAGAATACAAGACAATGATGGGGACACAGACAAATTTGATCCCAGCTTTGCAAAAGCCCCGTTAATTTAATTCTTCAGGCCTTTGTTTTGCGTTAAAACCTACCTAAAAAGCACAGCATTTTCTAATCACGTTGTGAAGAACATACAATTTGACTTTAAGAAGAAGAAAGCTGTTTATGTGGATAAATAAAAAAATAACAGCCTTCCTTCAGTCGTAGGGAGCTGTTAGTGCACTGAAGCTGCTACACCACCCCGTGTAAACCCTCAAATACCCGTATCACCAACCCAGCTGTCCAAGGCACTCCCTGGGCCCTAGTTGAGATTTTTTGCCTAGAATACAGGTCTAAAAGAGTCCCTCTGTTCAGGCAGAGACCTGAGGGTGCCAACCAGGAGAAGACTCGAGCCCGGCCTGACACTGCTGTAAGAACTCCTCACGGTCAGAGGAAGAAGGTACCTTCAGCTGCCAGCATCCCCGTGCACAGGCAGGGCAGGAGGCTTCCTAACAAGCGCTTTATGACCCCGTGGCATTGCTGAAAGGGTGCACCTGATACAAGGCATGCTAAGGGCAGATGAAGCAAATCAGCTTATCCACAGCGCAGGTGTACCTGCAGCCAAGTTCCCCCAAGGCCGCCCCAAGCACAAACTGGAATTCACCCTGGATGCGATACAGAGTAGCTACATGCCTTCAAATTAAAACAAAAATATTTAAGGCACTCACTTTGAAACACTTTAGCAAGCCTCTTGCTTGGTTATTTATGTGTTAAAAGCTTCAATTTGACAGCTCAGCTTCTGTAACACTTCAGGTAACGCAGTGTTAAAGCTGTCAGTGTGAATCCTTTACGTGACTATTGCTGCTCAGAAGCTTATATATTTAAGCTTTGTTTATGCAGCAAGTTTGCACGCCAAATCAAAATAGCCATTCATACTGGCAAGTTTCTCTTCAAGCTAACTTGCAGCTGCTGAACCATTCAAATCTCTTTTTTCCTCCAAGTACATAAAGTCAAAGATACTGCAAAAGCTTTACTTTCTGCAAAGTTGGTAAAAAAAACCTCCTGCAGATTTAATAATTACTGTAGTACGTTCTTTTAAAAGAGCAAACTACAGCAGTAAGAGTTAGTGTACCACTGTGGATTAGTTGGATCAATATATAATTAATGATATAAATCGTTAGCAGTATTTATTAATTGTGATTGTTTGAGATTTTTAAATGTTTAAGTTCGTAACTTGACAATATTTCCTATTGAAATCATGTGTGCCTTTATCCTGTAGCAACAGTTAATAATAGAAAGGATTATGAGTACAAATCAACTGGGAACGCAAGTATGTGTTCTACAGGAATAATAAAAGTCATAATCAGCTCCCCAGGTCCTTGTATTTAATGAGAAACCTGAGGTAATCCCATCTAAATATAGACTTAGCAGAGTAAGTACTTACCTGCAAACAGAGCCGTTCGATCCACGTCACCGACGGACAGTTTACGGACACGGAACAGGGGACACCTCCACAACCCAGCTGCTGCTCTTAAGACAAATCCTTAAGTCCTGCAAGTCCACGGGGATTGCCATCCCACGTACTTACATAATCTCCCATCCTATTTTCTAACTAAGCCCCCACCAGAACGCAGCCCTCAAAAAGAGGGAAGCTCAGAAGCGCGTGGGGACAGAATCTCTGCAGGGGCAAGAGAGATTCTCTAGTTCTAGGCAGGCTTTTGTCGTCTTCCTTTGAAACTGTACTTTCAGAGCCTTTTAAAGTCAGAAATACCTAGGAAGGCATTCCCAAACCTCTAAAATATGCATAATGAACTTTACTAAAGTGGAAAATGTTTACTGGTTTGTTAAATTCCACAAAATGGCACAACATAAATGTATGGTGCTTATGAGCAAGAGGACTGCAACAGAATAAAATGATGTGCTGTTTTCCAAGACTGCAGTTTAGAGTGTAGGACTTTTAAAAAATATATAAGTACCACAGCACTACACAAAATGATTGTATCTCAACTTTTACTCCCTTTTCATCTGCATTACTCAAACATACACAAGACATCACTATGGAATACAAAAGAATCTAAAAAAAGAAACCAAAACACTGCAAACAATGGCACTTGCCTAGCCTCAACAAATGGCACTTCCAGCATCTCTAACAGAAAGCCTGCATCCCTAGAAGCCCTGTTCTGTTTTCCTTTCATGTGGTAACTTCCCTGCTATTACAAAGGCCTCTCGTCCTTCCTGGCTTTGCGTCCACCCCAGCAAATCCGCAGTTTTATCAGCCAGTTCCAGCCAAAACTCATCCTCACTGCCACCTGCTTGTGTCCAAATTAAATATTCTGGACAAAAAAGTTAAGTAGCTTCAGATGTGCCCCGACTTATTAGCCCTGACTTCATCAGACAATAATGCCAGTTTGATATTCCTGACATCTCTATCAGGAAGAATTCCAAGCTTAGAAACATGACCTAAAGGCATCCTGCAGAATGTGGTGTGTTTTTTTGTTGTTGTTGTTTTGGTTTTTTATTCAAGAAGCATATATTGTTTCAGCCATTCTCTTTTAGGCTAATTGCAGAGTTGGAAAATATTCTCACGCAGTTCCTCTTTTCTTTGTTCCACTAGCACTCATTTTAGGTCTTTCAGGCAAGAAAAAACTTAAAACCTTTGAGAAAACACAGGTAAGGCAGCCTCCCATTGCAGCAGTATGTGACAAGCAAGCAAGAGGAACCCGCTTTCATGTGTTTAACTTTGCCACCTCCATCATGACTGCGACTACAGTTGCTATGGAGACACGCACCCACATTTCAGTATTCTGCAAACCTGAACGGGAGAAAAACATTTTTGTTCACTGTAGTTGGCAAAAGGGCTTTTAGGCTCTTGAAATCAACAAAGATCATAGTAGAGCATTGTTGCCCACCTGAAAAAAAACCTCATATGCAATCCAGTTGCTTTGCACATGACAGATTATCTCATTTCTGTTCCCTTGAAACTGCAACCAACACAAACATCACACAAGTCGTATGTTTCTCTTCTACTGAAAGTACGGAAACTGGCACGGTACCTTACTGTCCTCGCTTTCAAACACCGACTGGTGAACATTACAAGCAAAGAGAGAATTCGGGAGATCGTTGAAGTCAAGTATTTCGTGGAAATCTTCTTCTGTAAAACACCTCTTTAAGTCGTTGTCGCCATTGATAGAGTAGAGCAAGAAGTGTCCTCCATCCTCCGGGATGCAGCCGTAGTGGCCGAGGCCTCTCATGCCAAAGAAGTACGAGTCTCCCCTCATCCCTAGCAGCATGGAGAAGAGAGACACGGTTATGTTACACTTTAAAATTGTATGTACACAAATATAGAAATTCTTAGCTCGGGGCTTAAGTCGTAGGAAGTATATTCCACTTTCACCGAGGCTCAGAGAGGGACTTGGCTGTCATCTCACTTACTAGCATGGCAAAGGCCTAACAGTATCAGCACAAGCCGCTGAACACATCCAGAAAGGAGGCATGACTTCAGTCCCTGTAAGAAAACACTGTGTTGGATTTGGGTTTAAGAAAGTCCCGTGTGTTCCTGGGAAGGCAGGCTGGTGCTGCTGAGCTCGCAGGCGGCCTAGAGAAAGAGTGTAATGCACTGGATGAGAAGAACACATTTCGAAAGTGACACCAAGCTTCACCTCAAAGGAATAAAGATTACCCTGTTGAAAAGCAGCATTAGCACAAAAAACATCAAGAAAATCAGCACAACTAAGACACATTACAGAGAAAAAAGCCCATTTTTGGGTGCAGTTCGAGGACAGAATGTACTCTGTTTTTCCATCCCCATTAAAATGGGAACAGAAAAATTGCTAATGACATTAGGAAGCAAACAATGAAGCGAGTGAAAAGTGGACCCAAGCGATAATTCTTATCGCTTTTTAGGAAAATCCTGCTATCTTTGGAGGCTTTACCCCCACATCCATCTGAGTTAGAAAAATCATTCTAAGAGACACTGTAGGACCCAGAACAGGCTCATACATCAAACAGTATCCCTACTGTTGGTACAGGAATCAAACTGGAGCACGGGAATGTCCAATTAATCATCAGTATGTTCGTAAGTGTAAATTCAGGTATTTACAGTGACTGGCCCAGCCTCTAGTACAGGTGTACTAAACCAGCTCCTGCCTGTAGCCTCCCTAGAGCTCCCCATAAGCCGACTAGAAGCAACGCAGAGGAATGATTAACACCCTCCTACTGATGTTTCTTGCAGTAACAACATGCAATCAGTGGCTTTGTTCTCTCCTCGTAACGTAAGAGGTTAGAGTTATATAAATACAGCACGCTCACCTGCTTCAGACTTGCCCTTGTGCTACTGCATGCTTGCTGCTCTCTAGTAATAGTTGTAAGTTTTGGTTCAACTACAGTTTGCACAACTGCTGTCCCAAAAGTCAAGCCCTGGGGCTTCTTTAGACTTGATCTCAATAGTCCAACCCACAAGGCCAGGCCAGGCCCTTGTCCAGAGGTACAGTCACGTACCTGTTAATAGGGCACAGCAAAACAAGACAAGGATGCAGCGCTGTAAGAAAGCGGGGGGCACTACAAAAGCCTCGGGTTAATTCCCTCTGGTCCTGCGTCACCCCGAGGACAGGTTTTCAGCTCTCAAATCCTCACCGGTATTTTTGCCAGCTCAGCCCGACACCAGCACAGCCTGACTGTACACTTCAGTGTGAGCACACCCAGGGAAGTGCTATAAAGAAACCCTCACAGCAGCCAATATTTGGGAAAAAAAACTTAGGTTCAGAACACGTCCCAACTCTAGCAAGAAATATCAATAGGTCATTTACTCCAAACAGTAACCTCTGTGCCTGTTTGCCATCACGCCTAGCTCGCACTAAGATTACATTCATTGCTTTTAGGTTTACAAAATAAGCCTCGAGCTCCATATGTTACCAAATACAACTTACGTGGTAAAGCAGACTTCCTAATGAGCATGAAGTCTTTAATTCCCAACAGGCAAATTACTTGCAGTCAGCGGAGCTACGGGGTATTTTACAGTCACACTGGGCAAGCCCCTTCCCCCGGACGCAAGCATTAAGCTGGAAGAGCCCACTCAGCAGAGGGATGCTTCAACAGCAACCTTACACAACAGACTCAGGAGGTTAAAGAAGATGCGAGCTGAATCTCAGGGGCCATAGGAAGTCCCCGTATGAATTAACACCCAACAGGCGTTCTAGCGATGAGGAAGAGATGAAACAACTGGGAGGAGTGAAGTTTAGGGTCCGCAAGAATCTCCTAGGATGTGACAAAACAGGAACCTGGTGGCTGAACGGGACTTCGAGCCAACGTACAGCAACAGATGCTGTTGGTTTGTTCTCCATAGGCACGCTAGCTGTTTTCTCCAGATCTAATTTTTAGTCTAATGAATAATCTTCAGTTTCACTGCAAGGTGTAACAGTAACGTTAAAGATCACTTTATGGCTGCCAACAAATTGCATGCATCCTGTTCCCAATCCCCGATGCATAACAAATCTATTAGGGCTTGCAAACAAGTAAGGGATCTTAATACATGGCCAGAAGTCTGAAAAGTCTCCAGGCTTCTTCACTGAAGAGCTTTTTTTTTCTTTTCCTGGGAGAGTCGTATTATAAAGTTAGGAACTGAGCAAAGCTACAGCTTGTTTAGCGAGCCGCTAAACAGAGGAGAATTTGGAGTTACAACAGGGAAGTCGGAGTTACAACAGCATTCAGGTTCCTGACCACCTGAGCTAGTACCAAGGAAACAAGTACGCAGCACAGCAGGCAGTTCTCCAACATACAGCTTCACAGTTCGTCTGAGATCACAAGCTAACAAATATTCTTCCAACACTGCGTGACAGCAGTTTTGCTCTGCTGAAGCTCTGTAAGCAAGAGGAAAGCTCGCTCCTTTTTTCAGTCCGTTCTTGAGACAGATTTGCTGTCCTGCACAATTAGGAGTATGTGCATGGAGTAGCTTCGTACAGCAAAGTAAAGTGTGTGAAAAACAGGGAGCGTACCGCACAGGATCAAGCATGGCACCACGATTAAAAAGAAATCTCGCTAACGCTCCCCGAAAGAAATAAACTGCCAATGAGCCTGAGCCCAATGATAATCAGGGAGGACAAACGCACTTCGATCAACAGCATTTGCTGGCACACTTCAAACCCTTGGGCTGTAAATTCAGTCTCCAACTGGATAAACCAGCACTTCTGCCAAAAGATGCAACACAATCCATCACCTCAGGCTGCCCGCTTCCAGCACCAGCTGCTCTCAGCACAGAGACAGCTCCTCACCACCTCCTGTGCTGGGGAAAGCATCTTCTGCTCCGCTTCATGGCACAGCCACACCATCCATACAGCTGATACAAAACACAACGTTTACTGACTTTGCCTAAGGAAAAAAAGTTTGGTTTTGTAACTCCAATAAACCCACTGGGAAGTTAACTGAAAGAAAAAAAAAAAGGAAAGAAAAAAGAGACAAAAATAGAAGAGGCCACCAAAGTTTGGGAATGGGCAGGTCACAGCAGAGGTTAGGATTGTATTTTGCAGCAACAAATCTACTCAAAGCACTCACGAAGTTACGATCTGAGCTTTCACAGCTCTGCATTAACTTCATAACAGATCACCATATCACAAGTTATTCTCAGCTAGTCATGAGTGGGAATTCTTACCTTTTCGGCATTATTTATAAATTTAGACGTATATAATACAAGTCATAGCTACAGAGCCTTCACTATGTCTATCAAAAACCTTAAAACTCATGTGTTTTGCTGCTGTTGTGTTACTTTGAGGCTTTTTTTTTCCCCGAGTTTGCTCAGCCACTTCAGAAGTCCTGCCAAAAATACTCTTTCCAATTATTCCAATTTAGAACAAAAGAATTTAGATTTCAAATTCCCTAAAATAATTAATTCTAATTCACGTTTACTCCATGAACTGGATTGCTATACATAAACACAATTGAGCGTCATCCTATATGCAACAACAGTACAATCACTGAATCACGTTTCCATTTATATTAAAGCTCCTTTCCATGGCTTCTGACAGAGTAAGCCACATTTCCCATGGACCATTTTTCATGGTTCCTTTTATATTTTCACAAAAACCTGGAAAGTCATCCAGGCAAGGGTAAACCCCTCTCGTTTTACTTTATAAAAGTAAGGAGTTTTGCTTCTCCCTCTCCAAATCAAGATTTTTTTCAAATGCTTAAGAGACCAGACGTTGTCACACGGAATTTAAAAGAAATGGTAATGCCATATAAACAATCCAGCAATGCTAAGGCATCATCCAGCACCTACAACGATAAGAAATTTGGTCAGCAACACCACAACCTGGGACCACACAAGTAAATTCCACAGCAGGACCCAGACACCAGGACACAAACAAAATAAACCCAAGTTCATGTAGCCATTAGCCAATACTCACAGCTTGGCACTTGAATGTATCCCCTTCAAATGAAGCTCACCTGCATGTCATCTGTGTTCCTCAGTCTTATTTCTGAATTTTGTGTCGGGTTTTGACCCTACACCTTCAAACAAGAAGTCACCGTACACTACACGGATAAGAGTATCCCAATAACCGGTTCTGTTAACCTTTGGGAAATTGCATGAGCCACTCCCCTTCCAGACCCTATGGGCCATCTCCTTGTTACTTCTGTGCAATTCACCTGCAGGCTGCTTCACTTCGTGCTGGCAGAAATTATTTCCCATTTCTCCTCCTGTGGTCAAGGGGTGCAAGAGCTTGTCGTTTGCAGTAGCTCAAAACATCACACACCTGAAGTTTTCACCACATCCTAACGTGTTTCAAAGGACCAGTTGCTTAAATCTGACCACACGTGTATAGATTTATCCGCTTTATTTATGGAAATGAATTTCCTCAGTGACCATTTTCCTGTCTCAAGAGTTTTTGTAAAAGAACCCCTTGGGGACATCAAGAAACAGGCACGTATCTCTTCAAATTGCTAGGAAACTTTACTTTTATTATTATTATTAAACACTGCTTGCCATGACAAACAACAAGACTAAAAATAGCATAAAGCAAACAAAATGTTACAAATAGAAGCTTTAAATATAATCACTGTAAACTAAAGCTATTATTGAGTTCTGACTGCAAACAGTAATCTACAGGAATCGAGAAAATTTGGAAAAAAACAAAGCAATCAAGTTGCAGTTGTGTTTTGTGGTTTTGTTTGTTTTTAAGAAGGGTCCAAGGCAAGTGCAGGGATCCTGCCTCTGCTCCCACTAAAAGCAAGCAAGTTTTACTGTAATTCTAACAGATGGGAGAAAAATAAATTGAAAGCTGCCCAAGTAAGATTTTCCTGAAACAAGGAAAATGTTTTACTTGAATTATTCAATGAGTTAATGGAAGAGGAGTTACCCGTTTCCTTAGCGTTAGCTTAAGGATGCAGTGCCTGTTGAAGCCAACTGGAGCCACACAGAAGACACGAGTGTAGCGGGAAGTTCAGATGGCAATAGCCTACCGAAATTTCATTCCATTCTGTAAAATGAACACTGGAGGTTAGCATTATTTTCATACGCTGCTAATTCTTCACTATGGAACGCCCCCGTGGACTGAAATGGAGACATGTTACTTAATTAGAGAGCAGAATGGGACCTTGTGAGACAGCACTAATGAACTGCTGCAGTTCACAAAGCAACAGACTGCAGTCACCCTTCCCTGAAGCTTCTCCCCTGCATCCCCCACCTGGGCACTGACTGTTCCCCTCACAGCCACACAAATTACTGGCACATTTTAGCTCCCTTTTGGACGGCACCACACAAAAATAGCGCCCATCTCCACTATTCCTGTTACAGAAGGGGCAGAGTTATGAGGAAGAAGATTTTTTTTTTTTATGCTAACTGTTACAAATCCCAAATGTTCTAATCCTTTCCATTGACATTAGAGCTGTATTAAATTTAGCTGAGCCTTTGTAACTATTTTTGGAGGCTTTTAGCATCCAAAGGGGCTATTCACTTTTATTCATCTAAAGCAGGGCTGGCCAGCTCAAGCTGTTCAAGACCTGCAAGTGGCTCAAAAGGCTCCCGTGTGCCTCCCACGCCAGGGCATATGAGTAGTAAAGGAGCTCAGCAGGTGCTGGCTTGCCAAGCAACCCATATCCCCAGCCATGGGGGAACAAGCCAGCAGACACTGGTGCTCAGCCCTACTAAGTCAAGACCCCAGCCCCGTACCACAATGGGAAGACGACACCCGAGATGACATCAGGAGAGATGATTTTGTGATTTAAGGTCAAGAAGTTAGGCTAGGATTAATCAGACATAAGAGCTTCCACGGCACTGTTAATGTATTCAGATAACAAAAATCCACCCAAACCCCAAAGAATAAGCTTTTTGATCACCTTTACTCGCCCCTCAAGCTACTGTATTAAAAGTGAGCCAGCTTTAAAAAGGGCACACGGCATTACAGCGGCACTGGCCTTCAGCCAGCCCTGGCACCTCACACAGAGGTCACTTAGACAGCTCTCAGCTCCTACCACAAACCCCACTGATATACCCCACTCCTTACCCAAACCAACTTGCCCTGCCGTGAGGAAAAAGGAAGAACCCACACATGTCAGAACTGCATGCGAGTGGAGCCATTCACGGTGTTTAACTCTCAGGAGACAGTCGATAGGAGACAGCAGACCCTGTGAGGACAGCCACAGCATGACGAAGGGTGGGCGATCGCTTCCACGGGGCGCTGCCCTGCGGGATGGGAGCCGCCGCTCGCTTCAGCTCATAAGCAGTCAGGATGGGGAAACGTGCAATTCTGACGTGCAGTGCTCTCCAGAACAGCCAAAGGAAAGCCATTCGAGCTATAAAATCATTTTAAATATCTAAAAAACGTTTTGGTATAGCTTGGAATAAAATCTTGGTTTCTTTAAATGGATTTCCTGCTGGTGCACGTAAGTGACATGTAACCAAAAAGCTTTAAGGTCACAGTGCAATGACAGAGATCTTCACTGATAAGCAATGCCCCCGAGTGTGCCTACATGCTATAAGGTTTGGAATAGGTCAGAAACCAGCTCACACAGCCCAAAACTCCCTCAGAAGTTTACGAACAGGACTCCTCTGTATGGCTCCTGCTACGAAGAGTTGGCAGCTCCCAAAGCTGACAACCTGCAGGAGGATCCACTGCTTTCTTGTGAGGTGCCAGCAGGCTTCGTGATGGTTTTATATCCCCACAGCTCACACCTCCACCTGCCCACAACGGACACTCCGTGCTGCAATAACGGGTCCCAACAAAGCAGGGTCCCAGCAGTAGCTCTGCCTTTCCACGGAAAAGTTTTCATCTCCCAAAGGGTGACCAGGAGCCAAGCAGCACACACACCCCAAATCTCACCCCAAAACCCACCTCAGCAGCTCCCAAGCGGGGACACGACGGCTCCATCCCCACCTGCGGGGCTCCTCCGGCCGCACCGCCTCCCCACACCCCGTCCCCTGAGGAGACAAACCCCACACACCGCAGTGCCACGACCCTTTTAAGGGCGGCGGCAGAGCCCTGAGGCGGGGATATCCCTGAGGGGCTGCTCCTCTCTGCCTAGCAGCCCACACTATGGGGTCAGGGCGCTTCCAGGCGACCCCCCCAGCCCCGCCGCCATTTCAGGGGCAGGACCCCTCAGAGCCCCTCGTGAGGGCAGGGCGCTTACATAACCGCTCAAGGCTCAGCAGCGGCCCTGCCCTGTCCTTACCTGCTGCTGAGGCTGGCTCGGCCTCGGCCGCCGCCCTTCCTCCCTTCTCCTCCTCCTCTTCTCCTCCTGCTGCTGCTGCCCGCGGCCGCCCCGCGCCGCTGAGGCGAAGGTGGAGGAGAAGGCGGGCAGCCAGGGGACGCCGCCAGCCAATCGGCAACGCTCTTTCTCTAAACAGGCAGGAGGGATGGCCAATAAGAATGGGAGGAGGGTGCTTAGCCCCGCCTCCTTCGCCCCCCCCTCCCTCTCTGGGGACGCCGCCCGCCCTCCGCCGCTTGGCGATGGGGAGAGGGGGGAGATGGGGATGGGGGCGCCTCGTGTGGGGACGAGGGACAAGGGGGGCACCTCATATGGGGACAGAGGAGGGACAAGGGGCAGAACCTCGTCCCCAAAGAAGGGGTAGGGAGATGTGGGGTGGGATGTGGTATGGGGATGTGGCATGAGGAGATGTAGGGTAGGATGGGGGTGAGGAGATGCGGGGTGGGGTAGGGAGATGTTGGGGTGAGGTGGGATGGGGCTGAGGAGATGTGGGATGGGGTGAGGAAATGTGCGGTGGGATAAGGTGAGGAGATGTGGGGAGGGATGGGGTAGGGAGATGTGGGGTGGGGGTGAGGAGATGTGGGGGCGGGTGGTGGTGAGGTGAGGAGACATGAGGGAGGTGAGATGGAGATGTGAGGTGGGATGGGGTAGGGAGATGTGGGTTGCACAGGGGATGAGGAGAAGGTGAGGTGAGGTGGGTGAGGTGAGATGTGAGCTGGTGACATGGGATGGGGTTGGGGTGGAGATGTAAGGTAAGATGGGTGAGGTGATGCGGGATGGGGTAGGGAAGAGGCAGGACGGACTAGGAGATGTAGGTTGGGAAGGGGTGAGGTGAGATGGGTTGGGGTAAGGGAGCAGAGAGGTGGGACAAGGTGGGGTGGGATGCAGAGAGGAGGGCAACCATGGTAGATGCGCACATAGTGCTAGCACACCTCGCAGCAGTTTTAGTAACAAAGCTCTTAATGCCCCCCATGGTGATTTTGTGGGACCTAAATGCCTCTGGGGATGGAGCTCACAACCTCCATTCCCTCTGCTGGCCAGTGACAAGCAAAGTGGCCTTAAAGCAAGCTCCATCTGGAAACGGATACATTTGAAGTTCTCATCTTCAGAGAATGATGAATAAGATGTATCTCCCTGTTACAGACAAGGCCAAAAGCTGCATTTATAGGAGTCTTGAGGAACATCAGGGTTACAATGGAAAAAGGCTGATGGCAGTCATAATTTTAAAATGAAGAGAAAGCATTTAGATGACCCCAAGGCATGGTTTATTAAAGGAAGGGCCATTTGCTCTGCTCCAGATGTACGTGGGAGACTGCTAAGCTTCAGAGGCTAATGCTGATTTTCTGTGGTCTCTTTGCTTTGGAATGTAATAATGTGAAGGGATTTAATCAATAGGGTGATACAGAAACATAAATTGGTTTCTGTAAAGATGGCTTTGAAAATCTATAGAATGTAAGGGAGAACTAGAAGGCTTCTATATAATTCATAAATATCCTATAAAATACATGGGAAGAATAATTCTCCATTTGTTAAATAGGCCATTTATAGCAGCACTTTCCAATAATAGCAGATGAAACTTGTAAAGAATGAGATCGATATGGAGATGATCCCACCTCATCTCTACAAATACCTAAGAGCAATGCATGAGAACAGGGTGTACGTGGTTGTACCTGCAGCAGAAGGATTTCCTCCTGGTCCCATTTGCTAAGGACTAACTTATACCCTGATGCATAACTTCTCTAGAGACCTTCCAGGCTTTCTTCTTTGCTTCTATTTTTATTTTTTAATATAAAATATGTAACTCTTTTACTACTGATAGCAGTAATTTATTATTTCTTTATTCTTGTGTCCAAAATATTATGACCGTGACCTTATTGCTTTAGGCACTATGCATAAGAGAAAGCAAGCTGTAGAAACAAATCTGTTACAATATAAGCTGTATCAGGTTTTAAATCAATTGATATGCTCATTATTTTTTTTTTCTAAGAATAAACCTGGTAGGATATCTTCCTTTGTCTCCATTTAGATGTTTGTCTTGTTTTACTGTTCTGAGTAGGAAGAGCACCCACCATGCTTCTTCTGTCCCACATTTTATGTCGCACACTTTCCTTGTAACTTCTTGTCCCGATACCTCTCGATTGTCTCTTGTTCACAGTAACCAGTCTCAAGTTTTATTCTCTATCCTCATATTTTCATATTAGGAAGAATATTTTCATTGGGATGAAGTTTCCCTAACATTTGTTTTCCTTGTATTAATACAGGAATCTCTACAGTTATGAAAGCAAGCTAATCCACATTCAGAAAAAACAGGAACACCTAAGTCAGTACTTTGGAAATGCTTTTGTGTGCATGCAGACATTTGCTAAGGTGAGTGGGGAGAAAAGCCCAGATTTCCACTTTTTACAGTAAAAAGTCCATCAGATTAAATAATAATAAGAGTGGCAATAATTTGGGGGTTTTTAATAGCTCTTTTGCAAGCATTAAGTTTTTCTATCAGGAAAGGTCACCAAATACTGTGTTATTTAGACTGGAAAAGCAGAGCTGCAAAAATAAGAGCGAGAGCAGCAGGGAGAGCTTCCTTCCTGGAGTCTCACTGCTCACCCTCTTGGGCCCCGGCACTATTCAGGGCATGCAGCCCCTGTGGGCACCTTGTGCTTCCGAAATGCAGTGGGCATCTTCCCCTAACCCGAGTGGTTGCAGAGTGCCAAAACCTGGAGGAAGATGAAATTATGGAAAGAATACCAAAGGAGGTGATGAAACAGCTGCCACTCACAAGATTTGCCAGCAGCGCTGCAGTCCTGCCCCCGCAGAACTGAGTGGGAGTTTTGTTACTGATATCTCACGGTGCAGGCTTGGACCATCTCCTCCAAATCCTGAGCCACTCGTTATCTTCGGTTTGCACCTGCTTCTTATCTACAAATTTAATCTGTGAGCAAAAATGGCCTCCCAAATGTACTGGAGCAATCACAGTGGCTTGGAACACAACTGAAGCAGTGTAAGCAGTCGTGTTTGGCCCTGGCTGATCACCAGAACATTAACGTTAGGAAGTAATGTCTCAAAATCATCAGATTTTCAAGAAGCAAATGGTCCTTTTACATTCCTGCTCACTGGGATAATCTCTTTGGCCAGATATGGATTATGATTTCTTATGAATGGTTGAGTCCAGAGATTAGAGTGGATAAAGCAAGTCAAATTAATGTTGACTGTATCAGCATTAGCATACCCTTGATTGTTTCTGTTACTTTTTTAGAATATGAAAACACAGCTAGATCCATCTAGCTCTGTATCTTGTCTCAGCAGCCAAGACTGGGTGCTTAGTGAAACAGTGTAAAAATAGACCATGTATTCTCCTATTTACCTTATAATTTCCCAGCAACTGGTGAGTTAGACACTTCTGGAACTCTGGTCGTATCCAAGCTCCAGTACCTAGTAGCTACCAGTGGCCCTGTCCTCTGAGAATTTGTCTTATCTCTTTTCTTATCTCTTTTGTGGATTTACTTTCCACAATGTGCCTTGCCATGGTAATTCTTCACCGTGTAAAAACAATTTCAAGTCTGCTTCCTGATTGTTTTGCTAAATGTTCTTTTGTTATGAGAGGCAGTAAAGGAAATGTGTTCTTTAGCCATCTCTCCATCATTGTTTTGCAGATTTTAATTGTATTTCCCTTCAGCTATCTCTTTTTCAAGCTGATGTGCTTTTCTCTATTTCCTATATGAAAGCCATTCCATTCTTTATTGCCATTCTCTCTAAATTTTACCCCCCAAAAGTTTTCTATAAAATGCTGATCCTACTAAAACAACTTGAATTTAGCAGGAATAGGCAAGAGCGGTGTGGCTGGGGGCCTCAGAAGATCTCTGAGCATATGAACGATAGGGTCCTGTGACTTTGGGGCTCCCTCCTTCATCTAAGGGGAGAGATCCTAATTCTTAGCAGTCGGTTCACCTTTCTGATGACTCCCTAGCCCCACACAAATATTCCAGAGAGCTGTCTGCTTTGACCCCTAGATCTCTTGCAGCAAAAGCGACAGCTCGAACCAGACTCTACGCATGGATAGCTGGGGTTATTTTTTCACGTGTGCATTACTTTGCACTTATCACCGCTGAGCTACATCTGCTGTTTTATCACCCAGACACTCAGTGCAGCGAGACAACATCGCCTCGACACCTCTTCAGCTCCGTTCTGAATACGTACAGCAAATGCAAAGCAGCTGAGATACAACGCATTGCAGATGGTTACAGAAAAATGCGTAAAGCTAAGGCCAGCTATCCTTGCCTTGCATCTACAGAGCATTCTGCACGGCTGTGGGGGCAAGATGAATGATTCACTGCAACCATGAAAAGTGCCTGCAGAAAGGGAGAACATCCTTCACTCGCTGTATAGTTTCAGAGCCTGTAATACCCTTGTGCATGATTCTCCCGGAGGTGCCGAGAAGCCCACGCTGCTGCTGCGCCCGGGGATGCAGGTTTTCTCCAAATTTGATACCTGGAGCCCAGGTGAGTGGGAAGAACTTGTGGCACCGCTCTCTGAACCCCTGAACTCTCAGCACTGCCGTGGGACAGCCCCTGTATTTGGGTCTGTTGCTCCCTAAACCCTCTCTTTGGTAAATCCCCGTTGTTTCTGAGCATCTCCAGGGGCAGACAGAGGTCAGACAGGAGGCTGGTGTGCTCTAGGGCAATGAGAACAGCAACAAGGAATCTTCATATTTTCCATCCACTTCTGAGAGTGCCTGAAAAACAAAGTCTTTGTGATTTGACATTGCAAAAATTCCACATCTAACAAAAAAGTCCCACAAAACAGAGCTTTATTATTTTACAGCTAGCCCTCAGTTTTGAAGACAACAAAAATGCTATGTCCCAATTTCTGGTTAAGGAGTATTTTTAACCAAGAGATGTTTTCTTAGCCTGGACGAATGATAGATCAAGGGGAAAAATGAGTTTCGGTGACTTTCAAAACAGTCTCCATTTCAAGAAAGAAAAAACAAAAGGCTTTTGTTCCGTAACAAAAACCATCCTTAGAGTACAAGAAGTACGGGCACAGTTCTTTCTCTCAAACCTGAAATATTACGGCCAGAGACAAGGACATTTTCATTTTGAACGAGGTGTTCACCTATGGGCTACCTGTTTCTTTGCAGCTATCATCCCGATACAAAATTGAGGCAGGGAATTGCCGACTGTGTCTACACCTGCTCCCCAAGCTACGAGCATCTCACGGTGCGAAAGGAGGTGACAAGCTGCAGAGGTAGGATGTTAAGAAATCGGTTTCTTTATTTCTTTAAAAGCTTGTAGTTTCCTCTTGATGCCCTCTTCCCAGTGATCGTCTCTCCGCAGTCCTACACGAAAAGACCTTGCTGTTGGGTTCGCTACGGCCAAGGCCTGTGCAAGCTACCACGTAGATTCGAAAGCAACCTCGGAGGTATAGTCACAATTCGACAGCACAGGTGATAACATCAGCTCAAATTCCTCATGAATAAACTATGGTTTGCTGCCACGTGTTAACAAATACAAGTGTTTGATTTCTAGGATTTACCCAACGTACAGGAAGCCAAAACATCTGGCTTGTCAAAATGATCATAAGCTTACAGAGGGAATGACAAAGATGCCAGACAAACAAAATCCAGGAAATAAGCACAGCCTAACCAGAACGTAAGCTCAGTCTCTAAGCCTACCGTCTCACCTTTCTGCTGCACTGTTTTCTATCTTTTTTTAGACTGAAATTCTCTGGGGAGGAACCTTTACATATCTTAGGAAGTGCTCAGCACCACAATGGTACGTAACAAGCGACTCTTCCCACCTCTCCTGCTATTTCACAGATTGTGATGAGAATTATTAGAAGTGACTTGCCCATTGTGACCCAAATGGAAATAAAAAATGCAATGAGCCATAGCTATGTGACCTCAAGCCAAACGCTGCAAACTCACGTACCTAAATATAGACACCTAAATGAATGGCCTGATTTTCAGAGGCACCGTGCAATTCTGGCATTTGTAGGTGCTCTGAAAAATCAAGATGCTTCTTTAGGCATCTAAATATAGACTGAACTTCTGAATATATTATTTAATCTGCTTCAGAATGTAAACAACGAAGAAAAACAAAGGTACTACAAATACTGTTTGTACATGTGCTAATTACCAGGCCACACAGTATAATCAACTGCAAGACACAATTTAATCCTATAAAGTGAATAGTGTGGTAATTATTGTTTATTAATTGTAGTGAAGGAGAATTTAGGAACCCTAGTTCTGAAGCAGTGCTAGACAGGTTCGATAGACAAGTCCATTGTGTCTTTGCTTTTTATTCATCTTTATCCATAATTATAGAGACGAGCACAGAAAGGCTTTCAAAAATGTCAGATGAAGGGGCTTTTGTTTTTTATATTGCAAGATCATAAAAAAAAATTACATGTAATTTGCTGAGTGATTGATAGTCTTAAGGGGGGTGGTTTCCTTCTCTTTCTGAAACTTCATTTATTATTCTGACACCTTTAGGTAACTGTTGAAGGCATAATTATAGCATTGGAAGCAGAGGAGTGTGAATGATGAGTTATTAGTCAGCAAATAACACCACACAACATTCAGTTAACAGAAAATAAGCCGCCCAAGTAGATAAGTAACAACCGAGACTATATTTTTGTTCCTGAACTGTGAAGAGAAGTAAAGACATTCTTTTCTCAATACTTTTACTAAAACATGTTTTGGTTAGGGACAGGTGGCCCCTACGTGGTGCCAGTGCCTATGTGCTACCAGCCCTTGTGCAAGGTGAACGCAAATGGAAAATGGCAAAATGGAAATGGTCCTCATGATGCAAATGTTCTTGGGGAGCTGCAGCGTCCATGAGACTGAGTCCTCATGGCAGGACAACCTCTGAAGAGTGCTCTTCTCCCACAGCAACCAGAGGGAAGTCTCTGCCCCTTCTTCCAGCTCTCCCAGCAGTGTGACAGAGCTGCAGGAGAGGCAGGCACTCCTTCCAGGCACTATATTCTGTTGAGGCACTGAGCTGCCAGTCTTACCCCTTTCAGTGTTGCACTCTGAAAATCTTGAAGGAAAGAGTAAGCTGGGCAAAAAGGGGGTGAAAAAGGGCACTAAAGAAGCTCGCAGGGAGGAAAGAAGCAGTGAGAGGAAGCTAAAAGGAAAGGGAGGGAACAAGCAGGGCCCCCGGGCTAGCTTCTACCTTGGGGCTGCTCCAGCGCCAGCTCTGGGATGAAACCCGCTGTGAATTTGTCACATAAATCTGTTCGCAGAAGGAGCCCATGCTAGAGAGGATGCCGTCCCATCCAGTATGGTGCTGACAACGGGACAGCCCCAGCCTGCTTTGCCTTCCACCGCCTCCCAAAGATGCCAGTGTCGTCCTGTCTCTGTGCAGAAGGATAAATTATCTTGTCATGGGCAGATCCGTGCTGGCAGGTGTGGTAGCTCAGGGCAGATGCTTTAGTGATTGCAGCTCTTGCTATGTTCTGTCACTTGGATTTGTCCAGGCTTAGGGGTATGCAGAGAACTCGTTATCCAGCTTGCTCCTAAAGACCCCCATGCTGATGTGTGAAACGCGTGCCTGCAAAACCTCTGAACCCGACGGAAAGGCCGGAGTCTGTAAGAAAATATTAGCCCGAACGGCAAGGCTGGATTTGTTGATTAATACCCGAAGGACAGAATACGACCATCTCCTGGTGATTCAGGTCTTCTTTCAAGTATTTTAAGGAACAACCAGAATGTTTTGATGAGACTGGCTTTTAATGAAGTGGTGCTTGATTTAAGTTCACGGTCAGCGAAGACCAGTTGCCAGGCTTTCAGACAATAAAACATCCTTTGGTTTATTTTTTCAGAAAAAAAAAAGGGAACTTCAAACCTCAGTTTTAATGCCTGTAAGCACTCTTGTCATCATCCTTTTATATCTGCGTATTATTCCAGTTCTGTAAACAAGCTTAAAATAGTAAATGGTAATACCAAGATTTGGCCAGAGGAAGAGCACCAAAGGCAGTACCTTCAGCTGTGACGAATTACCTAACGTGTAGAACTCCCTCACACTCTACTTCGTGCCTTGCAATGCTCAACTACTCGTTTGAACCTGGGAATGACACCCAGGCAGTCGTGCCACGATGCCGGCAAACATTTCATTTTCTTTTGGTCTCAAGTAAACAGAAGGACCCACTTAATGCTTTTCTGAACGATGATGGTTTTCAGAACTGGGACGGGATAAAAAGGTCAATGCCTTGAAATTGCCTCTGGATCTGTGTCAGCAGTAACAAAGACCAACATTATGAAACTTTTGTATTTAGTGGAAGAGAGTCATGTCCACTTACGATGGAGATCTTTGGCACGAGAAAGAGTAACAGAGCCCTGTCTTCAGCCTGGAACATGCTTTACCAGTACAAGACCCCATATCTAGAGGAAACTGGAAATAGGTCTGAGGGTCTGCATCCTCAGAGCCTCATTTGGCACTTATTTGGGTCAGATCCAAGACAGAACCAAAGAAAAATTGAATGCCAAATCTTGCCACTCCCTAATCGCACTCTGCAAAAAACAAGATCCTCTGCAGCCTTAGGCTTCTTCGGCCCGCTGCGATTACTTGATCAGATGCCTGCTAAATACCGCCTTGTCTGACCAGTATCATACCCTTAGGAAAGATATTTTCTGCCTTTGTAAACTCTTTAAGAGATGCTTTATGGAAGCGGAATGTCTGTACAGGGAATTCAGGTCTTCAGAGTTTTCTTATGTATGTTTTGCAGACTCCTCAGGTTGCCTCTCCTGCCTCTCTCCACCCCAGGAGTGCAGAGATGGCAGATCAAAAGCTGTTTCAGAGAAATGCACAATTTTGTTTTCAGAACTATTAATATAGAAATGTAATTTCAGTCCTTGGATAACACAGCTCCCCTTTCTGATCTGCATTTTTACCGCATTTCAGGTGGAAATCTGCTAGATTTCACTTCAACCCGCTGCAGAAAGGTACAGCAAGCTCCAAACGGCCATCCATTACTGAACTTCATTTTCCTCAGAAATAGGGGAAATGTCTATCAGGAGATGTCGTAGTTCCTCTCCAGCACAGAACTTCTCACGTCCAAAACCCATGTCATCCGTTTCAGGTGTAAAATCCCACTGGAGCTCAGGCCCAGTTGTTTGCTCATTTGCCACAACTCCTCCTTCCTCACTTGTCTTTTTCAAAGCTGCAAAGATTTAACAATAACAGTTGTGTTGTACATGGACATTAAGCTCATTCGATATTTGTTGGTACTTGGGAAGGCTGATGTGTCAATCTTCTAATGCAATAAAACCAGCACACAAGTAGAAAAGCCTGACAGAACTTGAACTGGAGTACAAATGTAGTTATTTTCTCATAGGAAGCTACTAGATAACCTTCTAGATTGCTCCTACCAAGTGGTTGGTTTTGTCACAGCATTTTTACTTACCAAGAAACACACCCAAAGCCTCGAGTTTCCAAGCTTTGCACTAAACACAAAATATTTCTGAGGATTCTGGGATACAGCTGTTACATCAACATCTTAAGACGTGTGAACGAAGATATTTCAAGTATTTCTTCTGAATGTTTTGACTGCAGCTCTGCAAGGAATGTGGTTTATCAGTAACACAACTATGACTGTTCCCATTCAGAAAAGCGCGTAGCTTACCCAAAGCCTTGCAGACAGCCATTGCTAGCAATAAGCGGGCTCTGATGAGCGTGAGTAACACAATTTTTAATTCACAGAGTTTGCAGAAGCGGGTAATTATCGTTATTACCCCAGTTTGTAGATGAAAAAACTGAGTCACTGAGGGATGAAGTGATTCGCCCAAATCGCGCACTGAGTCAATAGCAGAGCTGGGAATAGAACGCAGAACTCCCTGCCTCATCCATTGAAGCCCTCAGATAATATCATTTTATAAATGCTCTATCTTTGTAAAGACTTCGGTGCTATAATTATCTTCCCGGGACTCTCATGGAAACAAGATATTTATAACTCCATTAAGCCTTTCCTAGTAATTTTATGATCAAAGTGAAAAAAATAAATCATCTTGTGCCAATCAGTCGCATGTCCAATGTCATTCAGAATGGCTACGTGATGAAAGCTTCTCCTTGGTTGTTTCAATTAAACGCTTGCTATCTGTTGAATGCCTTTCCTGTGTCTAATTCCCCTTCCACTGCATACCAGCGGAGAGGAAATATTTTCTGCCATGTGATGAACCACGCATTTAGAATGTACCAAATAACTGGGAAAGATGCTTGCTGCCCATTAAGCCTACTGGTTTATGCTATAAATGTTTTGTGTTTTTTTTTAATGTTTTTCCTGAAAGTGTTTAACATTTGCCAGTTTCCCCTAAAATGAGCAAAAAATACCCCAGCATTCCCTCCCACTAATGCTTGCATATTTAAAAAAGTGCAAGAGATGCCAAGACTAACTAAGAAACTGGTGAGCGATGAAAGCATTGGGACCGTGGCTTAGCAAAGCACTTAAGCATGTGCTTAAATTAAAATCCGGTCGCACTCTGCAAACCAATCGTTTGCTTAAAGCAAAATAAATGCTTGGGTTTTGCTTGGCACAACACTTAAGCACACTGCAGAACCAGAGCCATTAAATTAATTTCTGTTTGAAGGGAAGTCATTATTTTTAGCTTACCTCCCAATAGCTCCAGCCATATCTTTTGGTCTCCAAGTATCTGTTTTGAGGAGATGTATGTGCTAAGCCTAAACCTCTGGTTTCTGTGACAATCAGCGGCACAGAAACGATTGAATGCCATTAGTAGTGCAAAGAAAGAGCCCACTTGAAATACTTGACTGCTAAGCACAGATGAGAGGGGCCTCCAGTGAGGCTCATTAGAGGGAAGACATAAAAGAAGGCGCGATTATTCTGGGAGGTGGCTGCTGATACGGAGGGTTATCTTTTCGCTCTGTGACTGAAGAAGGTTCACTTGCAGTAGGTCAACGATTTTAATGGAAAATGTTTTGATGAGTCTTCTGTCAAATAGTGTATTTCCGCAGGAAATTTATGATTTCAGGGAAGATGTTTCTACTTCCCTCAAAAACATCAAAAAAAAAATTCTGCAATGCGGTTACTTTCTGTGTTTTGTTTCGTTTTCAGAAACTTAAATACACAACAAAGTCCAAAAAGTGTTTAAGTAAACTCAGTTTAAAAGTGTTTTTTATTTTTCACTTCTTGTAACTGCAGATTTTCTCTCTCAGAAATAGGAATTACTTATTCCGATATAATTTAATACCAACATACAGTCCTGGCCAGCCAAGGGTGAGGGCTTTGCTCAGACAGATGTGGCCTATTGCATGTCTGAGGTGGAATAATTGCATTTTCAAAGATGTCCCTTTAACATCCATACTTCATGCAGAAGGGAGAAATACAAAGACAGGTGAAAATACATTTCTTTCTCACCCTGGTGGTAGTGGTATGAATAAAAAGCTCGTTGTGACTCCTACTAATACACAGAAAAGCTTTCTAACAGTAGGAATAGCCAGGTATGAGAGCAAATCACCTGTGGAACTTCAGCATTGTCATTTTTAAAACCAGACTGGACAAGCACTTGAAGAATTTAGAAACTGTTCATCCAATCCTGAGTAGAGCAGAGTGATGACCTTTTAATAGCATTTAACCCTGTCCCAGGGGTAAAGTGCTATTCCTCCCTCCCCCAGAAGCTTCTGAATTATTTCCAGGTAGAAGACCCCATATAGCTCTATCACTTGACTACCACATTGCTTTACTAATCCGCCTCACATGCTTTTTTTCTACCTAGGAAAGTATGGCAAGTGCACGGAGCTGTCATCTACAACAGAGCACGCAGGCAGGCAGCAGTGGGATTCCAGAGAGTCAAAGCCACTTCTTCATGTGCTTGTTTGGTATCTCTCTGGGTGTCAAGTGCAGGTACTGCTCCTTTCCTCTCAAAAGCCTAAACTTGGAAAAAAAAAAAAAGAAAAGAAAGAAAGAAAAAAAAAGCCCTGCCTTCGCAGACAATTATTTTCGTAACTGATTATAGCCTGCTAGGGAGTTGCTGTATCTGGCAGCCTCACAGAAACGAGGCTGCTGCAGCTCTGTGCCCGCAGGTCCAGCCAGGAGTGGGGCTGAGCGGGGATTTCCGGCAGGCACACACACAAACATGCATGTAACATGTACAGATGCTGACGGCCACACACATCAACACAGGCAGAAACACCGAGCACTCCCACAGCCAGCACCAGTGGCCTCATCCTGCTCCCCTCCCTGGCAGATCGGGGTGCAGGTCTGCGAGTACAAAACGTATTTATGAGCATCTATTTACAACGTGGATCCCTCCAGACGCTGGTCATGAATCCTTACTCTCCCCAGTTGCCCCAGTCCCTCCAGCAGCCAACTCCTGCTGGCCCACCCCCAGAGCCACGCAGGCCACTCCAGCTACTTTCCAGCTTGGCAGGCTGGATTCTCGCTGTGCTGATAAGGAACAAGGCATAGCCAGACAAGCCTAATGGTCAGCAGCCTGTTCACATGCAACCAACTCTTTTCATCCCTGTATCCCTTCATTTTCCCACGTTTATTCATCCCCAAGCCATACAGATCCCTGCCTTTCCCCACCTTTGGTTCTTCCCATCAGTATCCCACAAGAATTCCCGTGCAATTTAGATGCTCCTCTTGGTGCCCATGGGAGTCACCTCTGGACACAGGGCTTCGGCTGCCTTTTATTCAGCGTAACCAAACCAACGCTGACCTTCAGGTTATACTTCCCTTTAGGGACCTTTGACTTGTAGTCAAGTTTGCCATCAGAGAATTTTGCTTTTATGAGTTAACCTCTCTTGGGAAAAAAACATAATAAATACAAAAACACTAAACGGAAAAATAAAAAGAAATGCATGTTGGAAATAGTTGCTTAGTTTTGCAAAACTACAAGTTACCTGGACAAATATTATGGGCATCTTCAAATGTTAGAATTAAAATACATACTTTTGGGTAATGACCATTGATGAAAACCAAGAGAATAGTTCTCAGTTACCAGAGCAATTCTGAAACAGCAGTTAAGAGTGCAACTCCTGCAGAGTTAAGCATTATAAGCTAAATTAAATACTGGATGAATCGTTTTCCAGACACATAAATCATTAAAGTTTGTTAAATTGTCGTGTCTGTAACTGAGATAAGCCAATCATTTCATGAATTATACGAGTTATTTTCCTATGGATGTTATTCACATAGTTTCAAGTGTTTCTGAAAGTCCATTTGTGTTTTTTTTACAAATATTTCTCAAATGATGAATAATCTTTACTTGAAAGACTAAAAATACATGGCCGCTATTATTGTATATGAAATCTGACAGCAGTTAAAAGTGTTGGTATCTGAACTTATTTGACAGCTTCCTTGAACAACTTTTACTAGGTGTTCTTTATAGGATTACAGCTTTTTAGATTTGTGCAAGTTGTTCTGTAAGTTGTGTCAAAAGTAAAAATGTTCTAGAGCTCAGACAAGCGATCTGAAGAACAGCGATGGCTTTTCTTGCAATCCCTGCATTGGATCAAGCTTTCATTGCATATTTATGCAAGGTCCAGATCTGAATCCTGTGGAGCAAATAAAGCTCAGTGAAATGTTAGGTGCTCCAGTGGAACAACACCCCAGTTACTTCTCACACTTGCAATTGTTCTGTTACCAATGCACTTTATTTGCAATACGTTGGCCCCAGTTATAGGCGGGGTAGGCCAGATCCTCCATGACCTACACAAGCAACAGGACATAAGTGATGCTACTTTATGGTGGCCAAGGATCTGATCCAGAGGTCTGTGCTCAGCACCTTCCTGGCTTTTGTGCACAGCAAAGCCAGGGAACCACAGAGAGTTACCACTGATTTCTTAGCCTGAGGCACCACCTTCACCTTGGCTTGAAGAAACCCGCAGGAAGCAGTGACCTGGCATAAGGGACCTGTTTTTCTCCCGGTTCTAACAAAACTTCCATGCTGGATTTCCAAATGTAGCAGCTTTTTGTCCTGCATGTTTGCTGGGTAAGTTTAGCGTATCAGTTAGACTAGCAAAGTATGCACAAAATGTGGCCCACAAATTCTGAATGCAGCAGAGAGCTTAATTTTTAAATACTAGGAGGTAGGCAATCAGGAAGAGCCCAGATTATGACTGTACTGTCATGGCATACACAGAGTATGTACAGCATTCCAAGTTGAAATTGAGAACTTTTATGGCAGAGAACCTATTTGAACACGTAGGGTACAGAATCAGCTCAGCGGTGCGTTCATCCAGCCGGGGCTGGCAAAGCGAGGTGAGTTCGTACTGGGCTGCTTTCATGCCCGGCATTTATACTGGACCCGGAATGGTGCCAGGGGTTGCTGTGTCCCCACCAAATGTAAAGGGCTCTGCAAAAAGAGGATCGGTAGAAACATGTAGTTCACTTAACGGAGCTATCACCTTGCTTTAATATTAAGATATTACCATGTTCCTGGAGCTTTGGCCTTAAACAGTCAAGACCAACTACGGAGAGTATTTCTTGGCTTTGCTGAAGCCACTCGTTTACTTTTATTCCACTTCCTCTGACAGAGAATGACACGTGAGATCTTAAGAAACTCTACTGGTTTGGGACATTTTCACCAGCATAATTGCCTGTGGGTGAAAACCCAATTTACAATCAACTCCAGTGAGAGCTGGGATGGCAACGCACCACCAGTCAGGATGAGGCAACCTTCCGCCCTGTTCTGGTGGGAATGTGAGATCAACCTCTCACATTCTTCAAGAATTCCTCGACTTCCAGCCTAAAGGGCAATGCTAACAAAGCCCAGACCACTCTTAACTTCTCTCTTCTCCTTGGCAGTTTAGCTACAGGGCATGTGTGTCATGTTTAGGCTGCGACAGCGGACACGTCCATTCCACAGCAGTTTGTGTTTGTGAGGAACCATGATTTCTGGAAAGTGGAAAGGACACTTTGCAAATGGGAAAGGGAATTGCTGCTGAGAGGAGTGACCATGCCACTCTCTCTTAATGGTAAAACCTTTCTCTGCTACAGTTGCTCCTGCAGTCTTACCCTAATCATTTTTCTTCCACCACTCAATATGTAACGGAAGAGCACTGAGAATGCTGCATCTGCTTTCATGCCTGCTTCAAGTATTAATAATCCAGTTCCATATTCATTGACTATGTGAATGGCAGAAAGTAATTATAAAACCTCTTGTAATGTTTAGGCAAGAATGAGACAAAATACTCTCAGGGGTGCATTCTTGTACAGACAGCACAGCCCCATTGGATCACTGGAGTTACTCTGGGTTTTCTGAATAAAAGTGAAGATCGAATTATTTCCTATATGTTTTTAAATGTTTCTCTCAGCATTTTGCTTCAGTGTAAACAAGCACAGTCGAGAATGGCTGTTCAGCTGAGCACGGTGAATGAAGGACATAAAGATGTGGAATGCTAGATAAACGCACGGATCTTTTACCTCCTTTGGTACCGCATCCAAAAGCGCAAATTCATATTTGTATAGGAACAGCACAACAAACAACTGGATTTCCATGATAGCAAACCACCTGCAAGAAAAGAGAGAAAAATGTTCGATATCCAGCCCGATGACCACACTTGTGTTATTATCAGAGAAGAAAGAGATTCTCTTTTACACATTTTAAATTCCATGCCTTAGATCTGCTGATAAACATTTGCAGTAGGAAAAAAAGCTGTGGCTTTGTTCAGCTTCACTATTCAGGGCAGAACATGAATGTAGCGGCTGCCCCTTCTTTCTGGTGAAACTTTAGAGCGACTCTATCCCTCTGACACCCTATTTTAAAACAGCTCCTTATCATTAGGGTTTTTTCCACTGTGTAAACATTAATGTTCTTCTAACACTTGCTGACTCGAAATAACTTCCTAGGAGTGAGAAGCCAGTCAAATATAGAAAAGGCTATATGACTAATTGTGCTATATAAAGTTATATAATACAGCTGGGAGCCTGATGACATCAGAGTAGATGACAGCGGGAGTTGTTACTTAATGTGTCAGCATTAGAATGCAGCATGAAACCCAAGGGCATGATTTTTTTTTTTTCTGTAACATGCTCAGAAAGCTCTTAGTGCAGAGAAGATCTCAGATAACTACAGATAAACTCTTCTCAGCTATTATTTTTTAATGTCAACACGTACAAGAACTTTCTGCGTTCGGCCACTTGCGTGTACCTGTGCCAGGTCAGGGGATTACTCATTTGCAGAATTTAGCCATATGTCTTAAATAGCTAGTTAAAACAGTCATAGTGCCTTGCTCTTCTACACAGTTTATTTTCCACTGTCTGAGAGATGCTGGAAAACTTGGATAAAAAAGCTATTGGGGAATTCACCGGGGAGAAGAGCACATGACTGCACGTGGCATCCGCCTGGATTTGGCCCGGCAGGTGTGACGAGGGAGCTAGTAAGTCCCACGAGACCCAAGATAACTCCTGCAGAGTCGTTCAGATCTGCACACTGAGCTGCCCCGTGCTCGGAGGATGCTTGTTTGTTTTGGCGTAGCTTGAGACCCAAATTATCTCTGTGATTTCACATTGCAATTACCTTGAGATGGGGAGCTCTTGGTGACCTTGAGCTCAGGGGAGAGCAGTGAAGAGCTACAGGAATGGAAACCAGCTCCGGCCAGGCAGGACTTGCTGGCCCAAACTCCGTGCCAGCACAGGGGGCTCTTTTCAGTCACTGCACTGTTTGCACGGTGCTGCAACGGCTCCTGATGCTTGGGGTCCTGCCCCTGCCCCCCACCCTGAGATCTCACAGTGCTTTTTCAAACAGGCTGCTGCTGCTTCTCCTCTCTGCAGAGATGCTGAGGCAGAGGGATGGTAACACACACGTCTGAGGGCAGCCAGAGGGCGAGCTCAGGAGAAACCAGGAATGAGAGGCAGGACTGCAGCGTCCCAGCGCATCCCTCTCTCCCTGTCCACGTCGTACTGAGCACAATCCGTGAGCTCTCTTGCAGCTGAACGCCCTTTAGTCTCCACTTGCCTTTCATATTCATAACCGAGTCCTAAAGCAGTTTTCCTCTAGGAGCTCTGAGTCACAGATGCCTTCCTGCTTTATTTAGTGACAAGGGGGCCGACAAAGATGCACTTTCTCAAGTCTTGTCCCCAGTGCACTGCTGTGTACTTGGGTTGTGCTGGAGCCCAGGAGCCCAGCTGGGCATTGAGATCCTGCAGTAAATGGAGTCTGAGAATGAAATCACAGCCCTTGTGCTGAAGGGTTTATAACGTCAGTGTAACATCAGAGACAATGGACGGATCCATGCAAGATAAGCACCAGCAACAGTCTCCTGGTTAGACAAAAGTCTTGTTAGACTGGTAGCTTCACTGCCATCAAACTTTTCCCTTTGGTACAGAAATGGCTTTGTGGGAGCTCTTCCCATGTCAGTTTGCTAGATTATTTAACAAGTTATTTTCTAGCTTTCAGTTCAATTACATTAGCTTTTAATTTCATGATAAGATTTTGCAATATGTAGAGAAAATGAAATGTTTAATACATTTCATTTATAAATAACAGTACTGAATTAAATGAAAACTCATATGAAACCTCAAATAACATTGTTTCATTCAGTTATACCAAGGACATCTGCAAACTGGGATCTGGAAACATCCCTTCATTTAATTTCCTTTCTTCCAGGACTACCACATTATTATTATTTCAGAATCACTACGGAAGAGTGTGGAGGTGTGTGATATCATGTGGCCTGCCAAAGGCTTTGAAAGGACTTTTTGTCTATCAGCAAGTGAAAGACTCTCCATCCATTGTCTAAGTAGAAATGTTATCATTTTCTTTTGAACCACACATTTATTTTAGAGCTGTTATCAGAGTCCAGAGAACAGCCTGAACAAAGAAATAGGTCAGCGTATATAAAAAAGCAGCTTTCAGAAACGTTATTTTGCAGCTTGTCCTGTACCTGTGGATGCCTCTTGTGAATTTTGCTGTTGCCCTTGCAGGGAATGAGGCTGTGCTCAGCTCGTATTTAGCTCAGGAATATTGGATAAGCCACGGAGGTACAGCAGTGAGTGAGGACTTTACTTTGTCAAGCCGAAAGAGTGGATGCAGATTTATTCATTTTGCTTATGTATACAGTGTCTTCACAAAGTTTATCTGAGACTCATGTCCAGCCTGCTATAGGGTACAGATTCAAGAGTCTGTTTCCTTCCAACACCCTCTGGCTTCCTTGCTGCACGTGGGACTCTTGGATTAAACTGACCTGTTTTAAGGATTTTTGGTTATTTGCTGCCTAGAGCAGACCAGGTTCTGAAGGCAGAGAACTGAGCAAAGCGATGTTTTAACACAGAAACAAGGAGCAGCTGGCTCCCTGGGATTTGTTCCAGGAAGAGGGACCACAGAGAAAACAGCAGAAGGAATGCAGGAAGCACTGAGGCTGGCATTGCTGGGGGAATGGAGGAGACAGGATCTGCAATTTAAGCCATCGTACAATTGCGTGGGCCTTGATGGAAAGACAAGAGACTTAAACAGAGAGGAGCCATTTAGGACATCTGAAGATTAGCAAAGATGGCAATGGCATGGAGGATGGAAAGAGAGGCTCAGACCAGAGAAACGTTAAGTTAGTTTGGAAGTGGTTTATGGTGACTTAAAAGCCTGCTGTGTCTGTAAACTGGCGCATCTGTACATGGAACAACTCCCTTGATGAAAAGGTGCCTCCAGCAGCAGCAGAGCTTGGCTCTTCTCCCCAGGGAATATCCCTCGGTACACTAGTCTCAGGTTCTGCTTTTACATCGTGGCTTAACCTGCTTTTTCCAGGAATGAAGCCACTTTCAAATGAGTTTAAATAAGGTCCAGATAATACTGAACATTAGAACATTGACAAAGCAAAACAATGAAAACACTGTATCTCCAAGCGTAAGGGGAGCCCAGTTCAAGAGGGTTGTTCTCTGCAGGGTTTGGGAATAAATAAACCCCAGCTGTTTCACTGACCTTCCTGGACACTGATGCTTCCCTCCTCCAAATGCCACAAAGCTGTCCAAGAAAGCATTCTTCTCTAAATTTGCCTCTTTCCAACGATCCTGTGGGAAGAAACTTTTTTTTTTTCCAAATCAGCCTTATATAAATAAAGCTTAACTTTATTTCTCCGGGCTAAAAATGACCTTGAACAGCTAATCCTCAATACAAAGTTGCAGTAATGCCATTTTTTGAGTTCAACCTGTTAGCGTTAAAGTCTGTATTCAAAAGTCAGCAATAACTCAGGGAAACAAATGACGGTCCCATTTGAAATATACTAAGCTGTCTCAAAGTGCTGGAAAAGTTTTCAAAATCCCCCCTAAAAAACATTCTTCCTATACACTCCCATTTTTCTGAATCCCACTTCTTGAGCTATTGACATGCCCATAAAAATGTGACCTCCTCTTAAATAAACACACGTTCAAAGCAGCTGTTCAGCCAGTGCCCTTCCTCAGCCACCAAGCTGTATCACAGCACACAGAGGGCTCGTGCACATCTTTCAGGCAAGCCATTTCTCAGGTGCTGTGCACAGGAAAATCCAAGGTGTATGAGAAAAATGTGAGGATTACCCAGCTCCATTCTCAGGTGCAAGGCAGTGTGTGAGAAAATGATTCACGACTAACAAAAAGAGCCTGTCAGTGCCCAGAGGGCTCCGTGTTCCAGAGAAAAAAGGAATAACAACAGGAGCAAGGCAATATGGGTTAAAGTTTGGGAGGACTGACACTGACAGAAGTACATTTCTTGAATTCTGGGTGCAAACTATGCCAGCCTCCAGAAACTCAGCACAACTCTACCAAGGCCTTTGAGTAACTTCGCTAAGTTTTTTGTGGCTAACGCTTCTGATGGAGCCCTTAGAGAAGCTGCAATCTTCTGTTTGTTTATCTTGGACTTTTTTCAGCTTGGGTTGTTTAGAGCTTTCTGAAGAGGAAATCTGTTAGCATGAAAATCTAATAAAAGCACGAAAAAAATTGAGGTGATGAAACAAGGCAATACAATTTGGAATGACAATATCCAAGGGTAACTGCCCTTCCTCGTGGAAGAAGTACAAGCTTTAAACAACAAGCTAGCTTGTTTTTTTAGGAAGGAAGTTACTAGAGAAATAAGTTGCTGCATCAGGGTTTCTACTCGGGGTTTCAAAGATGCAGGAATAGGTATGAGGGATTTCAAATTGGTGAAGAGTTTGCTAGAAGGGGAATTTTGTTTGAATTACTCCTTGATGTATTTCTAAAAAAAGACAAACTGCTCTGTAGAGGATGGTGCTAAAAAGAGCAGCTACAAGCCTGCCCACACGGCCACCTGGAGTGGGATAATAAGAAAGAAACTCTAGATGAGCTACTAAATTAGCAGAGCTAATACGTACCAGAAATCATCTGACTGGAAGGACCAATGAACCCGGGTAAGTACATGGAGATGAGCTATACAAACAAATGCCACGGAGAGAAGACTTGGACCTTGTTTCCACACTGAAGTCGGTGGTGTCCTTCTATGGTGGGCTTTGAATCAAGACCAAAGCGATACAAAGCGGTGCAATATTATCTGGAACAGGTAACCGAACTTCGAAGTCTTGCTTATCCCTAGAGGCCCCTCCTGTCTGTGCACATCTTCTCTGTATGTGAGGCCACCCTCCAGCAGGTGGGAAATACCCAACTTGAAGCCAATTTGTCCCCGTGCTTTTGTTGTGAAATAGGTGAAGAGGAGAAAAGACAGCAAAACACCCACAGTAGGAGTGACAACTTACAGGTTTGAACATTTCTGGGTCAGGAAAGTATTTTGGATTCCTGTGCAGCCAATACGGGGACAGCATCAACATATCACCTGCAGGGACGGTGAAATTCTGAAAAGGAGAAAAAAACCTGAAGAAAAGAGAAAATCATGGGTTCAGCTCACAAAGCAACCTCTCCTCAGTACATCTCTCCCATTAGCAGCAATTCCTGGTGCAGGTGGTAAAGCCATGGTGGGCTTATGACACGTCTGAAGCTTCTTGCTGCTGCCATTTTTTCCTTAAGGGAGGCCTAAACAGTGGAGAATGTGGCAAGGCTATTTTTGTTCTGATTTAGTTTTTCAACTGTAGAAATAATAGAAACATTATTTCTGTCTTTCCTGCTTCTTGGTATGACTGTACCATGTGAACTTATTTTTTTTCTAAATCTTTTGTTCAGCATCTCCTTCAAAATGCAAAGAAATTCACAGAAAGCCTTGTGTGACACTAGATCTCCGTGGGACTTCATTTCTTAAATGGGCAAGAGCGCCAATTCCTTAAAAGAGTGTTTTTCCCTCAAGCATTTATTTGTTAGACTCCTGATTGCTGGCACTTTCCTTCTGAACGAAGGGAACAAACAGAAGAGGAGCTTTATCAGTTACTCGATTATGGTTCCTTCGACTGTATTTGTTGTATATGGTTCCTGTTTAGCATACCTTCAGCACTGTATCTCTCAGTTCAATTCCATTCAATTTAAATTTAATTCATAGCTGAAGGTAAGACTGTGAGCAAGAAAAGCAAAACCACACTTAAGTTAATAATGTTTAAATTAACGATGATGAATAAATTTGTTAAGCCGAACAGAATATAATGTGAGACAGCGGAATATCTCTACTATCTTAATTTTATCTAGATCTTTTAAGAGGGATCTTTCTAGAATCATAGATTCACAGAATATCCCGAGTTGGAAGGGACCCATAAGGATCATCAAGTCCAACTCCTGGCACCGCACAGGTCTGCCCAAAAGTTTAGACCGTGTGACTAAGTGCACAGTCCAATCTCTTCTTAAATTCAGACAGGCTTGGTGCAGTGACTACTTCACTGGGGAGCCTGTTCCAGTGTGCAACCACCCTCTCGGTGAAGAACCTCTTCCTGATGTCCAGCCTAAACTTCCCCTGCCTCAGCTTAACACCGTTCCCGCGGGTCCTGTCACTGGTGATAATGGAGAATAGGTCACCTGCCTCTCCACTCCCCCTCGCGAGGAAGTTGTAGACTGCGATGAGGTCCCCCCTCAGCCTCTTCTTCTCCAGAAGAATCATAGAAGAATCATAAAGCACCCTTCTGAAGCACCCTTCTGAAGAAACAAAGAAAGAAACAACAACAAAAACCCCAACTCTCACCTGAATTCTTATTGGGTTTACGACTTTCTTGGTGATTGCACCTGGAGACCTCAGCCGTATGGCTTCCAAAGCGCACCATTTAATAAAAGGGAGGTTCTTAAGGTCTTCTTCAGAGACTTCTATTTTATCTTTACCTGTTGTGGCACAAGAAAGAAGACTCTGTGCAAAAATTGTATTTCATGCTTGTTTTGATACATGCTGACATGAATTGCTTTTGACCTTGTGATGGTGCACCTCAAGACTTTAGGACCTTGTTTTCACCAGAAATTTTCTTTACATTTCTAAGTAAATAAACAGCCCAACATTGGGAAGAAAAGCCTCTGAAAATAATTTAATGTGTCTGTGGTAGCTGTAGTTATGGCACCGGTTAGAAGAGCCCTAACAGAGGTCATATTGGAAGTTAAGCATCCCTGATCTTTTTTAGTACTTTGGTAGGACACTGAATGGAAATCTCAGGGATTGTAGCACCAAGACATGGAGCCATGGCTGAACTCTTGGCCTGTTAACACTAGAAAATAAATTAGAGCCAGGAGACAGGCTTAAGTACTAGTTCATGATTGTCCTCATTGTTTATTATCCACATGTTACCTGATTTGGTTTTGACCCATGTCAGCTAGGAGTCTTCCAAGAAACTCTAAGCATGGTTCAGGGGAGTGCATGTGTGAATGACTGCACTCAGCAGGTGACTACTTTTTGAAGGAAAGAGATTAGTCATGTGGCAGTGAATCACGCCGGTCAAACTGGCCTCAGATAAGAGAAAAGAGAACAGTTCCTGGCCTGGTTTTCCACAGAATAGCTGCAACTCTGGTGAATACCACACAATGAAAAGCAACTGAATTGAAAGACCTCATCTGACCCCATCAGAGATGCACAACAAAAGCATGAAACTGGTTAATACAAAACTAGGTCTAAGGGATCGGTGTAGGATGAAGACACAGGTACACATGGTTCTTTTCCTACCTTCTCTTACTAACACCAAAGCTGTTTTTGCTTAAAAATAAGTCATGAGCATTTGCTGAACACTCAGAGCTGGACCCCATGTCTTTGGTTGTACCCTTAGCAGTAACATTCACTATTCCCAGCCATTGACCAAGCGTGCTGCGTGCTGGGCCAACCTGGAATAAATAATTTTGAGGTTCCAGAAGGACATAATCTGATTTATTACCTGCTTTGCCAAAAACAGAAGTCAGGTCTTCCATGATTTTCTTGTAAATGGAAGGATAAGAGAGTATGAAAACGAGGGTCCAAAATGCGATCTAAACAGAGATGAAATTACTTTATTAACTCAGGAATACAGAACAGAATTACAGTATCTTTGCAGCAAATCAGAGGCAGGTGAAAACATTTGCAATTTTGGGATCTGCCTGTTGTGGCTGGGACACACAGGGAGCTGTACATCTAAAGGCTCAGATCCTGGGAGATTAGGTCTGGTCATCTGCTGTGTAATTATCTTCAGTGAGCATTATATAGCTCTGGCTTTGAGCTTTGAAACACAGAATCCTTTCATTAATTTCAAGTAACTAGGTGTTAAAATGAATTATTAAATCACTGTATGTGATTAGATTTAGCTGCATGAACAGAAAAAAAAATAGTAAATTCCTACTAATATTAACAGAAATGAGGTTAAATAATTTGCAGGGCATTGTCACAGTGAGTCACACTAAAATGAACAGGTAAAGTTTTAATTATCATCAAAACAAGCAGTAGTATATCCCCTTTAGAAATAATTTGCTAACCGATCAGGGACCAAAGTTGAAAATCAAGAAATTTAGGAAAAGAGTAAATCCTCTTAAAAAGGATGAAACCAGAAGGCCTTGTAGCACTGCCAGGAGCCTCTCCCTTGCTGAGCCAGCGGGCGACCCAGCCCGCACGTAGACCTGGTCGCGGGCCATCTGTGCTGGTGAGGGCTGAGAACTCTGTTATTTCCCAAATAGCGCCACGTGGACACAGCTCTCCTTCTGCAACACAAATCCGGTAGCTCAGTTTTCGTCTACAGAGCTTGGACACTGCCTTCACTGCATGGAGGGAGAACTAAATTGTTTCAGATGAGAGGGTTTAACTTGCTTCTAAAAAATCCCCTTGGAAGGTGAAAGGCTTCTTTTCATCGTGTCAGTCACCGCAGCAGTGGCTTGTGACTATTCTGAGAAACAGCGAAATATCTGCATGTCTATTTAGAGCTGAATATTACAGAAGTAAGTAATGATAGTGTTATGGAAGGAATGTCAGTTATCCTGATAACAGACAGCACGCTACGCCTTGCGCTTGTACCAACATGCGGATCTACAGAAACCTCACTGAAATGGATGAGGTTCCATTGGGGTAAATTGTAGCATTACCCAATCTACAAAGCCCACAGATATATCCGATAGAAGTACATATAAAAATAACTCACTATCATTTTCTAAGTCACATCTGTAAAGGGCATAACTGTGCTGGAAAGAGCTTAGTAGTCATGGTAAATAAAGGATGTTTTTGCTGCTACGGATTTTTGATCTGAGAAATTCCTATAAATGTCTTTGGTCAGCCTAAGCTGTGTTAGATATATTGGCCTTGTTAACATAGACCTATCTGTGTCATTAATCCATCAAATCAATTTCTAACACAGAGAAAACTTAAGTGGCGGTAAAATCAAACTGTTGTTTTTCTTCCCCTGAAGCAACACTGGAAGTTGTACAGCAGATCCTCTAAAGCAGAAGACCCAAATTTGCTCAAGGATTTACACACAGGTGAAGTTACCCTATATTATGCTTCTGATATTCTTTACATAGAATATTTAGAATAGATAATACAGCCACAGTGTTTCAAAATGGAGTTAGATGCTTTTCACAGCTGAAGATTCTGATCTTAATAGCTATGAGATATATGCTCCCCAACTGTTATGATAAGGGGGATTATAATTTAGGAAAAGTACGGGAAGAGCTTTTCTTGTCATTGCTTCTGTGACATTGCAACCTGAGTATATTTGTAGCGATGAACGTGGGTGTGATAATCCCTTCTTGGAATACATGCAGCGTGTGTGACCTCTGGTTCAAACTCTTTGCTTCCCAAATGCAGGCTTGTGAACAGGAAAGGTGTTTTTCTAGCCGATGCACTTACAGGGACAGCATTTGCTTGGGAAGCCCAGAGCATTAGGAGACCGTAATTGGGAGCCAGATGTTTTCCTTGTAAATTATCCAGGAGATGCTGCAGTAGAGTCTGTTACAAAATAAATAATAATCATATTTCCAAAAACATATTAAAATCTAGTTTAGGGTAGGGCTTAGCAGAATTCAAGGATATGACATAAGACTCCTTTATCACACAGAAATAATGTTAGTTATGGGTTGTTTGCAGTCACAAAGCACAGAGATGAAAGTGAGACTCACTCATAGGCAGAGGGCCAAAAGAAGTCAAGGCACCATGTGAATCCCTACTGAATACTTGCACTGCCCCCCATTTTCTTAAAGTTTTCAGGGAATTTTACTTCCTTACTCTCCATTGTTGCTTGCATGTGCAAGAAAGAAAAAAGAAAACTTTTTTTTCTTTAATTCCTGCTCCTGTCTTTGAAGAGCCTACGAACTGGATTGAACAAACTGAATGAATGGAAATGAAGATGTTCTCTCTGTTCCTGCCAAAGAAGTGATTGCTATGAAGAGATGGTCTGATCTATCAGCAAACCCCCGAGTTCCAGGTGCTTTGTTAGCGACCAGGGACTTTAATAGCTTGGTATTCTTTGAAACTATAGCAACTGTGTAATACTCTAGCACCAGTTTTTGCTTATAGTATTTCTTAAAATGTAAGCCAACCATTCATTTAAGACAAAGTTTCTTGTCTGGTTTTCAGAGGGAAAAGGCTGACCTTGAATAAAAAAACGACCACTCTTTTTCCAAATTCCCTATGACGCTCAGTATGTGGTTCCTATTTCCTGCACCTTCTTACCTCCCACCGTTCCCTCTCCAGCCCTCTGTTTCTTTCCATTACTCTGGTTTATTTTACAAAAGAAAACATGGTATGTAAAGCTTTTAAAGTCTAAATAAAATTTGGTTTGTTTAATGATCTGTTCTGTAACCATTCAGTTGATCAAGACTCCCAGGCCAGTCCGCCCTCGCACTTGTCAGCCGTATTGACAGAATTCCTGCCATAGCTAAGGAGAATAACCAGGGGGACAGCTTATCACAGCTTTGACACAATCAATATTTAGGGTACTTGGCTTTCAATCCAGTTATCTTTTTTTTTTCCCTACTAATCTGGCTGCTGGAGGATCTAATCAGTCTACACCAAGGTTTAAAATAGTACATGTGAGGTTTTGAAATTTCACAGCCCAGTGCCCTCAGAGAAACAACCAAAGAGACTTTCCCTCACCTCTTTCAACTGCTCGCTGTAACTGCGATACCGGAGGCTAGCTATGGGTCATAGTGCTGATCCCTTGGTGTAAAATTCCCTAAAGATGTCAAGCCTCAGAATTGTAGGAAGCAAACTAAATTGAGGAGTGGGGCTCAAAAATGATGGGTCTGACCTATGTAGGTAACAGCAATACCGGACAGTTAAGGAGTATCTATAAAAGCTGACATGGCTGGTACATTTCTCCCAGTACAGAAATAAATCCTGCCCTTCATTCCTTCAGTCAGAATCTGCAGCAAAGTCATCTTTTTTCATAGCCTCGGATGTTTACCTTGGATGTGGTCTCTGAAGGGTTGGTCCTTTCAGCATCTGACACTACTTTCTCAAATAATTTTAGAAGCCATTTTTTGGATTTAGACCAGTTCCTGTAAAGAAAAGCAACAAACAAGAAGCACTTAACCGAGGCAGCACAAACCAACGTTTCCTTTTCCATGAGAAGGACTCCTTGGTTTCTTTCCAAGAGCCCCTAGGCAGCAGCCAGTTGATGAATGGTCAGTCTGCCTGGCAGCGGTGTTGACTGATGTGAGGAACAGCACGTCTGAGACCTTCATAGCCAGGACCTGTTACTTGAGACCCCTGGATTTTCACAGTTACTCCACTAGAGGTTTCATTGTGACTTTGGACACATCGCTTAGGTCAATGTTTTCAAGAACAATCCTCTCCGAGAAAATGAAGGTCTCATTTTAGAGCATCCTCAGTTCTCTCTGAAGGTGACTGCAAGGTGCTCAAGGTGCTGTCACGGCCCCGAGAGCACTGACAGGCTCTGCAAGCTCTTTCCTTGGGTTTTGGTTGCCTCTACCCAAGGTCAGCTCTGCCATGGTGCCGCTGTGTAAGCTGGGGGCAGACCGCCAACAAAATAATGGAGGTGTGAGAAAGAGCAGAGAGATGCCTCACTGGAGATCCCCTCAGCCTGGGAGTCTCATTTAGGCTCAGCCCTTTGCCCTCTGCCCAGGTCTGCTGCTCCCTGCCAGGTCCAGCTGGACTCTGCCCCCTGAGCAAGGCTGCCTCCGCTTTGTGCCAGGAGAAATAGATCGGACCAGGCCAGGACTTTTCTGAGGCATCCAGTTGAAAGCCTGCATGAGCCAAGGATGAGCTAAAGACAGCGCATCACCCTCCAGCAGAACGTCCCTCATGGTTGATATCCCCGCAAGTAAAATGCCCACAGTGGGTACACCGCAGGCACCAGCCCCGTTCCCTTACCTCAGGAAGCACTCTGGCATCTGAGAAGCGTATTCAAAGTCCTCATCGTACTTCTGAAAATGTTCTTCAAACTCCTTGAGTTCGCTCTGACTTGTCGGGCAGATGCCTTTCCCAAACAAAGTGTTCACCACTGCTGGATACATGACGTGCCTGCAAGGACAAGATCCCCGTGACTTATAGGTGATGGGAGAGCTCCTGGAGCAGCCGTAGGTCAGGATGCAGAGCGTTCAACTGCAAGGGAAGAAGCTGGGGGCCTTGTGCCATGACAGCATGGGAGAGCTGCCACAAAGTCCGCACCTCACTCAGAGCTGTCACAGATTTTAAGCAGGGGCTGGGAGATGCACAGACCTCAGGGAAGTCCCCTGAGTGTGGCCAAACTTCAATAGCTGGCATTTGCTCACTTGAACAGTGGCAGAAAGGCTCTGGGAGCTGAGGTCCCATTCTCTCCAGTAACCATCCCTCTCATTTCAGGTTAGCTTTGTGGACTTCCTGGGCATTGCACAACCCCTTCTGCAACCAGACACCCAGGGAAATCCTTCCTTTGGCTGCAGTTTTGCTGGACAGAATGACGCTTTTCTGTTTTCTTTTTGTCTCACCCCTTCCCAATTTGCTCCTCTGTTATCCTGCAAACCCCGAGCTCCTTTCCCAGGCCCCTTCATCTGTACTGTAGTTCCACAAAAGCCTTACGCAGTCTTTGCTGGGTTCCAGCTACTTCTGAAAGTGTATTTCAGACAAGAGCTTTTTCTTTCTTGCTCTTCTAAAGATCACAGAGAAGCTGGAGCCACCTGCTGGCTCTACGAATGCAACTGTTGTGGCCCATGGGCTGTGCAGGTGCTGCTGCGGCATAGAACAGGTCCGTCCCTGCCCTCGGATACTTGAGCCCAGGGAAAAGCCCACAGACGGATTCAGGTGGGTGAATAATCATAGAATCACAGAATAACAAGCAAAGGTGAGCCGATGCTGGCAGAACAAGCAGTGGTGTAGCACGCTACCAATTTGATGAGTGTCAGTTTTTCACAAGAAACAGATCTGACTTTGATCTCAGAGGGGGAACATCATGGGATGAGGGGGTTTGCACTCCATTATTGAGACCACTGGGACCGAGGGCTGGGAGGTTTCAAAGTCCCTTTTCCCCACCTTCTTCCCCATTAATCCAAATTGCAGTAAGTGAGCTGACAGGTGCTCAGTGTTTTAGCTGCAGCAAAAATCTGTATCTTAAATGTATTATGCAGAAAAAGAATTATGCCAGCAAAATAAACCTGGATGTGAAGTTTTAGAGACAACTCCAAGCCAGAGGCAATGCTCAACTGGTAGTCCTGACGGACAGGCAAGGTACAGGCGTTACTCAGGAAGGAGGAGGAGTTAAAAGCTGTGTTTTTGTCACACGAAACTGTCAGTTAAGGGATTTTTTTCACATGAAGGATGAAGTTTTAGCACCACAAAGTCATCTGAGAAGCTCTTGTTTAACAGGGCAGGGCTTGGCTCACATGGAAAGTTTTCATCCTGCTGAAGATAAAGCATTTGGTCTGCTCTTTATGAACACGTAAAGCTTTCGTCCCATTTTTGGGGAAACAAGACTTGTTGGAAGATGCTGTGCTATTTCTTCAAAACAGGTAATTCAAATGTTTCTTCTAGCTGGGAGTGATGAGCATCCTGACAGATTTCCTACAACCTGATAGCCTGAGCTCCACCTGCTTTATTGTAACATCTCTGTTCCCATTCAGGATGCCCACGCATTAGAGCCGTAAATTCCCTTACCTCACCAGGTCATTCAGGTCGCCTGCGCCCTTGGTGCCCAGGTGTCCCATGTGCTCATGCAGTTCCCTACACAAGGTGCCCGTGAACTTTTGCAGATTAGAAGGACCCATTTTTCCCTTCATCATGCTGTACAGGGTACCGTGATTCTGATAAAAGGCTTCTGCAGGAACAGAAACTGAATGCAAAAAGAAACAGAAACGTGTTTTGGGAAGTAGACAAAGTAGATATTCATCGAAAGACAAGAATGAAAAACTAAACATGTAATTTGTGACTCTAAGTGCATTAACCCTCATTTTTCTGGAGTGAAATTCCCAGAAACATTCGTTTTCACCCTGTAAAGATTTAGGTGAACCTCCTTGTTTCTACCAGTCTGTGTAATATCTTCTTGCCTCTGGCTTCGGTCCCAGAATCAGCAATCAACAGAGCTCCCCCAAGCTTCAGTGGGGATGTGCAGAGATGCACACGCACTCTGTACATGTACAAAACCAGCTGAAATGGAAATTAATGAACCCAGTGAGAAAAAGTTTGGGTCTTCCCGCTACAGCACATCCTCTCAGTCATACAAGGAGAGGCTGAGAGAGCTGGGACCACTCAGCCTCGAGAGGAGCAGGCTCAGAGAGACCTCATCAACGTATATAAATGTATGGTGGGGGCAGCAAAGAAGATGGAGCCAGGCTCTTCTCAGAAATGCCCAGTGATTGGACAACAGGCAACAGGCACGTGTGAAAATACAGGAAATTCCACTGAAACCTAAAGTTTTTTATTGTGGGGGTGGTCAGACACAGGAACAGGCTGCCCAGAGAGGTTGTGGGGATACTCCAAAGCCCACAGGACACAGCCCCGAGCAACCTGCCGTAGGTGACCATGCCCTGAGCAGAGGCTTGGACTGGATCAACTCCAGAGGTGCCTTCCAGCTCTGGGGATTCTGTGCTTTAGTCTCTCTGCCCACTTGTCTCTCTCTCATTTCACACCCCAAATTACCAAATTACTTAAAGTAATTCCTGTCAGTGCAATTCCACACAGATATGAGGACACATGCTGATGGAATATGCCATTGACAATGGGATATATACCACATCCATTTCTAACGACTGTTGTACTACAGGGTAACAACTAAACATTGCGACAAACTAATATGCAAATTAAGTGAGAGGACAACGCACTATTGCTCCAAACCTGTTACACATGAGTGGAGTGTCTGGCTGCAGGATAGGACCTGATCTCCAAGAGGCGTTGCTTGATGATAAGACAATGATTGTCCCTGGTTCCGAAACCTTTGAATCCTTGTGACTGAACCCAAATCACTTTGCAGACTTGCAGTGCTGGAGCTACATGAAGGAATTCCATTTCCCCTGAATTTTGGAGCATGGTCATGGGTTAAGACAGGTATTTAAGACATGATCAAAAAGATGATGGGCTTTGAACTGGGCCTTTAACATTCCTGGGCAACTGGATTTGATTCCCATTAAAAAAAAAAAAAAAGAGCAAGAGCTCATTTACCTGCATTCTCAACAGCTTGCTGTACTGCCTGTTCGAAATTTAAGTCTTTAGATTTAAAAAAGGCTTCAGCTCCTTCTTCCTCAGTCACAAAAGTAAATCGTTTTCCCAGAGCGAATATTGTGAATACAGGCCCGTGCTGGAACAGAGAGAGACTTCGTGTTACTTTATTGCTAAGGCGTTTGAAGGGAGCTCCGGCAGGGGCCAGGCCTGCAGGGAGGTCAGGGGAGAGGAGCTGCTCCTTTCGGCTCTCTGCACACCTTGGTTCGGTAGTGCACAAAGACGAACGTGAATCTGAGCAAAATCTGCAGACTTACGGATCAGAAAGTGACATACAGGTGCCTGCCTGACCTCTTGAGGAGCAGAAGAGGTTCCTTCCCTGAGAGCAGTATGTCACGTTTGAATTACACTACAGTTCAAACAATATGGCCTACCTGGATTTAAAGAACCAAGTGATGGAGTATCTCTAGCATCCCTTGGCTGCCACAGCAAAGTACCCACATCACAAACCCCATAATCCTATCTATTTCAATCCATGATTTTGTAACAAAACCTCCCCATTCCTGCATCTTTTAACTTTCTTTTTTTCCTTTCCTAGTTTAAAGGGTCTGCTAATACCAGTGGTATCTTTCTTGTAAAGGTGTTTAACGATTAATCAAAACAGTTAGCAAACTCTGAGCAGAATAGCTGGAGCTTGTTAAGCTTTGTATTCAGGGAAGCTTTTTTTTGACATATATTCAGGGAAGCTTTTTTGACTTTTGTTTTCCCTTCAACTTCTTCCCTTATGACAAAGATCATTGATACTTGTAGATACTTCCAACTAGCAAACAAGTGCGCACAATAATCTACGGGCTGTCAGATTCAGGCATACAAATCAAAATTAGGAAATGAAGCATCTTTTCTGTCTTTTCCTTACTGAAAGTGATTTCTGCTCACAGGCGAGAGCCTTGGATAGGAATCAAAAGCCCAGCACTGACGTTTGTCTGCACAGAAGTCTTTTGGCAAAGTTATTGCACAAACTGAGTGGTTTGCGGCTTTCATAAAGTCTCTAGCCACATCAAGGAACTTGATTTTCTCTTGCAGGCTAAAATGCTGACAAGGGCGTTAAAAAGTTTTCTGTTTATCTGTTTGGAGTGCTGAAAAGCTTTGAATCCACTTTGCCCACATGGCTAATGTCACTGACTTCAACCATGTCTTTTGTTATTTGGGTGTGTATTTGAAAGAGGGCTCCATCAAAAGCTCTTTGAAGGCAAGAAAAAGATTCCTCTTGACATCATTTGAATTTTGATTGTGTCCTTCAACTGTAAATTATTAAAGAAAGAAAGATTGTTTAAACTCTCTGGGTGATGATAAATAAAATATTGTTTTAATATCAGCTAGCTTACTAAGTGTTTTTTTGTTTTCATGGATAACAGCATGTCCTCAGCATCAGGCTTGGCAAAAGTCAGGGAGTCGCTGGGCTTGTTTCTTTCTAAATATGATATTTTTTTTTAGCTTTAAAATGAACATTAAAATGTATTTAAATTAATTTTCAAATAAAATAAAATTTGAATTAGTAACTACCTCCAAAGGAACTTAATTATTCAATTACAGTCACACTCTCTCTATTTAAGACTGGGACACTGCATTTCTGCATTTTAGGTGACTACATGTGAGTAAGATGCCCAAGCTCCCATCACAGTTGATGGAGATCTCGTCTACATGGTGAGAGGATCCTAAAGCTTGATTCAGCTCACCAGCTACAGCACACCTCTGTTGGTGAAGTGAGCCAGACTGCCTTTAGGCTCCACTGGACAGGACGAGGTACATGTCCACTGCCCCTTGGTAAAGCTAGACACCAAGCTTACCTGTACACACCTACACAAACAACCTGGTGTTAAATCCCATCCAGTCTACTGCAATTTATTTCAAGTAGTTCAAATAAAACCTGTAGCAAACACAATTAAAATTAGAAAGCTCTGTACAGGACCTCCAGAACAAGTCAGCTTAGTCGAACAGCACAGTGATAGGGGACATTCAAAGGCACATCTTTCAGAGAGCAGAATTTTGCGTCATACAGGAAAACACAGATAACTATAATACATGATAAGTTAAATGTAAAATTAAAATACAGCAGACTGAAAAAAGCCTGAGGATCAAGCTGCTAACGGCAAACTCCCCCCAAAAGTAAACACCGCTCTGAACATATTGGGTGCAAGGAGTCTCCCAGCGTGTTGCAGAGTCTCATAAATGCTCAAGGTGTAAAGAAACCATGTGAGGGAGAAACATCAGTTCGCAATTGTGTCAGATCAAGACAAGTTTCACCCTGGAACCTTTCTTTAGGGGTGACGTACTGAGGCTTTTTTTTCAAAGGAAGTATTAAATATAACATATTAAATAGAACAGGCTTGCAATTACTTAACCAAGTGCCAGGTAAATCAGTAACACATATCACACTTTCTAGAAGGATTGAAATATGCAGTTGTAGAGCTACCTGATCTGTTAAATTAGCCCAGTGCCTGCAGAATGCTAGGCAAATGTGAGACCTCCCTAAAACACTCCTGAGGGAGTAGCTGGGAAGCTTCAGAGCACTCCTCCAATTCCAATTTCAGCATTCCTCCAATTTTTACAAGCATTAGTGAAGACCAGAATTAGTAGTGGATGTATTGGAGGAGAGCCCAGTGCTCTCTAGGAAGAGATAAGGACGGGTGGCCTTAAACATTTTACTAAATGGCTTACAAGAAGGAATGAAAAGTTTGATGGTAGTCTGGAGATGTTTGGGAGTTAGAGCAAACTATGAAGATGAACATCACAGAAGTACCAGAAGAATCACATTCTGACATGACTCTGAGATTTATTATGCAAGTGATAATTAGAGCTTTCATCTTCCTAGGAAAGGAGTGGAGAAAGGGCAGCAAGCATCTAAACCTTGTGCCCACACCTTTAATTTAACAAGTGTCTCCGCCCATTCCATCTTGGACAGGATATATTGAGATAGAAAATGTGAAGGGATGCACAGCAGGATGAACAGAAGTATGGCAATTTCAAGAAAAGAGTAATGATTCCCAGTTTCTCATATTGCAAAAGCAAGTGGGCACCTACGAGATGCTAGCTGGTTTAAAGCTAGGCAAAATACTTTCTTCATGTGGTGCTTGGTTAAATTACAGATTCAGGGCCATGAGATGCTGTGGAAGCCAAAATGCACAGGGTAACAAAACGGGTTAGGCTAGCATAGCTAGATCACTTGGATGCAAATTCCAGCCTATCAAGTCCCTAAACTCTCGACAGTCAGAAATTTGGAAGGAAAAGCAGAAGGCGGCGTACGCTCATCTGGGTGTGCATCTACCAAGGGCCACTGCTCTGCCAGACACCTGAATAAACAGACTTGTCATCTGTCCTGCTGTAATTATTCTCATTTTCTCATGTAAGAGAATCAGCTGCTGGAGCAAGCTGCCGAGCGGGTCTGGATTTACCACTGTTGCATTACGGGCAGGTACCGACGGAGCAGGGGCACTGCCTGCCACCACTGCGCTCCCACCTACGCGCTCTGGGTGAAACAGGGCTTGAGGAGGAGACCTGCTGAGACACAGAGGCAGAGAAAGCAAGATGAAAATCCTGTTTGCATTTAGGGTCTCCGAGGCACTCCCAGTGAACGAAGAACACCACACAAAACAGTGTTTGAAATTGAAGTCGGGTGGCTTCAGGAGGAAGAGGTGGTATCTTTTAATAGACCAGAGATGAAATATTTTATTAGAGCAGGGAATTTTGCTTTTGTTAGAGCCACTGGTGTTACATGGGGGAAAAAATGACAATTCTCCCAGCCCACATACTCTTCTGCAGGAGGAAAACGGAGGCAGTGAACTTCAAGCAAAGTGCACACTGGCAGCAAAGGAAGTCTGGTGTGCTGCCCCAGGACCTGAGGGAAGAAGCAAGGAAGGAGAGGCACAAAATAAGACACCAGTAAGACCATCTAACCCTTCAGGACAGAAAAAGAAATGAGTGCCATTGTGGCAGGCTGAAGGATTAATCCAGGGGGGGAAGCTTCTAATTGTGAAAGTCTCCTTTGACAGTACCAATCCTACGCAGCTGGGGAGCTTTCGCACTGCCTGAAGCCTGTTTCTGAACAGACTTGTTTGTGTTCAGCTTGCTCGTACTAAGGACACTTAACCCTTTTCTGGCAGTATTACGGAGCTTGAAACTATTGCAGATGTATTTTGCAACCCCTGTAATGCCTGTTAACAACCCCTTTGGCAGGCAGCACCTGTTTTATTTGGCCGCACTGTGCGGCAGTGCTTAGTCCTTTAAAAAGGAGCAGGCAGGAAAAGGCTTGTCTGTCCTGGCCTCAGCATGGGAAGGGAGGGAGGTCACCACACAGGAGGACTTGAGTTGCTGGACTAAGGAAACACTCAAAAGAAAGGTGCTAAGCCAGAGATTAAAAGAAAAAAAAAATAAAAAAGCTTTCTCTTTCTCCTTTGCCTTATCTCAAGTTTCCCTTCATTAAAATTGTTTCTTGTTCTAGTTTCTGTCTGAACAAATGCTGGCCCTTGGGTTTATGAAGTCCTTCAGGTGTTGCAGAGCAGGAGCTGCCACAGCGCCAAGCGTGGCCTACAGGGCCCCAGGGAGATCAAAACCAAACTCAGCAGAGCCAGGGCCACGAAGTGTGTGTTTGTACTTCAACACGTTCTTTAATGTGCAAAAGTTTTGCTCATTCAAGCTGTAAATGAACCCCCAAGCAGAACTCTTCTGTCTGGTTTGTTTTAAAAAATTAATCTGAGAGATTTTGTTAAAAGCTTCCTAGGAAAAAAAAAAAAAAAGGCAACTGAAGCAAGCTTATGTCATCGTAAAATATCTGTCCCCAAAGGGGATTGCACTGGAAATGACAGTTTTAATCTGGCTGCCACCAGGATATGTTTTCCATAGAACAAGGAGGTGCTCTAATAGCCTCGTAACAGAAGAGTCAAAGAAGTATTATGACAGTTTTTCAAGTGAGGCTTGATCATTTTTTTTAAAGTATTATATGACACGGTTCCTGAAATGCAGGAGTGAGGCTTGGGTGAGGTTTCAGTCCTAAGTTTCTGCTCTTGGATGAATGAACAAATTACTGATCATGCTATGCATAGACAAAAGATGTAAGAAAAACATTTTAGTACAACCCTACAGTGCACCCAATGTGCTTTATTACACCCTGAGTTTGTAACACCCAGAGCTGTAAAGAAGTATTTATAAATACAAAATCTAATAGTTAAAAAGAAAAAAAAAAAGAAAGCAGATTTTAAGCATCCAGTGTTTATTAATACTTTTGTCAAATTTCAGGATTTTAGGGCAGTTTCATTTTTAGATCGTGCTTGCCAGTAGTGGGCTGTGTGGTCCTTCAGTACTGAACACCTGGGGCTGAAAATATTGCATCAGTAGCAGGTGACAAATGAAAACAGGAAGATGGATTTTATGTCAGTTAATATTAGCTGTCTAGAAATTAGGTATCTAATCGAAACGAATTGGTTAGGCTCTCGCTATGCAGACAGACATAGAGAAAGGCATGTTCTCCGTGGGTAAATCTTCCCAACCTTCTTTGGTACATTTGTTAGGATGGAACAAGTTGCCTGCCCGGAGTGCCTGTGCCTCTCCTGTGTGCTGTGGGATGCCAGCTGATGCTGGGAAATGTCCCCTAACTTCAGGTACAAAAATAATAAGTCTCCTGGTCCCAGCATCTGCCACGGGGCTGCCCGAATTATCTGAAACCACGATTAACACGTAGCCAGACTGCGCAAGCAAAACAGCAGCGGAGCCGAGTCCGAGCAGGACGATCCCAGCACGGAGATCGGCCCCGTGGCTGCGCAGGCTTCCCGCCACACAGCCCAGCCCTCACCAGCTCAACGCTCCCGACCTTCCAACGCGGGACAGGAAAGGGCTGATCGCTTTTGCCAGGCTGAAACTTCCAGCACAAGTTTTTCCTTGCCTTCCCCCCCTGCAGGAAGAGCACACACCCAGAGGCAGACACGCCGCCGCAGCCCTTACCTTGCTTCTGGCTTGCTCTATAAACTCCAGGGGAGCTTTCCCAAACTGGAACGCGGCTCCGACCCACGGGATCCAGCTCCCGATGCAAGGAGGGGAGCTCGGGTTTCTCGGCTGAAACAAAAACCACTTGACAATAACAAGTCCCAGGAGCGCTGCCAAGAGCACAGCCAGAGCCATTTTGCCTCTCGCTGCCTGCTGCAGCGGCTGCTCCGCCTGCCGCAGCACCCGGCAGGGCCAGGATTGTCCCTGCTGCTCAACAGGGGCTCTTGTGTCAACCTGGCCAGCTGGCCGCCACCACGGAGACACGGTGACAAAGCAGGGAGCAGCCTGGGGGACAAGCCCCGGCTGTGGAAAAGGCAGAGCAAGTTGTCCGCCGCTCCGGGATGAGGACCAGCTCTGCTGCTTGCAAAACTTGGATGCTGCTGTGCCAAATCCCTGAACTTTGCACTGGGGAGATGTGCTGGGGGGTTGCTGCAGTGCTTTTTTATATTCAATGGATTCTGCACGTAATTTTGGTTTGCTGCTTCAGCACACACGAAGAAACCAACCGGACTTCTCTAAAATGTTGTCTTTTGGCCTTGCAGCAGCATTGCGGGGGCAACCAGTAGGTTTTGAATTGTTAGGTCAGCACCTGGAGCCTTTATCTGCTCCTCAGGCACTGGACACACTATTAAGTACCGTATATTTTTCAGTCTGGAGAAGAGGAGGCTCAGGGGCGACCTTATCGCTCTCTACAGGCACCTTAAAGGAGGCTGTAGAGAGGTGGGGGTTGGTCTGTTCTCCCACGTGCCTGGTGACAGGACGAGGGGGAAGGGGCTAAAGTTGCGCCAGGGGAGGTTTAGGTTGGATATTAGGAAGAACTTCTTTACTGAAAGGGTTGTTAGGCATTGGAATGGGCTGCCCAGGGAAGTGGTTGAGTCGCCATCCCTGGAGGTCTTTAAAAGACATTTAGATGTAGAGCTTAGTGATATGGTTTAGCGGAGGTCTTGTTAGTGTTAGGACAGAGGTTGGACTAGGTGATCTTGGAGGTCTCTTCCAACCCAGATGATTCTGTGATATATTACTATCAGATATAATAATATATATCATTATTATAGATTGTGTTATCTGAAGCGTGGGCCAGCTAGTAGAGGGAAATGAGACGCTCCATGATCTCCCACATCCATTTATCCCAGCCATCCCAGGCATCTTTTAGGGCCTTCTGTGCTGGGGTGACTGGCTCGGTAGAGGGGAGAGCAGTGGATGCTGTCTCCCTTGACTTTAGCAAGGCTTCTGACACTGTCTCCCGCCCCCAAATAGATGAAGTACGGAGCGGGTAAGTGCAAGCGGGCAAGCGGGCAAGCGTAAGTGCAAGCGTGGTGCACCCCAGGGGTTAATGCTGGAACCACTACCGTGTAATGTCTTCATCAGTGACCTGGGTGGTGGGACAGAGAACACACGCAGCAAGTCTGTAGGTGGTACAAAACCAGGAGCAGTGGCTGATAGACCTGGGATATGTCACCCAGAAGGACATCATCAGGGTGGAGAAATGGGCTGACGAGAACCTCATCAAGTTCAGCAGAGGGCGACGCGAAGTCAACGCACAAGGGCAACGTGAATGAGACTGGAGATTTAAGCCTTGTAATCAGGGAATCGCAGAACGGTTGAGGTTGGAAGGGAGGCTCCAGGACCCCTGGAGGTCATCTGGGCCAACCCCCAGCTCAAGCAGGGCCACCTCATGTATACTGGTGTAATACTGGAGGATATTTTCATTACATGCACAACCCGAGCAGGGAGTTTGAAGTGACCTCTATGCACAGGTGAGACAAGCCCTGAAAACATTGTGAAGACGGTAGTTATTTCCTGTTTGTTTCAATTTTTAGCTTAGCTTCTGCTTCCTGGGAAAGATTTGGCAAAGGAAGAGATGCTACTGACAGAACTATCGTGAGGAGGACACAGCCACTATGGTGGCACGATTGTCACTAACAAGCTGCCTCAGACTAGGTCTTAGGCCTGATTAAGATAATATTTAATGTTTTTTTTTTCCAATGGAAAGCAACACAGTCCCCACTGCTAAAGGCAGGCTGGAGCTGGGCAGTTTGGCTGCCTTGTTCAGCAGCACCCAGCCCTCCCTGGCTCTGCTGCTGTGCCTCCATCGTAGCTGAAGTCTGTGCTCCCTTCCCCTGCATGCAGCCTGAACTGACTTTGGACAGAAATCAGAAACTGCTGTGTCACTAAAAGACAGAATAAATAAATACAAAGGGTTTTCTCTGCTAGAGCTGTTTCCCTCAGGATCTGGGGGTAAATAAACCCCAGATGTCGAGAGCTGCCGCAGCAAACGCTCATCTCCAGCTCAGACTCATTTGTGTTCCTCAGCGCTGTCCCCAGATCAGCCTGGTTTAAAAACCAGTGCACTTCCCCAGACTAAAAACGACCATGGAGAGTCCAGACTAAAAATGACCTTGAAGAGTTGTTCCCTCCCTAAGATGCTGTGTTATTTTAAGGAGGGATCTAGTTGGCTTCCAGCCCCTAAAGCATGGTTACAGAAAGGACATAGCGAGATGGTTCCCAGAGGTGCACATCTGAAAGGACGAGGAGCCATGGTTGGAAGTTGGAACCTGGCAAATTCTGGTTGAATATAAGGACAAAATGTCCACAAAGTGGTTAAGCACTGGAGCAGGCTGTGGCTCTGAAATCCCCATGATATTGGATATTTTACCTGCAATGCTCCCTTCATTTGTCTGAGTTATTGTGACCTGGAATGCGTACCGAAATGTTAGTTAGGGCTGGGGGGTGGTTCTCGGATGATTTCTGTGTCCTAAAAACCCTCAAATCCTCAGTGTGAGGATTAGTGATCAACGGCTAATGATTAACTCAGTGATTCAGCTGTGCTTTAATGGTAAATGAAGAGCTTCTCTTGAGCAGCCCATGCCTTATTTATTTACTAATTTTCAGGATGAGAACAAAATGTGCCCACGTTAATTTAAGAGAAATTCAGAATGGCACACAATCACCGGGGCTTCAGTGCTCATCCAGGAAAAGCTTGAAACTTCTGACATGCAGGGGTTTGGCAGAGACCAGCTCCTGCCCACCCAGGTTTGTGTGCCCCTTGCTCAAATTGTACAGCTCTGTGCCGAGCCCCCATGAACAATTTCCCCAGGGAACTGCTGACAGTGCTAGAGTAGAGAGCCCGTTCTTCAGCTCAGCGTGTATGTGGCTGCTGCTAATTTCACTTTCATTAAACCAGATTTGGATCAATTAAATCTCTCTGAAAGAAGGCGGCTACGGTGCCTGCGCAGCCATTTGGCACCGGGATGCTCTTTGGGGACGCTGTCGGTGACGAAGATGGTGCAAACTGAAACACCCCACAAAGCAAACAGCCCCACAGCTGCTCTCATAATCTCGACGCCTTGTTAATGATTTATTTATTTTTTAACACGAAGGCAAGTGTCAAAATTGTGCGCTCCCAGTCTGCTGGCAGGGGGCAGTGTTGCTGCCAGACTACATTTCCCAGGAGCCCGCTGTCTGCCGTGTCGCTCACCGAGGACCTTGCAGCTCTCCGGAGGAATTTGGGCTGCTGCGGTTGCGAGCGCTGGCACTGTAGAAACATGACCTTCAGAAATTTGTCTCCTAACCAACCCAGAGCACAGCTGAGCTAGCGTGGCCAGGGCCGCTCCTCTTTCAGAGCCGCGCAGGGTGGCTGCCTAGCCTTGCCGCATGTCACACGCTACATGGTACCTGCAGAAGACGAGAAGAGCTTACCTCTTCCAGAGAGATGGCCCCGGGCCAGCAAATTCGCTCTGTCAGCCTGTGCGGCCGCTGTGGCAGAACTAGGTACAAATCACCGTGGTTTTGATGGAGGGAAGGGGATCAAAAATTGATTTTGGGGGGCAGGGAGAACTTCAGTCCCCGGATTCCTCGCTGCTCGGCATTTGTTCTGCCATTTCAGCTCCAGCAAATCTGCTCCTTCCACTCTGCTCGCTCTCCCTTTCCCATAATTTAGGCGTTGCAAGTGTTTTACGCCGCCTGAGCTATCTGTGGGGTTTTTCGCATGGAAATCTTCGCCTCTGAGACCAAAGGGCTGCAGTCAATTAGTACAGCACAGTTGGGACTATCCTGACCTTTGCACTTGCTTGTTTTCTGGAGCAACACTAGAGGCAGTCTTTTGCCTAAGGTAGTAGCAAGGTGCTGGCTTCTGCAGGAATTTGCTTTTCTAGTTAATGTTGGTTAATCGAAGAAAAACTGAATTTCACGTTTCTGGCTACGGTAGAGTTGTCTGTAAAAATGGAGGGTCGCAAACTGCTTGGTGAAAGGCAGGAAAGAAACACCCTGGCATCTGCAGGGCATCGCTCTGTCCTCAGTAACTTACTCGTAGTATTTCTCAGCGTATGGTATAGGACTGCTACAAACTCTTACGTGCAACCCTGTGGCAGTGTGCTAATGATTTGTGATGTCTGTCTTTGCTGGTCTTTAAGCGTGAGCGCCATGTTACCGTGCCCCACTGCCCAGAGAGCCACTGCTGGCCTGCATGCAGAGGGACACCATTACACCAACCATATAACGACTGCTCAGGATTTTGAAATTAGGGGCAGCAAAAATGCTCCCCCAGTGTTTCAGAAGCAGCGCTGGGTAGGTGAGATGGAGGTGGGCCGCCTTCCCTGCCCATCCCTTATTCCTGTGAGAGAACTAACAACCTAAACTCTCTGTGTCTGCACCAGCAAAGCAGCTCCGGTGTGCTTTAGGGCGGCTTGTAGGGATAGATGCTCACCTGCAAGGACGTCTGCGTTACACCATGGCCAGCGTTGTGCTGTTCCTGGTTCTGGGTCATGTGCTGCCACCATGCTGGGCAGAGCTGGAGAGGCCAGACACCCAGTAAGGGATCCGACTGATTTTTATTCAGGAGGAGTAACTGGAACAGAGCTTTTACTTTCACCCCAGAGTCTCTTGGAAAGTATGTGCATGGCATGACATCTTCAAAAAGAAGTAGGGGAGGAAGACTTGGGGCTTGATGCATGTTTGCGTCTCATGCCCAAAGCCACACTGAACAGAGCTGGGTGTGAATCACCTCCTGCTCCCCACAAGTACCCCCGCCCTGCTGCAGGTCGCTGCACTTTGCTCACACCTTGCTGCCTGCCTTGGGATTCGGGTGTAGATGTCACCGGTGCAGTATGTCCCTCCACAGCTGAACCCAAATTCATGTTTGTCCTCTCTCCTTCTCTTCAGTGACGTTCCCCCTGGATCTCACGAAAACTCGACTGCAAGTCCAAGGTGAAGCTGCCGCGCGTGGCAGCGGAGCTGCTGCCAGCCAGGCTGTCCCGTACCGCGGCATGCTGCGGACGGCGGCTGGCGTGGTGCAGGAGGAAGGCTTACTGAAGCTCTGGCAAGGAGCCACTCCGGCCGTCTACCGGCACATAGGTGATTATCGGCAAGTTCGGGTCCTGCTTTCAGTGGCCAGCGGCCTTGGGCCACGAGCTTCCCCTATCTTGTCGCACTTTAAATGTAGCTGCGAGGATTTCTTCAGCCTGCTTTGCAATCCCACTTTGAAATATATGGGATTCCAGCTCAGTCCCCACTCTTCCCTCTCTTCGTGGCCTTTTTCTGGCCTCTAGGAAAACAAAATATAATCTCCCTGACATTTTTGCAGGAAGGTCTTCAGTGCTCACAGGCACTCACGGTCCCCAGAACAATAAATATATTTTATCCAAGGGAAGTGGGGACAGACTGGGAAAAAAATATAAGGTTGCTAATGCCAGGATGAAGAAACATGGTAATGGTCTGGCCACAGATAACAGTTTGACGTGTTTTACTCGCAAAGCCAGTGACAGCAACAAACCTCAAAAGCACTCCTGGCAGTTTCCGTGCTTGGCAGCCAGCTGAGAGGGGAGCAGTGCAGTAGGGTCTGCTCGGTGTGCTGCCACGAGCCATGCTGCCTCTTGGGACATTTATGGCTCAACCAAAGAGTGTAAAAATTCCTGGCTATAGCATTTGTACCAGCCAACTCCCTTGTTTTCCCTGTTTTGACCATGAACGTGAGAGCAGTGACCGTGTGGCCCAGGCAAGCTCCACAATGTTTTACAACGAAGCCCCTCAGCTTTCTCTCACAGGGTGACCTCCAGAAACGGCAGACCTAAGACTTACCTCCTGCTTTTGTATTCCACAGTGTATTCTGGTGTTCGGATGGTTGCATATGAACATCTGCGTGACTCTGTGCTTGGCAGGGCTGAGGACGAAAGCTTTCCTTTCTGGTAATGTCGCACATATATGCTTGTGCCTGTTTGGGGATTGTCCTTTACTCTGGATGGCCCTAGAAAGCTGTCTTCTCTTTATGGCTCGCCCACCTAAAGAGGGTAAAGATAAAGTAGGAATTTAAGCATCTGCATGGACTGCCTGGTGCTACAGGAAAGGGTTTTATATATTGGCAAGCAGTTCCGAGTTTCAGATCGACATTCAGTTGTTATAATATATACAGCAACCTCTCTTGTATCTTGCCATTCTGCCTTTAAACCTTAAGTGAGGAGCATGATGTAACCCGGAGAGGAAGCAGAGCGTCTTGGTGGCAGACTCTCAATTTTTATATTAACTTGAAATTAACCGAACTATTCCTGACTACATTAACTACCTGCATTTGCCACAATTATCATCTTAACTTTGGCTGCCAGGATAAGAAAGAGCCATTCACATTTGTCTCACTTGGGCCGTGCCGCCGAACTCTTTAGCACTGCGATTTGTGAAGCTCCTCAGTGTATTCTGCAGCGTGTTTGATTTCCCTGTGCGGCAGGAAAGCTGTTGTTGGAGGCATGTCTGCGGGTGCCATCGGACAGTTTTTTGCCAGCCCAACTGATCTGGTGAAGGTGCAGATGCAGATGGAAGGAAAAAGGAAGCTGGAAGGAAAGCCGTTACGGTCAGTTCTTCTCCAGACTGGCGTTTATGCTGCCTGTGGTTACTCTTTGGCTGAGGGCATGGTTCTCTGCTTTCTGCCACCCCCTTCCCCAGCTGCTCTGGTCCCTGTTGGAGGAAGAGGCATGCAATGGCTCTGGGCAGAAGAGGGGGGCGGATCTGAGATTTCCCCCTTATACTTGCCTTCCCGATTTTAGTGTGTAAGTCCTGGAGACCACAAACCCTTGCCTATCGGAGGTGTGCAGCATTTCCACACCAGCACACCACCAGGGAGGGGGAAGGATGCTTTCTGAAGGGAAGCTGGAAGAAAGGACAGGGAAATGGCTCAGCTGGGATTCACAGGCGCAGGGAAAGGCTTGGCTACCTACAAACAGCAGGGCTTGAGACCTTCCTTGCAGATACCAGGACACGCTGCCCTTTAGGTCCAGAACGGCTGGCATTGTTAGGTTTCTTACACATTTAGTATTGCAACGCACCTGTGGAATCAGAGGGTCGCCTATCATTAGTGACCAGATTGCTGCTTACCAGGGAAACTAACGATTGCTAAGATGTCGTGGTATGAAAGTCAAAGATTAAAGGGATCCAGATCCTCGCAGGCATAAACTGCCACTCCTCAGTGAGGACCTGGCTCAGCAAAGCTCTGGAATACGCGAAGATGTCTCTGTAGCTGGGTTCTCTCTCAATTAAACATTGATTTCAGATTTCGAGGAGTGCACCACGCATTTATGAAGATCCTGTCCGAAGGAGGAATTCGAGGACTTTGGGCTGGATGGGTGCCAAATGTCCAGAGAGCTGCTCTGGTAAACATGGGAGGTAAATTGAATTAGTTGGTCTGCAGTGCTTAAGGCCGCATTTAAGCTTTAAATATTAAGTCTTTGGGACTGAAAGGCACCGCCTGTGGCTTCCAACCATAAACGTTGGCTCTGTTCTTGGCATATCCTGCTGCGCTACCTTGGCTATTTTTTTCATTTTGCATGTTTTAATCTTCTTTGGCATGCTGGGTACTACTTCCTAGGTCAGCCGGCACAGGATTACATTAGCAGCATGACCAAAAAATGTCTTTGGAGACAGAAAACTGGAGGTGGTGTAAACTACGCCTTGCTAAGCAGCAGGACTGATAATCTGGATGGTTTGCAGGAAGAGTTATTAAATATATAATAAATATCATTAAGGTATACCTCTCCATACATGATGCAACAAGTAGTCTCAGCACGTAAACTTTAACGAGCAAACTCTTTTACAAGTGAAAAATATTCACTGGGTCCCTTTGGGCTGTAAAACACTGCTGAGAGCTGGGAGGGTCATCCGGTGAGGGCACTGGAAACGCAACGCACATCTACCATTAACTTTCAGGTCACTGCCCTTCATTCACACACCCAGATGCTATAACTCTGATCTGTTTTCAGAAGATCGTGATATAAATTCTGTAGATTTAGTGGATTAGATCTAATATCTACTATCTTTGTACATTTTTAACATTTTTGTGGCACTCACACAGAGGTGGCAGAGGAAGAACACTCCTTACCATGACATTTTGGGCCTTGCTTAATGAATTATTCTGCACAACTTTCCATTTGGGATCCATGCTGCCATTTGTAGGGTAGAACAGGGAAGAAGGCAGTGGGAGGGAGCAGCTACTCACACGTCTAACGAAGGGAGCTACGTGCCACAACTCGCATCAGAAACTGGGGGCAGGGTGCTAGCTGTGCCAATGGGAGGAGCTGCACTGGAAATTTAGGTCTTGCCAAATCTCCATCCTTTGTCAGTAATAAGCAGCACAAACACCATTTGCTTCTGATGCTTTTTTTTCCTCATTATTCTCTTTACAGATCTGACCACTTATGACTCGGTGAAGCACTTCTTGCTTCTGAACACGCCACTCACAGACAACAGTCTCACTCACAGCGTTGCCAGGTGCCCTGCTCCTTTTTTACCCCTTTTCCACTGTGGGGCTTTCCCAGCCTGGCCGTCTGGACCTGCATGACCCCCGTGTGCTAGCAGAAGCCCCTAGTCTTTAGCTGTGATATCGATGATAAAACTATCCTCATACTGGTAGTGGTTTGGGTTTTTTTCACCTGAGAGAACATCACTGCACAGAAGTCACAAAACAAAGGATGCAACCATTGCTAGGAAACTGCACTCACCAGAAGAGCCTTACCAGTACATCTGAACACCTGTGAGAGCACACAAATTTTCACCTTTCTGCAATTGCTACTATTTTATCTAATCTATTTTAACGTTAACAAACAGTAAGAACAAGTGATATAACCTCTGCAGAACAACCTCTTTTATTCCCTTGAATTCTAAAGAGATCTGCTTTACATAAGCAATAACATAAATCAATTATTATGGGTCCTTTACCCCTGCCTCAGGACTACATACAGAGGCGAGGGCAGCTGGCACTGAGAGGACATTTGAGACGAAGCAGTACTAGCAAGCCTTCTCCTAAACGAGTTTACGTTAATTTATGAGGTATTACTCATGATTTTATGAATACCTGTTTTCACTTATCTTTAGTATTGGAACTTAACTTGAGATAAATTGTAGGTTTTCTGCTAAGTACCTGTTGTTATTGATAGTGGCTGTTCTGGCTTGGTGGCCGCTGTCCTGGGAACTCCTGCTGATGTGGTCAAAACCCGGATAATGAACCAGCCGAGAGACAAGCAGGGAAGGTACGGACACTTCGGGGACTTCTCAGTAGGACAGCGAGACCTTGAGTCTCTCTGATTTCACTGGGAGTTGGTCCAGGTGCTAAGTCTTGCTCTTCATCTTGTTACCATTTTAGTATTTCAGTTTTGTGCGTCTCAGGGGTTTTCCTGGGATGACCACGTAGCCATATCAAGTTACTTCAGTGGAATTCAGAGCAATTAAGACTCCAGTGAGCTTACAAAAGAATAATTGTACCAATTTAGCTGATACAGGTTATTTATCATTTGGGATGGGATTTATTTATTTTTGATTTGTGTATTTGTAATCCTAACTGTTCGTTTTCTGCACATTGCTAGAGGTCTGCTGTATAAGTCTTCCACGGACTGCTTGATTCAAACGGTACAAGGTGAAGGGTTTATGTCTCTATACAAAGGCTTTATACCAACCTGGATGCGAATGGTAAATGCCTTTTAACTGTCTTTAGTAAAAGTTGAAAGATGTGGCGTTAAAATGAAGGGAGTGTTTTGCTCTATCAACATTTCAGAGTTATTTGGGTGTCTCTATTTAACTGCAGTTACATAGCTGCTAATGGATGAAACAACTGCATGCAACGTCACTTCCTAGGCACAAAAGGCTTTTGCCCAACACCGGTATATTGCTCTAAAAAAGCAGACAGCAGAGAATCTCAGCTACATGGGTGCAAATTTCCTATTTTATGCAAGGAGAACCATGTAATTATCTGATTAACGTTTTAGAACAAGAGAAGCCTTTACAAAAAATTAAGAAGCGTTCAGCCTCAAGTAGTTCCCAAGCACGAAACATTTCACGTTAAACATTTACAGGTTGGCAAGCTTGCAAAAAAAGGTTTTCGGTGTCTTGTGAAGGACCGTGTAGCCCTATCCATACGCAACATGAAAGTTTTTACGACAGACATGAGATTAAGCTTGGGAATAGCATTTCTAAGGAGACAAAAACAGTTTAATGTAATGGGATTATTTGGTCAGTTCTGTTTCAAGCTTCTAACTTCTGTGCTTGCTTTCACAGGCTCCTTGGTCACTGGTATTCTGGCTTACATATGAACAAATCAGAAGGATCTGTGGAGTTAGTTCTTTTTGAAATCATAAACCACATTAATATCCACAAAACGAAGAATAGGAAAGCTGTATTTTCATTCCACAAGGCATTCCTACCCCACAAAGAACTAATTCATTTAGGAGAGTGGAGTAGGATCGCATGTATAGATTGCTGCCCTAAATCCAGTCCTTCCTGGCTAGGACTAGCCATGACTTAAGCATGCTAGCTGCTTGGCAGACCGCTGTACGAAGGTTAAGTTATCCGCAAGAAAAAAATGTCACAATAAGACTTCAACTGGCAGCCAGCATCAGCTTTCTGGACGAGTGAACAAAGGTTAAAAAAAAAAAACTAACAAGTAGAATATTGTATGTTTTGTAATAGTGATGATTCCTGTAATTAAGGACAAAAGCAGATTGAACAATGCAGCACTGAACATGTGGCTTACCAGCCTACAAAATTACTTAGAAATTTTTGTTATTATTAATTTGTTTTCACGTAGAAAAAGAACTACCTCTTTAGTATGATGCCTCAGCAAACCAAGTGCAGGGTGCTAGGTACTGAAACAGATTGAAACAGTTCACCTAACTTTCAATCTGCTTTGCACAAAAAGCAGAAGGGGCTATGCTCCTTGTGGTTTCCTGAATCTGTCTGACCTCTACACTCAACCACCTGAGTAACATCCACGACTGAAATTCAGTCCCTGAAATCAAAAAGCCTAGGGAAGCCTAAGAAATCAAAAGCCTAGTTCACTCTGTCCTACTTGAGGGGCTCACAATAGGCGTGTTGTCCACAGGACAAGTTGCACTACTTGTCCTTTCAGAGTCCCAGCACTGACAGGGCAGACTGGGTCACTAAAGTACCACTTTTCCATGGAAATATACACTCTGCCCTTTTTAAATCTAGGCAGAAATATAATGTTCCCTTACAAAAAAAAACGGATATTTGAATATATATATTTTTTTAATCTAAAGCTTTCCACATTTTATAGGAAAGAGGACTACTTCTGTTTGTCACTAGGCTTTGTCTATGAGGAGGCAAAAATGCACTCTAGTAGAAATCATAACATAGACAGAACAAAGCTGGCTTTGATTTAACAACACCAAACAATGAAACGACACTACAAAATTTGTTCTCCAAGTAAATACTCAAGATTTCTTCCAGACTAAACTTTGCAACCAGTCCCTCCCAGGTGCCAATTTCTGATTAAAACAATCTGAATGTCTTCTTGGCTTCACTTGTACTTTTTGCTTATATTGTAGGTTTGTTGTGGCTGCATGTGGTTGGGTGTGTGACCCTAAGGCGGGAACAAATGCCGTGTAGATACTTATCTCACCACTATTAGATGATCAGTTTTTTGTTCAGATATATTATTTTTTTTTAGTTATCAGGCTGAGAAGGTAGTCTGAGTTCCTTCCTTCTTACACATCATCACCAGCAACTATAAACCAGCAGGCAAAGCTGCTTTTTCAGTCACATCCATACGGTCCTGCCTACAATCCTGTTACTCAGATAGACTTGATGCTGGATATGCAGAAGTGCCTCATCTATTGAGGTAAAAAAAGTAATTTTAGAAGTCTTTTAGCGAGGAGTTGTTTTAACTCTTAATAAAGCTATTTTGAGCAGGAAACACTCAAGAGATTCATAACGCTGCCAATGCCTAATGTTTTGTATTAAAATAACTAAATTTGAATAGCAAAAGCTGCTACTTACTGCATCACTTCTTAATGTGTGGCAATTCAAAATTTTTCAAGTAGAAGCTTCTACTGTGTGAAGCACACGGCCACGTTTATTGGACTTACCAGTTTCAGAAGCTAAGAGTCAGCCCGAGGAGGGCACCACGGCTTTCAGGCTTGGCTCTCCTGTGTTATAACAGACAAACACAGCACCTACATTTGCTGCTTCACGAAGCCCTTAGAGGCGGCTCGGCCCCTGTCAGAGGCGGCTCGGCCCCTGTCAGAGGCGGCCCCGGCCGCGCTACAAAATGGCGGCCGCCGCTGAGGCGCTGCGGCGCTGAAGGCTCCCGAGAGCCCTCCCGAGCCCTCCCGCCCCGCCCTCACACCGCCGCCCCCCCGCCAGCCAATAGCCGCCGAGCCTTGCACCTAGGTCCCGCCCCCGGCGCTCGCTCCACCCAATGGAGGCGAAGCTCCACCCGGCGCCGTGCCGCTGCCACACAGCCGGCATGGAGCGGTCCACTCTCAGCGAGGGTGGCAACCGGGGGCTCCCCGCTGAGTCCTGCTGACAACTTTCTCCCTCGTAGTGCCTCCAAGCACCCTCCATTTAACACAGACAGCCCTCTATATTGGCTTACTCCCTTTTATCTTGCTTTCATTATCCTACTCCCATCCCTCTTGCTTTCGTCGCCCCCCAGGATAACAAAAATGGACTCGACCACCCCGGCCGGGCAGCCGCACCTGGCCGTTTAACGCCTCGCGGGTCACGTGGGCGGCGCGCGCTGTATGAGGGGGCGAGGCAGGAGAGCCCGCCGCCATTTCGCGTCGTGTGGGGCTGGCGGCTGAGGGGCGCCATGGGGCTCGTGTCCGGGCCCCCCGAGCCCGGCACTGCCGTCACCCTGCGAGTCTGTGCCGTGGGTACGTGCCCCGACGTGCCCGTAGTGCAGCTCTGGGGGTCGCTGGGCCAGCGCGGTGCTGAATATATCCGCCTCCGCAGCGAGATCCAGGCAGCAGCCGGGCCGCGCCTGGTGAATGCACCAGGCCCTGTGGGGCAGGTGGCTGGTGAGGCTGAGCTGCATGCTGGAGACCTGGGCCTGGTGGAGCTGGCCGGGCTCTGGTACCGCTGCTGTGTGGTGAGTCGCCGTGGCTGGGACTACCGTGTGTTCCTGCTCGATGAGGGCTGCACGGTGGCTGTGTCTCCCTACTACCTGGCACGGGGCTGTAAGGAGCATTTCTGCCTGCCGCCTGAGGTGCTGGGCTGTGTTGTGGCTGATCTGATGCCAGCTGGAGGCCCCGTGGCGGCTGCCTGTGGGGATGCGCCTGTCTCCACCTGGACAGCAGAAGCTATGGAGTTCCTCAGTCACCTGCGTGGCAAGGAGGTGTCGGGTGTGGTGCGGGAGGTGATGGTGCCGCAGCATCTCACGGTGCTGGAGCTGCCACAGCTGGTGGCCCAGATGCATCACCTGGGCCTGGCCAGGCAGGTTACTCCTGGTTGGTTCTGCCAGGTGCTCAAGGACTGTCTAACTCATGAGCAGCTAACAGACCAGCTCAAACCGCAGTCTTCTGTGCGTTCCCTCACAACTTCCACTGTGCCACAGCTTTTCCAAGTTTTCCACTTACATCAGCCAGCGTCACCTGCCTTGGACTACTTCTACCCACAGCTTCAGCTGGGTGTGACAGAGCCCGTCGTAGTGACCCACGTCTCCGACCCTCACCATGTCTACTGCCAGTTGCAGAGCTTGTCGAAGGAGATCCATCGGCTTTCTGATACCATGCGCCACATTTATGACAGGTGGGAGCAAGATTTACAACCCAAAGTGGGCTCACCCTGTGCTGCGCGTGGTGTGGGGGGCCGCTGGTACCGAGCGCTCCTGCTGGAGGTCACCTCTGGGGAGCAGGACCAGCAAGTGGCTCACGTGTTCTTTGTGGACTATGGCAGGAAGGAGACTGTGATGGGAGCTAGCCTGCGCCACCTGCCCCTCGAGTGTTTTCGCATGCCTGTGGTGACTTACCCATGTGCTCTTCAGGGTGTCTCGGATGGGGGTTGTGGCTGGTCCCTGTCGCAGATCAGTGAGCTGAAAGCGTTGGTGCTGGGCAAAGGAGTGCGAGCTCGCATCGAAGCCTTTAACTCCTTTGAGCATCTCTATAATGTGAGCCTGTATGGGGAAAGTGGCATCAACTTGAACCACGTCTTTGGGGTGCAAGCTCGCTGCCTGGTCAGCAGCCACGTGCAGGTCAGCCAGACTGAGGCGGGGGAGCAGCTGGAGGTGGAAGAATCCGCAGCTGGAGAACTGGAACTGCCACCGGGAGCCCCTCCTGTTGCTTTAACGCCCAGAGATCTGGCCTCTGCTCCTTCAGTTGGCGTGCACCTGAAGCTGGGTGTGTTCCACGATGTGCAGGTCTCCCATCTCCGAGACCCGTCCGAGTTCTGGCTGCAGCTCCACGAGCATCACCGGCTCTTCAGGCAGCTGATGCAGAGCATGTGGAATTTTTACTCCAATGCCACGCAGCTGGGTGATGTCGTATGGGACCTACAGCCTGGATCCCTTTGTTGTGCCAGTGGAAAAGAGGGTGACTTTTATCGAGCAGTAATCACCAGGGTTCTGGACAGTGGTGTAGAAATACACCTGATGGACAGAGGCAATACCGAAACTGTAGACCGGGATAGGGTAAAGGAGCTCCTTCCTCAGTTCAGGGAGCTGCCGGCTTTAGCTCTGAAGTGTTGTTTGGCAGATGTCTCCCCTCTGAGCGGGACTTGGAGTGAAGACTCTGTGTCTGCCTTCAGAGAGATTGTACTGAACAAGGGACTGAAGGTTCATTTTTGCGGTGCACAGGGTGACAAATACGTGGTTGAAATTCTTGACCAGTCCCAACTGGGAGAGAAAAATGTGGGTAAACTCATGGCTCAGGGGGGGTATGCTGAGCACCAGGGGTGTGAAATGCCTGAGACTCCTCAAAAATCATCTGATAAGGCTGCGAGGCGGGCCTCTTCTGCAGCGGGTGCTGGGGAAGAAAAACAAATGAATACAGCTAAAAAGCTCAGAGAAGAACCTGGTCTAAAGAAAAATGATAGAGCACTTAGTCCTGCAGCTGTGATGGTCAAGGAGAGCCCTGTTGCAACCACTCACGGTTCTAAAAGTACTGAATCTCTTCCTGCTCAGATGTATGAGGGCAAGGAAAACCTGCCCATCTCTCACAGGCAGAGTTACCTGGAAATGAGGCCGACTTTCTCTTACGGGGGTCAGTTGGAAGTGGGAAGTACAGTTAGTGTGGTTGTATCGTGTGTTGAAAGTCCTGGTTATTTTTGGTGTCAGTTAAGTAGAAATTCTGATGACTTCGCTGTATTAGTGGCTGACATTCAGGAGTACTGCGAAAATTCGTCCCACCCCAATACTTGGCCGAATTCTGTATGCTTAGCCCAGTACTCAGAGGATGAAAAATGGTACAGGGCACTGATTGTCAGCGAAGTTACTTCTGCAGAAAAAGTAGAAGTCATATATGTTGACTATGGCAACAGAGAGTGGGTGTCTCTAACGAGTCTCCGCTCAATTCCTGAACGCTTCCTCCAGTTAAAGGCTCAGGCTTTCAGGTGCAGCCTGTACAACTTAATCCAGCCTAATGGTCAGGACCCGTTTGTTTGGGATGAAGCAGCAGTTCTGGCCTTTCGGGAGTTTGTTGATGCCTCATCATGTCACTTTGAGCTGAGGTGCACAATATTTGCCTTGGCTTCTGTTAATAATAAGGAGCTCTTTAATGTTGTAGATTTAATGACACCTTTCCAGAGTGCTTGCCGGTTTCTGACAGCCAGAGGTGTGGCCAGACCTCTGTCACCTCAAAAACCTCTGGCATCCTGTGTTCAGCTCCATTCATTCTATTTTTCCACGCACGATATCAAAATTGGGAGTGAGGAAGAGGTTTTTGTTACTCACGTTGATGATCCGTGGACGTTTTACTGCCAACTTGAACGATGTGCAGATGTCTTAGCACAGCTTACCGATAACATCGGGCGCCTCAGTGAAACAATGACCAGCTTAGAAACTTTGCCAAAGTCTGGAGGCTTGTGTCTGGCAAGGTACACCGATGGTAGCTGGTACAGGGGAGTAGTTACAACCACAAAACCGAACAAGGAAGTCTTTTTTGTGGATTTTGGTAACACAGAGACAATGGAGAAAGATAATCTGCTTCCTATACCAAGTGATGCTTATGATATTTTGCTTTTGCCAATGCAGGCCATAAAGTGTTCCTTATCTGACATAGCCAACGTTCCCAAAGAAGCTACAGCGTGGTTTAAGCAAGCTGTCCTGGAAAGGCAATTAAAAGCAATAGTTGTAGCGAAGGAATCCGATGGTAAACTGCTAATTGAGTTGTTTGATGGTAATACTCAGATCAATGCAAAACTGAAGGAGGGGTTAAGATTAAGAAATAAGGCAGGACTGAGTAGACAAGTAGAAAATGAAACTTTGTGCTCTAAAGGTACAGATGTGAAAAAGAGGAACGGGCCTGCAGAGTCTTCTCTGAATACAGGTAGGCCTCTTGAAAGAAAAAAATGCAGATCTGAAGCCTGGGGAGGAGAGGAGAGTAGCAAAATGCACGTCAAGCCAGAAGGTGTAAGCCTTCGCCAGCCTTCTGCGAAGAGAAGACTGGCAGATGAATTACTGGAAGCTGATGAGAAGTTGAGCAGTAGTGAAGGTGCTTTGTCAGACAGAGTGGGGGAGGAAAAGCAGTCTGTGCCGTCTGTCGAGGTGGATGCCCAGTCGGATAATAAATCTGGAACCGAAGGCAGATGTATACCAGTTAGAAATGTATCTGACCTACCCCAGCAGAGCATAACGCCAGCTCATAAAGCGTTAACGTATGTTTCTCACGTAAATGATCCTTCAGATTTTTATGTTCAACTCGCAAGCGATGAGGCTCAGCTAAACAGCGTTTCAGAGCGCTTAAACAATGAAACGCCAGCAAAGGGCCCTTGTGGGCGACCCTTGCAAACCGGAGACTTGATCAGTGCTGTTTATTCCGAGGACACCCTGTGGTATAGAGCTGTAGTAAAAGGGAAGACTTCCGACAATTCGATCAGCATACAGTATATTGATTATGGTAATACCGCAGTGATCAGCGGTGATCAAGCGCACAGGCTCCCTGAAGACTTAGCTTCGGTTCCAGCAATGGCCATTCACTGCTCGCTAGGTGGACTTAAATGCAGCAAAAGTACAGGCTGGACAGAGAAGGCGATCGAGTACTTCACCAAGAGAACAAGTGAAGCGCTGCTCACGTGCGGATTTGTAGAGAAGGCTGAGGATAAATGGGCAGTTACTCTCAGTGATGATCAAGGTATAATAACAGTCCATTTAGTTGATGAAAACCTTGCAAGAAGGGAAGGGTCTTATTCAACTGAAATACTTGATGGAAGAGAGAATGGTGATGTGATAAATACGTGCCAGCCTTTGCCTTCTCAGGCACAGAATGAAATTTCCAGTGTAAGTGATAGTAAATCATTTATCTGGAAGTTTCCCGAGGCAGGTCAGACTGTACAAATTTATGTCACGGTGGTAAAAGGTCCAGAATATTTTTGGTGTTGCAGTGCTGATACAGAGAGCGTAAACTACGTAGAGGAAAAAATAAAGGAAGCTGAAAACCTTGGACTAAGCTCTCTGAACAATTGCATTAAAAGTGGTGATATTTGTCTAGCAAAGTACAGCCAGGATGGGAAGTTCTACAGGGCCAAAGTCACCAGTGTAACAGATGGCAACGTAGTTGTTAGACATGTGGATTATGGAAGTGAGGAGACTGTTGGCTTGGAGATGCTCAGGCAAATTCCATGTGAATTGCTCAAAGTACCCAATCAAGCGTTTGCTTGCTGCCTGTCAGGTTTCAATTCCTCAGAGGGCTCATGGCTTAGTGAAGCAAAAGAGAAGTTTTATGATATGACTGTAGAAGTGCTACTGGAAGCTGAAGTAGTAGAAACTCAGGAGGATAAAGCTTTTGAAGTCCCTCTGTCTGTTGTCAAGCTGGAAGCATCTGGGAAGAGTATTAATGAAGAGATGAAAGCTTTCTGGAAGGCTACTATAGGAAGTGATCACAAAGCTGTCCCAAACCTTGAGAGCCCCTTACAGAGAAGCAGCTGTTCAAGCAGTGATACGGGTCCGTGCCTCAAAAGAGAAACTACTGTTGTTTGTGGACTAGCTCAGGAAGGAAGTGGAAGTGCTTTACTTCATTCTGAATGTTTCTTGGATGTCACTTCTGGGAGTTCAGACGCTGTAGGAGCAAACACGTCGGTGGGAGCTGTTGAGCATGTGCCTGGGAAAGCTGATGATGGACCTGAAACAGCTGAGACTCAAAGCAGCTTTGACAAAGAGGTCCCTCTGCTTGAAGAAGAGCCCGCTGTCGAAGTATTACCAGAAGCAGCGAGAAGCTGCAGTCTTCATGTTTTGGGGAGTGGGATGAAACCTGCGCTGCAGGAGCTGCCTGGAGCGCCGCTCCTACAGGACGCTGAGCTGAAAGCAGAGCAGACAGGTGGTGCTTCCCCAGGCAGCCTTTTCCTAGGGGGCAAACAAAAAGAGCTGCTGAGATGGCCACTGCTCCAGGTACAGCCTCCTGCAGGTGATGACACAGAGGCGTTGATGGAACTGGATCAGTTACAAATGCACTCTTACGATGATTTAAGAGAGTTCCTACTGGAACTGGATGCTCTTTCAGTGTACTCCTCAGCTGATGAAGAAATGAAGGAAGCACTGGAAAGAGAGTCACCTGAAATGCAGACTGCTGCTGGCACTGAAGCAAGAGAGAAAGCGTTGGATCGGGACGCATTTGAGCTGCCACTCTTGCACGAGGAGATGGAGGAGTTGGCGGTTCTGAAATCACTCGAAATTTTACCCTCGCTTACCGAGAGAGACAACCTGGCACCTTCGGTTAGCGATGGAGGGAAGGCAGAGCTGTTTCCATCTGACGTTCAGCTTGCTTTGGCAGAGAACGCAAAGGCACTGGAACTGGATTTGTCAGGGGTTCATAAAGCAGAAGCTTTGCAAGAAGATTGGATAGAAGTGGAGCCTCCCCTAATGCTGCCTCTGGCTGATGGTAGGCCTGAGAAACAGCTGGACCTAAAGACCCATGACATGCTGTCGATGCTAGGCGCCGAGATTGAGCAGCTGCTGGAGCTGGTGCTGCCTGATGTGCAGCCTTCTCAGGAGGATGGAGACGAGGACTCTTTAGAGCTGGAACACACTGCCCTGCAAAGTTCTGCAAATAGTGGGAGTCAATTTTCATTTCTTACAAAAGACTTAACAAGCCAGAGGCCTGTTTGCACCATAAAATCATGGGACTGCAAAGTTGAGAAACATAAGGAGTGGCAAAAGAAGAAAGATGACCGTTACGTGGAAGAATGGATGAGAAAGGACTTGGATGACCGTTACGTGGAAGAATGGATGAAAAAAGACTTGGCTGAATCGTTTAGAGAAAGTGGAAGGGCACTTACACACGTGCAGTCTTCAGGCTGTAAACGTATGGATGAAGAAACAGGAAAAACGCAAAATGCTAACTTGGCTGGCCACAGTGCAGGTAAAGTGTCTGATTTTAACATGCTAAGTAATCAAAGTGTTCATTTAAACGTAATGTTAACGAATTAGATGAATGTTCATTCATTTAAATGTAAGAATAACTTGTAGAAAGCAATTTTTATTCCTTAATAAGCTTTTTAAGGCTTTCTTTTGGTATTAACCTGAGTATGCATTGATGGGTTACGGAAATTAGAATATGTGTAGTACTGTGGCAAACGTGACAGTAACAGCAAGTAATCTGAGAGGTTAATGGTTTTATGATTGGAAATCTCATTCTAAACGTGAATGCATTTTCAAGATTGTTTAGGATGACAGATTTTATTAATTAAAAGTAGTTTGGAGGAGTACAGGGGGATTTGGGAACAGAGTTGAGGGAGTTGAGCCTTTTGGCTTTTTTGGTTTGTGTTTTCCTCCTCCTTCATTGATATGTCAACCTTTTTGTAGAATGCGGCGAATATATTTGTAACCTAAAAGGCTTTGCCGTTGGTTCAAAATGCGTGGTGTGGACGTCCCTCAAATGGTGTGAGGCTCGCATTTTGGAGGTATCTGAAAAAGGTACCAGGGTAAGTACGATTGAGTGCTCTTTCTCTATTTGTAAAACCTGGTCCTTCTTTTTGTCTTCTCCCAAATTTAGAATATTTTGCGGGAAAAAAAGACTTAGTATTGTGAGGTCTGATTCTGGACTTCTGGACTAGATGGAACTAGCTGTCTCATAGTGAGTGGATGCTAGATGTCAGTGCTTGGTACTGCTTTTGCATCTCATTCTCCTGAATAGTCTGGGAGGACTGGTAGGTCTGGCTCCAGTTTGAGACAATACTTGTGGTGTGGAATTGTTATATCTCGACTGCAAGTTACTGTTTTGCCATGGAGCTGTATTTACCATTAATGCCCATGAGCCTTGGCATCTTTTTACTGATGTTTTAGGGAGTTACTGCTAAAAACAGTAGCAACTTGGAAAGGAACTTGACTTGTATATTATAGATAATGTACGGCTGTTCTTACATCAGTGAAACAAGTCTTTACTGAATTTGTGGCTGGTGGAAGTTAATTTAAACACTGGATTACAACATATTGGGCTGCCTTGGGCTGCTGCTGTTCTTTTAAGATGGAATAAATGAGTATATGAGTAATGCTTCTTCCTCAGGTTTGGGGTGTGTGTGAAAGTATGCATATATATATATATATATATATACACACACACACACACACATTGTAAAGATAATAAAACGGGCCTTTAAGATTGCAAATCCGGAAGATCATTTCATGAAAGTAAATCCTTGGAAGATCAAATGCCTGAGATTATGGAGGCCAGGTCTTCTGTTTGCAGATTTCTTCTGTTATCTAAAGCTAGTTCAGCTGCATTCAGGAGATGAGTGTCAGGTATGGAGTGATGCACCAATTCATCAGTTTCCTTCCCCCTCTAATTTAGTGGGTGTCTTCCAGCCTTTCCCTCTCACAATACTTGGATTAGAATCCCAGGAGAGGCTTAAGCTAGGGTGCTGTAGAAAGAACTACACGTGAAATACTTAAATGCAGCGATTCTTTGCCTTAGATTCAGTAGTGATGCTCAGGTTTACTAGCAGTCAATTTCTTCTTCCTTAGAAGATCCACGCTGAAAGCTTTCTCAGAGGTAGGGGTGAACCCTCAGCGTGTTTTTCTTTTTCTGTTACTGTGTGTTCTTGGAGTATCGGCGGTGCTAGATAGGAGTTGGCTCTGTCCACACAGGTATTGAATCTCTCTACTGGCAGTGAGGAGATCGTGGATCCGGAGAACGTCTGGAACGTTATTCCTGACCGGGCTGGCAGATCACCCACGGTACAGTGCTCTGTGGGACTGGGGAAAACTGCACATTTATAGAAGGGGCGTTCTGAGTTGTCATTCTTGCTGCGTCACCACGAGGATAGAAAGGCAAAACAGCATTAACCTCAGTCTGTGCATTTGTGCTAACTGCTAGCAGCACAGTGTTTTTAAGACATCATATTGTCCTTTCTTCTCTAATAGATGATTTAAATCTCTATGGAGACAATAGAAATTTAAATCTATTCTATGATTTATGCAGTCTGTTTATGTAAACTATTAGCCATTTGGCCTGAGGACAGTGAATTTGGTCTGGTGATAGCTTAATTGAAAAAAAAAAAGCTTGAATGAAGAAACGTTACTAGAAGACTATTGTAAATCAGGAACATTAGAATAGTGCTGGTGACACGCAGCTTTGACACATCATGCAGCTGGCAAATTGTGGAACATACTTGTATTACTAAGTAATTAGGCAATGATAGGAAGCTTTTCAACAGTATTCTTCATGAAGCACCAACCAGTGAGAAATTCATGTTTAGAACTCAGAATTAAGTCCGTCAGTCATGCTACTGATGATGACTGGAGAATTAATTTCCAGTTCATTATTCATAACAGTTTTTGTATCAAAAAAGGTGGAAGATAACTTGACTGATTCATGTGGGGCGGAGGGTAGAAGCAGTGCTGGAGAGTCCAGCAGTGCTGGTGTGAAAAGTTAGTCTAATATTTAAAGAAACACCGCAATGGAAAATATTTTGGCAATGGTGCCAGCTTCCGAACAGAATCCTCTTCTCTTCAGGCAATTAACCATGCAGCAGAGAACACGCTTCCCTCACCAGAGGAATCCTTACTTCAAGGTAAGATTACCTTAATTAAGCCTCCCAGAGAGGTTGTCTGATCAGGGTTTGGATGTATTCTAATTTCCTACTAAATGCTTTATTTTAGAAGATACAGCTGAAATACTTTTTTTTTTTAAAATCCAGGCATTTCCTTTAACACTGTTGTAGAATTCCTCGTAGTGCAAATGATGAAAGCTGCTGATGTCTCAATTAGAAATCAATTTAGTACTTATTCAACGTACTGGATTGAGCCTCTTGGGCAAACTGGGGTGGAATATCTACCTATGGTAAAGATTATGGTAGAATTTTAGGTGTTGGCCATCAGCATGTTGCTTTTTCTCACATTTCTGAGGCAAGCTGAGGGACTGTTGGTCAGACTCTACTAAGAACTGTAGTTTGGGACTTGAATGTTCCAATCCCTGAGTAGATCTTGGTCTCTGGTTAAGAGAACTTGATTAAACTGGTGAACCTACACATCCTTTCTCAGTTGCATCACTTAGATGCAGGCTTATTCTTCCCTTGCTGTTTCTGGTTTTGATATTGATTGCAGTTCTTGCAACCTGATTTAAATCGTTTTCCTTCCTGGCTGCCAATTACTGAAGTCCAAATTTGACCTCAGTGTTCTTGCATACTTTGGTCTCAAGTCTGTACACCCTCTTAGCAACAGCTGAGTGAACACGAGCAAAGGCCATGCAGATCAACAGGATGCAAAAACTCCCACTGAGGTTTATGATGAGCCCGCTGAGGGATGGAGTGGCTCTGAACTCACAAGTGAGATCCGGGAGCACTGCTTGCCTCATCTGCTTGGACAGTTCAGGTGTTTGAACTGTCTTGTCATTTCACAGTAACTTGTAATGAGTAGTCTTTTAATAGGGTCCAGTATGTTGATAGTGTTTGTCTGAAGGCTTTTATAGAGCTGTGACTTCAGATATTAATGCATTTATGTGTTTATAGAAATATCTCGATGGGTCTGATCTGTTTTTTTCTTTATAGGAGAGCAAACCAGTTGCGGTTCAGCTAAATCTGAAAAATCTGAAGATCCTTATTTTCTCTAGCATTCCTGAAAGAATGACGTGTTCTCCACGTGGAGCTTCAAGCAAGTACCTGTGTACACACCATTGCCATGAAAATGGGTTTTCATGGGAACAAGACTACAAGCAGAACACAGTGTTTCTTCTGCCTAACTGAGTAAATGCCTTACTGCCATACTTCCCTGTCGAAGAATTAGTGGTTGCTGGCAGGCTGCTGTCTGCTTGGCATCTTAAAGCTGTGCTTTCTTTAATTAAACAAGAATGTGCCTCTTGACAGGCATTCATTACTGAATGCTTTTGTGTCCTAACTTATGCCTGGCTGTCAGTGGGTGGTTCTTGAACAAAGGCTTCTTGTGAGTTACTGCTGTATAGGCTACTGTGGCGCACAACTCTGCTTTCTGGTGTTTTCTTTTCAAAAAGTTGCATTCTTGGTTTCTTTTGTTGTTTATTTTCTTTTAGAAAAGTTAAGGGTATTTACGGGGAGGGGGTTGGGGAAGTTTTTCTGCTCTAGAGAAACAGTTGTGTAGCATTGGAAGTCTTGTATTTGTAACAGCACCAAAGCAATGGAAGAAGCTGGAATAAAGCTGACTGACACTGGGGCATGCTCTACAGGGTTTTGTTAAATTTTTTGGCTTTCTTTCCCTATGCATTTGCCCAAATGCAGTGTAACACGTACAGTGTACCACATACTGTCACAGGTGCTGTATGTCTGCAGCTGTACTGCAGGGGATGTGGCTATGCACACCCTGCAGTTATTGCTTTTCTGTTTTGATCCTGAGGAGTTCTCTAGAGCACTGTGAGCCATGCCGAATGCTTTGTAACACTAGAAACACTACACAGTTGTGTACAAAACCGAACTTGGGTTTGAGATGTAGCCTTTAACAGCAGTAACGAAAGCTGAAGCCTTTCCTCTCAGTATGAAGCAGACCTAGCAGTGTGGTTGTGCTGCTGCATGTGTGGTGTGCTCCCAGCTGCAGCTTACCACACAACTTATGCTCTTCATGTGTTGAAAAGGAGGCGCTCTTTTTCCTATTCCTGTTCCATGCTTCTGTACAGTGTAGGTTCTTTTGAGGCTGGGAGTTTTTCACAGTGCCATAGCAAATTGCAAACACAAGGTCTCATGTTGTAACTGTCTTGCTGAGCATTACAATAGATCCTGAGCATTACTGCTCACTCAGTAAGAGAAACACTTGCATATTGATTCCCCTTAGCAGAGACAAGACACGGTGGTAGGCTGTAAAGAATTTAATTAAATTCTGAACAACAGGCCTTAGCTGTCATTGCAATCTCATGTTAAGATCACAGATTATATAAATACTTAAATTACAGTTAAAACACAACTGGAGCAAGCAACACAGTTGTTTGTAACCTTATTTTGAAACAAATAGGCTACAGTTAGTAGTCCCCCTCTTGCAAGGCTTATTCACTTAGAAGTTGTTCTTCCTTGTGGCAACTTGAGAGTTCTGCTCTAAAAATCAGAGCTGCCTGCAGCCGCCCACACAGCCAGCTGTTTCTGCTAACACAGACAGCAATGCTAGAACCTGAACAAAGATGACTAGCTGGAGAGTATTACAACTGTACAGGACGACATGATCAAAAAATGCTTGCATGCCCCTCTTTAAAGGGAGCAGCTAGAACTGACACATCTATTCCACAGGTTCATCTACAGCGGTGGTACCGAGTGACAGTGGTAATAGAGATACTAGTGGTAACATAGGGAATAACACAAGAGACCCTACTTAAAGCTTTGCCTAGGGGGGTTACACTTACTACAGTGAGTGACCATTTCAGCAGCTTTTTGAATGGAAACCTCCTCTGAGTGTGGCAGCATGAACAGATTTTAAAAATGTAAGTGGGATAAGTTCATATGAAAAATCGTGTGTCAGAACAAACTCCTTGCTTTGCTGTTACCTTAAACTATTTCCTGTTGCTTTTACTGTAGCTCTTCTTTTAAGTAGACAGTTCTGAAGAGCTTCTTCCTGGTACCTCTCTAACTAGAAGGAACAGAAATCTGCCCCAACTCCCAGCTGTTCCCAGAGCACAGCTGAAATAATTAAGTTTAATAAATTAGTTTCTTCTTACACTGGAAAAAAAAAAGGCTTGCTGGATGCAAACTGACTTAAAGCTTGGTAAGCAGAACTTTAGTTGAATTCCTGGTAGTTTAATTTATCTCTGCAAAGTTGATTCTAGGTCAGAAACAGAATATTTAAATTACTATCAAGTGATTTCCTGCCCCCCTCCCCCCCACTGCCTATAAAGCAGAAATTACCCTGTTACGGTATTATTTCTGAGAATCCCGCTAACTCATCTGAACTTAACTTTTCTACGTTTTGATATTTTTTTTTTTGTTCTGCACCCCAAAAGCTGTCGGAGGCCAGTGCTATCACATCTGAGCAATATCTGGCCAACATTAGTGTCCTGGTTCCTGTGGTATTTACAGTACTTCCTCGCATTCCTTATTCGCCTTGAGATGGAGATAGGTCAATGTTGGTACCAGAAATAACATTGGGTCCTATGCCATCCACGAGGGAATCCCACTTATCAAAATCTTTCTTAAGACCTATAAAACGGAGGAAAGAAAACCCAAATGGTAATGAGTTACATTGTCAGATTTCTGTAAAATGATACCAAAGAATTCAATAGGATACATGAATCAACTTGGCAAAGTAGGGGATGCGGTCTTGCACGCTCCTAGTTTTTACATATTAGCACAAGTGTACTGAAACTCAGATGTTCTTCCTCTGAGTTGCTTAAATTATAAAAGTAACTTTTTCTAGAGTTTTGTTACAGGCCGATGCATTTTTTTTCTGCTTAGATTTTTCTGACTTACTTTAGATCTTGTAGTAAACAGTGGTTATAAAAAAAAACTTTATAGGAGTTACATGTTGATTGATGTCATGCTTTGATATAAACAGATACTTACTCAAATGTTTCTGCAGGAAGGCTAGTGAAGCGTGGTTGCTTATATCAATAGCTTCATTTGGATCTATTTCTCCTTTTAATTTGAAAAACTTTCCAATGATTTCTCCGCTCACAAAGGTAAAGTCAGGAAAGCTCTGATGCACTGACCCTCTGCAAATATAGAATTGATCGACAGGCTCATAAGAACGTAGCTGACTGATTAGAAGACGACAAAGGCTTCTTGAATGCCAGACACATCTTGCAGTATTTTATCGAGCAAATGTTAGTCTCATGAGCATGCAAGGTTAGTAGTAAATTCTGCCCTAACCACAGAAGGGAGGAAGTTTTGTTTGTGCTTAGTCTATATAACCACAACAGTGATAAGGAGTAGGCCTGGCAAAACCTTGAGATCACCAGGTTGTCTCTCTGCTCTGAGCACAGGTGTGTTATACCGGTGTCTGCTCCCCTGTGCACGGTGCTTTTACTAGGGAAGTGTACAACTGCACCCAGAGGGCTACTTAAAATGTCCAAATGCAGATGTGTGAGGCCCAGAGCAAAACTTGTGCCTGGCAGAGGAACGCACGCCTTGCGGTGTCTTAATGTTACTGCCTGCGCTGAGAAAGGTCTCCGTCTCCCCTGTAGCAGACATATTGCTATCTAATTTAAATGTGCAGTGAAAACCTAGGCCCTGAGGAAGTAGTGACTGTCTGTCCTACAGCTACCTGTAACTGAACAGCTCTGACAGGAGAATAAGTTCTGTAAACAAAGATTCATCCTTGACCACAGAAATGGTGGATCCCTGGCACTTACTTGATGGTGATCATTTTCTTGTTTGAGTCATTGGAGCTAAGCTTCTTCATCTTTAAGATATTATCAGCCCACTGGAATTTTTCCGAATTGATAAAAAGCAGCGGTTGCTGGACACTGTTTTGGTAAGTGTCATCGCCCACTGGCAGCATCCACGCATCGAGGGCAATGCCACACCTGCCGAAAACAACATCTAGATATTGTCACAGGTAGAGAGCTTTGTGCGGACGTTTTTAGCATGCTTTGATTTGCAGCAGACATGAGGAAACTGATGATACTGAACAGGTAAACACGTTAATGAATCACTTTGTAGCGATAATGCTTTCTACTCTGGGGGAAGAGGATTAATCCACTATTCCATTTGTTGGTCTCCTCTGCCAGGTGCAGCTGAGCACAGGAGCTTCTGCAAGGTCCCACAGTGTCACGGTGAAATACAATACAACTATCGTGTTCCTCTGCATCCCCAAAGCTGAAGGAAGCATGAGTTGAAGAAGATGAGACATGCCAAACAGTTTTTCTTCAAGAGCTAATTTGTAGCTGAGGGATCTTAGGCAAGGCTCCCTGCTCCAGGCTTGTCCAGTGCCAAATGTTCCTTTCTTTGTGTGACATACATACCTGAATCTAATTTCTTTGCTGAGACTCTCAATAACTGTAGCACCACCAAAAGAGTGTCCCATCACAGCTATTCTGCTAGTATCAACAGAATCCTGTTAAAAAAAATCCAGGTGCTGTAAGAGACTTTCTTTCCCCATTTTTTTTTTTCTTTTCAAATAATAGTTTTTGATCTACTGTGTGATCTTCAGAATAGTCTACAGGGAGCAGTTTAGTAATGGAAGAGGAAACCCAGAAACTTTATTAGGTGTTTAACAGAATGAAGTCACCAACTTTCACTCACCTTTAGGTGATTCCAGTCAAAGTTTGAATTCAGTACGTTCATTACTTCCTCTCCTGAATTGATTTTTAGAATGAGGTTGAGGGCTTTGATGCACTCCTGTGCTCTCTGCTGCACCTGGGAGACAGAAAAGATGGGGCAGAAGTGGGATGAATTATCAGACAACTGCTAGGTTTGCTGGCTCTTTGTACACAAAATTTAGTCTTTTTTTTTTTTTTTTAGTATATGGGACTGGTACAATAAGCACTATTCTGAACTGTAGAACGGATCTGTAAAACAAAACCCTGAGAAGTTTTGATCAAATCTGAATTTTGGGGGCCCCAAAATGTTGCAGCTCTTGTGTAGATCCTCCACGTGCCCCATCTGCACAATAGCTCTGGAAGCATCTTTGTGCTGGATGTACCCAAAGCAAGAAACTGCCTAGAAGCCCTTCCTATTTTAAATGCATACACATTACTGAAAAACGTAACAAAGCTGTTGCAAATACAGGTCTTCAGTGTGAGAAGTGTTCTGGATTTTGATATTTTTAGTAAAAAAAAAAAAAAAAAAAAAAGCTACAAAAAAAAACCAAAGAGCAACAGCATCATTGGGAGCAATTGAGTGTAGCCAGCCAGCAAGATGTCTGTGCGTTATGAATTTCAAGTAAATCTCAATCTCCTGGCTTCTCCACTAGCGAAACGTACAGGCAACAACTCCTGCAGCTTATTTGCAAGCTCAGACGTTGTGTAGTTGGACTCACAAGTAGGATGTCGTATGCACACAGGAAAGGACACTCATACCGCTGTCTGTGTGGCCCAGCAAGATAAACACTTCCATGTTTGAGTCTGCACTGGGTGGAAGAAAACACTCCCATGTTTTAAAGGTCAGGTCTGTGCTTGGAGGAGCTTATCGCCACGACCACATCACATTTAGGACGGATGCTGCTTGTAATCAGGAAGTCTGCACTGCTTACACTGCTGTAATCCATGTCAAAGTGTGTCAGAGGTGGTGGAGCAAACATCCCCCTTAGAGCAGTCACGATTCGTCTTGCTGGTAGCAGTAAACAAAAGCTACAGCAAGCCTAAGGCCACACAAACAAACAATGCTTAAAGACAGGGCTGGGCAGCAAAACTGGAGACAGAGGAGAAACAGAAAGTAGAGGAGAAACAGGTGAAACAGCTGACTAAGAATGACAGCACAACCTCATGGGAAAGCTGTGTTACGGAAGTAGTTTATGCTATGAAGAAAGCTGCTGTTGGCGTTTCCATCTTCAGGAATATAGGACTTCAGGCTATTTTGTACACTGAGCCATGGCAGAAGACTGCAGGCGTGGCCAAAGTGAAAGTGTCTGCAAGTGTCAGTCCTAAACACACACAGTCTCATTCCTAGCATGCAGCCCCAGGAGGGTACCTGCTTGTGACGCAAACAACGTTCTTCCTCTCCTGATTTTAGTTTCCTGTAGTAAATCCACTCCTTCTCCATGTTTGATGTAGACTCTTCCTCTGTTTCAGAACCAGACTTTTTTTACAGTAATACGTTGCTGAAGCTGATTCATCTCTGTAATATCGACAGAAGGTTATTTCTGAGGATGTATTCCATTTCTTTGGGATGAAGTCAAAAGAAGTTGTAGTTTTCACTTGTTTCAAGAAACCCACGCTCCCAACCAGTGCTGCCCCACCAAAACTCCCTCCACCGTTATATTTGCCAGGTTCTAACAATAAATGAGAAAAATAGCATGCTTGGAGAATGACAAATGACACGTGCCACAGGACTTTTCATTAAAGGGCTTCAAATTTACCTCCCTTTGGTTAGCTAGGAAGCGAGCTAAATACAAGTAACTATTTATTATGAGAAAGTTTCTTTCCATCAAACTGAAGAGCACACAATATACCCACCTGTGCTCCACAGCAGCCACTATAAAGCCTTGAGAAGCCATCTCTATGCAAATAGCAGAATAGATTGTCCTGCAATCAAGACCACACTGGTGATACACACGCACACATAATTTCAGTTGCATTGCTCCTTAAACACTGACTGCACCCCGTATGTGCTAGCCCCCATTCCAAATTTCTCCTCCCTGCTTTAATTTGCTAACGAGCAGAGCAAGCTGTTGTGTGCCAGTCACCCGAGGGTGCTTTTTGTTGCACTACAGCCCGTTACTGTTTCAGTACCTATTCAGCAGAGAGAAAATGTTAATAATTTTTAAAAAGTAGCACATGGGACACTTTGCATCTTCAAAGAGCTGTCCAAAGATTAACTACCTAGTCCTCACAACATACTTATGCACGGGTAAATACCTGCACCCCTAAAATATAACTGGCAAACACAGGTAAAGAAACCAACCCTGCCTTTATTTACTGGCACTGATTTCAGTGGAAGCATGCTGATACCCAGCAGCCTGTTCCTCAAATCTTTTTTGACTCCACAGGGATCTCACCCCCTACTGAAAATCTGTTCAGAACCATTCTTAGAGACTGTTGTCTCCACGGATGACAAAAATAGTTTGTCAACAAACTGCAGAATTACCGAAAAGCTCCAAGTCCATGGGAAAAAACGAGGAGTGGGTATTTTTCTCCTGGCTTAAAATCAGCATTTGGTTTTGCAGGACAGGTCACTGAACCTACATAAAAATGGAAGTGTGTGTCATTATCACTTAAATGAGAGACGGCACTTGTTCCTGTGGGAGAGATCCTGAGAGCCTGGTGATTTCAGAGGGGTCATCTAAAGATTAAGGTACCAAATCTTAAAATGCAGAAGATAAATGAAGACACGATTCTGCAAACGCTTTCTACAAAAAGATGTTTTCCTTCTCCTGTCCGTAGCCTAGCACAAGGCCAACCCTTTACACCCTACAAGAACACATTTCTAGGAGCAGCCAGGCATCCAAGTTCTGTTCGTATTCGGAGTTTAGCATCTACCTGACCTTTGTATGTCTGCAAAGTTCCCCTTGTGATTTGAATCCTGACATAGAGGAAGCTTCCCCACACCAACCCAGACACACCCATGTACAGCGGTCACGGACTGCGGTCCTGTGAGAACTGGATCGCGTCCAGCATTGAGCCTCGCCACCCAAACCCTTCCCAAACACACGCTCCTCTGTGGGAGAAGCTAATTTTCAATCAAGAACACGCTGCTCACATACAGAGCTCATGCCCTTGTCAAGAAAAAAAGCCCAAACCAGTCTCACCAACATAGTATTGGAAAAGCCTTTCTCCTACAACCCGGTACATGTTAAGGAAGTCAGAAAGTCCCTGGTAGTACTCTTTATCTGGAATCCACGGTGCCTCTTCGTTATCTGTGGCGTCGCATGAAGGATAATACAGGCGTAAGAAGCTTCCCTGCGATTAAAAAAAATGATATTTATTAATACATGACAAAAAAGAAGGAAGATAAAAACAGTTATGTCAAGGGCTTCAGTTGCAAGAAAAACAGCTTGAGAATTTGGAGAATCTCATGAGAAAATTATTATTCAGTACAGGCTGAGCTTTGATGTCACTGTCCTGTGTCACTGCCATTTTGTCCCTGCAATGACTTGAAGCAGTATGACAGCTGGCATCCTGGCAGTGATGCTCCCACCAGTGTCTCATGGAGCTGCTACCGAGCCCATTCACCTTGCTATGCTGGGGGAAAGGTAAACGACCCTCTTAGAAGTACAGTTTTCCACTGGGTCAGGTCAGATTTTCCCCCGAGACTGGTATCTGGAGGTGTGGCCCAGCAGATGAGGTTTGGGCACTCAGGGGAACGGCCTCAACGTGGCCATCGTGCTCCCGGCTAACCCAAGCAAACGGCTGTCTGCCATCAGCAAAGCACCCGGACAGCAGCGCAGCAAAGGAGTGCAGTAACTACTGTTCCTCCTCCAGTATCTCCTCACCAGGATGTTTACAGGCCTGTTAGGTCCATCTTTCTAACCAATTTTACTACTTCTGTTCCATCTGCCTCCATTTCTTACCACTGCCTTGGGTCTCCTCTTGCCATTTGTACACCAAGTCTGTGGGGGAGCCACACGGGCTCCCTGTCCTCCCCTTGCCAGTATTTTTCCTACACAGCAGTCTACCAAAAATCTCTTAAAGATCTCCCAGCAGACGAAGCGTGTGCAACACACTGCTTGAACGCACCGCCCGGCTCCTGATGTGCCTTTATTTAAATACGTTCCATCTAAAACTGCAGGCAAGGTGCATGAGCCAGGGAGAGCAGCGTGAACATGAGCTTTGGAATAAAGTCTGCTCCTCTAAGCATGAATTTATCAGTTTCATACACAGCGTGCACCAAAAGCTTGTTTAATGAATCTTGCTTCCATTTACTCATCAAGCTTAAATCAACCTTTGACACAACGAGCACTAAGGAGGGCACCACCGAGCCTCCATCCAGGCTGGTAATTACATTAATTCAATCCCAGAATAGTCCCGCTGAATTTCTCCAGGTGACAGTTTACCAGGAAAGGAAAGAGGTTCATTACCTATCCCTGAGAGAACTGTCATTATGCAGATTGCTCATCCACCAAAAACACAGGGGCTGATTGCAAAGAGAAGCTAATCACTTTTTGGTGCTAATAGAGAGGACTCGGCAGAGCCGAGGAAAACCTACAAATAACCACTGCAAACGGATCACATATTCCACCTAGCTGCTCTGAAGAGCAAAACCACAGTGCAAATGCATGAGCAGTCCCACAAAAAAAACTCAAAACCAAGAGGATTTGAAAGAGAAACTTGTAAGCGAGCCCACCAGGTGGCTGCTATTCACTGCTCCCTCCTTCCCATCGCGGTGTCTCTCTCCTCTAACATCCTGGAGGCACTCAAGTGTGCCCCGCACGCATCCTGCACCTCTGTGCACACCTTCTGTCTGGTCCCCCCATAAAACCAGAGTCGTGAGGCTGGCTCTGAGCCTTAAATCCGAAGGAGGGTGAACCCAGTGCTTACCTCAGCTGCGTTTTCTGTCATCAGGTCCGTGCAGCCCACGGAGTGCGGCCCCTTCCCTTCGGGGATCCTGTAAAACTTCTCAGCGCTGTTGCTGCCCATTTCCTTTGGCGCTTTGGCCGACAGGCCTGGGGAGAAAAAAAAGAAAAAAAAACACAAATCAGAAGAATTTGGGGGCCTTTGTGGGGTCTGTGCTCATTGTGATGTTCGTGAGCAGATATACCCTGAGAGATAAAACAAATACAGCGCGTTAAAGGTCCAGGACTGCTCAAACTGAGGATTAGGCCCATAAGAGCAGCTGCTATTGAGGATCTGAGCTCCGAAACCCCAAGACACTGATCTGACACCTTCGGTGTGGTGGTGGTGGTGCTGGTGGTGGCAGGCCCCAGGCAGGGTGACACCCAGCAGCGGAGAGGCCGCAGGGCACCCCGAGGAGGCGGCGCAGAGCCCAGGAGGGGGCCCAGGCCCTGGATCAGTGGGTTCCCTGCGCCGAGACCCGCTCCCGGTGCGGAAAGCAGGAGGGGAAGTTTGGGGTTTTTGCAGCTCCCTGTAAACAAGCCCGGTCTGCATGGCTGGGGCAGGGGGCTGAGGCCCTCCCTGCGCCCAGGTAGTGGGGAACGGGGCGGCTGTGGGGTGCGGGGGCTGCGGGGGGCAACGGGTGCGCTGCCCCTGCCTGGGGGGCCGGGCTGCATCCCACCTGCAGGTTAGGGAAATGACATAAAGCGTGCCTGTTGGAAAATTAAACAAGGTGAAAAATAAAATAAAAATGAATAGAAATATAAAATAAAAAAAAAAAATAAATAAAATTAAGATCAGGAATAAACTTCAAAATAAACTTTAAAACAAAACTTCAAAATAAAACTTCAAAATAAACCTAAAATAAGACTTCAAAATAAGCTCAAAGTAAATAAACCTCAAAATAAGCTTAAATTATTAGTATAATAATAATAATAACATTAATACTATACATACTGTTATATTAATATTACATATGATATTATAATATATTTTATTAATGTAAATAAAAATAAGCTTACAAACAAAACTTCAAAATAAAAATAAATTTTAAAAATGACATTTCAAAATAAAATAAAACCTCAAAATATGCTTAAAAACAAGATATAAAAATAAGAACAAATTTAAAAATAAAACCTCAAAACAAGCTTAAAAACAAGACTTGAAAATAAGAATAAATTTTAAAATAAAAGCTCAGATTATGCTTACAAATAAGACAAAAATAAGAGGAAATTTTAAAATAAAACCTGAAAATAGGCTTAAGAATAAGACTTAAAAATAACAACAAATTTTAAAATAAAACTTCGAAATAAACTTAAAATTTGAACTTGAAGGTGGGACTTCAAAACAAAAATAAGAATGAACTTAGGAATAAAAACAAACTAAAAACCGAAGGTAAGGATGCAATTAAAGCACGCACAAACCACCGAATTCCCAACCATCAGCCCCGGGCCAACGCCGACGAGCCGAGAAGAGCCGGATCGAGGCGAACCGGATCGAGGCGAACCGGATCGAGGCGAGCCGGGTCGGGCCGAACCGGATCGAACCCGGCCGAACCGGATCGAACCCGGCCGAACCGAGCCCAGCCGAGCCGAGCCCAGGCGGGCCGGGCCCAGCCCCGCCGGTCCCCGTCCCGGTGCCCGCCCCCGTCCCCGCCCCTCCGCCCGCTCCTCCCCGGAAGGGGCCGCGGTGGCCCCGGCGCCCCGCTCCGTCCTTCCCTCTGCCCGCCCGCCCCGCGGCCATGGTGCGGCGGCTGCGCTACCCGGAGCGGAAGCTGCTGCGGCGGCTGTCGCTGGTGAGCTGGGAGGCGGCGGGCGGCCTGGCCGAGGTGCGGGCGCTGCGGCGCTACCGCCTGGGCCGCCGGGAGGACTGGGCTCGCTACAAGGCGCTGGCCCGGGCCGTGCGGGGCCTGGCCCGCCGCCTCCGCGACCTGGGGCCGCCCAGCGCCGCCTTCCGAGCCCGCTGCACCGCCGCCCTGCTGGGCAAGCTGTACGGCCTGGGGGTGCTGGGCTCCCGGCGCTCGCTGGCCCTCTGCGAGAAGGTGTCGGCCGCCTCCTTCTGCCGCCGCCGCCTGCCCTGCGTGCTGCTGAAGCTGCGCATGGCGCAGGACCTGCGGCACGCCGTCACCTTCGTGGAGCAGGGCCACGTGCGCGTGGGGCCCGACGTGGTGACCGACCCCGCGCTGCTGGTGCCGCGCGCCGTCGAGGACTTCGTCACCTGGGCCGACGGCTCGCGCCTGCGCCAGAAGGTCCTCGACTACAACCAGGAGCGGGACGACTTCGACCTGGCCGCGTAGGGACGCGTGGGTCGGGGAGCGTCCTCTGGCCTGCTGGCTTCAGGGGTGAACGCCGACTGCCACAGCGCCAAAATCGATGGCACCGGGGGCAGACGTTGACCACCAAAGGACCAAAATCCCCCAAAACATTCCCAGGAGGAGACGCGCTCACTGTCGGCACAGCTCCTGCTTTTACCATCGACGTCCCCTCCTCTAACACCACACCACGTGGGCAGACATCACCACAAACCGATCAGACCGCTCCGAAAACACCTGGCCCTGTGCACCCCACAAGGGCAGATTTCTCCAAGCCTGGCACTGCCATTTCAAGGCCTCGGATGCCCAGCAGCAGCTGCCGGAGGACGCTTTCATTAAGCCTGGCCATTTGGGGACAGAGCGCCGATGCCACCCCACTTGGTGACCTGGCCACCGCTTTCCCAAAGCAGCCTCGTCCTGGGAGGTTCTGCTTTCACCCAGCGCAACTCGGGGGTTCGCGGTCAGCAAAGAGGCCGAAGAGTGAATTTCTGGAACTGTAAAAGTTGTAGCCTCAAATGGAATAAATACATAAGTAAAAGCTAACGTTGGTTTGGTGTAAAGTTGGAAGAGGAAGCCTGACTCACAGGGCTGGGGGTTCTGGCTGGGGAGGGCTGGGGCAAAAGCAAACCTGAGCGGTTCTAGGGCCGTCAGGAGCTTCATTCCCCTTTGAAAAAAAGAGCAGAAAAGCAAAAATAAATCAGGTTGGTTTATGGCATTGAAGAAATTCATGTGCTATCTTGCACACTCTAGTTCCCTGAGTCTTCCTGCTGATTTTAAAATGTTCCGGTGAGCCCCACTTGTCATCTTGCAGAACTTTTTTTATGTAACTTTTATGTAACTTTCCTTTTTTTTTTTTTTTTTCCCCCAGCTACGGGCTATTACAGAGTTATAAAGTGCTCTTTCTAGAAGTGCTTTCTTTGCTGTTACCCTGGGCGACCAAAGGATTTGGCAGCAGAACAGGAGCGGAGCTGTGGGAGCCGTGGCTGCTCTGGGTCTGGCCGCGCTGGTGTGGCTGCCCTGAGCAGGAGGGGCGTTGGGTGAGCGGTGTCTGGGGGCTGAGGCAGGACCAGAAACCCTCTTATGAGGGTTTTTTAGAAAGCAAGCTGAATGTTAACATCTGTACCAGCGTCACAAGCCAAATGTATTTAATGGTGTTAGCTTTTAGAGCAATAATAGGTGCTAAGGAAGGGGCACATCTCCCTAAAAGAGATGGGATTTCCCCACTACACTTGATTATATGAACAACTCCAATTTATGCTTACATTTATTTTGGTAAAACCTTACCTATAACATCTTAAGAAGTCTTTCTCAGGGCACACACTTTGCTCAGGTAAGAAATACAAATGGAGAAGACGTTCCTTACCTGAAGCACGACTTTTCGTGAACACCTTTCCAGCCCTCGTCCACAGCGAAGTCATCGTGTCTTGGGAAATTCAGGAGGTGCCCAAGCCGGGTGTGGGTAAAAACAGGGTTTGCTCCGCTTTACTCTTCCAGGAGAGTTTCAGGAAGGGGGCAGTGATGTGTGCTGCCGTCCAGGAGCCTGAGCAGGGCGTTTTGCTGCTTGGATGCTGAGCTGCTTTGTCCGCCCCTTGAAGGAAGAGCAGAAAAGGAAATCTCGGGTCTCGAGCACAGAGGCAGTCGGGCTGGTAACCTCAGCAGCGTTTCCTCACCGCCCTGCTCCTTTGGCCCCAAAACAGCTTCACGCTGTTTGCTTGTGCACCTCCGGTGTCTTCTACAGCAGGAGAGAGACAACACACGGGAGCATAAGTTGTTAAATGGTGGCTAATTGCTTTGGGGCTAATTGGCCCCTACAAAGCCGTGCTGTGGGGCAGGAGCATCCAACGCTCCTGCTCTCTTCCCACGGCCTCGGAAACGAAATTTTTGTGGTCCTTTTAGGAAACGTCTCAGAGCAGGCAGTGGTCAGGGAGGTTTTACCAGTGCCGCTGGCTTCGGGCTTTTGTTTTCTGCCTTTTTTTTTTTTTTTTCCCCTGGCCTTGGCCCGTTCTCTATTTGGAGGCTGCCAAGGGGAGGAGGAACTGAGGCCGGGGAATGTGTGGGAGCGTGGAAGAAGGAGTCCTTCACACTGCTGCCTTTTGTGTCGCGGGGACTAAATGGCCGAGGCCGTCATTGAAAGGCAAATGTGCTGATCTCAGCTGCTTTCTCCAGTAAACAGGACATCTTGGTGTGGTTTATTTGGATGATGCCCCCCTCAGTAACCAGCGATATCCCATTGCCGTGAGCACAGAGAGCACCGCGGGCTGGGGAAGGACGGTGTAACCCCATGGCCAAGTGCCACACGAGCTATTCCCCGCTGGCTGGAGGTGTCACTGATTTTTAGGTATGTCCTCTGCTAATTTGGCACTGAGAATGAACCAAAAGCAATGCTCGTCACTGAGGGATGGGATTACCTCTTAATCCATGCCCCCAAAACTAAACCAGAATGTGAATTTTCACTGGGGCTGGAGAAAAAACACCCCAAAGCAGTATGACAGTGTTAACCTGAGGACCCCAGTTCCGGCCCCTGCTCTTAAATGCCCTGCTTTAGTCATTGAAGTGATTTTTCTTTGCTTCAAATAGGGGGGGAAACACCAACGATGACACCAGAGATGGAGATTTGAGCGTCTCCAGCTCACTCCGAGAGCTGCGCATCGGAGGGTGATGCCGTGTGTCCCCAGCACGACGTCCCAACAGCTGCTGGCTGCTCTCACCCACATCCCCAGTCGGTCGGTGTAAACCCAGGCAGCGTTTTACCCTTGGTTTCTTCCCCGAAATCCTTCCCCCAAGCTCAGCCCCATCACAGGCTGGAGGCGTTGTGCCGCCGGGTAAGGTCCAGGCTGGCTACGGGGCAGGTCCTGCTGTGACTAATGCCTGAGGCCACCACGTTGTCACCTGCAGGGTCGAAGCCCACCGGGGGAAGCCATGTCCCAAAAACACCCTCTCCTCTCCCCGACAGCCCTGGTTGGAGCCAGGACGAGGGCTCGGCATGGCAGACAGGTGATGGGGTGAGGAGGGTGCTGGCACCGGGCTCCCCGAAGAACTCGGGTCAGGGAGGACCTCTGGAGGACATCTACCCCAAACCCTGCCCCGAGCAGGGTGGCTCAGTGCCTTGTCTCAGTTTTGCCTATCTTAATGCTGGATCACTCCCCGGAAGCCCGGAGCAGCGTTTAATCACTGCAATGTGTTTCTTGTTTTTTTCCTTTTCCCTCCAGTCTGTGCTTCCCCTGCTGCAGCCCAGTGCTGCTACTCCCCACCCCGACACCCCTTAATGCCAGCAGGGCACGCAACCCTCTCCCCTTCCCGTCACCCTGCAGGGACACGCAGGGATTTGGGGTCAGATAAGAGGAAGACCGCGAGCCCTCGTCCGGCGCAGAACTCCTTAAAATCCCCCTGGCAGCCCCGTCGCTCCTCCCTGCGCTCTTCCCAGGCTCTTTTTTCCCCCTTCCCCAGTGCCTGGCGCTCCCCGTACCTGGTGTGCGGTGTCCCGGCCACCCCCTGCTCCTGTCCCTGGCTCGGGAAGGAGCTCGATGTCTCCTTTGGCTGCCCGTGGCCCTGCAGAGCGAGGCTGCCGGCGGCTGATCCCACAGGAGGACGTCTCCCAGAGCGGCTGCCGGGCTCTTCCCGAAGGGGAGGGACCAAACTTTGCCTTAGTTTCCAGATGGGACAACCTTTCTCGGAGAGACCTTTCCCCAGGCCTTGCCGGCGAGTCTCCTGCAATCAGCCATCCCACCTCCACCCCTCCCCAAAAAAATAAAATGCCACGCTGGCAAGAGGACCCCGCGGCTGTTTGGATACTGGGCGTCCCCTCTGCGTGTCGGGGATGAGTTTTAGCAGGGGCTGGGCACAGCATCCGGACCCCCCGTGACATCCCCGGGAGGATGGGGAAGGTCGGAGCGGCTCCGTTTGGCTCAAGGGCCCTGCACTAAAATCTGAATCTGATCTTAAAATCACGTAAGAAGGGGGACAGCAACGCCCTGAGGAAGCGAGTCCCGCTTCTGGGTGCTGCTGCTGGAGTGGTTTAAGGCGGATTTTGAGCTCAGGTCCCTACTGATGGAGCAGATCTGCCCCCATCCCTCTTTACATAGTCCCAGTGTTTGCTCCCTCGATGGTGCCAGCTTGGCACAGGTGCATGAGCGTGGTCTGCAGGCTGGGACCTAACCCTAACCCTAATCCTAAACTAACCCTAACCTTAAACCCAGCAGCGATAATAAAAGGTCAGCTTTCAGAGGGATCAACGGCCCCACGAGCCTTAAGGCTAGCAAAGGGAGAGATGGAGGGTAGGTAAAATTCAGATCGGCCTAAATTGCTTAGGAAACTGAACCCACGGACTGTCTCTTTGGAGAGCTGCTGAGCTCGTGGGATGGGCTCATTGGGTTTAGTTCCTCACCCTTCGTGTGTGTTTGTGTGAGCGTGACCTGAAGTTAGCAGAGCAGAAGGGAGCTCGAAGTTTCAGTTATGTTTTGTTGAATTTTGTTGGCATTTCCTTGGAAAGGAACAACAAAGGTATGTGAAAATATGCATTTTTTTTTTAATCTGTATTTTTGTCCAATGTTCATTTCAGCGAAGAGCTGGATGCACACTTTAGTATCGTTTTCAGTGTAGGTTTAATGGCAATGAGAGGTGTCGGAGGACTGATCTGAAGACTTCTGATTAATCATGGAACAGGTTTTTCAAGGCAAGTGAGAGGCAAGGAGAAGGAGGTGAATGAGTGATTGAAGCTACAGATATGTTCGAGCCAACATTACTTCTGCAACCCACTGAGGAGCACCAAAACCCATAATATTTTTTATTGTGTTCACTTGTCCCCCTGTCATGTATGGCTCCTCCTCTTGGATCTCCTCTGACCTTCATATCTCTTCTTTTCCTTCCTTCCTTCCTTCCTTCCTTCCTTCCTTCCTTCCTTCCTTCCTTCCTTCCTTCCTTCCTTCCTTCTTTCTCTCTTTCTCTCTTTTTACTACTTACTTACTTACTTCTTTTCCTTTTTTAACAGGAAAGCTGGGTAGAGACGGTGGTGTGTCTCTCCATCCCGGCATGTGTTTGGGATGTATATGGGAACCAGGAGCAGGGAAGCAGCCCCATCTACCTCTGGCTCCCAGGATGCAGCCCCTAGGATTGGGAACCTCCCTGGCATCAGCCTCTGCACACTCTGATGTTAGTCCTTTATAACGTGCTCAGCATGGAAATTACACTCTCCCAAGCTGCAAGCTGTGAATGTTGCTCCATGAAGTAAATGTCAGTGAAGCAGAAACTGGATAAAGTCCTAAAACTCTTCCAAGTTTCTGAAGGGGACTGGACTAATTGGCTCAAGACTAGCTGTTGATATGGGAATATAAAAGCTTTGCCCCTGTTGATTTGGCCAGACTGGAGAAAATATGGCAGCATTTCCATCACCAGGATGATGGGATCCTGTAGGGATCTTTGCAAGCTGCTTCAGTGCCCTGCCAGCAAAGCAGGTCTCCCCTTTTCATTGAAGCCCATAGCCTTGTAGGGGCTGAAGATCTGCTTGCATGTCTTCATCCGGATCTGTTTTATGGGATTGGAAAGTGCAAATCACAGCTATGGAGACAAGCATTTTAAGTGACATGGCACAGCTAGGCTATTTGCACAAAAGAGCACAGAAGATACTCACCAGACTTTTCCTTCCTTACGCTAAAATGCTGCCAATAACGAATCTGCAGCACTGGCAAGGGAGGAGCCAGTTTCCAGGGTAAGTGCGTGACAACAGATCGATGGCAATGTTTGGCCTGAGCTGGCTGCTCTTTAGCAACACTCTTGAGAAGTGCAACGTGGTTTTGCCTACGAGTCCTTTACATGAAGGGCTGCACTTTGCTCCAGATTTCCACGACTGTAAACTAAACGTCACCATCAGTCTGTGATCGCTGGTTTGATAATAAATACTTTTTTCTTCCTCTCTCATTTCTCTTTTTTTTTTTTTTTTTTTTTTTTGAATAAATCCTGGTTTCTCACGGTGCATGTCTCTTTTCAATCCAGACACTGCCCGACCTGGTAAAACTGCTTTAAATGAGAGGAGCTGATGCATCAATGAACATGCACTAAATGACGTTGCCCTTTACCAGTTTTTTTCTGACGCGTGCAGCATGACAGAGCTCCACGAAGCCGTGGCTGTGGGGGACTATGACCTGGTGAAAGAGCTTTTGAGGAAGGGGCGCTGTGACCCAAATCACAAGGACGTGGACTGGAACGACAGGACCCCACTGCACTGGGCTGCTGCGAAAGGTAAGGGCGCCCCTGCTCTGTCACCTCTGCAAACCGTGTCCTAAAAGGCATCACAATTGTAGTTGTCTTGCTATGATAGCAATTAATACAGCTGATTGTCACAGTTTGTATTGATCCCTTTGTCCTTAATGAGGAAAAAGAGAAAGGCAATATCATTTTAAATGGGAAATGTGCCCACAAGATAATATATGGGATTACCATCAAAGAGATCTTTAATTTTTTTTCTGTCACTTGTGAAAACTGTGGATTTGGTACATGTACAATTCCACAACATGTGTATAAATGTACATACAGGATGTCCGCTTGTCTCTCAGAATAATTTTCTAGGAGGTGGCCTCATACGGTGCAGAGATGTTGTGTCTCGTGCACATGCACAAATGAGCAGAAAGTGAAACCCACTGTGTTTATAACAGTTATTTATCAAAACAAATAGAACAAACTAATTACAGTTGCCCTCCCATTCTCCCATCCGTTTAATCAAATGGCCAACACAGGACCAGAGCTGTTAAAGTCAAATATCACTTTGCAGCCCTGCAAAGGAAAGATGAGAATGCAACAATACAGTTACTGTGTAATTGTACACACCATAAAATGTGTGGTGCAGCGTTTGCTATATGCTGGGATCTCAGATCATGACACCTGCCTTTGCTCAGAAATCAGTTTGCTGCTTTACAGCTGATACCAAGTTTTACACCTGATGGATTTCTCATTTGGGCAACAGAATAGGGAACCGAGCGATTTTCACAAAGCTGTTTCATGTGTATATAAATTTACATAACCGTTATATATGAAACATTAACGTGACTGAAATGTAAACTGCCAAAGCATGAAATCAGGGAACGAGGACTTATAAATGCTGTGATGGCCTTTTGATAAATCCAATACAACAAGCAGTGAAATCTGTGGCCCCAAGGAAACCACATGTACACAGTGGTGGGTTACTGTGGAATGATGGTGAGATGCTGGCGTGGCCTGCATGCAACAGGGAACAGCCTCACTCAGCAAAGGCCGTGCTTAGTCGGGTAGAAATAACTTTATTTTTGTTTCTTTAGGCAATTCCACAAGTTAGAAAAATGTGATGTTGAATGAAAAGTTATTTCTCTATCTCATATCAAACTTTTGTTTTATCAAAGCTGTTCACAACTTTTTGATGTTAAATATTATTTTGGATTGAGCTAAAAAAAAATAAAATGAAAAAATGAAATAGTAAACTGACAGTTACTCAAGGATTACTTACAATTACAGAATCATCTAGGTTGGAAAAGACCTCTAAGACCATCGAGTCCAACCATTAACCTAGCACCGCCAAGCCTACCATTTGAGATGTACTACTCCAAAAGTAGCAGGAAGCTTTTTGATTTTATTGCTGTTCGTTTTGTAAAATACTTCTGGAAGCAGTCTACTTTGGGAAAAAAAAAAATCAGCATTTTCCAATGAATATCATTTATTCGATAAATAAAATGGCCAGGCCACGGGTAAAACATGACTGGAAGGATTCATGACCAAGTGTGTGGTGACTGTCTCCTGCAGCCTGAAGGCATAAAGCCTCGTTTTGGAGTTTTTCTCCCCATTTTTCTCTCCATGCCAGGGCAATCAGAGATGGTTAAGCTCCTCGTGGCTCACGGCGCCCGGCCCTGCCTGAGGAGCGACGCGGGCTGGACCCCGGCTCACTTTGCGGCTGAGTCGGGCAGACTGGGCACACTTCGCACACTTCACTCCCTGCACGCGGCCATGGACGTGACAGACCTCTTCGGCGACACTCCCAGGAGGCTCGCGGAAATCTATGGACACAAGGAGTGTGCCAAGTTCTTAGAAACGTGAGTAGTGGTAGCTGTTCCCAGCATGGTAGACGACGATGATCCTGAGTGCCATATATAGGGCCGGAATGAATATGAGTTCATTATTCATCTTTCTGCCTAAGCCTGTCAAAGCTGTTGAGAATTAGGTTGGAAATGAGGAGACATTTCTTCTCAGAAAGAGCAGTCAGGCATTGGGACGGGTTGCCCAGGGAGGTGGTGGAGTCACCGTCCCTGGGGGTGTTCAAGGAAAGGTTGGACGTGGTGCTTAGGGACATGGTTCGGTGGGTGACGTTGGTGGTAGGGGGACGGTTGGAGCAGACTTGGAGGGCTTTTCCAACCCTAATGATTCTGTGATCCTATGATTCTCTGAATGCATAGTAGATAAGCAAATACAGGTATTTGTCACGGGGAAGCCATTGTGAAGTCTTTTCTTATTGCACTGCCTTCTATGGTTTGCCTTGGTATGTTTTCAAAAACGTTACAACTTCATGACATCATTGTTTTTGTAAGGATATTACAAAGTGATTATTGAGCAATGGAAGTGAAAGGAAGAACTAACAATGCCACAAGTATTAACCTCTTAGAGTGGTGAATGCTGACTGCACAGGTTAAATTGTGTAAGAACAGCCCTTTACCAGGTAATGATAGTGTATATACAAGATTTGTGGTAAAAACTGACACACTTTTTTTTTCTTTTTACATAGCTATTGAAAATTATACCATTTGATCTGTTAGTAGGGTGGCTGGATGTGTTACTTTCTAATTTTGGAAAAGTCCTGATTGTCTTAACCCTTATAGTTATCACTGTGGCATCATGTACAATTAGTATTAAGCTTTTAATAGTTCAAAACAACCAGTTGTGTTTTTCAGCTGACATATCCCCACTGATCTGGCTCAAAATTATTTCCATCTGTGTGAATCTGTATTGAAATAGATCTCAAGCCTCGGTCTTGGCATATGTAACTTCAGCTAATGGAACAAGTCTGTTTGTTTGTTTGCTTTGGTTTTGTTTTTCTGATGAGCTCGATTTCAGAGCCTTTTACAGGACTCCACAACATGCCCAGCAGGGGCCCCTGGGCAAGAAATACGATTTGTTTCCCTGAGAGTGCCAAGGCTGAGAGCACCCAAAGGCTTTTTCCTCCCCTGAGGTTTTCTCTGATTTTGCAAAACTATCATGCAAACAACTTTCTAGGAGAGCCACGCGTTCATGTTTCTAAGCTCTGGTTATTGTGGAAGAGGATGCAACCTTTGCATGTTACCTGCCCACCCCACATCCATCCTAATGCTTTCATCTTAATGAGGATTTTCTCTTTATACTATTCTTGGGTCTTTGCTTGTGTAGTTTCTGTATCCGAACAGGTAAATACTTTCTTCCCTAGAGAGTGAAAGGTCTGCAGACTTGTTCCCCTCAATGAATCATTTATAGCAATTGACTCCCAATTCAGCTGCTGTCGTGTTTACACTAACCTCACCACGAACTCCTGTTTATCGAGTTCTGCCAAGGGTGTAGAATTTGCTCCACACTTGGCTGTGCCCCAGAGCCACGGTGGTGAGGTGACAGCAAAGGGGGGGTTGCCTGGATCACACCAATGGGCAATGCCCACAGCAGGCAGAGGTGTCCTCATGGCTGGGATGGGTGGTGGAGGCAGCTGGAAGAATGATTGACAGGATGATTGATGGGATGATTGACAGGATGATTGATGGGATGGTTGACAGGAAGGTTGATAGGATGATTGACATCCAGTCTGAGGCACCAGATGAGCAGAGAGGCGACAGCCTAAGGCGACTCACGTAGCTGGTGGATGGTTTTCTGAGATGAATGACTAATTTAGGGTGGAAAAAGTGATTAGTTGTCTTTCAGAGCCACGTGCTGGTCTGACTCACCCTGTGGCCATGCACAGCTCAGCCAGGAGCGTGGCTAGCGGGAGGAAAGGGTGTGAGTGCTCATGGTGCTGAGCTACAGCAAAGCTGCAAAAGGTTTGGTGACCAGGGTGACAGGCTGTGGTCGTGACACGGGGGAGGTGACAGTGCAGTGAAGCGAGATGGACCCAGTGTCTGTCCCTTGGGGGACTCAAGCAGCCAGACCAAGCAGGGCTGCAAATCTCCCACCATGGAGACCTCAGAGAGGTGCAGGATTAAGGGCTGTGACAACTTACAAACCAGAAAGACTCTTTGAATGCCCGTGCCTTGGACAGTTTGTAATGTACGGTCACCGCACAGCAAAAATGCAGCCTGCGGGCAGCCAGAGCAGCCAAAACTTTGTCAACGGAGTTTGGGAGCCATTTTTATAAGTCCAACCTCTATAATTTACAGCTGTTGTGGAAGTGTTCACCCTCATGCAACAGTTTCACCTCCTCACATCGGCAGATGGAGTTAACTAGCATGAATTACTGGTATTTGTAGTGTAATCACAATTACCTTCTGCTTCTGCAGATGTGCAGAAGATCCCAGTGGTTATGTCCATCTCCAGGCATTGCTAAGGCTCTGGCAGGAGCTGGGCAGTACTGGTCTGGCTGCAAACACAAAATAAATTTTTCAGCTAATGCTGTGCAGCACAGAGTAGATCTGTCCTCTGGTCACCCTGTTGGCTGCATTGTGATGTAAATGTGAGGAGTATTTTGTTACACAGCATCACTGTCAGCCTTGAATATTTGCCTGTCATGCAAAAAGGTACCAAGAAAGTAAAAGAGATTTTTAAAATAACAGCCTGAGGGGCTGTGCGAAATGCAGGGCTGGAGTGCATATCTAAACAGTGAGAGGAGCATCCAAATCCTTCCTAAATCCCTTTTCATCCTTCCCTGCCACCACCACCATGCACCTTGCACGCTGTGTGCCTGCCCGTGGTGCTGCTGGCTGCATGAACACACGCTTCTACATGTGGCCAGAATGACTGCTCTGTGCTGAGGGCTGTTTGCATCCACATGTAAATATTACATGTATCAACACGTTAATGTTATTAACACATAAATATTAGGAATATTCTGCTAGAGAGTATCTGCACCACTCGCTGAGGTTTGCATGGACATGCAAAGCACTGAAACCAGCCTTCAAATGCAGAGCTGCCTCTGAATAACAAACATGTAATTTGCATCAGGTTTATTAATTTTTTGTGCACCACAGCTTTACCTTGGATGCTTTCGGAGCTGCTGGGAGCAGCGCCAGGGCAGCACTGAGACCTGTGGCCCACGCCTGCTGCCATCCTGCCCACAAAGAGCCAAGAGTCCAAACTGCAGCAGAGGCTCCCTCTGGATGAACCCAGGGCACATATAGATACGTATATACATATATATATGCACAAACCTATGTACTAAACCCACGCTGTGCAGCGCATGTCTGTGCAGAGCCGCTGGCTTTGCTCTGTGCTCTCAGCTGGGACACCCCTGCACAGATGTGAGGGTGCTGCTGTATGGCAGGAAAAGATTTTTTTTGCAGACATTTGGTGATATTTTTGTCAGGGCTCCATAAGCAGTTACAAAACCAGAACTCTGCAGGGAGACAAAATGGTTTGCCTGCTCCAAGACAGGCCTTACAGCTATATTTAGTGTTCTCTGTGGCCTCACCTTGACTATTGCGTGCAGTTCTGGGCTTCACAAGATAAAAAGGTTATTAATGTCCTTGAATGCATCCAGAGGAGGGCAATGAAGCTGGTAAAAGGGCTGGAAGGCATGTCCTGTGAGGAGAGGCTGAGGACACGTGGGTTGTCCAGTCTGGAGAAGAGGAGGCTGAGAGGCGGCCTCAGTGCTCTCTGCAGCCTCCTGAGGAGGGGAATGGAGAGGGAAGTGCTGTCCTATGCCCCCTGGCTGGGCATCAGGAAAAATTTCTTTCCTGTGAGGGAGGTCAAAGACTGGAACAGGCTTCCTAGAGAGGTGGTTGATGCCCCATGGCTGTCAGTGCTCAAAAGGCATTTGGACAATGCCCTCAGTAGTAGGCTTTAACTTTTGAGCAGCCCTGAAGTGGTCAGGCAGCTGGACTTGATGGTCTGTGTAGGCCCCTGCCACCAGAACTACTCTGTTCTTACACCTGGGTGAGGTGTCAGTGTGTGGGTGATGGTGGCGGGGCTGCCCGGGCTCTCTGAGGAGAGGCCGGGGCTGCCCCATGAGGACACAGATGGGTCCAGCCAGCCCCAGTGGCACACAGGGCCCAGCTGAGCCCCTCAGTGAGACTGGTGGGGCCTCTGGGGAAACAGATAAACTCTTGCTTTCTTCCCCAGAGCAGAGGTGGAGAGCAGAAACTATCGCAGGACAGCTGCAACGAAAGGAATCCCCTTGGACCAGAGAGATGAAGACTGGGAACTCAAGAAAGAAGAGTTTGAGAGAAACTCATCATGTGCTCGGCAGAACTACACAACCTCTGCTCAAAAGAAGAATCGAAAGAAAATGGGGAAGCAGTAGCGTGCCCTGCCTACTTGGTGCCAATGAGAACTTGCAGTGCAGAGCAAAGACACTGGCAGACCTCAGATGCTTCTGCAAGGTGAAATATGGATGAACAACAGAAGCAGTTGACCACAAGAATGCATCTTTATGATGTGCTGTAAATTTTGTCATTCTTAGGGAGTAGGTAGGAGTGCTTCTGTCCATCTCTGTGTCTATATATATCAGACCTCATATATCAGAAAACTGCAGAAGGTATTTAAGTATACTAATACTGTAATTCACTGAAATAGATATATACTTATAGAAATGACAGCAGCTACCCATATTGCTTGGGAGGGAAATCTTTTTGTTCCTATTTGACTGAGGAAATCACCTGAGACTGTACTTCTGCTCACAGTAGTGATGTCCATGCCCTTTGCTTGTTTGCTTCTGGTCCTGAGTCAGACGGGGGGTCTTTAGGGGCTTGTAGCCTCTGGTGGTGCCTCTCTCTTTTCTTTGGCAGTGGGACATAGTTACTTCTTCTGGTTGCAGGGGACTCTGATGTTGACCTTTCACTGGACACGAGTCTAACAGCCTATATCTACCATTCTTAGTCCAGCAGAAGGGAATACATGCTCCCTTGTTACTGGTTTCAGACATTTGTGACTGCCAAGACAGTTAGAGCACTGCCTTATTTTTAGCAGTGCCCCCAGCAGTACCCCCAGCCATTTTTATATCTATGTTCACAGGAATCCATGGAACCACTCCTGAGCTATCCCTCTTTCATCCCTTACCCTTATCAAAAAATGGTAAAAGCATTTTTTAACTATTTCACTTCTCGATTGCAAAAAAATACTTGGAATTTGATCCAAGGCAGTTTTTCATGCCAGCACTGGGCAGCCATTCATACTGACCTCTGACACCTATGTGTCTGCTTTCCCTCTCCTTATGGGACTTTCAAAGATGGAAAAAGGTATCTTCAGTGTGGTTTTGCTGGAGCTGCATTTTTCTCTGTGTGAAAGATGTTATTTTTGCATGTGGAGCCTTGTGGCATGCAAGCTTTTGAGGGGTGTTGTGACATGGGTTGTAGGGAGTAAGGACAATCTGTGGTCTTTTTGTGAAGGGACTTCATGTTAAAGGATCAACTTTGTGAGCAACATCAGGAAAAGAAGGGAGGTATGATGATGCCTGTCCTTTAATGGCCTTTAGGTGGGGAGATGTGTCCAGATGGCATTTAAGATCCACCTCTCCTGGGGGACGTGGGTGTTGCAGTTTCTCCTGTTGTGGAACTGGACTCAGGGCTCAATGGGGTTTGGCATCTGGTCTGAGAAGTGCAATTGCAGCTAAAGGCAAACAGCTAAAGGCAATGTGCTCTGACTGGCTAATTTTGATCAGATGTCTCAGGCCCTTTTTTTCTTTTTAGCAGAACAACATGAATGTATTTTTTTTGCCTTACTAGTGCGGGAAAAGCCAGAAAAGAGTGAAAGGTAATGGTTGGTAAAAAACAAAAACAAAAACAAACAAAAAACTTTCTTATTAATCTCTTCCCCTTTCATTGTTGTGGGGATGGAGAGGAAGAGGGAAGGGAATGTTCTTTGCCCATGGAAGAGGCAACCCTTAAAATAAAGAGCTTACAAACCAAGTTTTTTGTCCTTCATTTCAGGTTTTCAAATTAGTGTCTTGAGACCACTCGTGTTCTCTGAGGAGAGCTATCCTTCTGGGCTGATTTCTAATAGCACATAGAAATCAGTGAGCCCTTCACGCTGCTCTCCTACAGGATGAGCGCATCTCCTTTATCTGGGGAAAAGGTCCAAGAAGCTTTCTGCTAGTAGGAATACATTAAAGGTTGTCCTAGAAATTACAGCAGAGAGAAAGCTTGATTACTTTTTATTAGGGTGAATCCGTGTCCAGCTGGGATGATGTTACACCTGAGGTATAACACCTGAGGTGTAACATCATGAAAAACGTTCTGCTTGTGCTGGACCTATTTCATGTTCAGCTAATCTGCTGTGGTGGGTTGGCCTTCACTGGCTGGCAGACCCCGTTCAGCCCCTCCCCCAGTCCCACTTCTCAGCAGGCTGGGGGAAGAAAATGAGATGGAAAAGCTCATGGATGGAGATAATGGCAGGGAGATCACTTACCAACTGCCATCAAGGACAAAAAAAAACCAACTTTGACCTTGGGAAAATTAACTTAATTTATTAAAAATAGAACAGGATAGTGAGAAACAGACAAAACCAAAACATCTTCCCCCACATCACCCTTTTTCCCAGGCTCAACTTCACTCCTTCAGTCCCAACTCTTCAGCCCCCTCCCCTCCGAGTGGCACAGGGGATGGTGCCTGGAGGGGTGTGCTTGGCCCATAACAGATTGTCTCTGCCACTTCTTCCTCCTCACAGCCCTCCAGGGGCTGCAGCGTGGAGATCTGCTCTGATGTGGTCCTTTACAGGCTGCAGGGGAACTTCTGCCCCATGCCTGGAGCACCTCCTGCCCTCCTGCTGCACTGACCTGGGGTCCCAGGGCTGCTCCTCTCTCATCGCTCCTCACCTCTCACTGCCACTGTTTTTCCCTCGCAGCTCTGATAAGTAAGAGTGATTTACATATTCACACACAGTGCATGATAGTAGTACAACTGATAATATGACAAAGTGCACAACCACAGCAGAAATGATTTGTAAAACAAAATAGATATGAATATGTTTAGCTAAGTAGTTTCAGTCAGCAAATATGGAAGCATTTTTAGGTACACAGTACTCTGATACTGTTATCCCCCTTTCACAGCTAGCCCATAGACCAGATCTAAATTATTTTATTGACAGTAATTTAACTTGAAGAATTATTTAAATCAAATGATAATAATAATTTATTTAACTCATAATGATTTAATTCAAAGAATTGTAATTAAGTGTTCTTAATTTAGATAGAGAAGAGAACACATCTACATCACCTGCACTGGCTGGAGAACTGCATTAAAGACTGAGTGACTTGTTTTTAAGAAGAAAATGTCAGAATTTTTCATGGGCTTTGTCTCTTATTACACTTCCTACCTTATGCAAAGCTTGCACTTCACACAGGGCAGAATCCTCAGCACTATCTTTTCCAGTTTGGGGCTGCTGAAAATCAGAATAAGGGAATGAAAAGCCGGAAAAGCATACTGGAGTACTAAAAAGAGAAACGTCACAGGATTTCTCTCCCGACTAGTATAAATCATTGTCATGATCAAACATACGAAGTTGATGCCGTAGATGAAGAAGAAGGACAGAAGAGATTTCATGGCTTTGATGTGGGCATCCATGCTGAGATTCTTTGCTGAGCTTGTCTGCATATTGCGTTTGTGTCTCCAGAGAGAAAAGAGGAGGAGAAGGGCAGAGAAGATGACTATCATGAATGCTATGGAAAACCCAAAGCCGCAGATATAAAAAAGAGAGGAATATTGTTTGTTCGTTTTCTCATTCAGTTTCCTGGAATATTCTAGGGAGGTGGAATTGAGGTTGCAACAGCTCACTTCATTGGTAATGTCAAAGACAGGGCTACACATGACCAGGGACAAAATCATTGAACCCACCAGCAGCCACGGCACAATCCTGTCAATTTTTACTTTCAGGTAGATGAAAAAGACGTGTCTGAAATTCGCAATTTTTACACAATAAAAAACATACAGGCAGGTAGAAACCCACAAGCTGGAAGAATTTGAAAAGCACAGAAGAGGTGCAAATATTTGGGTTACCCCGCTGATATAAATTTGCCAGTGAAATATCGTTGAAGTAATGGTATATGCCCATGTCACACACAAAAACCAAAACCTGGAACATCCCAGAAACAGCAAGATCTTCTCATTGGAGTTAAAGCTTTTCTTTTTAACCCAGGTAACACAAAACACAACCACAATGAAAGCATTGATCCACATGCCAGAAAAGGTCTGAAGTGTGATGATGACCATAACGGCGGTATCGTATGAGGTGGCATTAAATTGCTGCTGAGAGTGGGAAGCTTCCATCCTGCACGACGGGTGGTGGACACGCAGGCTGCTGTGCCGATGCTCAGCACAGGATGGCAGATGCTGTTCCCTGAGCGTCACGTATGGGAACAGAAGTTTTATAGAGCTGGCGGTGGGGGCAGACCTTGGTGCTGCTCCTATTCAGAGCAGCGCAGGTGCAGGAATGTAAATGTGGCAGGTATTCCCTTACCTGGCATCAGTGCCAGTCTTCAATATTTGAATTTCAGCCCAGAGGAGCTGTGTTTGGTGACACAAACAATGTAGGTGCAGTTCTGCAGTTTTACTCTCCGAGGGCACCGAAATCCATCTTCATTTTCCTGGTGGTAACGCTTTAATCATAAGTGAACAGACACGTGGTAGGGGGAAGGCAGTTCAGGGTAAGCAGTAATTTCTTTTAAAGGCTTAAACTGAAGCATATGAAGGAAAGGAGCAAACATAAGCATGAGTCCTTGTGCCAGGGTTCAGAACCCATATGCCAAATACAGTCTCTACTAGCAATGTGAGGAATTTAGGGGATGGGACCATGCTGTGCTCCCTCCACCCTGAACTTCTCTCAAGATTCCAAATGACTTTAGGTCCTGAAAACCTGTTTTGTTTTGTTTTGCTTTGTTTTGCTTTACTTTGTTTTCTAACAAGCAAGTTGTGGAAAGCTCTGTAGAGCACAGACTTCCTATAGACTTTGGGTGTGTAAAGAGTCTTCCCCATTGAGACCACGGTAACCAACCAGATCGTGGCTGATGCTGTGATGTAAGTAGAAAAAAGTTAATCTCAACAAATAGCTACAAGGAATAAACCACCAGCATCTTCTCTTTTCAGAATGAAGCACCTGTCTTCTGGGGGATATAAATGCAAACACAGCTCACGGAGTGTCACTATCACATGTTCCTATTTGCATTTTTTTCACTAAGATCTAGCTACAGTATTAACCTGTTGAAATGTTTTTGCACAAGTAAATCCATATCCTGTCCTGCTTCACCCTGGCCTGTGAGACTTGTGTCCACAGGGAAAGCCCTGGGGGGGATTCCCACGCAAAACACTGGGAGCACATGGCTTCATAGGCACGTCAATGGGACCATGCCAGGACCCCTCATTGCACCCCTGTCCTGAGGGACAAACCCTTTGAGGTCTCCTGAAGAAACCCAAACTAGCATGCTTTGTTTGAACCTTATGGCTGATGTTCTGTTGATTACAAAAATAACACAATTTTTTAAATTAAAGATGATGTTTTACCCCAAAAATCACATACATAAAATCTAAGGGTTTATGTGTTTGCATCAAGATGTTTCCAGGAATAGAAAAAAAAAAACACCACCAACTAAACCTTTTTGTTAAGATGAATTATTCGTTCAAACTGCAAACCTTAAGCCTCTTTGTCTTGAAGAGGGTGTTGCTTCCGTTCTCAGCAGCTTTGTTGGCCTCGTGTAAGGATGGGGCCGGGATGGTTTGTAAAGCAGAAAAAAAAAAAAAAGTGAGATTGTCTCTGAAGAAGTCACAGAAATACTAAAAAGTTTGATATCTCCTGAATGCCACAACGGTTAATGTGCCAAGACTAATTATTATGGGGAGGCAGATTGCTTATCAGTTTTTGCTTATGGCTATATATAAGATTAAAATCTGCTCTTCCTTTCAAAGTTCAACTTTTCTGATGGCTTATGCTTATCATTTTTTGATGGCTTATCAGTTCTTCTGAAGGTTAATCCCCCACAGGACACTATCTACACCAGCAGGTAGCACAAGATAGTCTTCCGAAATGGATCCCTGGAGGATATGTTGTTTCACTGCACTGGCTACCTGCTCCTTTGCCTTTATGGTATTCCCGTCTTCTCCTCCGTTTTCTGGCTCGTGATCAGGGTGAGATTTCACTGCATTTGTCTGTGATTTTGAAACTGTGCTTTCTGTGTTTCAGATCCAAACTCTGTTGATGACAGAGGTAAGGACGCAATGTTTTTATGTTAGTGGAAGATTATCAGTCATCACGTGGGGAATTGCACCAATTCATGTCATTTAGTGACTAATTTAGGGATTTTTTTTTTTTTGACAGTGTATGCTGTTGATGGAGGGCAGCTTAGAAAGGACATCCCAGAAACAAACTCAGGTAAGTCAGGACAGTAAGTAAGCAGAATGCTGAGTTATTATATAGCCTTTGGGCGACTACAAGTCTGGCAGACGTCAGGGATCTGAAAGATCCCTCCTAGGTGAGCAAAGTCCCCAATATGTAAGTACTGCAGGATGATTAAAAATGTGTGACCCCTAGCTTTTTCTAGGGGGAAAGAAGGAGACCTCCCTTGTGGAGTCTGGTAACAGTTGGAGAAGATGGCAAGGCAGGAGCAGGGCATGGGGCAGAGGACAGAAAGGTCCATAAGTTTCCTATTGGAAAGGGAAGATGGAAAGGCCAGGAAATTTCCATAAGGCTAATTTTGTAGGAAGCCCAATACCTTACTCTTAAATTTGGAAACATACTCAACGGCTCTTGGGCAAGGCTCAGTAACCTCTGTGCTGGACCAAACCTGCAAAAACCCCTGCACTCTTCTGCCATACCACCACCAGAGAAACCTTGACAGTGGCTCTAATTCGACTTCTGTTTTGTTGATGTGCATTCGTCTTAAGTGAGCTGCTGGGTTTCACATCACCAGTGGCCAAGATCCGAATCTTAAGTACCTTCAGCCCTGCCACAGGGCTTCAGCAGTGTTGCCTTGAGAGAGTTTTCATTTCCTGGCATGGACTCTTATCTGCTTTGTGCTCCGGCATAGGTTTCCTCTGATTTTGCTGACAGAACAGAGCACATGGTGCTAGATTATTATTTTTCTTCTCTTTGTATATATGTGAGGAGAATAAGATATTTCTATAACAAAAGGTTATAGAAATAGGTTATAGATGAACTGTCTGTGCTGGGATTGTGCCTATACAAGGGCATTAAATAATTTTACATTAGTGGGACCATACAGTGGCTGGGGCTTGGACTCAGATTTGGACAGGGAATTTGGCACCTTAAAAAACTGAAAGTATGAAATAAGAGTCTCAAGTGCTGTGCTTTTAAAGCATGGTAGATGTGGATCAGCTGCTTAAATCACAGGTGTCTGTTGCCAGCTCAAATCCATCTCCTGTGGCACCTGTAGAAGGGGAAGAAGTCTCCCAGACTCCGTATCTACCAGCTTATGTGGATATCTTGGATACCCTGGTGTGTCTTAAATGGCACCAGACACCTATGGTTAGGCAACTGGGTGGCTGCAGGTGTATCTGAGACATATAGCACATACATAGGGTAGGCATTTAGATTGAATTGCTTGAATCTGAGCTTAGTTCAGGCTCAGGGGTTTGAAAAATAGGGATGAACCCCTTCCCTCTCCAGAATCCTTGTCTTTCTCCTTTGATCTTATGAGCATCCCAGATGATTAGTCTAGGTTAGCCATAGGGCTATTAGATGCCTAACTTCTGGACAAATACCATTTTACCTAAATATCCACAATGCTCTGAAGCCCATGGTGGGTTCAGGATACAAGTCTAGGAAAAAGAGCAAAGTCTCCTTGGGGCAGGTATTATAAAATGGTTATGGAAATCTTCGTTCAACCCCAAATCCTCCTTTGTTGCAGGTGGCGGACTGGCATGCTGTAGGGTGTTGATGGCTATTTGTTGCCTGTTGCTGGGCGGTTGCTGTTTACGGAGAAATGGGTTGGTTGTTGAGGCAGCCTCATGATAAATTGTGTGGTCTTTGAAAAAAACCCACCGTACTGCAGTTCTTGATGTGTTGCCCTGACCTAAATGGTTGTTTATCTCCTTTCAGAAACAGGAAGGCAGCTTTTTGAGGGTGATATTATCTTACCGGTAAGTGTTGCTCGTCTAAACTAACACCACTAAGAGTGTGAGCTGGGCTAAAATGTTAACACCAGTATGTTAATATCATCCACAGCTGGAGAGGAACGCTCTAAGAAACAACTCCTACAGATGGAAATTTCCCATCCCCTACATCCTGGCTGGCAGCCTGGGTAATAAGTCTTTTTATTGTAGTAGTGCTGTATGGCTTCCATTATATGTACTCTGGTTTTGTACAGCTCTCTGGGCTGCTTTTGTTTCATTTGCTATTGAGTTATGCCCTGTTAATGCTATGTTACTCTTGGCCAGACTGAGTGATGCAACTCTGCTCCAGCACATCTTGTTGTCAATGTGACAGTCGCAGTAATGAGCCTGATGCTAATTGAGCAGCTCATTTAACTAATGTCAGTGTATCTGGCTGGGGTCTCCAGATAACGGAGTCAGGAAATCCTAATCTCAAGAACATGTGTGTTGATCTACTGCACCCTTCATGGCTTATCTCTTTGTAGCAGTCTCAGCTCCAGTCCCAGTCCAGGAAAATGCAGATATTTTATAAATGAAAACATTCAGAGCATTCTCCCTTCTTGTTTTCATCTAATTTTAGGTATTATTTAAAATTTTGAGCAGTTCGGGTATAAAACAAATAGTAAAACAGTATTAAAATCCTATGGATCTCTCCTGTGTTTACCAGTCCCAAGTTCGAAGTTTACAATACTCGACAGCTCAGATAATACAATGATGTGCACTAAAAGTACCTAGAAAAACCCAAGCAGTGCCTCAGATGTCCAAAAGCCTACTTGTTTGTTTGTTTGTTTGTTTGTTTTTTGTTTGTTTGTTTTCAAGCTTGATCAGTTTATCTAATAAAGATAATAAAATTATTATCTTTCCCTACGGGATCTGACAAAATCTCTGATCCAAGTAGATATTTTTATACATGTTTAGATTTCTAATGCATGCTTGTTCATATTTAGAATTACAGCTACTTATTCTTTTATAAAATAAGTACAACTGCTACTGCTATCCTCTGCTGTATCTTTCAGATCTGAATGCTAAAGGTGTTGTCCTGCAGGCATTTGACATGTTCAGGCTGAAGTCCTGCATTGATTTCAAGCCCTACGAAGGCGAGCAGACTTACCTGAAATTTGAGAAGCTGGATGGGTAATTTTGTATTAACAGCCTGGCTTGTACCACCTTGCTGGATCTGATTTTCTTCCAATAATGAGACTTTCCTTTCATTCTGGCTGTTACACAGGGCATAAATACCTGAGCCACATTTCAGGCCCAGAGCTTCTTTGCGTTATGCTGGAGCCAATGCAGACAGACTAACCACGCAAAGGTGCTATCTGCATTTGATGTTCTCTTAATATAATATTTTATTATATATATATATATAATATATATAAATATATGTATTATAATATGTAGTAATATATTATAATATTATTGTATATATAGTATATATTATGATTATTATATAATATACATCATATAATACTATATGTTATAAATAATCTATAAAGTATATATATTAATTATATGTAATATAAATATAATATATATATATATATATATATATATATAAATATAACATTTTATAATAATTTATTTCCATTCATATCCTGGCTACTGAATTGAACCCCTTTCTTGGCATTCTTTCAGGGAAAACAATCAACTTCCTCCTGGTGTTTGTTAGGGGCAGGGGATGTCACCAGCGTCTTAGCATCAGCACGGGACGTGCTCCTTGCTTTTAGGGGCTGAACTGGGGGGGTACCTGACCAAACGTTGAACCCAGCACCTCCCACACTCTGCAGCTCACCGCGGGCTGCCTTGGCACTCGGTGGGGAGGAGGCGACTCTTCCAAGCCATAAACCCTCTTGCCTAAAATAGAAGTCTAAAATAGGTCTGATGGCTTACATCCCAAATGCCTGTAACCGTCCAGGGACTGTAAAGGTGCCAGGGAAGCTAACTCAGCAGCAGCTGCCAGTGCTGTGAGTGTCTGAAATTAGGTGGGGGACCTCCCTGCTCGCTGAGTAGGACCATCAGGAAACTGGGGACAACAGCTACTGTTTAGAAATCCCATGCAGATTAACAGCTCTATTCAATATAAATACAAATCATAGAAGGTATTATGAAAATGGGTGCAATATCTCAGTCTTTGCCTTACAGGCGCTGGTCTTATGTGGGGGATCTTCAGAGGGGCCAGACGGTGTCTATAGGAGAGGGGTGTGACTATAAAGCTATAGTGGAACACGAGGTCCTGCATGCCTTGGGATTCTACCACGAGCAATCCCGGACGGATCGTGACGACTATGTTCAGATATGGTGGGATGAAATTATTGAAGGTAGAATGCAGGTCTGACACGCTCGAGAATTATCTGTAGAAGCATGCCCCTTTTTCACCATGCTAAAATGTCTCTGGTTGAGAATGACCGCCTAGTTGTTGACAACTGGACCATTATTTAGGCATGGGTAAAGCATTTTGAAATGGTGTTATGTGGTAAGTTTTATTTCTGGTCTTGCCTAATCATGTGCATATGTTTTTGTCTAGGTTTTGCATATGCCTTTGACAAACACAATGATAGTTTCCTTGATGATCTCAATACCCCGTATGATTATGAGTCAGTCCTGCACTATGGACCATATTCTTTCAACATCAACAGCAATGTCCCTTCCATTACAACAAAAATTCCTGAATTTAATGAGATTATTGGGCAGAGGTTGGACTTGAGCAGGATTGACTTACTGAAGCTGAATCGCATGTACAACTGCAGTAAGTTCATCTTCTCACACATATACTTGAAAACCCTTTCTCAAGCTTCATGATAACGTGGATGGAGTCACATGAGAGGAGCAAGAACACTTCACTCTTGGGATCCTTTTACAGTGCTAAAAGAAACTATAGCTCTTATGCAGCAGTGAGCTCCGTGGCGGCTGGATTCCCATGTCATTACAGAACACCATTGGAGTGAATCAAGAGTCTTTTAATAGCTTTTGTTCACCCAGGCTTTTCCATAAGATTACCTGTAATAGTAACTGTTTCCTTCATGGATGACGATCTCATGTTGTTGATGATAAAATCTTCAAGCAATGAGAGTCCGAAATTAGGGCTTCTGAAGTCAGAGTACTTCAGTTTCCTTTTTCTGCCTATGTGATGTTCGATAAGACAACTGGGGTCAGGAGCATGAATTGGGATAATCACTTTTCCAGCTTCACTGGCAAAGCATGAAAGTAAACATTCCAGATTCTGTATGGTACTGACTTACTGTTAACATATACCTGAACATTTCCACTAGTTTCAGCAGAACTACTTCTGATTTACACCCTGAAGTGAGAAATGGGCCACAGAACCTAGTCCCAACAGGCTTAGAGAAAATGATGAATATCTGAAAGGGAGAACTGGCATGCAGAGGCCAAGGTGGTTCATGCAAGGAAATATCCAGCTTAGAGTGGGAAAAAGAGATAATATGCTTCTTTTAGGGGAAAAAATAATTTATGTGTGGTAACAGAGTGGTAGATGTGAAAGTCTGTGTAGTTTTCAGTTGTATTAAGAACGTATTTCATGAATTTAAGTGCAGCACGTAAGCACACTGGAATGGGGCTAACAGGGCAAGGCTTTTTTGATATTAATGAACAAAACATATTTTACTCTGTTCTTGGCAGCTTCGAGCCTCACCTTCTTGGACCAGTGCTCCTTTGAATACATCAATATCTGTGGGATGGTGCAAAGTGGACAAGATGATGCTGATTGGGACCACATATTGGGCAGATCAGGAGAAGAAGACCATACTTTGGTGGGAAACTGTGCAGGTAACAGATGTATTTTTTAGACTGTCATTAGAATTCACCGTGCTTTTATAAGATGTGAAAATGTAAGATGTGAAAATAAGATGTGAGATGGACAGAGGTAATTAAGTCTTTAGAAATACCCTACTATTAATGTTAATCAATATATTCATGATGCTAAACATGACTCTCGAATTTTCAAATGGAAAGACTAATCATTTTCATATGAAATCTTTAACCCTTCCTTAAATCTCTTCTCTATATCATAACATCATGAAGAAATGAGAGTTTGAGATTTATCTGCTGCAAGTTGGTAGCAGTTCCATTGAAATTCAGGGAGCTCCACCCATTTCCCACAGCTGACTTTGTTGAAACTCCACCCAATTAAGTCAGATGAGACTCTCCTCCTTTTATGCATATATTACAGTATTTTGAGTTGGTTTTTATTTTTTAACTGAAGCTAAGAAACACTTCCCCTTTGTACAGGAGTTCACTTCAGGCATCTTTGCAAAAGTCTATGCACAGGCAAATATCACAAAACACAGATCTTGTTTAAAAACAAATTCCAATATTGAAACCAGTCCGGAACCATCAAAACAGGGAGATGAGTTTCAGCAGCGTGTCGCGGTGCAGGAAAAAACACCCCCAGGAGAATTCTTCGAGGGAGGCGTGCTGCGTGATGCACAGCCACATCAGGAAGGTGGAGCTGCTGCTCGCTCCAAGCCTGTTCAAGCTGCACCACACAGGGAGGCTGAAGGATTACCTGAGAAACAACCCAGCAGTGATTACCCCTCTTCCAAGGACAGTGTTGTACAGGGTCCTTTCGATCAGGGCTTTGGCTCTGATGCACCCATTTAAACATATATTGAACAAATACAAGTGTATTGAGCTCTGCAGTGTTTTGCTTGCTGTCAGGATACAGGAATTGTGCAGGGTTCTGTTGTTTTCAAAGGCAGTGGGGGAAAAATTAGACACTGCAAGGGTGTGCCGCACAGACAGTCACAGAATCACAGAATCACAGAATCACAGAATCACAGAATCACAGAATCACAGAATCGTCTAGGTTGGAAGAGTCCTCCAAGATCACCTAGTCCAACCTCTGTCCTAACACTAACAAGACCTCCACTAAACCATATCACTAAGGGCTACATCTAAACGTCTTTTAAAGACCTCCAGGGATGGCGACTCAACCACTTCCCTGGGCAGCCCATTCCAATGCCTAACAACCCTTTCAGTAAAGAAGTTCTTCCTAATATCCAACCTAAACCTCCCCTGGCGCAACTTTAGCCCATTCCCCCTCGTCCTGTCACCAGGCACGTGGGAGAATAGACCAACCCCCACCTCGCTACAGCCTCCTTTAAGGTACCTATAGAGAGCGATGAGGTCTCCCCTGAGCCTCCTCTTCTCCAGGCTAAACAACCCCAGCTCCCTCAGCCGCTCCTCGTAAGACTTGTTCTCCAGACCCCTCACCAGCTTTTTTGCCCTTCTCTGGACTCTCTCGAGCACCTCGACGTCCTTCTTGTAGCGAGGGGCCCAAAACTGAACACAGTGTTTGAGGTGCGGCCTCACCAGAGCTGAGTACAGGGGGACAATCACCTCCCTAGACCTGCTGGCCACGCTGCTTCTTATACAAGCCAGGATGCTGTTGGCCTTCTTGGCCACCAGAGCACACTGCTGGGTCCCCAAATCCTCTAGCAAAAAAGCTTCTTATGAAAGTCACAGGCATGAGCCTAGCCTGTCTGGGTACAAGCAGTCAGTTAGGCACATCTTCTTCCCAAAATGCAAGTTGTGGTTGCTCACAAAAGTCCCTCATGGTGCAAGAGAGGAAAAAAAATACTGAAAAGAAGTGAAAGTCATTTCTGTGGGACTTGTTCCAAGGGAGGAGACAGCGAAAGATGGCTCTGGGAGGTCACGGATCATGTTTGTTGTCAAATGCTGTGTTTGGCTACAGCCTGTAGATTCTGTGGCTATAGGAAATTTGCTCAGTGAGAGGGGTAGCAGGCTGGGCAAGGGGATGTGGCTGCTCTCGGCTCACGTGTGGGTTTGTATCAGCCTGGGCAAGAGGGCAGATGTGCAGCTGGTGTAAGGCAGAATGCAAAAACCAGCACTTGGAAGACCCACCGTGCAAAATGAATCGGAGGCTGGCTTGCTGGCAAGGAAAGAGAAATTTCTTCTTTCTAGAGAAACGAGTCTGGCTGGCTGTTGCTCGCTGGCTGTTGCTTGCGGTTTGCTGACAGCGTGTGGGCTCTGGCTGTGTGATGGTGCATGTGGCAGAGGAGCTGACAGCGGCTTCCTGCTGCTCGTGGCTGCTGACAGATAGCTAACTGCTCGGCTTCGAGCAGGGGGAGGGAAAAAGAAAGAAGGTATAGAGCCTAAGCAGTCTGCCTCACAAGTTTCCCGAGAATAAACGGGTCAGTAGTTGGTTGGAAATGGGGAGCTTGCTTGGGAATTTGTAAGGGAACTGAGTGCAGAAGGCCAGCAGTGCTGGTGGGAGCAGATCCAAGTGCGGGCACGCAGCTGGGATCAGCACTGGAGCTCACAGCAGCATCAGGCAGCAATTCCAGAGCCTTCTCCATGTGGTCCCTGCTGCTTGCATCGCTCGGCTCCTGAACAGAAAACTGCAAACCCATAGATGCAGCCCCAGTGTACTTGGAAATGCCCAGAGAGATGCAGCTGGAAAATGCATCCCCTGTAGGGAGGGGATGTGTTGAGGCTGTTAGGTGAAGCTGATGGCCAGCGTTGCTCAGGCACCTTCAAGAAGCTGATTAAAATTGGAATTTATAGATCAGGACTTATCCAGAGGCAGCCAAGCTTTGTAACCAGACGGATCAATGAGTTGGACAAGGTACCACTCTGGCCCACAGATAGAACTGCAGACCAAATATGAAAGATTGGAAACTGCACTAAAGTTTATTTAACAGTCATTTAATTACTGAATGGATCAAAATGTTTCATCACAACACTTTTTTGTGCTTACCAGACAGAGGATATTTCATGCGCTTCGATACAAAACTGGGACATGCTGGTCAGGCAGCTCTTCTGGAATCTCGCATCCTTTATCCTAGGAGGAAAGAGAAATGCCTTCAGTTTTTCTACAGGTTAAACGGAAGTCCACAAGATAAACTAGTAATCTGGGTTAAGAAAGATGATGGAACTGGAAGTGTTAGGAGGATGGAAAAGCTGCACACTATTACAGGTAAGTGAAAATGTTTTTTCATATCTGAAGTGCTGGCAAACATTGAGGCAAGACAACACTGGCATGGCTTATCATATGAAAGTGCCCAGTGTAAATCCAACCTTTATTTGCTTCAATTGAGTAACTCCAGATTTAGCGCCCATGAGAACAAAATGTGGCCCAGAGGCAGAGTCCTTAAGACAATTCCTGCATTAGCGTGGGTGCCAGGCATCACTCACTATCCAAACAGATCATGGGGAGCTTGAGGAAGACACAGTTTGATTTAGGGCCATGTCCTGGACTTTCCTTTCTCACATATTTTTATTTTACCCTCCAGCCGATGGAGAACATCACTGGAAATTGGCCAACATTCCCTTCAGTGTCCAAACCAAATTCCGCTACGGTTTTCAGGGCATCAGAGGAGATCCAGCCACGTCTGCAGGCGGGATTGCCATCGACGACACCAGCCTGACGGAGACAAACTGCCCCACCAACATCTGGCACATCAGGAACTTCACATCCCTTTTTAACTGGACATCAAAAGGCGATTACATCGCGAGCCCCGTGTTTTACAGTTCGGAAGGCTATGCTTTTGCTTTGCAGCTGTATCCTCATGGGAGAAATTCATCGCCCTACGTGAACTACACGGGGATCACTTTCCACCTCTGCAGCAGTCAGAATGACGGCCTTCTGGAATGGCCGGCCGGCCACAGACAGGTCATCTTGTCTGTTCTGGATCAAGACCCTGATGTAATTCACAGGATGTCCCTCAGCCTTAGCTTTACTACAGACCCAAAGCAGCTAGTGTACGGTAAGTCAGAGTGCTTCAGGGAGAAACATGCAAATGCAGAGATTTTGTCAAGCTGGAGGAAAGTGTTGAAAGCTGAGAGACTGAGATAGATTTGTCCTGCATGTGACACTACTGCTTTTACTGGAGATTGGTTTTTAATTACTTGTATATTTTTGCACAACAGGCAGAAATGACACCCTGCAGTGGGACAAGCCATCTATCACGGGAAGTTTCTCTTCTGCCTGCAACTGTTACATGAGCCCAGGTGTTGGCTGGAATACGTTCCTGACACACAGGGAGCTGCACTGGAAAAAATTCCTCAAAAATGATGATCTTTTCATTTTTGCTGATTTTGAAGGTACAGTACCATATTATTAGAATCCCAACTGGAACAGAGTAAGTAAATACTCTTCTGTTTATAAGGAAAGCATAAAAGATGAGGGTGATAGGCAAACCTCTAGAAACATCTATTTTAGGAACATGACTTTTAAATGCCTAGTGATTTGAGGTGCCTGGATTTTTGAATACCCAGTACAAACCCCTTTTGATAATTTTGATTCTCTTATCCCAGAAGATCAGATTTTCAGGTTAGATTATACTTCCATGTCTTGAAGATCGGCCTTCTTAATGGTGTTGCTATTTGCAACCACTCCCATATCACTTTCTACTTAAGAAAATTGTGGTTTGAAAATGAAGTGGTTCTTTTTGGACCATGAAAAATTATCAGAAAGAGTTTTTGATCCAAAGCTTTTCTCCCAAGGATCTATTTTTTGCCTCGAATGTGTGTAACTGCTCTGCTCTGCCAAAGGAGGTGGGAAGCCTCTGGTGCAGGCAGCAGCCTGGTGGGCAGGTACCCCCCTGAGAAGGCCAAAGGGACGGTGCATGCCCATCCTCTGTGACACAGCCACACCCCAGACAGCTGTGTTCATCTTGCCTCACTCTAGGTGTCTAAAATGAACTTTCTGGACTCTCTGGTGGGTCATTTGAGAGTAACGGGTACTTCTGGAGAGCAGTTAACCCATCCCAAGATAGTTGTGATTAACTACTCTCCTGATCCGTTGTTCTCCACTGGATACAAAGGGATCCATCACTGACATCACTCTTCTGATGTGAGTTTCCTTCAGAAAATATCAGTGTCTGGAAAGTGGGAACAGTGTATAAGTAAACAATCATTAAACCAGATCTGACCCTATTACACTGGTTGTAGCACTTGTCTTGGATAGGAGAAGACAGCTGGGAGTGTGCTGTGATGATCCAGAATCGCTCCAGGTGGCCAAAGGCTGTGAAAACCAGGCTTTGAACTTTTCTGGCAGGAGGATTTCTCCCTGGCTCTTCACAAAAAAAAAAAAAAACACCCTATGCAAAGTTCTTGTTTTCATTCCAGCAGAGAATGGAAACACTTTTGAAACTGCAAGAGCTTTGGCAGAATGGGAAAGCTGCTTTCCGTGAATCTTTAACCAGGAACATGTGTTGCCTAATAAAAATGCTGAGGGCAGGCTACAGAAGCAGCATACAGCAGCATGCAGGATGGTCCAGCCTTCCTGCAGGTTATGTAGGGCATTCAGCAACTCTTCCAAGTCCCTGTTAGCAACAACAACAAAAAAGCAGCCGAGGCCTCATTGTATTTTCCCTGACAGTGTTTTGTACCAGGAGCAAATCACTGAGGGTTGTTCAGTCCCACTGTGTGATAGGGGTGCCAGTGTGCCTGAAAGCATTTGCAGCTGCTAGGTGAAATTGTAGTTAAGAAATTGAAAGCTTTGTTAGAAGACTGTGTTTAGGCTCCAATTACAAACTTGTTCAGAATAATTTATAGACATTAAAACTATTATGCTCCGGTCTAAGCGTGCAGTCTCTGCTTTTCAACATTTGTTTTGACACCAGAGGGCCTAAAAGCTCAGGGGCACTGTTACATTGCCCTCTGATGAAAGTTGGAGGTAGTCTCTGTATAACCATTGAGGGTCTACCCCATGCCTCCCAATTCACAGCAGGCCTTTCTCCCTCTCCTCAGCTCCCAGCCCTGTTTCACATCACCTCTGGCTCAAGCCCTTTACCCTATCACCCCAGTCTCCTCCAGGTCACCAGTCTCAGGATCCCCTTGAGAAGGGCATGGACTAGAGCTCCACGCATGCCTGCTGCTCTCCGCCACTCCAGTTTCCCCTCCCAGCTGCCTCGCTTGGTGCTGCTGTAGCCTCTGGAGCTATTTGGATGAATTATTGTTGCTTCTTTACTTGGCCCTCAAAGTAGCCTGGAAGTCAGCCCAACACAGCTGATAGAACTGTACTATATACACCACGCACTGAATTCATACCTTTCTTTGTCTTTTTCTGCAGATCTCACTCCTCTGATTACAACTGAAGTTCCAGTCCGTCCTTGAAGTGCTCTCAGCCTCTTCACTACAAGTACAAGCAGTCATTCATGACAGATAAAATATATTACTTCACCAAACACATATATTCTGTGGCTTCTGTATTTTAAGACTTTGAATTATTCATCCCTGCTAGTTTTAAGACCCACACACTCCCCGCAGATTAATTTGGCCCAAGCAGAAAATTGCTTCTCAATTATATCCAGTCTTTTTTCTTCCTAGGTTTCATTCTGTCTGTTTATCTTCACTGTTAGCAATGTTTCCGTCCCAGTTCTTGAGTCTGAAGTCTCTCTGTCCAGCCTTGCCTAGCCAAAACCACCAGTGCTTTACTTTCCAAGATCCTGTTCCAGGGTTTTCTTTCACTCCCCATGGCCATTATGACTTCCTCAGGTCCAGCTTTTGATAATGCTCACTCATAAGTATTCAGCTTGTTTGTTTGCTGCTTAAAGAACAGCATGCTTCCCTACCTTCATCTGTGTCTGGACCCAATTCAACATTATTGAGAAGTTTTCATGAAAGCAGAATGGGAATTTGGTTGGATCTGGGGGCGCATTTGGGGATGCATATGTTGTGCATACAAGATTATATTGCATTAGTATAACCTCAGATGTCTGCATAACCATCGTCCTCTACAAACTGAAGAACATGCCTGTAGAATGGCTTATCTTTAGACATACTCCTTAGTTTCTTGGATGGAGTTGAAGTTAAGGAGACTCAAATCTGATTGTTCTTCAGACTACTTTGATTTTGCTTCAGGTTTTTGTTCTTTTCTTATGCCTTGCCGCATATCTACAAATCACAGCCATTGTGCTCTCTTCTGACTCTCTTTGCTTGTCTGTGAAAAGTATTTACATGATGTATCTTGGGACATGCTTCTCATTTACTAGCCACGTGCCCTGTTTTGCTTAGGTATCAGAGTTCTTTCAAATAAGAGTTCGTAAAAGCAAGTATTGAAGAAGAGCCATGTACCGTAGGTGAAAGGTCAGCCATACCCTGGGCTGAACCAAAAGCAGCGTGGCCAGCAGGGCGAGGGAGCAGATTCTCTCTGCTCTGCTCTCGTGAGATCCCACCTGGAGCCCTGCACTGAGCTTTGGGGCCCCCAGCACGAGAAGGACATAGACCTGTTGGAGCGGGTCCAGAGGAAGGCCACAAGGATGATCAGAGGCTGGAGCACCTCCCTTGTGAAGACAGGCTGAGGGAGTTGGGGTTGTTCAGCCTGGGGAAGAGAAGGCTTTGGGGATATCTTACAGTGGCCTTCCAGTGCCTAAAGGGGGCTGCAGGAAAGCTGGGGAGGGACTCTGTCAGGGGGTGCAGTGATAGGACAAGGGGGAATGGCTTTAAACAGAAAGAAGGTAGGTTTAGATTAGATATATAAAAGAAATTCTTTACCGTGAGGGTGGTGAGGCACTGGAACAGGTTGCCCACAGAAGCTGGGCAGCTGAGCTCCACCACAACTGCTCTCTTGCTCCCCTTCCTCAAAGGGAAAGGGGAGAAAATACAATGGAAAGGGCTCAAGGTTTGAGATAAGCACAGGGAGATTACTCACCAATTACCGACACAGGCAAAACAGACTCAGCACAGGGAGATTAATGAAATTTATGACCTATTACTAACAAGCTAGAGCAGTGAGAAACAACAACAAAAAACAAACCAAAAACACCTTCTTCCTATCCACCCTTTTCCACCTCCTCCCCCTGAGCAGCGCAGGAGAACAGGGAATGGGGGCTGCAGTCAGTCCCTGATGCTTTGTCTCCGCCGCTCCTTCAGGGTCCCTCTCTGCCCCTGCTCCCTGTGGGGTCCCTCCCACGGGATGCCGTCCTTCCCGAGCTGATCCTGCGGGGGCTGCCCACAGGCAGCAGCTCTTCAAGCACTGCTCCCACACGGCTCCGTACCGCGGGGTCCATCCCCCAGGAGCAAACTGCTCCAGCATGGGTCCCCCATGGGCGGCAGCTCCCCCCAGACCCCCTGGGCTCCTCTCCATGGGCTGCAGCTCTGGCCCGGGGCCTGCTCCTGCGGGGGCTCTCCATGGGCCGCAGCGTGGAGATCTGCTCCATGTGGGACCCATGGGCTGCAGGGGGACAGCCTGCTCCACCAGGGGCCTCTGCACAGGCCACAGGGGAACTTGTGCTGCGTGCCTGGAGCACCTCCTGTCCTCCTTCTGCACTGACCTGGGGGCTGCAGGGCTGCTTCTCACTCCTCACTCTCACAGCTGCTGTGGTGCAGCAGTTTTGTTTTTCCCTTTCTTAAATCTGCGCTCACAGAGGCTCAAACAACATCGCTCCCTGGCTCGGCTCTGGCCAGCAGCGGGTCGCTTTGGATCCATCTGAAACTGTCCCTTATCTAACGTGGGGCAGCTTCTGGATTCTTCCCACAGAGGCCACTGCTGCACCCCCCCTGCTACCAAAACCTTGCCATGTAAACCCAATACAAAGGGGAAATAATAATGCAGCGCCTATGTGAGGTCTGCAACTTTCTGGAGCCTTTCTCAGTTAGCCCGTAAGTCCTCCCTGACCTGTGTCCCCTCAGGAATACAGCAAAATGTGAGACAAAAGTTTTCCCTCTCCGAAACACCCTAGAAAAGAAAGGAGCATCAAGCTTGAGTACCAGGAATCTACTGATTTATGTGAAGGTGTTGCATTTGAAATCTTGACCTTGTACATGCAGTTTCTAGTTTAGAAATCCACGCTCTGATATTTAGTTTTTAGTCTCAAATGTGATTTGAAGCTCTGGAGGGCAGGGTTAGCATGTTTTGCGCTGGGCCATCAGTCCTGGGATTGGATCAGCCATGGGAAAATGCTGTCAGGGTGTACATAATGATATATCTTCTGTCTCTAATCTTTACAATGTCATGTTAATTATTAATTTATTCTAATATCACCAGAGTGCAATAAACTCAATAATTCTCCTTAAGCACATGGCTTTGATTCCAGTGCTGCTGAGATCGTAATGCTGACAGACAACAAAACACAGTGGAAGGAGTCAGGGACTTGGGCCAGATCGAGGTCTTCTCATACAAAGTCTGTGTGAGGCTTTCACCACCTGCACTTAACACAAGAAGTTATCACATTCCTCTCTAACAGTCCTCCCAAGTGGACTTGGGTAAATGATAGCCACAATGTCATCACATGCCATTCGGAGGGAAATCTTGCTTTTATAACGTTACAAAGGTGGGAAGTTCAATGCTGGTTGGCTGATGTTCTGTGGGAAGCTCAGCAGCATGCCTTATATATTGCAAGAGATGAGGGGGACCAGCTTCTATTTCCATTGCAAAAATGGGCTCCAGCAGCTTTGTGCTCTGCCTAGCACTTCTATTATCTTACGCATATGGTACTCCAGTCTCTGTAAGTAGAAACTTGATTTCTACAGGCTCCTGTCAGTCCAGAGACATCCCATACCTTATACTGGCTGTATTTTATTCTCTTTCAGGTCGGGCATCTCTCTGGTGAAGCTGGTAAGTGCTCTGTGAGTTGTTTTGAGTTTTGAAGCATTTTCTTTTGCCTGCTGTGTACCACCACATCTGAACACGTGTTTTGTCTGTCTTGCAGCTGAAGATGCTGATGCTGGTGAGATAATCAAAGACATTCCAGACATAAACTTAGGTAAGTTCATGTCTAAATTCTCCTGCAGTCCTGAACCTACCAGTACCTTCTCCTTGGTTACCAATGGTGTGGATGGGAATGGCACCAAGCTGCTCCAGGGGAGGGTCAGACTAGGTATTAGGAAAAAATTCTTTATTGTGAGGGTGGTCGAAGACTGGAACAGGCTTCCTAGAGAGGTGGTTGGTGCCCCGTGGCTGCTAGTGTTCAACAGGCATTTGGAAAATGCCCTTAATAACAGACTTTAAATTTTGGTTACCTGTGAGGTGGTCAGGTAGTTGGACTTGATGACCTTTGAAAGTCCCTTCCAACTGAACTACTCCTGTTCTGTTCTGTTCTGTTCTGTTCTGTTCTGTTCTGTTCTGTTCTATATTGTGAGCAAATGCTGAAGTTTCAGGTCTCTCGTGGGTGAAATTATGGTTTAGACAGACCGCAGCTCTATATAAGCAAACAATGTAGACGCCTTTTACTTCTGAAGTTTGGACAGACCCCTGGTGTTAAGAAAGTAACACATTTTATGAATTGAAAGGTTCCGGAGTCCCCCCCATCTATATATGTTTTTTGTAAAGATCTACAAACTAGACAATAGCTTTGATAATTTCTTGAGCATCTATATAAGAGGCAAGGAAATCAAAAGGAAAAGACCCAACACGTTGTACAATCTTCCTCTATTTTTTTAATGTCCTGTAGTGCAAATTTCCATATATCCTTCTTCGATGGTGCACTGTACAATGTTTTTCCTGATGCATTCCTCAATATTACTATATTATTTAGAGAATTGTCTCATTGTGTGACTGTTGCCACTGCCTAGCAGCAAGCAAGAGGTTATAAAACTAGACACGGATAATCAATGTCACCAGATTTCTGCCATCAAAAATGCAGATATTTCTGGGTAGTGAATATTGAGTAGAAGCTAAGGCTAGACCTTCTTTATTTTCTGTAAGTGTCTGAGGACATAACTTTGTACGAGTAGTCTCGCTATGGCTTTTGAGTTAAAATATTTATTTGATGTATTTTGTATCACATTTACATTACCTTTCTTTAAATTTCTTTTCAGCTGCTGGACTGGACCTCTTTCAGGGTGATATCTTGCTCCCTGTAAGTAATTAAAAACTTTATAGCTAGCATTTGCCCTAACTGTATTTTTGGGACAAATCAGCCCATCTCTCCACAGCAGCTGCATCACCAGTTGTTAATTCCCTTTTCAGAAAAATCAGCGAAATGCCCTAAGAAATGAGAGCTACAGATGGAAGTTCCCCATTCCCTATATTCTGGGTGATAACCTAGGTAATGCAGATATTTTATTCAAATTTTAATTCAACTCCAATCCTTGTTTGCGCTGGAGTCACCATGATAAAAATTTTCCTTTTTTTTTTTTTTTCAAACCTGGTTCTGTCACATTAAAATTCACTAATAACCAGATTGTTCCTTTACATCAAAACCATTTTTTTTTTCACCTACAGCTATCATAACAAAACATAATTTAATCAAATTCAATCACTTTTCTTTTTAATCATTTTTCTTTTTGGTCCCATGCACAAATCTGTGTGTATTACCTCTCCGGGGTGAATGATCTGCAGTATCTTAGAGGTGCTTTGTTGTTGACATCTGTTTTCCAGATCTGAATGCCAAAGGAGTTATTCTCCAGGCATTTGAGATGTTCCGTCTTAAGTCTTGCATTGATTTCAAGCCATATGAAGGAGAGAGAACCTACATATTCTTTAGGAAAGAAAGCGGGTAAGGTTATAGCAATTTCTGTGTAGTTCTGCTGTGTAGAATCAGCTGGAAATTCATTTAATCTGACTTCAGCAGTCTGAAAGTTTAGTCTAAGTTTGTTGTCAGTAGAGAAAAAGAGGCCACTACAAAAGCAACCTACCTTAGATTCATCTTGGAAGCAGCTGCCTCCCTCTGCTGACTGCAGAGGACATTCGTATGAGGAACTTGAAATGGACGTTTAATGTTTGGATGGCTACTCTTCGATTCTCATTATTGCTGGGCTTTCTTCAACTGCTCCCACTTTCCAACCTAGGGTTGTTTTATATTTCCATGATGGATGAAGTGACCCCAATGTACAGCCTCTTAATTTACCGAGAATGTGAATAGCCAGAATTTAGGTTTTGAAAAATTTGAAAGAAAGGTTAAAAAAAAAAAAAAGTGTGGAAAGACAGTTTATTGTGCTATTGCTATTATTTCCCATACCTAAACGTACTTTTAAAGAGCATCTAGAAAAGGACAAAAATCTCATTATAGCAGCTGTGAATATTTCATGTTCTCCCAGAACTTCATAAAGCATGTAGACACTGATATTTCTGCCCTCTGCTCTACCTTAAGATTCAGATATATGTCCTAAAAAAATGTAAACCATGATTTTTGACAAGTTGTTGCTGAAGAGCCTGGTACCAGAAACTCCTCAGCAGCAGCTATTGAAGACACAACAGGCTCAAGCTCTTTGTTTTCAGTACCCACTGAGTATGGTTTTTAGAGCTTAGTTTGCCTTCAGGGTAGAGTACCTATAGATATTTAGATACTTGGTCAGTACTTAAAGAAAGTTTTTATAGCACTATAGTATAGTTTGTATTTAAAGTGAGCAGACTGAGGACTTAAATGCAAAGAAATAAACTCTGTCTGACAGTAAGATCTCTCTCTTAGGTGTTGGTCCATGGTGGGGGACCTGCAGACTGGACAGAACCTCTCTATTGGGGCAGGGTGTGACTACAAAGCAATTGTAGAACATGAGATCCTGCACGCTTTGGGATTTTACCACGAGCAGTCAAGGATGGACCGAGATGACTACGTGACAATCTGGTGGGATGAAATTATTGCAGGTTGGTTTTGAACTTAGTTAGTTTTTCTGAAGTGCAGACTTACCAGTATCTATATTCCCCTGACAGATTTTAAACCTTGCTTAAAGGTATGACTTAGAGACACTGGGTCACCCTGGAGGCCCCTGTAAATCAGTCTCTACCTAGATTTTGATACAGCTTCCCTGGTGAAAGACCAGAGACTATCTAAGGCTGTAGGAGAGAGAATCTGCTTGGAAATCAGAAACCTATTACCCCTTGGCTCCACAACTGGTCTGCTCCCTGATTTTGAGCACATCACTTCCCCTCCCTAAGAATCTATTTTCTCTTGCCACATAATTGCAAATTGTAAGTTTACTGGGAGGGTGTCTTGGGACCCCAACATGTTCCGAGTTTTGAGGTGGCTCTCTAATGAAGGGTTCTCCAAAATCTGAAAAGGTTTTATACTCGGAGATTCAGATTTTCCAGGGACTGGAAAGATCTACTTTGTACATAAAGAAGCCTCAAAGTGATCAGGTCAGATAGGACACATAAAATAGGGCTCTACCTTGCTCTCCACTGTCCAGTGTCTCTTGCAGGTACTTGCTTTCAGGTTTAACTCCATCAGATTCAGTGGGTTTCTGAGTTTCAGCAAACACTCCACAGTCCCCCTAGGCAGTCTCTGCTTCTGTCTTCTGTGAGGGCTGGTTCTGTACTACTTTATGATCACCTATTTTTCTGAAAAAGAGTGAGTGGAAGTCTATAGCAAGTTCCAAAAGGCATGCTAGCAAAGACACCAAGTATAAGCTCTCCTCTTGTTCCCAGTGGTGATGCTTTGAGATGCCAGTGCAGCAAAGTTGCCCTGCCATCGCTCATGCTCTATGTGGAAGCCAGATCGCTTCAGTCTCCAGGGTAATACACTCAACATCTTTGCATATAAGTCAAAAATACATGCAAAAGACTTTTCAGAAAGTAACAGGATTCAGGGAACATCATGTTATCTTTTGGATAGATAAAAACTGCTGGTACAAGCAGTCTCTACTGACCTCTAAGTGCAGCGTCTGATATTTTGAATTGCTCCCAGCTGAATGGCCATGTGCATTCCTACTTGTCTCTGCCCTCTACGTGTTGTCTCTTGCAGTGGCTGAGCAGGAGATGAAATGTGTCTGTTGATCTTGCAGACCATGATTTTTATTGCTATCACCAGCCCTGAAAACAAATCACCTTATTAGTAATTAGGTCTCAGTTCGAGTCAAGGTGATGGAGTTGATGATGATAGTAATAGTATCTAGATTCTGACTTTTATGGAGTGCACCCTCAGCAAGTTTGCTGACAACACAAAGCTCGGAGGAGTGGCTGATACCCCAGAGGGCTGTGCTGCCATTCAGAGGGACCTCGACAGGCTGGAGGGATGGGCTGACCTCGTGAAGTTCAACAAGGGCAAGTGCAGGGTCCTGCACCTAGGGAGAAATAACCCCAAGCAACAGCACAGGCTGGGGGCTGGCCTGCTGGAGAGCAGCTCTGCAGAGAGGGACCTGGGGGTCCTGGTGGACAGCAGGCTGAACATGAGCCAGCAGTGTGCCCTTGTGGCCAAGAAGGCCAATGGGATCCTGGGATTCATGCCGAGGAGTGTTGCCAGCAGGTCGAGGGAGGTGATCCTGCCCCCTCTACTCAGCCCTCGTGAGGCCACACCTGGAGTATTGTGTCCAGTTCTGGGCTCCCCAGTACAAGAGGGATATGGAGCTGCTGGAGTGAGTCCAGAGGAAGGCTACGAAGATGAATAGAGAGATTATCTGTGGTGTATTAAGTGGCCACAAATGTGGAACAACAGAAAAACAATACAGATTATGTTTTTTTATTCTGAATGGAGCTCTGGAGCTGGGCTGATAACATTACAGTCAGTTCCTATATATTGTGTACGTTTCTATCCATACTCGAAGCTTTAATTTTCCAGTTAGGCAAATTTCTTAAGTAGAAAACTTCTACTGAAGCCATTTGAAAGAACTAAAGGATTAGAGACAGAATAGAAAGGTTAATTTGCTGACCCTGTGTTGGATTTAGCCATGTTATATGTCAGAAACATGAACACTATGCTAGCTTGTAACTAGGACCATCACATATACCTTCCACCTTGGACAGGGACTGCCCTAAAAGTCAAACAGGCATTTTTTGCCAAAATATACATTTTGGGCCATACTCCATCTGACCGCTTGTAGGTGGCTGCATCAGTATGAGTTCGTATGAATTCCTCTGTGTTGTTGGGGTCAGCACAGACAGGATTTACCACGTTACAGAGGAAGGCATAAAATTCTACGACGTAAAAAAAAATCTATCAAGTCCTGATTTGTGCAATGCCCTTCAGTCTGGGGTTTTGGTTTAGTTCACCTCAACTTGCAGTACTATCTGCTTCTCTAAAGGGAAATAAGGCTGATATGATTGTGCCGTGTATATGTGTGTGTCCATCTATTCCTGCATTAGTGATCTGTAAACCCAAATTTAATAGCATGGTAACAGTTTTGGCCATAATGCATTTTCACAAACTTCAATGCAGATAGCTGTTGGCTAGAGAAGAGATCCCCTGTTCAGGTTGCTATTGATAGAAAAGCTAAGAAACCTATAAGATTTCAGAGAAAACACACAGGAGAGCCTAAGAAATGAGATTGCCTCCTCACTGTATAGTTTATATCTTCTAAAAACAAATAGAAGTTACCCTTTGCCTGGTAATGATCTGAAAAACATTATTACACATGCCTGTGTACTGCCAAGGTTTTGTCTCCAGCTATAAAAAGCGATAACATGCAATTATCAAGATTCTCACTATTTTTGATTAAAGGTGCAGTTCAGATACATGCAAGAAAATAAACTCAAGCCCTTATACAATCTCAAGCCTTGGACTGAAGACCTTTGTGCCCAGAAAGCAGCTGCAGGGAAGGGCAGCCGTTACACAGAGAAGCTGTAATTATCCACTGAGTGCAGTCATGTGCTGTTTCTTCTTAGAGGGAGAATGCCAGATATTTTGAAAACATTATTTGTGATTGGAAATGCTGGGAATCTCTCTTGATTTACTTCCGTGCCAAAGTATGTGAAATGGCTCCCTCTTCCTGTCCCATCAGACACCTTCATAATGAAAAACTTTCTCTAAGAACAAATGATTTCACCAAGAGACTTTGAGACACATGTTTCCAGAGCAATATAATACCAGAGCAATATAATCAATCTAGGGTAAAACAAACTATTTTTTTCACAGATTCCTAATGTGCCCTTTGCTACAAAGGAGACCAGAGTCTGGGGGCAATCCAGGACTTCCATACCTGGCTCCTTAGGAAGTGAAAATCTCCAGGACTCCTCCTTGTTCTTATGTGATCTAATATTCTGGGAAACTTTTGCATCAATATTCACAGGCTCTGGAATGAAGTACATTAATCCTTAGTTCTTCAGGATGCTTACCATTAGACCATCTAATCTGATCTCCTTTATATCATTCTTTACAGCTCATTGATATTTGTCTTTGAAGCTACTGAAGTCATATGAGGGTGCAAAACCGCAATCTAAAGACAATGCTTTGTTGTCAAAATTACTTCATAAACCAGTCTTGCTACATTTGAGTATTTTATCCTAAAGTAATTGCTATCAGGTAGATCAATTCTGCCTCATAAAACTGCATTCAAGGGGCCATGCTAAAACCATTTCCTTTCCAATTGATCTGTGAGTTGAAAATCTTTTCTGTTCTTTTACCAGACAAAGAACACAACTTTCTGAAGTACGATGACAGCTTCATCACTGACCTGAACACCCCCTATGACTACGAATCAGTGATGCACTATGCACCATTTTCCTTTAACAAAAATGACAGTATCCCCACAATCACAGCGAAGATACCAGCATTTAATGACATAATTGGACAACGTCTAGATTTCAGTGCCATCGACCTGGAAAGACTTAATCGCATGTATAACTGCAGTAAGTCATAATTTAACCGTGAAAAATTATTTGTTTATACTTCTCAGATGCTCTTGAAGCAGTACTGAAGAGGGCCTGTGGTGCAGAGACCCAAACTGTTTACTCCCTCCTCGTCCCTCTCTTTGGCTCTGCTAACTGCCCACTTTCATAAAGTCCAGTTACTCAACAAACGTCAGGCCATTCACATCTTTTCTTCCATGTTGCTCCTAGAGGCTCAGATGTGGTTATTTGCTGGTATGTGAGCAGTTTCGTTATGCCTCTGCTATGAGGTGAAGGCAACTGTACTTTGTCCTCTTTTACTGATGTTCAGTCTTAATTAGATTATTTTGCACCTGGGATTGGCTGATTCTAGAGTCTGACACTCCATCAGCTGGTTGCTGATCTGGTTGAAGATGTTATCACAAGGTGTGACTGTTAGCAACAAGTTATTGTCCCTGTGGATCTGCCATTAGAAGCATCCACGTGCAGGCAAACTCAGCTGAACCTGCCTAAGGTGGCTGGCTGGACTTTGCTTCAAGTGGATTCTCATCAAGCAGATTGTGATTGCTGGGGTTTAGGCCTTCACTACTTGATGTCTATTCTAGTATAAATAAACCAAAACAAACACTAAAATTAGAGCAGAAATACTCCATTTTTGTTTTAAATGATATAATACTTTGGAGATAACCATGTGTGCATTTTTTTTTTTTCAGCTTCAACTCACACTCTTTTGGATCAGTGTTCGTTTGAGCTTGAAAATATCTGTGGCATGATTCAGGGCACCAGAGATGACCTAGACTGGGTCCATCAACAGAGCAGTGCTTCAGGGCAGGAAGACCACACACTTTCTGGGCGCTGTAGAGGTAAAGTAACAAACACTTTCCTATGGACGAGCGCTTAGCTGTAGCAATGGTCTCTTGTGCATGTCTGTGCTGGGCTATGTGCTTTAAATACAGCATCTTTAACAACTTCTCTTCATTGTGGTCAACCCTTAAGAAAACTCAGCACTGGCTACTCTGAACACATATTATTACATGATCATATTTGTAGACTACACAGAAAATGTCCTACTTTTTATATTTCATGCTAAGCAAAGCACCCTCTTTCTTTGCACTTGTCTTGGCACTGGGGGTCTGAGCTAGGTTGCACTAGCGCTCCCGTTAAGCTGTTAAAGCATAGTGGAGTGTTCTCCACACCAGCAGTATAAAAGGGGACAAAGAACAATCCTAACTGGAGGATTTTTGATATAACCTGGAAAAGGATTTACTGCAGCTTCCAAAGTCTGAGTAAGAGTTATGTTGCTCCAAGATAAGAATGGAATAGCACTCATAAGCTACTCATAAACATGTTTGGAAAGTGAATGATAAGTTAAGCTTGAGGAATGCTGGTTCTGAAGAAGGAAGAAAGTTACAAAGCTTTTTTATGATAGGAGTCTAGGGATAATTTTGTTTTTAACATGCTATTTTTGCCATTTTTCACAGGAAAAAATCCCAAGCAGAGTGGAGTGAGCCCCAGTGAGGGTTACAGGTTGCTAGCTTACAAATGAGAATAAAGATTAAGTCCCAACAGGCAGTTCTGAAAAGCAAGGGACTGATTTGTTATTATTTAGACATGGAAAACTACAACAGACTTAAAAAAAAAAAAAAAGTGACTTTGGTAAATTTTGCCTAAGTTCAGGGTGAAGGAATCCTGGCCTAAAGCACATTCACTTGTGCTTTTTTACTCTTCAAAAAAGGCAAAGCTTGACTTGCTGTAAACAGGAGGAGACTGTTCCCCTGAAGTGACCTTGCCACTGAAGAGAACAGATCCTTAACCACTTGTAATGCTGGTGGTTGTCAGTCAGGTCTGAGAATGCAATATAACTCAAGAAAACCATCAGACAGTGACTATAAGTACATGCTTCTAACCCTCATCTGTCTTTTTTCATTCTTTCTCTCCTTTAATTTTTTTCCCCATTGTGTAATTGAAAAAGAAGAATTTAGCTGCGTTATTGTTGGGTAAAACCAGTGTTTCCAAAGTAAGCACTTAACTTGCACTTATGCTTTAGCATCTTGTGACTTTGTGCAAAATAAGTACTGATGTTTCCTGACGAGTTAATGGAGAGTGTTAGGTGTCTCTAAGGATCTCCAGAGTGCCAAAATGAGCTGCTTGAGTAGGGAGTGCCTCTCCTTTCAGAGGCCTTCAAAGGCTGTTTGACTCCATCAGGAATTTAGACGCTTTTGGAGAATTGCTTCTGCAGCCATCTCGAGTGGGACCTAATTTTGTTTTCCTAACACAGATGGATTGTATTTTGCCCAAACAGTTTAACTTCTTGCATTGACTTATTACTGGCTAAACCGAAGGAGGGAAACTACAGCCTAAAACGTAGGGAGGAACTGGCAGCCTGGCTCTGGATTTGATCCATGTATCCTGTTGCTGAAGTCTGCCGAGGCCATATCCTAACTGCCATAGATACTTTCTGTTGCTTTTATTTCACTTTCTTATCAAGAAGGAGGTAGAGTCTGGATCATCTGGGGCTTTGATACCACAATAAGCTCAACAACAAAGTCAGGCATCTGAATAAGGCTCACAGTCCTGTTTCCCACTTGGAGCAGCAGCGATCGTACTTCAATTTAACATAAATTTAACTTACAGCAAATTGTCATATGTGTGCATAAAGCAATTCAGTACCTTTGGCAAAGTTTCTGTGGGTATGATTTCAAAACACTGTTACCATGTCCTAACGGTAAAGGAAAATGTTGCCTTGACATGGTTAGAGCAAATGCAATAGACAGAACAGCTCTAGTAGCTCCACTGACCATGGAGGTGGCCGTACTGTGTTTATGCAGCTGCAAGGTTTGACCAATGATACCCCAACTGTTAGCTAAAACCACAAGAGTCCAAGGAACCTGCCCCCAGCAGAGGAGGCTTTCCCATAGCAGCTGAAAGAATTTCACTTGTTAATCTAATCGCAGATTGTAATGGGTAACTGAAGAGCAATGCAATACAGATAAGATGTGACAAGTTCATGTGATACCAAGACGTGCGTGCAGATGCTTAATTCCTGGTACACATAAGGAGAAAAGTAGATACTTCAAATCTAAAGATATCTTTAGAGAAACTTGCTAGGAAATTTAACCAGAGGGACAGAAATTCTTTTTTGTCCAATTTGCCCAATCTGAGAAGCTGAGTTTTCAAATGTCTTTGGACAAGTTACTTATAGGCCTTATCTCTGCTCAAGGTCAAGAAAGTGCTAGTTCAGTGCCCAAACCTTTTTTGTTATCTTTGTCACTGATAAGAAATTATTTTACTCTTTGTAAGGTAATAAAGTATATGATCTCCAAGATCTCGTCTTTGGATTATCTTTGATATAAATCAAGTAAAAGATGTCTGCTAGTTACTTGCTGTCAGCACTGAATCTTCTGTCTCATCTCTGACATTCCTGAGGCATCCAACTTCCAGCTAGGCCAACTAATGCAAAACTGGCAGTAGCTGCTGGCAATGAGTTCCATATATATGCTAAACTACTAGCCCTACTAGTCCTAAACTACTTTGTACCCCAGTCTACATGGTTATTATGCACTGTTTCCTCTATACACTGTCGTGAATGGTTATTATGCATTGTGTCCTCTACTATTTATGTTAGCTACTACACTTATGCCTACTGAAAGAGTGGAGTTGAAATGATAAATATATACCATGCGGCTAGCAGGAAAGGTGGAAAGAGATGATGACACTCTACACTCTTTTCACAGATGCTGGCTACTTCATGTACTTCGACACCAGCTCTGGAAATGCAGAGGAGGCGGCAGTCCTAGAGTCTCGAATCCTTTATCCCAAGAGAACTCAGCAGTGCCTCCAGTTCTTCTATAAGATCACAGGAAGCCCTTCTGACAAGCTGATCATCTGGCTTAAGGAAGATGATGGGACTGGAAATGTTCGCAAGATGAGGAAAATTGAAACCTTTCAGGGTAATTCTAGAAATATGAGGAATATACAGAACTTTTGGGAAAGAAAAGTTGGCTTAGAAATCAAAACATTTTTCCTAAGCTACCAGGAGAGTATGCTGCAGTCCAGATAAGGATTTTGGTATTATGCAATATTTATTATTCACATTTAGCAGTGAAACCATGGGTTGTGATTATGTAATTTAAGTGTTCCACAGCAGAAGTCACGATGTTCCTAATCTAACAATGTTATGTTAAGCTCAGTGAATGGGAAGGACCCCAAACTGCTGGAGATCATTGGCTAGATCTCCATTGGCTACAGTAAGATCTGACAGTGAGCTGCTCATCTTTAGACATTAGGAATACCTGTGCTCATCTTTAGATATAAGAAACCCCAGCCCGAATTTTTATACGTCTGTAAATAGAAAAATATGTGTAACTTTGGAAATGTGAACGAGTTCCCACTTTGGGTGATTTTGCGAAATAGAACAAACTCAGCCAATGCATCACTAAGCATTTACGCTGTCAGAACCCAAGACCTGTGATCAGCCGCCTTTATCAGGCTACTGCATTTTGCAGGGAAGGACAAGTCCATGAAAAAGTGACCCATAAGAGTTAATTTTAACATGTTGGTTCACTGACACCCATCCACTTCTTATGTCTCGGTATTTAGCATGCTGTTCATTATACTAAAGACTGTCATTCACTAATGTTTGAAGAGTTCCTAATACGTGTCCAAAGCAATTTGATGATAATGCGATGTAAGCATAATATAATCATAATACCCACTTAAGACTTCCATCCTTCATGGCTCTGTGAGAGGTCCAGTTGTCTAAAAATGCAGCTGGAATAGCTAACTAGGAATAAGCTGCTTCAGAATATCAGCTAATATCACTAATCATGCTGATGTCAATGTTTTGCTTTCCTTTCACAAAAGCGGATAATGACCATAACTGGAAAATTGCCCACGTAACCCTCAATGCTCAGAAGAAGTTCCGATACCTCTTCCAAGGACTAAAGGGCAACCCCAGCTCTTCATCTGGTGGGATCATTATCGACGATGTCACACTGACAGAGACCCCCTGTCCCACAGCTGTGTGGGTCATTCGGAATTTCAGTCAAATCCTTGAAAACGCACCAAATGATGTTATTCAAAGCCCCCGCTTTTACAGCCCTGAGGGTTATGCTTATGGCATAAGTTTGTATCCCCAATCCAGAACCAGTGGCTACTCTCGCATTGCCTTTCATTTGTGCAGTGGAGAGAATGATGCCGTTCTAGAGTGGCCAGCTCTGAACCGCCAAGCCATGCTCACAGTGCTGGACCAGGACCCTGACATCTTGAAAAGGATGTCTGCAAGCAGAAGTTTCACCACAAATAAAGACCAGGTTATGTCAGGTAAGTGTTATTTGCCTGGAGGAATAGTGGAAATGAAAGCTAAAGAATCTGAGTCACAGGACAGTGCAGGAGTCAGAGTTGGGCAACTTTGGCTTCATTTTCCAGTTTGGGGCATTTTCCTGTTTATGACTCAGAGTTCCTATCTGCAAAAGATCATCTGACGTAAAAAATGATGCATAGACGGTTGTTGTTGCTATGAACAATCACTGGGATATCAGAGTTTGACTCTAACTAAAATCATAGAATCATAGAACCATTTGAGTTGGAAGGGACCTTGAAGCCCATCCTGTCCCAACCCCTGCCATGGGCAGGGACACTTCCCACCAGCCCAGGCTGCCCAAATCCCATCCAGCCTGGCCTTGGGCACTGCCAGGGACGGGGCATCCACAGCTTCTCTGGGCAGCCTGCTTCAGTGCCTCATCATCTTCATTGTAAAGAATTCTTCCTAGTATTTAATCAAAATCCACCTTTTTTTAGTTTAAAACCATTACCCCTTATAACAGACTTGTAGAGAGTTTTCCTGTGCCAAGGAGCTGGCAATTCCCATTCTACTTGTGATTTGTCGCCACAGGACAACGTAATGCCAGTAGAGGGCTTTATTCCATTGCATCCAACAATAATTTAAGCTACAACTACATTTTTGGGGCTTGATTAACTTGAACATACAAGTCTGAATACACAAGGTCCACACTGTAGCTGTATTTAAGGAACAAAATACCTGACAACACCTGTGAGATCAGTCTGCAGCATCTGAAACCAATTTTTCTTGGCTTGATGCAGACTGAAGACTCTGTCAGACATGGGCTACTTTTTAGCTCCAGGTTTATATAGCTTGTTGCATCATAGTTCCGTGTCTAGCCCTGGGACACCTCATGCATATGATCATTCAAAGAAATAAGAACGGGACAATATTGAATTTGCTACAATATGAAACACCAGAGATTAGTCTCCATCCCTCTTCACGTTTTTCAGTGGAAATTTGGTACATGTTTTTTCAGCAGGAGGTTTTAAATGTTGGGTATGAATATGTTTAACAGAACCACAGCAATGAACAAAATCTGACAGGCTCTAAACCATAGGTACTTAAAAGGTGATGAGGGGGTGTCCTTATGCAGGAGGGAGCTCTTAGCTGGTGAGAGCAAGGAGGTAATTTGTGTTTGGTCAATCCTCAATTAAAGGGGAGTTGTGAATTTAAATGCCCTCACATAGATTTAGAGACCTCACACAGACTATTTCTAAGCATCTGCTGGCATCATTTGTCAGTCCCCTGTGATTTGTTTGAGTATCTGAGCCCTGAACTTGATTTTGCAGCATAAGTCCTGTTTAACATTGTAATGCAGAAAAAAAAAAAAGTTGTCATAGCTCTAGGCTGCAGAACTTCGCAGTTCTTATTTGCTACTCATATTCTCTTTGCAGATGGTAGCGGAACCTTAATATGGGAGAAACCATCTATAACTGGAAAATTTGATGCCTCATGCAATTGCTATAGAACTGTAGACTGGGGGTGGACCAACTTCATCTCCCACAGCCAGATGAGGCGCAGAAGCTTTCTGAAAAATGATGACCTGATTATTTTTGCAGAATTTCATGGTAATGACCTTTTTCTTGATTCTCCTTGCAAATGCAAATTGTTGATCCTTTCTATCCCTTTTCATTCATTCACATTACTATCGCCACCTGTCCCTGAGCCATCTTCTCTTCTAATGGGGATCAACTTTGAAAAGCATTTTTGTGTTTTAGTTTCAAGTGGGTGATGTTGGCTGAAGTGTTTGAGCTCAGAGGAATCTAAATGGCATGGATTTACTGAAGGTTCATTTCTCAGCACCCTAACCAGTAACTATGTTCTTTTCTAAGCTTTGAACCATACTAAAAGGCTGTTCCTGTTCTGTTTATTTTCAAACGGAACAGCCACACTTGGCACAATTTTCCAAAGCACAGACTGTTACTGATTTACCTGACTAGTTGCCATAATTTTAGTATTATTTTCTACCTTGTGCTTTAAATATACAGAACTTGCCATGGTATGGCAGGAGCTCAGTAAAGAACAAATGGACAAGCAGTACTCTCCAGTCTAGCCTCTCGGATGAAGAATGTTATGTATAATAATAGTCACTGTTATCTGATGTCTTTCACCTCTTTCCATTTTTTAAAGATCTAACTCACCTCAATAATACTGAAGTCCCCGTTCAATCTGAACAATCTGCCATCATGGAAAGCTTCCCTTTTGAAAGGCAGAAGAGAGCTCTCCAGGATATGGAGCCCGTTCAAGACTGGCTGCCTTACCCGCAAGACCCGTGTGATCCAAACCCTTGCCAGAATGATGGAGTCTGTGTGAATGTGAAAGGGAGACCAAGCTGCAGGTATCACAGAACTCCTCCTTGGTTGCCCTGACTTACCTCTGAACCAAGTGGTGTAGCTACTAAGTATTCGGAGCTACAGATCTCAAAGATCTGTGTCACTGTTTTCAAAGAACAGTGGGAACAAAACATTTGATTGCAGAGACTAGTTTCTGTTAGCAACCAGAGGGGAAACCCAAAGGAATATCCTTCTGTGGTGCTTTTAGAGGATGTCCATAGCCGCCAAACAAGGTGGGGATGTTGTGATGCGAACCCATCTAATGGGAACTGCCAATCCAGAAGAGTGAGCATGGAGATCTCAAGGGGGGCCTACAGGGCAGGGCAAAACTCCTAATCCACATAAATCTGTGCTTTATTTTCCCAGGTGCCCATCAGGACAAACCTTCTTCTTTACAGGTGAGAGGTGTCAGTCAATGCAGGTCCATGGGAACATCCTGGGAATGACAGTTGGTGGAATTGCTGGAACCATTGTCTTAACTATCGTCCTCATTTCCATGATGGCTAGAAGATAAAGATCTGCAGAGAGCTAAATCTAAGTCTGGTGTTTTTCCATAGTTCATCAAACATCAGTTTTCAATGAAAAATGATGAATACAACTTGAAGACCAGCCAGCATACAGATGTTGAAATGCTCTGTCAGCATTTTGTCAGCTGTTTACTTCATGAGACTTGGCAGTTAAAGATCATGTTGAACTGTTGTCTAATAAAAATTCACACACTGAATCTCTTGTGTATTCTTTGTTTGCTTTGTTTCTTCATTCAGTTGTGACTGGTAGTGCTGACAGTCCATGCCTTTACTCTTAACCACAGTTCAAACTTAAATAATTGGAAGAACTTCCCTAAACACTAGGAACAGTCACATATAAGCAAATCTATAAAGATTCTAAATGTTCCTTTAAAAGCTATCCAAGATATCTAAAGGGTAAAAATTCATAGGTAAATCAGTACATCAACACTCATTTGCCATGAAGCTATGCTGATTTACAAAAGCTGAGTAGCTATTGTATAAAATTCATAGTAAATTGCTATTACACATTTTTGGCTAGTGCTCTACCAGGGAAATAGTTTCATATTAAAGCTAGTTGTCTTTCTAGAAAATCTTGCCACATAAGGTTTTCAATTGTTCAAGTGTAAGTCTATTCTTTGGTCATAATCTTAAAGTTATTTTAAACATCTATCAAATTCCCATGCAGGCACTGGATGAAACTGGAGCACAGCAGCAGTTATCATAGGACAGGATCTATTTTGGTTACCACTAAATTCACAACCCTCTAGAAATCATTGCCTCACAAGTCAAGGAGAAGGGTTGGGTGTATGAAGATGAAGACTGGGTCTGTTACACTGGAGATTTCTGGATAACGTGTTAACACCTTACTGCAGATGGCAGGAAGCCAGTGATCCAGTCTGTCCCAAGATCTCTGCTTTGCAGGACTCTTAACAGTTTCTGCACTTGAAACTTTATTACCCAGGTTTCCTCAAAAAACAGAACAAAAGGTGTTCAGAATAGAAATGGTAAATAATCACAGAGGATGAAGCCACCCTTTTATTTATCAGATACCTATCATAAGGGATGGCAGCTAATAGAAAAATAAACTCTTGTGGCAGTAGGTTGTAAGCAGGGAGCTGGTTGCTGCTTGTATTTACACTTGGCTTTGTCCTGATGCTCACACCAGTTCTGTGGGGAAGGACAAACCATCCAAATCATTGTGTATTTAATTAAGGCATTATTATATATAAGACGTAAGATTATCAATCTGGGGATTTCAGAGTTAACCATTTTTAACGCAGGCTTGCAGTTCATATGCTTGGTTTCTGCTGCTTCTCAGTTGATCCAGGAAAGCAGCACAGGGATGGGTGAAAGCACCATGGTCAAAAACAAAGTGCAGCTTTCTGGAACTCCTGGAGTTCGAGTGCAAATGCTGCACTTAGTCCATAGGATACAAACTTTACAAAAAGCAAGCTGCCAAGTGCAATTGTTTCAGGTAGTTCCTCTCCCCAGTGTGCCTGCATTGCAATTAACTCATATACCTTCTGCCCCTGTTGTCAGCATTGTTGCTCGCCACCACTTGTCAACCAGGAAGAGGAGAGAAAGGCACGGCTCAGACCTCCTGAGCAGGGAAGCAAGCAGGTGTAGCTTTGCCAATTCCCAGCCCCAAGCTTAAGATGTCCCCCCATGAAGGGACGTCATGGCATTTACACTCAAGCAGAGGAGCTTGTCCTATCTCTTGTGGTGGTTTTTATTTTTGTTTGTGTGTGTGTGTATCTGTGTGTTTTTTAAATCAGCAGTGGCATCACGTGTGGATCTGAACCTGCCTCATTCACTTAGCCAGGGCAGGACAAGATCTGCAGCCCTGGCCCTGTTGGGTAAGAGGGTGAGGAGAAATGCATGGTGATGGCTGGGGGCACCCTGCTTGTCTGAATTTGGGGACCAAAAAGTGACATGGGGGCAAAAACGTGTGAGACATCTCAAGGGGAGCACGGGCAGACACAGGCCACGCCACTTCTCGACTGCTTTTCTGTCACACCATGCAGGGCCTAGGGACGCCATGACAGGCCGCCGCCGCCCTCCTGCCTCAGGGGTCGGCGGTTGGCAGTGTGAGGAGAAGCAGCGCCATAGTGGCACAGGCCGTGGGCTCTGTGGGTCCGCCACAAACTGACGTGCTCCGATTTGCACTGTACCTTGTCCCTCAGAGGGAAAAAATAAAAAATCCAGGAAGAGGCTGTGGAGGGATTAGCAGCACTTATCCCAAAGAAAAAGCTGAATTTAACTTGGAGAGGGCGTAATTTAGAAGTAATGATTCTAAAGTTTGTGTAGAGAGTGTCATATTCCATACCATGGTTTTCTAACAGGAAAGTACTCAAGGAATTACATAGTCCAGGGGTGAATCTGCCTGTCAACACCATGGCTTTTCAACAGCATTGAATCCTGTTAGGTGTTGAGAACCAAAAGCCTCAAGGAAGCTCTCATTGTAAGTTTACAACCTGTGATGGTTGGGTAGATCTTGCTGGAGGTGCCACTGAGGTGGGATGGGCAGACCAGGACCATTAGTTGTTCTGCTCTTCGGCTCTGCCCACCCACAGCACACCCAGTTTCCTACCAGCTGCTGGCCAGCACGATGGGCAAGCACAGCTGTTTCCTGAACGTGTTTCCTGGGGCAGTGTAAGAAGTAAATGTGCTGGCCAGACCACTGAGCCACGACAGCACCAGAGATCACAGCATTGACTTCATGGTCCAATAAAAAATAAATAATTTATCATAACTGCACACCTAATAACTATATATAACTAGTATATAGTTATATATAATAACTAATAACTAATAACTATATGTATAATAACTGTTCTGGGCAGGTGATGGAGAAATGGCATGGGCTGCCCAGAGAGGTTGTGTAGTCTCTTCCCTGGAGATCTTCAAAAGCCACCTGGATGCCGTGCTGGGCAACCTGCTCTGGGTGTCCCAGTTTGAGCAGCGTGTTGGACCAGATGACCTTCAGCAGTCTCTTTCAGCCGTAACCATTCTGTGATTCTGTGAAGGTTCATAAAGTCTTTAAGGAATGAAGGGTGAAGTCTGAGCTTGAGGCATAAGAGTTGTTCAACAAATGTCACAGTCCAAAAACTCTTAAGTAGAGAATGTGGGAGTAGGCAGGTCTATTCCTCAGAAACCTGTATGTCACAATTCCATCCTTTACTATTTTTCCTGAGTTGGAATAAATCAGAGGAAGGTGCCAAGGCGGTGACTGTTCCTCATCCATTGCAAGAAAAGGTAGGGGAGAGATCCCATATTCTGGAGATGAGATGACCCTGGTAGGTTTTTGTTACAGAGCACTTTATCTTAGTGCCTTGTGGTTAAGCAGGAGGAGGTAAGAGTGATGGCAATTATCAGAAAACAAGTGCCATGGCAGCCCTCACTTCAGAAGAGGGTGTGTACGGAGAGGGTTGAGCTTTGATCAGGACAAAGGGGAGTCAGGATGAAGGATGGGGCTGGCTGACCAAAAATAGCCATCTGACCAAAATACCAGATTCCTGAGGTGCGCAAGCTGTTGGTGAACCCACCTTGTCCTTGCCAGACATCTGGTTCTTGCTGCTGAGAGTGGGTAGGAGGGGGATAGTGTGATTGCTGCCGTGTGTTTGCCTTTATTCCTCCATTCAGCACTCACTTCCAGTCTTTATTTCCTCCCCATTTCCCTTGATCCACGCATAGATACAAGTGAAACCTTGGCCCCTCGTCTTTAAGACTGGCACAGATAATTTAGCCATTTCTCTTTCACAAATTGTTGTGGTTTTTGTAACACTGGCAAGGACCTTACCTTTGAAAGACGCCATTTCATTGCCACACAGCTCAGCATCACATCCTGATTTTTCATTCACATACAGTCTAGACCCAGGCTTGACTAATTTGGGATATGTGATGAAATCTCAGGGGTGAAACATCAGCAGAAATAAGGTGTGGTGGGACTGTACTGTCTACAGGGACTTGTATTTTGCAATTTATGAGAAGCTGATTGACTCACTGAGAGGGGATGGCTTCTGCAGCAGATCAGCACTGTACAAGCTACTTCCAGAGTGGCTTAGATCGAATGGCTGTCCAAAGGCAAATTTTGCTTGGAAAAACATGCAGAGGTCTGACTTTCAAGTTTCCATTGGCCATACATTTCAAAGAGATTCTGGATTTTCAAATATCTTTTAGTCTCTAACTACGTTCTAGTTTTAGTGTTAATAACTAACATCTTCAAATGAAAAACTGCTTTTGGTATAAGTAATACACTTGACTGATGCTTGTTTGCTGTCTTCATTCCTCACCACCTGCCTGTACCAGCCCATAACACGTCTGTAACAGTAGGCAACAAGTTTCCCATCCTGATCAATTCCAATGGCCTGGGAATGAGTTCACCACCAGTAAACCTGGGCCTGGTTCCCCATGAGCCAAATAGGGCATATGGGGCTGTACCACCTGACTGTCATACTTGATACAGGCCTCACATTTATGTCTTTATGACTCTGTCGTATTTTACAGTAAGTTTTGTGATATTTGTGTGTACTACAAATACTTTGCAGGCTATTTTATAGTCCTCGACTTGAAATAAGAATCCTGCCTTTAAAGGCGTACAGGCTTGTAAATAACTGATTCCACAAATGTAGTATTAAAGCAATAATTTATATAAAACCTTTCATTCTACATGGCACATGCTGGTTTATATTCATTGCAGAATTGGCTCTGAGCCCTCCAAGTGTGATTCTCCTCTGGAAGGAGACCCAAAAGTAGACTTTATAAAAGAGACTCCTTGCATACATAACACTTAATAATTGCATCACCCTCTGTGGCAGAGGGCAGCAACCCTCTCTTTCTTACCACATTACATCTAGGGAAAGACAATTATAGTTACAGATATAAAGCTTTCTTTTCTTTAAAAAGTGCCACATAGAGCTTCGAGCACATTCCATCTGAAAGAAAATCACACAGGAATCATCACAGTCTTCATTTTTTATGAGTCAGAAGTGAAGATCTGAAATAGGCCTTCTCAGTTTTGAATCTTTGGCTCCAGGAAATCTTAAATAGAAATCAGAGAGCATTATACCCGATAGCTTTCCAGACCGTAATAGGAGGGTAGCTGAGAAGCTATGGGGTACTTGTTTATCTACACAGGGTTTTGGAATCATTAAGAGATTTGGTAGGAGAAATGCAAAAACCACTGGACAACGGCTGTGTGTAGCACTGCGATTCATGGCTCAGTACTGCACAGTGCTAAGCACCCTCTTCAAGGCCAAGGATTCTTCAATGTCTTTACCAGCACTTGAAGGCCTTCTAATCCTTCCAAGCTTCAAACGTCTTGTCATTTCTTCTGGTATTGGCAGTCGCTGTAAAATTCCACCTCAGAAAGCTTCCCTGCCTTACATGTTAACCGGAAAGGATTATTCCAGAAGAATGCACCAAGGCACAGTATAGTCAATGGGAAGCAATCCACTGCTTGACAACTCACAGACGCTTTTTGTGTGTGTCTTGGAAAGGGCAGAGTTCCTTTCACAGTTAAATGGTTTAGCATTTGCAGTGCCTCAGTTAAGCAAAGAATATGACTTGGAAGTGTTTTCAGAAGAGCTGGATGGCTCTGAAGAAGATACTGTGTATTTTCCTGCAAAACAAAGCATAGTGATTAGACAGAAGGACAGACAGTGTGAGATATGTTGGCACTGCAGAGTGAGGACAGTTAGACCTTTCCTGATGACCCAGCATACTGGCTTCTATTTCTGGATTACGGCAATGCTGGTGACCACAGAAGTCAGTGTGCTTGGTGACACATCCACAATATGGCAGCCTGAACTGAGCATCGTGCCACAGAGCAGTAAAATTACTACTGCTCACACAAGTGGAGGGACTTAGTGGTCCTCCTTAAGCACTGGGGTACATCTAGAACGTATGTTCCCGAAATGAATCCCATCTCCCTCCCTCCTGCGACCACAAGGCTCTAAAGTAAGACCCAGGTGCAGAGAGCCCTGAAGGAGAGCATGAAAGAGAGGTCATGGCACAGTGCTAATAATACAGGAGCTGTAGGTGGCAGCAGCATGGGAGACGGCTGTAGACACGTCATTTTTGTGGTGGGAGGCTTCTGTATCTGGTTAGTGTGAGGATGTCAATTTACTGCACTGTAGCAGAGTTGGAGATTAACTTCTTGTTCCTGTATCTGACTATTACCAGACCCTTAAAAAACAGCTGCTTGTTTACATTAACTTCCTTTAAATCCCACTTTGACCGAATGTCACCATCTCCTCTGAGCAATGGTTGGATTCAAAGGTCACCCTTCAGGAATAAAGTTATGTACATTTTCAGCAATTCTTCTTGCAAAATAAAATCGTAACTGAAATGGTGACATCCATAGAATGGCTGCCGGGGAACCTTCGAAGAGATAAAATTCCAAGGTCCAAGGTGGTGAGGAGTACATGAACACTTAGCTGAGGAGCACTGCATCGTGATATAATTAAGCTCAAATTATATAATATATATATATATTTAGAACTGGTGAAACATGCCACCATCTAATTCATGTTTTTGTGTTAGACAGTTATGCTGCTAGCATTACGCTACAATCATGAGCAATTATGCTAGTGATTCCAATGACTTGTGTTATTACAGTTCCTTTGTACTAGAAGATGAAATACCATCTACGGATGGGTGGACGGATTGATAGATATTGGGACTGACAGACCCAGGGAGTAGGAACTCAGGCAAAACCTTATTAGTAGTTCAGTAGGAGAGATCTATTATCGCATACCTGTTTTGCCACATAAGTTGTTGAAGGTTCTTGAAAGTGGGTAGCCCATAGAGAACATTGGTGTCACCAAGATCAGAGAGGTTGACTGTGAGAAAGAAATTGTGTTTTTTTTTTTTTTTTTTTGTTAAAAGCCTAGAACATTCTTTGTAGCTGTAATGAGGGAAGAACAAGGCCACAATTAAAAGCCGGTCAGTAGTACAGGCAGGGGACAGGTTAGATGTCTGTTTTGCATTGAGTTCACCCATTTGCATGTTTATGATGGCAGTGAAGGAGATTTATAGGAACTTTAAAAAAATAAACAACACAAAAAGTAACAGGCTGTCTTTAACAGTTGGCCAGGGAACATGGCTTAAGCTCCAGAGTCTGTCCATGCCAAACAGTACAGCGTTCCGGTCCCTTACCCTAGGGAGTATATACATTAAGGTAGCCAGTAAAGCTAAGATTTATGTACTTGGGGAAGGCCATTGAAAGCTGCTGAGATAATCAAAGGCAAATTTAACTCTGCACACTAGAGGGCGTTGGAATACAGCTCTGTACAGTCCAGTTGTGAAGGAAGAAAGTGAGATTTTACTGCTGAAAGCAGTTTCTTTTTCGGATCTTGCATAGTTTGAGAATTTAATGGCGTTCCTGCAAGAGGTTATGTTAAAAAAAAAAAAAAAAAAAAAGTACAGAAAACATGTCTTTCTCTGTTCAGTCTGACTGTTTATGGTGGGGGAAATTAGGCAATTTTGTGCCTTGTCACCTACATAATAAAATGGTAGAGAAAGAAGGTAAATTAATCACATCTAAAACATTTGATCAAAGACTTTGATCGTGCTTTATTTATTCCTTTTCAGCAGAACTGCCAAGGGAATAGGCCAACTCCCACTGCCTGGGGCAGCTTCTACAGTGTCAGCTTGAGGTGGAAGTGTCTGCCCTGAGAGATTTCGTTTCAAAGGAATTCAGAGCTGAGGTTTAACAACTTAAGGCTTAACAACTTGTTCTTTCTACTTTATTCTGCTGGATATGTCCATTAGGGAATGAAGCAACTGCCATCCTTCATGATAGTTATACAAGTTATTCCTTCTTTCCTACCAGCTTCCTACGAAAAAGGAAGTTTTCCCACAGCTGGAACAGCACCACGTCCAGCAGATGTCATTTTCAAGGCAGAGGCAAGGAGTAACACTTTAAAAATGCATTAGGAGATGCTCCTATCTGTGAATTCCCTGAGATAATCCTGCAGAAAACACTGGAATACTTGGAGTACTAGTTTAAAAAAAGCTAGGTGGATTATTCTGGGGATCCTAAATGAAAAAAATGTTGGGTAGAAACTGCATCTTTCATGTCTTATCATGACATGACAAGATGCCTTGATGTGCCAGATGTCGTGGCAGTATGATATTCTCAGTTTATGCCTGAGAAATTACATTCTCCCATAAGGAGAGCAACCGATTCCAAGATTTCCCCTAGCTGCCTATAGAATAACCCATCCATGCTGTTGTCCTAGGTGGGCGGTCAATAGTAGACACCCACAAAGACGTCTGATTTGCTATCCATCCCCTTAATCCTCACCCATAGGCTCTCTACTCCATCACCACTAACTGCAAGAACTGTACAATCTAATTTCTCCCTTACATGCAATGCAACACCACCTCGCCTGCCCTGCTTAACCCTCCTGAAGAGCTGATAGCCCTCCATCTCAGCACTCCATTTGTGGGACTCATTCCACCAAGTCTCACTAATACTGATGATATTATAGCTCTGGGAAAGGACCAAAGCTTACAGTTTGTCCCATTCGTTCCTCATACTGTGCGTGTTGGTGTACAAACGTTTCAGATGTAGATGTTCACATTTGCCTTGCCACCCTCCGATGGTGCCGTACCATCCCTTGGCTTAACCTGTTTCTAATCGTATCCTCTTCCCCACTGATCCTCGTTTAAAGCTTTTTCAATCTGTCTTGCCAGGTTGTGAGACAAGAAATTTTTTCGCCATCGAGACAGTTGGATCCCATCAGGCTGCAGCAGACCTCTTGTCTTAAAGACTCTTCCATGGTTATAAAACCCAAAACTCTGTCAGAGGCACCAGTCCTGGAGCCATCGAAGACCTGTACTCACCTCTTTCTTTCCATATCTCTCCCCATTACTGGCAGGATTGAGGAAAACACAATCTGTGATCCTGAGTCCTTTAGCTATCTTCCCATCTTTTGATAGACCTCAGACTTCTTGATGTGACATCATTGATATGCACACAACAGAGCAGGAGTGGGTAATAATCTGAAGGCTGCTTACTCAGCAGGCATTTTCCAGAGGCACTGTGCAAACCTTTCTTTTTGTTTTAAAGATAGGGGTGGAACTGGTCTCCCCATTCAATATGAATGCCTATCCTGAGCAGAGGCATTTCCAGTCCCTCCATTCGAGCTCTGTTTCTATGCAGGGAGGAATGTGAGAGACAGTGGTCCAGAGAAAGTATCTGCAGAGACTAGAGCAGCCGTACAGGATCTTTCCATTCCCTATTTGCAACACTATTTCTCTTTTTTAGCCAGTGAATATTTTGGATTAAATGCAAAAATTTGCTGGGTTTGGGACCCAAGTCTTTCCTCTTCTAGGAGAGTGTCCAGGCCACTTGGTTACAGAACCGTGTTCATTTCTGTGCAATTTTAGCTCATTGAAATCTGATTGTTTGTTGCACATAGACGCAATTTTGACAAAAGATTGTTTCTTCCTCCCATTTTCTGTCCTCAGCATAAAGTGTGGGTTTACCTATCACCTCTTTTAGAAGTTCAGGTGGCAACATCTGCATCTGTTCCTACTTACAGCTGAAGGGCACCTGCCTCAAGAAGTTCCTTTTGTGTTTATCTTAGGTTGTGAATAAATAATGATGCCACTGAATTTTCCTGTTTTATAACTTAAAGTTTTAGTACATTTTGTGGTTTATTTCTTATGGAATTCAGTATGTTTTTATATACTGCTCTATCTCAAATCTCCACCAAGCTCCTTCTAATTTTTGATCAATTATTATAGGTGAAATAATGAACTTTGAAAAAAGGGTTATATTCATATTTGTGTTGTTAATTTCTTCTCTTTCTCTGACCAATTCTAGTAAATTCAGAATATAAAGTGTATTAGACTTAAAAGACACTTGGAGAATGTTAGACTATTCAACAGTAATGTTGAAATATGCTCTTAGGTCAAGCATCTAACCTTTGTTTGCTGTGAACTCCATCTGGACAGAGAATTCCTCTTCAGCAGGGCTTCTGTTATCTATTTGTTCAAGAAAGAAAAATTAATTAGTAAATACAGCAATTGTGTTCAAATTCCAACAATATCTGTCACACAATATAAAAAATAGTTTGAATTCTTACCTTCTTGTCCCAGAGAGTCCCAAACACCAAAATGAAAAATCCCTGGGAGACAGAAAATTACATGTTTAACACCAGCCTTTCAATTGCAGTATCACAAACATTGTCCATACTGTCTATTTAAACTCTGAACTCCGACTGAAAATCCTCAACCATGGATTTTAGTCAGTTCCTCTCTTTCATATTAGTACTGCTCAGCTGGTTCTGTTGATTTACAGGCAGTTTATACTCCCTCATTACTTGAACCTGCAAGAGCATGACGTGATGCCTCCAGTTGCACTGTAAATGAGAGCAGACATGCTGAAGCTTGCCCACTTGAAAATAAGAGGGCTATTTTCCTAATCTTCAGGATAGAAGTTCTCCCCAAAGCTACTGCCAAAATTAGAAGTTATGTCTATGCCAGATTTATCTATAAGGCACATCTGTTAAGGCAACTTAGAATAAGAGATGCTTCTGAATTCCCGCAATGGGTTTCCCAAAGAGCCCTTTGGGATTAAGGACATACAAGGCAAACTTGAGCTTTCCCAAACTGTTTTTATTTCTCATAACACAGCACTGCAAGAATGTCACTGCATGTTAAATGGTCACAGACGAAACAAAACCATGCATATGTGTAACTCACCTGCAAAGCATTGAGCAGAGCAAAGAGGATGTGGAAAGCTTCGTGGCTGTTTTTGATGATGGTGGCAATACCAAATCCCCAGGTGAGGCCTAACAGCGGTGTCAAGATGGCCAGACTTTTGCCGATTTGAAACAAAATCTTTCTCTCCTGCTTATTGGTCTTGTCCCCAATGTTTGGCCTCAGTATTTTTATTATAACAACTCCGGTGATGAACAAATTCATGGCCACAATAGCCAGGGCAGGTATGATAAAGGCTAAGACAGCTTTGCTGTCATCCCAGTTGAGCCAGCAGAGATTCTTTCTGGTGTAATTGTTCTGTGGCAGTGTGACAGCAATTGTAATAACTGCAAAGACAAAGGGGCACCCATATCCCAGACAGAATGCCACTACTTTCTGGATGGTCTTACTTGTGTTATGGAAGATGAAGACCAATCTGTAGAAAAGAATGAGGCCAAGGCTGAGCATCCAGAATAAGCCACACAGGTAGAATAGATGGATGAAGAAGGTGGCCACAATACAAATCTCTCTTTCTTTCTGTGTGTTTTGCTCCCTGATGGAAGCACTGACAATGAACCAAATGTCAGCAACTAGGAGTGACGTAGCTATGTTGAGTATACAGACATGGCGCATGTAGGAGGTTGTGTTGTTTGTTATATTTTTCCAAACTAAGGATTCAATTATAATGCAGACCACTAAACTCACGATTGAAATGGCCAGGCCAATGTGGGTAATATAATCTGCAACAAGATTGGCAGGCAGTTTTAAAGGTGACATCAAAATGGAGAATGATGTCAAGTGATTGCAGGAGCAAGTGATGTTGCCTTTTTCCTCTGTCAGTATGCAACCATAATCATCCCACTTTCCTCTGTTTTCATTGAGGCTGAAGTTCCAAAAGACACATTTCGGCATCGTTAGAGACGGGTTTGCTTTTTGAAAGGTCATATTAATATAGAAATTCTGGGGTCTCTTGCAGCTCAGAGTTGTTATTACCACTAAGCTATTCACGTATGTGCTATGATTCTTAGGCAAAATCTGTCCAATTGCTGAGCAGGCCACACTGACAATGGTTGAATTTGGGGGTAGAGTCGCAGATTTCTCAATTAGCACATTAGCATTGAGGTTTCCTACTTGGTTGAAATCCTTATTATAGTATGCGTGCCTGTTTTCTGTGACAACCATACCTTGTAGCTCAAGGGTTTTAGTGCTGACATTAGGAAAGGTATTATTAACTGGCTGGAGATTCTCAGAAAATCTTTCTACTGAATTCAGTAAAAGAGAACTGCTGGGTGCGTTCTCATTATTCAGGTCTGCCCAAAGTTCCATTTTGGAACCATTAACAATATTGTCCACTGTAGAGAAGAAGGCCTGTAAAAACGGAAGAAAAATGTTGTAACTGAAATCCCATACAAATTGTTACTTCTGATGATTTCTGCATCATTCTAGAATTGCCTTTTGAAATGGCCAAACATTTTCTTCTTTTGCTCAGTCCATATGAAACCTTTAGTTATTAATCCTCTGCATATCCTGCTTTCAAGTCAAGGCTTCCAAAGTAGATTTTGCTTGGCTTGGCTTTTCTTTACATATCAATATTTTTTCTTTTCCAGCCTTTTTGCCAGGTCTCAACCTTTGTGCTAGTTTTGACTTTTCTTTCTGTCTCATTTATTGTTCTCCAGCTAGAAAACATCAAGTCCCTTTGTACATTTCTGCTCTCAGAAGAGCAGTGCTGTTCCTCTATACCTGACAACCAAGGCTTCCAAGCAGTCCTACGATATGTTTTGCCATTCATTTGTTGTGACATCCAACTGATATTCCTTGCTTCATCATGGCACCTGGAATTTACTCTCCCTATCCTTATTTCAACCCTTCAATTTTTTCTGCTCCTGCTTCTGCTCCGTCATTCCTTGGCCTTTCCTCTAACTTTGAATACTAGAGACATTTAAGGGTTCCTAGAACATTTCTAGTTGCTAAGCGTACAGCACTCTCTCTTTCATGCATTAGCTCCTAGTCTTCATCACTGTGACTCTTCATAAACTCGTCTGTATCTTTGCTGTCATTTCATCTTTGAGGTTGTTTCACCTCCTTCCCTCAATTCCCTCCTGTTCCTGAAACTAACTAACTGTGAAAGTTCTTCAGGGAGAATATCACCTTCTTTGACAAAAGAGACTGAAGGGCTTGATAAGTATTGGTAAGCCTTAAAATAAAACCTTACCTTGATAATGGACTTGCTTGCATCTGCTGGGATGGCAGAGATATTATGCAGGATGTTAACAATTGCAGCTAGGTTTGCAGAAGAATTGACATTTTGTTGGAGTTCTGTCTCATTCAGGAGTTGCTGAAGAAAGATGGGTAGGTCTGTTTTTGCCACAGGACTGTTGACCAAGGACTGGAACAGAAGATAACAGTGCATCATATGTATGCAATTTGCCTGGAGCTTGATCCTCCTTCATAATGGCTACACCTATACTAATAAAATAAACAGAACCAGAGTCATTCTAGCCATACTGTTAAACTCTGTTAGGGTATCCTAACTGCCTAGTGAGCATGATCTCTTGTCTGTGCTAACTCCCAGACTGCTCCTGGAAATTTCTGGGACAAAATAGTTGGCCTGGACCCAAGCCCCGTGAGGGAATAATCTAGCAGGTTGAGAAAATACGTTATTATTGAGTCACTGTACCTCTGCTTGGGACCTTGCTCTAATTTACTAAAAAGAATGATAAAAGTTCTTATCTAACCTCACTGAGAGAAGGGTGACTCTGGATGATCTGTAGAAGCAAAGAGCACTATGATAGGACACCTAGCCTGAAAACCAGGACCCAGCACCTATCTGAGAAGTGTGGTGGCTGAGGGGCTGTGGCCTAGCAGGAGGTGTCCCTGCCCATGTCTGGGGGTTGGAATTAGATGATCTTTAAGGTCCCTTCCAATCCAAACCATTCTGCGATTCTGTGATTCTATGATGTGCTAAACTGGGACTGGGCTGGGGATGGGGCAGCAGCCCACAGTTGCCCATACGGCCTCATTGTTAGTGTGCTCTGTGGCAATTTTTGGGTTTGTGCCCACCAGCGTCCACTGTGGCCGTGCCTGAACACGGGTCAGGGAACAGCCAAGGCCAGGGAGTGCTACCGCAGGATGCTGTGGATAAGACCACCTTGTCTGAGGACCGTGTTCATGTGTATGGCTGTTGGCCATGCAGTGCCACATGTCTGCTGGGACGGAGAAAGGGGCCTGGCCTGTGTAGATTTAGCCAATCATTCTTTATACCTCCTAAAATACAGTTTTAATTAAATACTTGTATTTTGAATACTTCCGGCATTTTAGATGAGGTTAAGTAATAACAAAAACTATCTGCTCTCTAGAGCTAACCCCTCTCCCCAGCCTCAGAAAAACTCATACACGTTACCTCCGCTCTAATCAGAAGGCTGTTTATTTGTTCAGACACGCAGTTATTCCTTTCCAGCTTCCATGATTGTTTGTAGCACTTGTAAATTTCATTGCCTCGGATAAAAGTATTATTTAACAAAGGGCATGGCTTTATTAATGTGTCCTCTTCCTCTCCAATAACATTGTTTTCTGAGCAGGAAGTTTTGTCCTCTGTATCAAGAAAAAGACACTGAGAAGCATGGAGATGAATAATTTACCTCTCATCACACCTGTGACCTATTGAAGTTCAAAATTCTTTGTGTTAGTTAGGATTTCAGCCTGCTCTCTTCATTAATTATGACCTTACATTGGGTATATGTCTTGGAAAGTTGTTTTTTTTTTCCCCCCAAAACTTCCAAGACTTTACTGCTCTCTGTAATAAGAATAGTACAGAAATATTAATTTATATCTTCAAATATTCTTCCAAGGCCTAAGCAGAATCTTTTTTGAGAGTTAGGAAACTTTTATTGGGACCTCGTACACCGGTTCCTCATTTATAGGTACCTTAGTGCTTGCTGATTCTGTCTGGGACTAGTGACAAGATGCTTCAGACTCAAAAGCTTTTACAACTCAAATAAAAGCAGGAGGCAAAACCTGGTGAAAAGAACACCAGATTTTAAATTCTCAAGCCAGGTTTTTGGATTCATGAAATGAAAAAGAAAATTAGATAAAGCCCCTTGTTTTTGAGTACTGAATCCAATCACCAGACCAATGCCTAAAGTTTTAGGATTTGTCCATTAGATTACATTGCGTAACAGGGTTGGAGTTGGGACTATATTGACCACTTTGTAAATTCTCTGCACATCTGTGACCATCTCTAGCCTGAGGGTGAGTTTATTCTGTTAAGGGACTCCGTTCGTTCTGCTGTAGCACAAACTAGAAATTCATTAAAGCTTTGATAGTGTGGCCTTAGCACATTTTTGATGAACAATGTGTCTGCTAATTCGCTTTGACTGGGCACAGTAGCTGCCGATGAAAGCAAATAGAGCGTCTACATATTTATTGCCTAAGAGAGTGAAATCCAGCCAGATATGGTGATTCAACATTGGGCACCACTACTGTAGAAGAAACAAAATTTCTGTAGTATGGGGGTGTCTAACATTTCTTTCTTACCAATTAATGATAAGGAGCTGAAATAGCCAAACTCTGGCCAGAACAAAGCATCAAAATTGGATTTAGCCATGTTCAATTCTAATCATGCAGTACTTCCCGCAGAGCTGACTCGGAAGCTTGGTGTGCCCTGGTCTCTGCAATACCTCATGGAGGCTGTCATTCTTGTGCTAAAGCAGATATGCTGTCCCCCAAGCTGACCTCCTGAGTTAAATGACTTCTTCCTGAGGCAATGTGATCTTTTACCCTCGCTAAATCACTGGTGCTGGTTGGGAGCTGCATGACCGCACTGCAACACAGAAGATGAAGCTTGGTGGTGCAGGCTGCATCAGAGGGAGGTAGGGACAGAAGATGGCTGGCTGAACTATAACTGCCTGGGAACACGCTGGGACCATTGTCAATAAGTGAAGACAAAACATTTTGGATTTTTTAGCTTTTAAAATGCCAGCAAAATTTGTATTTTCCTCTACATTCCAAAATTTCCTGTCAAAAAGGAGAAAAAAATTCTTGGCTAACAAAAACTGTTCCTGTTAGGTGTCACCAGTGGTAAAACTCATGGCATCTGGTTTAACGAAGATACCAGGATTTCCTTTTACCAGCTTTAAACAGTGACTTTTTTCTTACCAGGTATCAGCTTCAGTTGTATGTTTTCACTCTTGACCTCCTGTTTCATGCTGTTAACAAACCTGTAATATACCTTTAGATTTTCTTGTTTTGTGCATTCTGTTTCGTTGTGTTTGTACGAGTAGCACAAGAAATTTCCATGTTCTTTCTTTTCTGCATGGAAAGTTTAAGACAGGTTAACACAGATTTTAGGCCAATCAGCTAGTGATTCTGCAAGCTTATCTTATTCTTACCAGTTTGAAATGCTCTTTCTCGAACCACAAATGTAACATTATAATCTTCTATGGTGTTAGCGCTTATGCAGCAGTTGAAGGGTTGTAGAAATTTGCAGTTCATAGATGTTTTAATGGGGTCTAACCAGATGTTCTGCTTCAGAGGCAAGGGAATAATATTGACAGTCACATTGGCAGAAGTGTTCGAAGACTTCTTGGAGAAAGTGCAGATGTAGGTGCCTGAAAGCAGTGACACAAAAAACATTTCCCAGTCAACAGAAGTGCTCCTCAGCTTTTGCGTGATCCTGAGCCCTGTTAATGAACACGTACAGTGCTGGCAGCATTGTCTTGCTGTCCTCCAGCAGCTTTAATTTTAACTCTTACATTTATATATATATATACATGTATATATATATATATATATATATATATATTTAATTACCCATGGTCAGGCATCTTAGTGATTTGCTGGGCTAGAGATACTGTAAATGGTCTGGTGCAGAGATTTTGTTGCCTTTGTAGCCAATACAAACCATGTTCACTCACCATTCCAGTCCTGAGTGGCAAGATTCACTGAGAGCACAGATGTGGCTATGGATTTGTTGGTTCTGATGCACGAAGCGCATTCTACTGTTTGTATTTTATCTCCAGACTGGATTTCCCAAATAATGCTGTCATAATTGCTCACATCACCTTCGCACGTTAGGCTGAATCCCTTTCCCTCAGAAACTGATGTGTTTACACTCGAAGATATTCTTACATAGTCTGAGACAACACAAGATAAATATCATGTTACTGAGGGTCGCTTGTTACAATCATTTGTTTGCAAATGGCATGTGCCACACAGGCCACCGATGGTCTCTTACATGCTACCTGACTTTTACCTGTTCGTAAGTATGTCACTCTGATGTTTTGACTGGTCCTGGCACCATGTCCACTCAGGAACTCACACGTATATGTCGTCACTGTACCCAACTTCTCAGGTAGGCATTCAGTGATGTTGAGCTCATATTCAGTGCAGTTATTTTTGGCAGTGGAGACTCCTAGAGACAAATAAATGTTCTTTGAAGGGCTGTGGATGTCCAAGGACACCTAGGCTCTGAAAATCACAAGCAGTCACACTAGCTAAGGAAAACCTTGTAGGTTTGTATGCAGCCTTTCACAGTGTGGAACTTTTAACTCATCAGTGCTGAAGTCCACTCACATCCTTTACTCTGGCAACACTCACCATGGTCTCCAAAGGCCTGAAGCCTTGCTCTCAGCACTGTGCTGGGCACCTACACCAAAAGTTATCTAACCAAGAGCCACAACATTGCTAGGAAACCTCAGGATAAGCCAAAATTAAGGCTATTCTGGTTCAGCCTGGCCTCATTATCTGCGATATCTAGGAAATACGGTAAGTAAATCAGGTAGAAAGTTACTTTGGGAAAGCCTAACCACAGGGAATCAAGGGCAAAACAGCTTCTTACAGCAGGCAAGGATTTCACCACTGTCTTTGAAAGCACAGCTGACGGAGAATGCAGAAGTAAGCGTTTTGGAAAAAGTCAGTGTGATGCTGGTCTAGGCAGCTGTTTCCAACCAAGATGGCACAGTTTTGAGCATCAATGTCTGCGCACTGCATGGAGACACCCAGAATCCCACTGTTTGTTACCTGGCACCCACTTTGGAGCATACCCTGTATTCATGTTGGACTTGGCCTTTGGAGTACCTGCTGCCAGCAGGGGGAGTTCTCTGAAGAACAAACAAACCTAGCAGGTGAAAGACAATATTTTGTTAATCTTACCTGTAGCAACGCTTGTTCCATTTAACTTCCAGTCACTCCTAATTGATGTTGAGTATATGTGTAAACAACAGAACAGCAAGGTTCTTGTTGCTTGAATGTCAGGACTCTTGCAGCTAATTTTTGTGTCGTTTGAGTATGAAGTGATGCTTAGTGAAGATACTGTGATGTCTTGTGTGTCTTTGTATATCAGCTTGTAATGGTCACTGACGTTTGAGAAAACACACGTATAGGAACCTGTAAAGCATAGACAATATTTTAGCATTGAGAACACATTTTGCCGTTGTTTCCGCTACATTTGGAGTTATGAACTGAGAGCTACTTTACATCTACTTTTCACGTGTCCCAGCTCTGCAGTGGCTCTTCCCTTTGCTTATCAAAATGTGCCCTGAGGTCATCTACAGTCTCTCTATAGGAGGTTCTCTGCAGTCTCCTGGTGCCAAATGTATTCAGACTAGGCAGCTTCAGTATCGATGGGCACTTGAGAAGAGAACAGGGCTCTGGGACTGAGGTCCTTAAAATCTAGCTGAGCTGGTGCTTGGTGATCTGAGTATTGCCCAGAGTCCAGGTACCAGCAATACGTCATATGTAAGAACACAGATTGACTGCAAAATGTTCCTACACAGAATGGGCGAGATTTTGGTGCCCAAGGTGGACTCTACAGCATCTGGTAATCTGAGCGTGGGCATCTATGCTTCTCAGAAGGTATTGCCAAATAGAGCTGACTATTTATTGGCCACTTTGGACCAGACTAGACTAGAATGGAATAGTTCTTGTGGCAGGGGCCTACAAAGATCATCAAGTCCAGCTGCCTGACCACTTCAGGGCTGCCCAAGTTAAAGCCTATTACTGATGGTGTTGTCTAAATGCCTGTTGAGCACTGACAGCCATGGGGCATCAACCACCTGTTGACCACAAAGCCTGAACCACAAAGCCTGTTCCAGTCTTTGACCTCCCTCACAGGAAAGAAATTTTTCTTAAATCCCAGCCAGGGAGCAGAGGCCGGCACCTCCCTCTCCATTCCCCTCCTCAGGAGGCTGCAGAGAGCACTGACGCGGCCTCTCAGCCTCCTCTTCTCCAGACTGGACAAGCCACATGTCCTCAGCCTTTCCTCACAGGACATGCCTTCCAGCCCTTTTACCAGCTTCATTGCCCTCCTCTGGATGCATTCAAGGACCTTAACATCCTTTTTATGTTGTGGAGCCCAGAACTGCATGCAGTAGTCAAGGTGAGGCTGCACCAATGCTAAATATAATGGGAGAATCACCTCTTTCTTAGGCACTTGTCTCCTGGATGCATCCAGGCTTCCTTTTGAAGTGGGCTATCAGCCCCAAATTTCCTCTGTATTTTAGGTACATGGGTACCCCTTCCCATTGGGATAGCCTACTGAGTAGACCACTTTAATAGGAATGGAGGCGCCAAGGTTCAGGGCGTCCTTAGCCCAAGGCCATTTGGAGCCCACAGCTCCTATCTCCCGTATGTGTGCCCAAAGATGTGCCCAAAGGCTACCCTTTCTGAAGCTGAAAGTAGAATTTATGACCCAAAAAGATGAACTGAGTGGGAGCTTGAGTCAAATCTCTGATAATACATGAAAATTTCCCCAGCAACTATCCCTAGCACAATGCCACCAACTTAACCTTTTTTTTTTTGATTTTCAAAAAGCTCTAAACATGAACACATGAAAAACTGTAACTCCAAACTCGTATTAGTTAGCTTATGTTTGCAAAGAGGATGAGGACCTTCAAGGAAAAAATTCAACCACAACCTCAGTTACCACATGCAAAGGAGGAGAAGGCTTCACATCTGTGTAACCACTCCTGTGATATGACAGTGAAGCCTGACACTGGGAATATCCAGGCCTATACAGTCACTTCAGCCTTTTTACACCTTACTGGCATTGCCAGTCAGTAGGTAGTTAGTTACAGAAAACCAACCAAAACTCAAAACAGGAAAATTATGAGGGACAGTGTATTTTTCATGTTTACTCTAGGGAAATGCAGTAACTGCATTCATCTGTTTTTTGTAGAATTAGCCACACTAGAGATCTGCATTTGCTGTTTTAATGATAGAAAATCATACCAGAATCCTCCATTGTAATGTTGGTAATCTTAAGAGTTGATCTTGATATTCCAGTTGTAAATTCTGCCTCCAGCAAATGCCGGGAGCTGTCTGAGATGGTCTGATTGAAGTGATACCAGCTCGCATTCCCAGACTCTGCATTTATCTCACACATCAGTGTTACTGTATCCCCTTCAAAAATGTCCGCAGGACTTACAGTGGAGTTTGTCTGATCTGGGAAGACAAAGAGCAATGTTCTGCATTATTGTCATGTCAACATCTATATGGTGTCTTTCATCTTGTGGGAATCCTAGGTGCTTTGCAACTAATACACACTCAGCATCAGTTGCAGGGCACCATCTCTGATACTAGATATGACATTTTCCCACAACGTATTCTTCTACTGTCTTTGTCAGCCAAAGACCCCAGAAGATTCTATGCAGACAGCCAGAAATGTTATCACCACTTCTGCTTTTTGTGTAGATAAACTGGGAGGAGAAGCAAACAGGTTAAAGTAGCCCTCTGAGTAGTCCTTGTACTGTGTGCAAGGCCATCTCATGGAAGTCCAAAGCTTTGGTGGCACAGGAGGAAAAGAAACAGACAGAGAAGTATGTAGTTTTTGAAGGTCCGGTATTGAAAAATCAGCAATATAAGGTGGTTACATGGTTCAGGCTAGCAATACCACAAAAAAAAAAAAAAAGGTTGAAAGGAAATACTGAGAGAGCTTTAAACTTACTAGTTATTTCTGTTGTGAAGGAGCTGGGTATTAGATGGTACAATGGATCTAGAAATTTTGGTATAAGTTTGTTGGAATTGTCTATCTCACTGAAGGTCACTGCTCTTGCTTTTACTTCGTAGTTCACAGAGACACTTCCAGGCCTGAACAAATAGCAGAATGAGAGAAGCAGCATAAATTATCAGCCTTGCATACTAGTGTATTTCCATGTTGTGAGACCCATCTTGCATGGCTTGGAAGGTGTGAAACCCATGAAGGCTCCTATTATGACTCGGGATTTGCTCTGGCATACAAGAAGGTTGACAGCTTTTCCCAAAGCAAAAACACATTTATGTGACATCTCCTTGGTCTGCTGTCCTAATTTAAACTGGAAACCCTAAAAGGCATTTAAATTTGTGTGGACCTAAGTAATATCTCTTTTATCCAGGTCCAATCCGGAATCAACTTACTAATTCATTTTCCTGATGGTTTGGGAGATGCTGATAGGTTTATTTAAACACTTTCCCCCTTTTGGGTGGAATTCAAAAAGGATTTGACCCATCTTGAGAATTACTATGTTTCTTGGACTTTTGCACAATATTGAATTTTACCCACAGTCCTGTTTTCATGCTAGTAGTTGGGCTTTCCTGTGCAGGTATTACACTACCATTTAGTATGTGCATACTGCGCATGGGTTCTAATCGAAGTGAATGTAGCTTTTGCTGACCTGTATCTCCTCATGGAGATCAGACAGAAAGATTTTTATCTTCCAGAAAAAAAATTAAATTGCTTACTTACCTGAAACCAGTTACTGTTACTGATAGAAAGCCTGATAAGCATGCGTAGCTCTGAAGAAACTGTAAAGAAAAACATATTATATGGCATGAGCCCTCAGTATATCACTCTAGCATGCTTAAAATAGGGAGCTCTCCTTTCAACATTGATATGAGGAATAGCATACAGAATATCTGACAGGATGGGCCTGGTGCTCTTCCTACTGTCACAGGGATAAATTTGTGTTGATGGTTTCATTCTGTATGCACTTGTGTGGATTTAACCAGGGACCAATAATGTGATTTTTTTTCATGCTTTTGATGCAAATGGTTTCTAAATACTTCTCTGTCCTCCTGCATATTAAAATGAGAGGAAATTTTGTCATTGCTTTTCAGGGGAGGTGAGCTTTGGCCCCTGTTGTAGCTACCGGTCCCGCTTACTTCACAGCTCTGCACTGAGGCAGTGATAGTTACAAATAAGATGCTAAGACTTAGGGTAAATACTGTATTTCTTAGAGGACTTTGTGCCCTCATGGATGGAAAACTAAAGTCATTACCGCTTTTTCAAAGTCATCTTTGTATTTTTTGTATAATTCTGAAGAAGAATTCCTGAGATTTTCAGAAAAGACTTCGTCAAGTATGACTGACATATGAATATCAACAGGCTCTCCCGTACGATGTGGGTCTGTAAGGAAAAGCGTAAAAGTAAATGCAGAAAATAATCAAAAGCAACAATTACAAAGTATTTTCTTAGCTTTGTCTTTTAACTGAACCCTAAGCCTAAATCTTACTACTTGCCAAGACTTGTCTGTATGATAGGAAATTTAAGATTATCTTAACTTTCTGTATCTAATTTAGATGTTTGGAATCTGCTGAATATCTAGAGTCCCTCTCCAGTTAATGCAAAGCTGTAGACTCACTTAGTCTGTAGCCTGTCACCAGAAGGTGATATATTCAAAAGGTGATAGTTTTCCTACAGTGATTGAATCACTACATTGCTCCAGTTATAGAGGGAGTTTATATGAATGACTTTGACTAGATACTTAACTTATACATAGCAAAGATTACACTTTGATGAGTCTCCTCCTGTGCTTCACTGAAATTAATGGAAAAAATCCTTGATGACTGTGGGAAGGTGATATTCTGAGTGAAGATCCATGAACAGGAAGAAGTGAAAATAAAATGCTTAGAAAGCTACTGCAACTTTCTAAGCTGGGTCTGCTTAAGGACATGCCCATACCATGCAGTGGAGGAAGATATATGACACACTTTGGTCACATTTGTGAATTCCTTTGTTGAAAATCTGAGGAGGTGAAACTGTCTTTGCTCAGTGGAAACTGAAGTTCCTCAAGAGGCATGTGAAGGATTGCAGGAGCTGGGGCTCCAGCATGGCACTATGCATCTGCAAGTACTTGCATCAGGATGGCCCCACATCACAGAGAGAAGTGAGATCCAGAGCATCTCTACAGACTTTCCACATGCATAGGCAGTGCGTTAGCCAGATGAGGTGCTGATTTATCACACCTTTAACACTATACCAGCTTCTAAGCACCACATGGGTTGTACAATGCTGAGGTTCAGCATTATTTCTCCTTACCTCCAATGTAAGGCTCAGGCTCACAGTGGATCCTGTAGAAGGGCATATCCTTGATATAGCCACAGGACTGTTTGGATGGTAGGGTGACAGGAGGGCAGGCTTTCGAGTCATTGTACACTCCATCTTCACAATAACAACAGCTCACGTTCTCACCACTGGGCGGACAAACTAGTGTCAGACAGAGAAATACTGTAAGAGTGGTAAATGTATCGACATGTAATGGCATAAGGCATTGCATGATATGTATTTACCCTGCTGTATCTTTATGCTAGTGGTCTCAAATAAATGTTGCCTTTCTTGTGAGTTCAATTGAATGATGTAAGGATGATGATCTGAGGCCTTGCAAATCTTACTGCAACAATCTTAGCTGACTAACCAGAAATGGGAACCAGACCGGTACAACAAGGAGTCTGATAAATTATTTTTAAGTAATTGAATAGAAGTGTGAGACCTGATCCAAAAAATTGAGCTGGCATATTGTCCAAGGTCCTATGATAGTCTTAAGACTGGATACTTCTATAGTACCTGGACTTAAAGCAAATGTATAGACATTTAAATCTAATTTAAATCATTTAAAACATCCTTCAAATCTATGTAATGGTCGTTCATAGGCCCGGTGGCTAGTGAGATGCTGTGTCATTCTGACTGTATCCTGACAGATGCTGCATAAGAGAGGGCGACATTATTGCCAAAGCAGAGCAAGTTATTAACAAAGTGATTTTCACACATCGCATGCGACCCTCAAGCTTTGAAAGATCAGTTTCTCTGTTGCTTTGAGAACGCTTCCTTTCACTGCTTCTTGTGTCAGTGAAAAGAAGGTACAAAACCTCCTCCTTTGATGTTGTAAATGCTTGGTGTGTTCATATATCCTCTGCTGTATTAGTCACTTGGACGTGACGCTTCACAGCCACAAATCAGGTAATAAAACCTGTCTGATATTTTGCCCTGTAAGAATACATTTAGTGAGTTATATCTGTAAAAGACTGCGGCTCAGACAGCCTGCCTCTAGCAGGGTCAGAGGAGCCTCTTACAGTGATTTACACTCCGAATGCCAGTCAGAGGGAAGTAAACAGTCTGATAACCTTTGTCACAGCTTCCTGAAACTCGAAAGTAACTCAGACTGCTTGTTATACAAACTGGAGCAGAATTCTTTGGCTCAGGCTTCCTTTGGCTCTGTCCCTTCCTTAGCAAAAGAAAAGCATTCAGGGCTAATCCTAATGCCAACATTATGTAAAGAGGAGTGGTGGGATGCAGATAACAAAACATAGTGTCGTGTGCTAGAGTTTTGGGCTCACTGGGTGTTTCAGTGGGCAACAGAGACAGTTTTGCTGGTTTCTAAGTGTGATAGATATTAAAACTGGGAGAGACCACATGCTGGCAAACAAGCATGTCAGCCAGAATAGAAAAATAAACAACCAACCCACCTGCGGTAATGTTGATGCTTGAAATGCTCATTTCTAGACCTGAAATATTTGTTGAAATTTGAAGATTATGGCATTTGTAATACTGTGTGACTAGCGAGAAGAAATCTGGATTCATAAGAATTATTTCAATGTCAACGGTGTACTCCAGAGGCGGATGGTAGAAAAACAGCACTGAAAGAGAAATAGCATGAGACTGCAAAGCTGTGCGTGAGGGCAAATTATAAATCAGTGGCTTCTAGTTTGGCATTTAGACTCTCTGTTGCAACAGTAGCATAGTGTGGCATTCTGTTTGGGGAAACTTCCTACTCAGCATATATCCTGCATGAGTTTTATCTCCTGCTTGTCTGACAAAAGTCAGATTTCTTTGGTCTCACAGCAATAGGAAGCCAATATAAATGGTATAATATATACAGAGAAAAGCTGTCTCATCCCTCCTCTCCCTTGAGTCAGCAGGCAGATAGGTTGTCAACGATGAACTGAAGCCACACAGGATTATCTTGTGACCTGTCCTGCTAAGAGTTTTTTTTTTTTCGTTTTTTTTTTTTTTTTTTCTACACCTTGAATTTCATCTTGCATAGAACCTGGGCTCATTTATTTCAAGCTATGACCAGACAGAATTTTCCACTTCTTTTGTTTGTGTCTTTACTACCTCCCCTTACTGCATACAGTTCAGCACCTGTCCCCAGTAGTGATTTCACCCTTGGCTTACCAGAAACATACTCCATTACCACACCCATATGCACATACCATTTGGCTTCTCCCTTTGCAGCTCTGAGTGGACGCTTTCCCCTCCCAGCTCACCATCAATCTGTGGAAAAAACAGAGTGAAGCTCTGTGAAAAAAAAATAATATATATATATATGTATATATATATATATATAAAGCTGAAGTGAAGCTTTAGCATTTAGAAATGTCCCTGCTCCAGCTCAGGTGTCAGGTCAAAAAGTCATGGGTAACACACAGTTGAATAGGGACGTGGTGACGCAATTTCAGTATGACTGGGTTCATGCAGGGTGCGGCCAAGCGAGATGCAGACCTACTTATTTTTTTAATCTTGCCTTAAAAATACATTGGCACTGCTGTTATCACGAAAAGCTAAAGAACGAGCCAAGATGTACGCAGGAAATTTGCAGCTTTCTCAGTTTCTTAAGCCCTACTGAAATCTTTATTTACAGAAAGGGTGAATAGCTTGGCAGTTCTTGAGTCATCCTTTCACATCAAGGAACCATCTGGTGTGTGATTAGAGCTGGGCTGCGTATCGCGGTTGTGCTGGCAGTGAATATCCCAAGGTGTGCTGGCAGTTTTGTGATGCCAGAGGCATTGCCTTTCACCACAGTCAGACCTTACAGAAAGCCCACTGCAATCCGTGTCTTCCTCCATGTTTGGGCTCAGTGGTTTCCCTTTTTAATTACTCTCCCAAACAACTGCAGGGCTGTTAGGCACCCTGCTGTTAGATACTTCACATATTTCACACCAGTAAATAATGACTCATTTGCAGGGTGTAGCATGGCTCAATGATGTTAAAAAATAATAAGGTGTTGCTCTTTATTTATGTTGCTCATAAAAATGCCCAAGTGCTCTGAGCTGGAAACAGTTAGAAGAAACAGAGCAAACAAGATACTTGGTCACTATTAATCCGCCATAGGGCAGACAGGGCTTCTGCAACAAGCTTTGTCTTGTTTTGCCAAGGGAGGGGATAGTAGCAATATAAAGAGCTTCCACCTTCATCTTCACCTCTCTTTGCCTTTTCTCAACTTGCTCAAAAAAGCAGGTTGAATTCTGGTCAGTCCATCAGAGCTAATGTCCCTATGATGTTAGAGGCTGAACACTAAAGTTAGAATCTGTTTTGGCTTGATAGGATTTAGAATGTAGAAGACAAAGCATTTTCTGGTGTAATAACAATTATCATTGATCAAGAGTTGATGATTTTTAGACTAGTTTTCTTCAACAGACTATATTAACTCCCATTTGGTCAATCCCTTTGTTTTCTGTTCCTCTTTTGCCCTCTATATTAGGGACTCTTTGTGCAGAATCTGTTACCGCACGTGTACACAGGACAAAGCACAAAACAGATTTCCATATTTCAGGTAATTGATGGGGCAAAAGAGGTATGTGAGGAAGATTATGGAAAATCTGGGAAACTGAAGTGAAGCCTGAGAAGTGCAACATCTAAATACAAGTCGTGCCACTTACCTGTAAGAACCTCTGTGCCTGAACTAGTTGTGTCAACATGATGCTTCCAGGCTGCCTAGAACCCTATCCAGGAGCAGCACCCACATTGCTGGTACCTAGGCTTAGCCCAGGGGGCAGAAATCTAAATCCCTTGTACACCAACACAAGAGAGAGACTAGAAGTGTTGCTCAGCTCTTTCTGGGGCAGCTTTAAGACTGGAAAGCAAGAAGAGCCCAGTTCCTGGATTTTCCATCCATTTTACACACTGGAGAGGTTCCCTGGGTTCAGTTTCCCCACCTGACCTTGTAATGACTTCCTTTAAGGTTTTGTGGGTGTGAAGGAGAATGATGGCAGCTACAAGCAGAAACCAAATGAAAACCGATGGGTCTGGGGTAGGATACTCACTACATATTGGGTGATTGGGTCAAAGTTTGAGGCCTGTGATGTATGGCAACATGCTGTGACCAGTAGAAACAGGCAGTGGAGAGCTGCAGTAAGCAGGGATGGCATTTTGTCATCAACTTTGCTGTACAGCCTGGGAGGAAAACAAAGCAAAAGAATCAGGAGATTTTCAGCTGACTCACACAGGAGAAGTACCAGCATGCTCTACAAAAAATGGTATTTTGGGGCTTTTTCAGCACACTGCCTGCTTACTCCATCTAAGACAGAGCACAGAATAAGATCTGTAATCGTTTTGCTGCCGCTGTCACTAGACTGTTGCTCTCATATATCTTTTTGTTTGTTTGTTTGTTTGTTTCTTGTCACCTATACTTACTCAAAATGCAGAGAGAAAGAAATGGCTTGGAAAAAGCAGAGTCTTAACCAAATTCCTCACAGGGACAAGTGAAGTGTTAGAAATTCATCTGCCCCGAGACAACCTGACTTTGGCTCTTCAAATATTTCTCTCAGTGGTACCTGGCAAACTCACAGCCAGAACATGAAGGAATATCCAGTACGGTTGCTGTATGTGAGGGTCTGCCTGTTGCAGGGGAAAAATGCTCCTGGAAAAAGTCCGTGTAACTTGAGTTTTTAGTATACATTTCCATTAATTACACTGATGTTAACAAGTAAATAACATGGAGAACAAGCATACTGTCACACCAGAATACAATGTGGTGCCTGAAATCAGAACCCAGCAAAACAACCTTTTCCAGATCATTAATACCTAAGACAATTTAGTCATGCAGTATATTGGATGATGAAACTTAAAGGGAGAGGCAAAACATGCACAAACCCTTATAGCAGGCACCAACACATTTCCTGTAACTAGAGGGAATAGGGAAAGGGAGCTGAAGAATATTTTTAAAATTGTGTTTTGCTATGAATAGGCCCTTTCCGACTCTCCCTGACAAAGCATTTCCCATAGCTCCAGAATTAACAGCCAGTGGGGAGCTGTGGGAAGAGGCAGAACCCAAGCAGACTGAAAATCATTGTAAGAAAGGAAAGCACTGAGGAAAGTCTCTTAAGAGTACTGAATGGCAATGTGAGTGGGTAACATTAACTTGATTAATAACACTACCTTGATTAATATCATGAGCTTTTGTAAAATTATGTGGTTTTTGATGTTGTTTTGTTTTGTTTTTGTATTGAAAAGGCTGTTCATACAAACCAGCTTGCGTCTCAGGATTTAAAAGATGGTGAAGCCAGGTGAAAGCAGAAAAATCAACACCTCCCGAGCTGATTATAAACATTGGCAGTGGCTGCCTACTGCTGCCACATCACATATCAGAGCTGGTGCTCCCAAGTAGAAGGGTGCTTCACTGTGATTTTCCTTCTCAGAAGACTCCATGACATACAATTATAATATGAACATGATCCACAGTCTCACCTTGTGAATGAATAGAGGACAGCGATGATCCCAGCAATATACTTGACGTCACTGACCTGGGTTTCCTGCAGGCATTTGATGGAGTTTCTCACTGAAGAAGGTTCTTAGAGAGATTCCTCTGCAGTGAGACTTCCCCTGGTTAAAAGAGAGGAGACAAAAATTAGGAAAAAAGGATTTGCTTTCCCAATAGAGAGAACGCCAGAGCTCCACAGGCAGGTGTGTGTAGGCCTGTGTCTTACCCTCTGTTTTCAATTGACATGGAAAAGGCAGCAATTATTGATACAACACTGTGATACAATTGATACAATCACTTTAAGTGATGAGACAAACATAAGCAAAGTCTGCCCATGAAGATCTGCATGGGGACCTCAGGGTACAGAGTGACTGCGTCGTATAATGGGGAGGTGAAATTCAGCACTGGTAAGTGTAAGGTAGAAAGAAATGATCCTGACATTATGTATTCTGTCATGGTCTCTGAACTGACTACTACCACTAAAGAATGGGGTCTGAGGAAACAGCAGAAAACCATGCTAGACATTTGAGCTGACCCAGAGCAGCTGCTCTTATATAGAAATAACCAGAAAGTGAGACATCTCACTGGTCCAGAATATCTCCTCCTTGCCAAACCCATAAAAACCATTGTCACATGCTTTTTTTTTTTTTTTCTCCAATGGATGAATGTCTATCAGAACTGGAAAAAAAAAAGGGGGAAAAATAGGTGTCTCCTCGGTTTCCTGAGCAACTCCATCAGTACATCCAGAATTCTACAAAAGAGGCTATTTTGCAATTTTGAAGACAGCATCCACTGGTGACAACATCAAGACTTCCATGCCTCTAGCTGACCTCAAGACCAAGATGGAAACATTGCCAAGCTATCAGCTGTGACACAAGTCCTTGAGATTATGACGTGACTTTATAATAGAAACACTAACAAAATCAAGGCTTCCAATACTTTTGTATATGCAGCATACACTCACAGCATAAGGTACATTAGCTTAATGAGTACAATGAAATTGTACTTCAGTGATAACTGGTCGATAAAACAGACAATAGCAAGGAAAAAAAGGTAATTAAAAACAAAGTTTATGAGGAGGTTAAACAGCATCTGCTACTGTTTTGCATGCATCTTTCCACAGTTTGCAAACTTGCATTCCTATTCAAATGTTGCGGGTCAGCCTCTATTTTCAAACGCACCCTTTGTGCAACCATGTAGGTGAGACTAAGTACCCTATTAATTGTATGCACAATAAACTATATATATGGAAACTTATGTAAATAAGAACCATGCTGCTATTCAAGCTTCAATCACCAGTTAAAAGTCCAAAAATCCCAAACCAATGGCTAGAAAGCCAGAAAACTATCAAAGAAATATCTAATTGCAAATGGGGAAAAATAGTAATGCCCTTCTCGTGTAATGTGGCTGTCACCACTGTTCATTTAATTTCTTGCTGAAAAAGGAATTGGTATAAATTGTCAGTGAGCAATTTCTCTATTATCTATATATTATAGTTAGAAAAACAGAAGCTATGTGGACAGGTTCACCATTAGGCATACAAGCTATGTCCTGGAAGGCAACAAGTGTCTTCAGTTCAAAAAGCCCTGGTGAGTTAAAGCAGCCCAGGTTTGCTACCAAATTCCTTCTTTTCTGTAGCATTCAGGCTGAAAAATGTTGTCTAAAGCCAGCTCTAAAATGCAGAAGATTCCTAGAGGTGACCAGCAAAGTCTCCCTTCAACCAGGACACAGGTGATCTGCATGACCTCCTTTTTACTTCTCTAAGTTTCTGTGTTTCATAAACATTGCAGAATAATTACACCCTCTCTTGCAAATCCACCCAGCACAACAGTTACCATCCCAAGTATCTTAGAAAATAAAGACGATAGACAGCAATACAGTAGGGTTTACCTTTATAGGTGATTCAAAGCGGTCTTCTAATTAGATCCATCTTAAACATCCTCATCTTGCTGCTACAGCCCAGATTATTTTGACCTCCCTCAAAGGGAAACTGAGACACAGGAACAAGTATAATTACCCGAACTTGTTACTGCCACCCAGAAAGCATGTTGCCTCTAGAGCCTGGGCTTGATTTTCAAGTGTGAGGCTGACCAGAGGTTCCGCTGATGAAAAACCACAAGGCATTTCAAGAGGAGAAATTTCCTGGTACCATTCATAATGTAGCATGCATTATTTCCCCCTGCACTGATCTCAGTCCGTCAGCATCTTATCTGCAGATTACTTTGTCAAGGGGACTAACTTGTTCCATGGCTGTTACTAACCTGCTTTGTTCTAAGAAAAAAAGAGGGTGTTGATGACCAAAAGCAGTAAAATCATGCTTTGCAGCTGTGGCAAAGTGTTTGTGGACTTTGATTTGAACAACATAGAACAAAACTAAAGTTTTTCCCTGCCCGAGCTGGCAGCATGCGCCCTGTGTCAGGCTGGACCTGGCAGGCACTAGGGATGTGCACTGATGCCCTCGGAGAAGCTGCACGATTACAACTACTATGGATGGTGGGGAAGAAGCAGGAGATTCCCAGAAACCAGGGGAAACTCTGCAGTGTTATCTACGTTGCTACCTTGAAGACAATCGAGATCCAGGAACTCCCTGCACAAAGAGGGGACATCAGTCCAACCGTGTGTTGTGGGGAACTTTTTTAGCCAGTGGTTTATTCAGCAGCGAAGTCCGTGGAAAGGTTTCCTGTTCCCCCAACGCTGGAAATGTTCCCTGTGGAGGTCTTGACTTCTCGTAAGAAGCCCAGGAGGAACAATAGCCACATGGGGGAGGCAGATGTGCCCCAGGATCTCCAGGGTCATGCAGCAGCTGAAGGCCACGCAGGATGTATTTGGGCATCCCAAAAGTGCGTAAGTCTCCAAGGAAGGCAACTAAGTCAAGCCATAAAGGCCTCTCATGGCCACAACATACAAGGGAAATGCAAGCAAAACAAGTCGGTAAGGTGCCTGTTGAGGTGCCATCCCTTTTCCACTTCTACATTTCTTCCCAAATTAAGGGGTTGTGGCATGAGGGCTGGTCCAACAGCTGCAAGAGGGTTAAGTTGCTTACTGAAATTGGCTGTTTCAGGGGAACAGGAGGGATGGCTGTAACTGCAGCATGGGCATAGTTTGGGTTGCCCTTGGTGGTAACCAAGAAGCAAAGTGGGTTTAGTAAAGTTTGCCCTGCAGCCAATTTATGGAAGGTTCTGAGGCTATCATGGTATGTGGCTGCAAATTCCCTCTGACAAGTGACACTGATCTGGTTTAATCCCCACCCAAACTGGTTCAGGAATCTGAACGAACTGAAAACAGAGGCTACATCTACACCGCTAGATCCAACCACCTCTGTCTCTTCAGAGGGGTTTTATTGCTGACCACGTGCTTGTGTTTTCCAGGCCCCTATCTGAGCTGATTTAACTCCCTAGCCCTGCAGAAATGCAAACCAGAACCAAGGCATCTACCTTGCTTTCATCTGGGTGAGATTAATCAGCTCAGAGAAGCGCCCAGTGAGTGCCAGAGCAAGAAGAGGAGCAGCTCATGTGGCCCCAAGCAGAGGAGAGGGAAGGAAGGAAGAGAGGTGGGCATGAGGGGCCAGGAGGGTGAGATGGGGACCTCCTCCCTTCTGCGCTGACAAGCGGTTCAGCATGAGTCCACAGCCTGTCCCTACAAAAACAGCTGTGTAGTTTACATCCAGTGCTGCTCACTTGGCTGTCCCCTTACAGGCTTAGTTAGGCAGCAGTGCCGGCACAGGGGATGGGGTGAAGAGGAGGGCAGGCTTACCTTAGACACAGCTGTGGTGGAGCCACACCTTCCACATTACCAACCCTAGACCAGAAAAATGATCTGATTTAACCCTCTTTCCTCTTTTATTTTTTTTAAATTTATTATTATTATTTTTTGCTACTGTGGCTTTCAAACAATTTTAACCACCAGCACCTTGTGTCGTAGGAATGGGAAGTAGTCAGCAAGGGGAAATGATTCCTCAAGATAGGGTTTCTGCTCAGAACACAGTGTATCATCAAATTGTAGCTTAAGAGGTATGAGAAATCTTGGTTCATTTTACAGGAGAGTGTGAAAACTGCACCATGTCAGAACACGAGCTACGTAATCAACATGGTATGTGAGCGCAGAGGGATGCCCTAATCATCTTGCTATTTTTTTATTTTTTTTTCTTCTGTACTCATTCATCATATCCTGTCATGTCACCAGGAACTGTTAACTTCCTGGGGTTAAAAGTTTTGAAGTCTCAACCCCGGAGCACTTGTACTTTAAATATCTGAGGCTGCACTTTGAGAAAAGCAAGCAAAGGGTGAGTTAGAGGATACCTGTTCTGAAGGAGGAGCACTCATCGAAAACAAGGCAGAGCTGAGATGATGTTGTAATTTACTGGGAATGTGCTGTTACAAAGGCACGTGAATACATTTCACCTGATGTGAACAAAATAGACCAGGGTAGTGTTCCCACATAGGTACCTGAGAGATACTGTTCAAAGCAAAAGTAACCGTGGAAACAACTTAGAAATTAATTTAACAAGACACAGCCCTCTTGACTCACCCATCTTTATTCTGCTCCTGTCATGGCTATTGACACTTCAGTAAGTCTCATGTCTAGAGTCTAACCAGCATCTCAGCAATTTGTGTAATCAAATCCCATTGCCACTTGGATCCTGAACTCACAAAAGGATGGCAAAGCCTCGCAGAAGCTGGATGCAACGCTGCAGGTTCTCACAGTATTCACCATTCTTATTATTCTTGAGTCTGAATTTTGCATGGTTAAAAACGTGTTTTACAAATAGAGAGACAGGGTGAATCCTAGTCATAATGAAATTATTGGACAGATTACTTTGAGACAAAAGGTTTTAGGGTGAATCTAGCAATGCCTGGGACTTCATTTCTTATCTCTCTCATGTAACTTTATATGGTTTTTCCCACCTCAGTATTTCAGAAAGGGATCTGGATGGGGTCCTAGCAAATTGCTACTTAAATCTACTCAGTGTGATGTTGAAAGTAAGGGTAATCTCATTCCGAGGTTTATTAATGAGTATTTTTACTTTAAGATCTAGAAGGTAATGAGATTGCAACTACTTGGTGCTGTTGATGCCCTGGCTGTAGTGCTGTGTCTGGATGTTGCTGTATTGGAGAGCATTCAAAGGAGATCCATGTGAATGCTAAGATACAAGTGGAACACGACCTATGAGGACAGGTAGAAGGTTGTTTGGCTTAGAGAAGATTCAGTTGAGGACACAATAACAGTATGTCACTTGGTAAGGGATTTACATAAATGCTCACAGTGTCGGCTAGGTGGAGGGTGACGAAATCACACAGTCTGAAGCAAAGACAAATATGTTGGTGGTTATGGAAAATGTGTGGCTGAAAGGTTCGAAGCACTGCATTGGGCTACCCAGGGCAGCTGCAAATTTCTCTTCACTGGAGGTTTTTAAGAACAGGCAAAGAATTGCTGACATGGGAGAGAGCCCTTTATTCTACCTCCAACTGAGTTTGTGGGATGGGGCATAAGGTAGACGGCTTATTTACCTTCTTCTAATGACCTCTTTTTGTTTCTCTGTAATGATTTAATTTCTGTGTGAAGATTGAGGTTTAAGTCAGCACTAATTTCATGTTGAAAGAGATCCAGAGGAGACATGATGTTCCTGATCAGGGTTCTCAGAGCAGTGTTTGGGCTCTGCTACTTCCATCTTAGGCACGTTCAGAACTTCCCTTCTGGATCACTCCAACACAATATTCCCCTCAGTTCAAACACAGAGGTGCTGAACTGTATCTACATCCTTATCAAGGTTTTTTTTCCCATATGATAAGATATTTCCACAGAAGAACTCTTATTCATTCCCTTGTCTACATTAGGTCACTTTTGCTATCCTTGTTTACAAAACATAAACTTTTCCTTCTTGACCTACAACTTTAAATTTCTCTGTTCCACTGTAAGCCTTCCTATGTGTTACTTATGACCCTTTTGCATACTCAGACAGCCTACATGGAAAATGAAAATTAATTTGGTCCCAGCATCCAGCAGAACAGGCTCAAATCATACTGTGACCAAGCAGGACTTCCTGCAAGAAGAAAACATCCCAAGACTCAAGTTTGTAAGGCACAGTAGCTGGAATAGGACCCATTCAGCCAGTCAGCTGACAGCACAGAAAACACTGCCTAGCTGAAAGGCTGAAGTACCACATCCTTCAGGCAGTCCTAATGCTCTGAGAACAGCAGACAGAGCTTTTCACGAGCACTTCCACACAGACTGAAGAGTACCAACCAGCCTCTTCCTTGCCCTCTTGGAACAGTTAGCAGTTGGACTTACTGCTCATCAGTGCAGAACAGCAATCTGCTGGATCAGTGTGGGTTTTCTGACATGAATAAGCACTATCTGCAATAGTTATTGGCTAAATATTAGCTCAGGGAAGAAGGAAGGTGAGACGCGGTCTGCCACATTTGACAAGACATTAACCCTGTGGTGGGTGCTGGTTAGCTGACCTGCCTGGGACATTGCCCCACTAATGGTGGACCTCTGGCCTTCCTCTCCCGTGAGGCTAGGTAACAAACCTCACCTGTACTTGCAGCCATTTCATGGTATTGGGGTAGGGAAAGCTTGCTGAGGACTACACTGTCTTCAGAGCAGATACCTCCATCTTCAGCAGGAAGATTGTGCCCACATAGCTCATGGCTTCTGTGGTGTGCATGGCTCAGAGGCACCTGGGTAGTACCTGAGGCAGGAGCAGCGTATCCTTGACATGGACTCACAGCAGGGTTCAGTGGTTTTTATGGATCCGTGCAGCAGGGTTCAGTGGTTTTTATGGATCCTTGCAGCAGGGTTCAGTGGTTTTTATGGACCCTTGCAGCAGGGTTCAGTGGTTCAGGTCTGGTGGCTAAACGGCTTCTGTAGACACTCAGCCCTGTGGCTCATTGCTTGGTGTCGTGAGCTGAGGTTTCCTCTATTCACTCAACAAGGCCCCACTTATTCCACCTTTTGTCCCACTCCCAGACGTCCACCCTCTTCTCTCTAACAGGCAGGCACTTTTGGTAGCCTCTCTCAGCCTTCCCAGCCATGTCTCCTTCAGAGCAACATTTCCCATTTGATACTGGAGTTAGCATTGAGATTTCCCAGTTCTAGGTGTATCTAAAGCACGGTGTCCAGTTCTGGGCTCCCCAGTACATGAGAGACATGGGCATACGAAGATGATTAAGGGGCTGGAGCATCTGTCGTACCAGGGGATGATGAGAGAGCTGGGACTGTTCAGCCCGGAGAAGAGAAGGCTTGGGGGGAGCTAGACAATGTGTATAAATAAATAACTGATGGGGAGGAATGAAGAAGCATGGATCCTGCAATGGCTTCTTTGGCAAGGGTTTATGAAAGCAAAGAAGTGTAAGCTGAAGCGAGCATTTCTGTGTTACAATACACAGAACTATCCATCCTGATGCAGCCATCCAAGATAGTGGGATTTTATTCCTGATGGCTGAAACATTTCTGTATTCTGTGTCTGGGAATGTGGTCCCTCTTGGAGGGAGCTGGTGGCAATCCCATCAGAAGCAGAGGTGAGCACACCTTTTAGGGTCAGGTTTGGTCCTTAATTATCAAGCTGGATGGCGCAAGTTCTCCATGGCCTCACAGCAGTACACATTGCTTTTATATTCCCCAAAAGCTGTCTAGGCTGCAGAGTCTTATGTCACTCTTGCACAGCAGTTATCCCACCTCCTTGGTACTTGCTCTGCTTTTCACCTTTCCAATTACATTATAACTTTTTTTGATCTTAATTAAATTCAGTTGTCTCTGCACCATCATTCTCCTGTGGCTTAAATAGCTCTTCCTCCCTCCAGGCATTTCTTATGAAAGGTTTAGGATGCCAGGAGATCTGTGGAGATGAAGGACACATGGAGAGAGGAAGCAGGAGATGCTAATGATGAGAAGGCGTGAAGAGAGCAGATACGGGGCTGGCATAAGACAGTCTAGCTGCACGGTTGCCCTGAAGTTTATAGCAGCCAGGCCCTGCTTTACCCTTTTTAAACAGCCACAGGGATTTTTTTTTCTCAGACTTGATCTCTGGGGCTAAAGCCCTTGTTTTTAGTGCCTGTCCAGTTTGTTCGTCCTCAGCCACAACAGAAACTTTCTATTTTATGCCTAAAACTTGACCTTTGGGGAGTGCGTAATAAGTTGGATGATCAGACGATGTTTGTTTCAGACATAAAACACACAATGACTTTAAGAAACACACACCCAGTCACAACAATATTTCATGGGAGAGTTGGCTAAAAGGGAAAAGGGGGGTGGGGGAAGTTGCGCTAACCTTAGATAACACATCTGAATGAAAACAAAACTGAAATAAACAGAAATTAATCAAGGACTCCACATCGAATGGCACAGTGATAAGGATGCAAACAGGCTGTGAGATACTTTCTCTGTGACGTTTGAGGAGCTGTGTTATTCTAGTTTTGTGCCTAGCATGGTGCAGGGGGTTGAGACAGCTGGTTATGCCAACGGATGTGTGGGGCTTGAGCAGAGGTACAGTTTTCAGGTGTTGGCAATTTTTGTTTTTGATGAGTTAGTTATGCACCAACAGATGTCATGGCAGTCGCAAGTGAAGGGATGAATGCTCCATGCGCTTTGATATTTATGGCTGAAAATAGCAGTAGCTGCAACCAAAGTGGAAAAAGCATTTAAATCATCACTTTCCTGGGAAAAGAAAGCCCTGCCCAATTCTTGCCCTATTCCTGGCATTTTTTTTCTTCCCTCTGCTTAGGAGGCTTTGTCCAGCTCCAGCTAAAGGCTTCTGCTTGAACTTTGTGTTGGAGTATTATAGAAGAAACAAAGTAAAAAAAGATAAAAACAACAAAAAGAAAATGTGAAATAATGCAAGTTTGTGTTGTTGTAGCTCTTCGCATGTAGCTGTATGCTGGATGTTCTGAAAGGCGCCTGTCTGGAGGCACTTCTGTGGCTGCGATGGGAGAAGGGATGTAGCCATTAACTTTCCCTTCACCTCCTCATCCTTTTTGGAGCACCTGCAGTTATCAGTGGCAGGCCTATCTCACAGCTAGCTTTAATGAAGCAAGAGATTTGGAGCTCAGCTGTGTGTGGGTATGGGGAATGTGGGAGTATCCATGTACTCACTCCTGTATTTATACAGTAGAAACTGGGGCCTAACTACATCCGTCAAAGTGGAATTTCGATGGCCTTCAATGAGTTTTGGATTAGGTCCCTAAGTCAGGCCAGCCACAGGTTATTTCTATAGAAGTACTAAAGTACCGAAGTACTAGAAAGTCTGATGACTACATGCTTCCTGCTAGTTTTGTTTTATTAACCTCTTGATTTTTTTTTTCCTGTTATTGCTGCAAGCACAGCCCGCTGTGTAGGAAGCTGCTGCAAGCTGTGCAGGTGTCAGCCATTTGGAGTTTATACAGCCCTGCTCTGGACAGCAGGCATTTCCTGCGTAAGGCCTGGCCCATCACACCTAGCAACTGAAATGTACAAGTACAAAGTAGCATCCACTAATCTCAATTCCAGCCTTATTATTTTTGTACTGGTCTATCTTTTAGAGAGCAGGATAACTCAGAAATGCTAAGTAGTGCTGGTGTTTAAATTCTGTGAAGGCTACACATATCTATGATGTTTTCAGAATCATCCAAGCTCTTTCATCTTGATCAGAGGCTGGAGGACATCTGCTACAAAGACAGGCTGAGGGGTTTGGGGTTGTTCAGCATGGAGAAGGGAAGGCCCCAGGGACACCTCACAGCGGCCTTCCAGTGCCTACACCTAAGGGGGCCTAGGGGGGCCTACAGAAAAGCAGGAGAGGGACTCTGTCAGGGGTTGTAGTGGTAGGACAAGGAGTAATGGATTTAAACTGAAAGAGGGTAGGTTTAGATTAGATATAAGGAAGACATTCTTCACTCAGAGGGCGGTGAGGCCCTGGCCTAGGCTGCCCTGAGGAGCTGTGGGTGCACCATCCCTGGCAGTGCCCAAGGCCAGGCTGGATGGGGCTGGGGGCAGCCTGGGCTGGGGGGAGGTGTCCCTGTCATGGCAGGGGGCTGGAACTGGATGGGCTTTAGGGTTCCTTCCAATCCAAACCATTCTGTGATTCTATCACTGGCGTTAGGTGTGAGAACAAGGCCTAATGTCATCAAAGTAGAATCATGGTGAGTGGCATTTCTCAGGCCCTGGAGTTGTCTTGGGAGACCTTAAACAAATGCCTGCCATGAAATATAGGGCTGGAGTAGATGACCTCCTGAGGTCTTTTTCTGTCAGGTTTTTCTAGTCAATAGTTCAATAGTTAGCCTGTTCCCCGGCACAGTCAATGCCAAGTAGCTTTCTGTCCCAAAACTCACAGGAATGATTTAAAGGACAATGTGGGCCAGGGGCTGTCCCCAGACAGCAGCACAGCCTAGGGTGCCTTACTTTGGAGGGAGAGGGCATACGGAGATGAACCATGTCCTGACATGATCTGGGAACAACTCCAGTCTCTCATGCTGCGCTGTTTTTGTTGCATGTGTTTCTCCTAACTCTAGCAAGGCCTAAGGCAAAATGTGGATATTTTGGGATTAGGAATATTCAGCACCTCTGCCCTCAGTGGGAAGAGGCTGGTGCTTTGCCATATCCCATGGCAAATCTACAGAGGCACCTGTGTTTCTCTTCTGACCATACAGGCAATCTAAGTCAAAGCACCCTCAAAAGCATCTGCATTTACATTAGGGACAGAGGAACCCTCCATTAACTGCTGTCAGGCGGATTAGGTCTACACCAGGTTTGGTAATGCAGTGCTGAAACAGTGCTGAAGCCACTGTTGCAAGATTCGCTGGAAATAAGGCATTCAGGAAGAGAGCAGGAAGCTTTTGGGACAGATTTTTGTTAGTAGCACAAAACATCTTGAGTGTCCTTAGCTAAGGACCTGTGGTTACAAAGGGCAACTGGACTTTTTAAGCTGTGGGCTTGAAACAAGGCAGTGAACGGAAGGAAATGTCCTCAGTCTTGTTTTACAGCTGGACAGACTAAAGGCATGCACAGGTTTATCCACGATTTCAGCAATTGGGTCAGGAAACCAAGATTTTATAGACCCCATGCAAGAATTTCAAAAATTTCTTCCTCCAGAAGGAAGAGCAAAGCCATGTGGGGATCAGGGCCATGCTGTGAACAGCCTGTCACAAGGCACGTAGGGGTGGCTTTGGAATGAAGATGGTTTTTACACACTCAACCTGACGGTTGTCAAAGGCCAAGTTTGTGGTCACAGGAGCAAGCTGAAGCAGGAACTCTACTACAGCTTTTCCTCTGTGCACGAACAATGAAGGGAAGCTCTGCCTTTTTTGAAGAATTTCTGAGAACAGTAAATTGCATACTAGATCACAGCCCTATTATGTTTTTGGGGAAGTCATTTGGAAATTAATGTTTCGCATTAAGATTTAAATGGGGAATCCATACAGCTCTGCTACTCGCAGGCATCCTCAGACCCAGCCTGCCACAGCATTTTCTCTCCTGCTGACGTGGGTTTAAGCAGAGCCTGGGCTGACAGCAGCCAACAATGCAGACCTTTGCTGTCCCTGTGCCAAACAAGGATGGTCTGAGCCCTCCCTGCTTCACAGGGCATTTAGAGGGAAGCTGGGGTAGTAATAACCCATCAGTGCCTGAGCTATCAGCTCGATAAAGTGTGAGCTGTGGAAATACCTAAAAGGCAAATGAGGCAAATGAGGAGGAAGGATTTCAATGCCAGAAGCAGTCAATTTTAGGTGACCTTTGAGTTCTTCCTAAAACGAACGTGACTTTGTGTAAGTCAGCTGACTGAGATCACACAGAGGAGCAAATGTTTTTTTTTTTTTTCCGGGCTGGTAAAAACCTTCTTGCTTATTCAAAAGTGGTCCATCAGAGGGTCCCTGAAAGGTAGGCTAGATGTGCTGCTGTGGGGGGTTGACCCTGGCCTGCAGCTCACTTGCTCCCCACGTGCTAATGGGATGGGGGAGAGAATAGAAAGAGCAAAAGTGAGAAAACTCATGGGTTAAGACAAAGACAGACCAGTAAGTGATATAAAGGTGATCACTCCCCACCTCCCAAAAGCAGACTGATGCCCAGCCAGGCTCCAAGAAATGGCCACTTTGCAATATAACCCTGCCTGCTGGCCCCTGCACACCACCACTGCCATTTTCTTTATCACTTAATATGTCGTTATATGGTATGAAATAGCCCTTTTGCCAATTTGGGGATGCTTTCCCAGCTCTGTGCCCTCCCAGCCTGCAGCTGGGAAAAGTCTTGATACTGTGCAGCACTGTTGAGCAACAACAGTGCTCCACGCTGCTGCTGTGCACATAACAACAACACAAAAACACCGGTGTGCTATGAGCACTGTTTTAGCAACAAATCCAAACTGCAGCACTTTAAGGTGATGAAAAAGGAAAGTTAACTACTCCTTCCCAGCTGGACTCCGTACACCTTGTGTCTTCCATCTCACCTACTTTCCTAATGCAACATCTCCAGCCCACTGTAGGACCGTGGCCCCGTGCTCCCTACTTTTTTCATCCCAGCCCTCCAGCTGCTGCCTTCTCCCAGAGCTGACTCAGCCTGTGGGCAGGATGCTGCCGAGCACAGATAAGGGGGACAAGCTGGTCCGGTCCCACACACAGCAGGTGCTGGATCAGATTAGCTGATGGGTGGTAACTGCCCATAGGCAGACGGAGCGATGTGCAAGATCATTTGAGAAATAAACTCTCCATAACTGTGTGGTTACTGTGGATCAGCTCATGAATGGCAATTGGACCACTCTTTGAGGTGACCGTCCTAAGAGACTGCTTCATGCAAAACTGCAGGTGGTTTTCTTCTGAAAGGCATTTGGTTTTGCTGTAAGTGATGCCATTCAGCCTTAAAAAGCTGTGATTCTCAAACAGAACAGAGATTTATTACAGCAGCAAATCATTTCAGCTGTCATTCATATAGCCCCAAGGCTAATGATGTCCTTACAGATGATGCAATTCACATCTGTACTTTCTTACTGTAATCCCTCATTCCTTCTGGCTAATCAGGAACCACTGCCATGCACGGCAGCATCACGGAGGCCTTCTTGATCAGGGTGAATGGGTTAAAAAAAGGAAATCTAGTAAAGGCTGCGCTGGCCTTTTGTGTTTTAACAATGAGAGGAAGCTCTGCCTAGTTTGAGGAATTTCCCACGTCTCCAATTCAGACTTGGAAAAGTGCTTTATTAAGCCTGTCTAAGAGGTGTTAAAAAAATAAAAATAATCAAGGAGATTAGGACAAAGATATCTTCCTAGAGCCTACGCATGTTCTCTGTTTGTTTGTTTTTTAAACCTGGATCACCGGAGGTAAACTCAGAAGAGAAGTTCTAGGGAAGTCAAATAATGCCAAATGCTCACACCAGGCTCCTGCTGGGCTGGCTGAGCCATTACTGAATTCAGTCAAGTATCATTGCTACCCAGATGCTAGAGATTTGTCCCTAAATGTCTTTGCATAAGATTTTGTTCCACAATTTTGCCAGACATCGCAAAACAGGTTAAGTGACAGAAGTAGATGAGGAATTTTCTGGATGCGAGTAGGATCTGTGGGTTCAGAAATGCAGCTTTCACCACGCAACAGCAAGTGACCAAGCAGAAATGGAGCCTCAGGCTGTCAGATTCCCGGCATCCTTTCCCTTGCTATTCCCTTGCCTGCTACTATCTTATTGCTTCCCATAAAACTGTCACTGGAAGTGAGAGTTACAGCATTCAAACCAGACCTTTCTCCCCCAGATCTGAAAGCTCCTTAAGTACATCAGTGAGCATCGCTTTCCCACTGATGGGGAGAGGGAGACAAGGTTGCAGAAGGTCTCACTGTGTCTGCCTTTTCACTGAATCCCAATCGCTTAAGGAACTGGTAGGTGCTGCTGCACCAGAGGGGTTTGGATGGAGGAGGACTTTTGGGGTTATAACACATTGATGAGGGTGAAAGCAGCAGAAAGCCCCCCTGCATGCCCCTGGCTCTGAGCACTGGGAACAGCACTTCAGCACCCCAGAATGACACCACAAAATTGGGTTTAGTTTTAGCAGCTCAAAACACAGGTAGAAAAGAATAGAAACAAGATAAATGCACACAGCACACAGCAGTGTCTTGGTCTGTGGCCCTGGGTGCCCCAAATCCCTTCTCCCTGTCAGCGGGCATCATCTAATATGAGACCAAAGCTTGCACTAAAAAGAAACAAATCCACCATTTCATACAGCTAACAAAAGTACTGTGCATTGCAAATCCCATCTGCATTTCAAATCCCAGCCACAGCCCACTGCAAGCATAAAAAGAATTCCAAAAAATCTGTTATTGCAGTCGATTTTTGCTGTTATTGTTGTTGGTCTGATTTTGTTGTTGTGTTTTTTTTTTGTTCGTTTTTTCCTGAAAGCATGTAGCGTGCCATAAATGCAGACCAGATTAGCACAGTATTGCCATGCACATCCCTCTTTACCCTGAGTTTAGTTCAGGTTAGGCACAGTCCCAATTTCCCTAGCCAGGCTAACTGACAGTAGCACTTTATCAGAATCTCGAATGATTTAATTCTTAAACAGCGAAGCCAAAAGCATCCTACAGGAACCTATCACCCGATCACCACAAAACAAGAAATGATCTGACCGCAGCTCCCCCAGCAGACACCTGCAGCAGGTTTATCAGGCATGCAAAGAATCTGGCCCTGAGCATCCCTTCAAGCCACCTTCACCAGCCCCACACTGCTGAAGCACACAGGGTGACCCGGTGCATCGCTGCATACCTGCAGGATGAGGAGTGCTGGTCCCGTCCGAGTCCTTTCCACACTTGTCCTCTTCTGCTGGGCAGGAAGCTTCCCATCCAAGTGTCAGCTCCCGCCCCGGTCTCTGCCCTTTGTTTTCCCAGAGCTCAAAACACACCTCGTGTGTGTGCTGTTGGTTGTCAGGTTGGTGGGTTGGTTTGGCTGTTTTCTTTTTTCCGTTTTTACTTTTCTTTTTGCAGCAAATTAGCCTGTGATAAATTCTCAGTGAGCAGGACAGCGAAGCGTGTGGCTGGTGGTGATCTCACCCAGCAAACCCCACAACCTCCCTTTCCTGCGATCAGTGGGACCTGATCCCTTCTCCACTGGCGTGGGGTGGAGTTGCAGCTGAAAAACACGAGCCCGAAAGCACTAAATGGGCAGGGCAGATCTTCCTTCTCCGTTTGTTGTGTCAGGGGACATAGCGGTTCCTGCCAGCCCCAAGCACGGAGATGACCTCTGGCCAGGAAGGAACCTGGGAAATATTTTCTAAGTGATTTCCCGACGCGGGGGGGAAAGTGGATGGAAGGGACACTTGGGTGGGGGTACTCGCAGGAGAGTGTAATTTCAAGATGGGCGAATCATTTTGGGAGCCATTAGGGGTTTGGAAGTGAAAAAAATTATATTTTCTTACAGGTGAGACCGTTCTAGGAGCCTCAGTTGCTGCTATACACAGTGATCTGGAGTCCAAGCCCTGTAGGTGTTTTCAGGCTTTCAGCTAAGGTGCCTTTCTTGCCTGCAAGGTGCTGAGATACTCTGTGAATTGGCACGGGAGAGCCTTGCCCCACAGAGCTGGTGTCCAGCTGGCTCCCAGGGGGTATTTTCATGCCCTAACCAAAGGAGTGCTCCCCAGGAAGGTTTAGGATGGAGCCTTGGGGCTCAGACCTGGTGCAGAGGATATGCTGATGAAATGAAGGATGCTGTGACAACTGCTTTGCTTTTGGCCCTCCCAGCTTTGCACCGTCTCTGATATTCTTGGAAGATAACACGCCACAGCACCAGGGCCCCATGTCAACCCATCGGGTGGCCTGGGGCACGTGCCACCCATGCATATTGCTTTCTGGAGGTGTCGACTGCTCCCTCCTGACTGCAGAAGCAGCTGAGGACTGCTGCGCTCCTTAATTGTGTTCAGGGACTGAGTGGGGTGAATCTGGACCACCTCTTCTGAGGACGTCTTGAGATGGAAGACTGAATATAGGACTCCAGTCTCTACAGCTACCAGCACCCTTCTTTCAGCACACAACAAGAATTTATTTCAGCATTTTTTGTCTCCACTCCAGATTGCTTATTTGTGACTATAAAAGCAAGCATGAACAATAGGACATTTCACTGCCAAATGCGCTTCGCTCATGTGCTCAGTGACATCACTTTTTTTTGCATAAAAAGGGAGAAAAAGACATGGAGAGGAAGCCTGGGCTGTGCACCCAACCTTTAAGTGCTTTTCATTAACAAGTGTGTTCCATATTTCCTTATATTAACAGCAGCCTCTGTATGTGCATAAATGCAAGCTCCACCTGGGTTTGGATAATTTGCTTTAGAGACTACGGAAATCTTGCAGGACCTCAGGAGAGTCTTATTATTTTTTTTTCCTACCTCCTGTGCTCTTCCATTGCATGGCAAAGTTTAATCAGTTGGTACAGCACCGAGCTCTACAGAGCCCTGAAGTTGGCTGGGGCATCTCATGGACAGCTCTAACCGCCATAAATCACGAGCTGCCACAGCTCCCTAGGATGACCCAGCAGGTATCCCATGTACCTGTCCTGTCCCCAAGGGGTGCCATGACCGTGAAGTGAGCTGCGGTGCCCTAACGTGCACAGGGACAGCAAAGGGCTATTTCGGTTATGCTGGCGATTCTGGCAGAGAGCAAATATTTAACCTTTGCTCATGCTGGGGACAGCAAATCCCGACTCACTTTGCTCTAATCTGCTGCGAAGGAAGGAAGTAATGAAATGTCTTATTATATATCTGACTCGAGAAGTATATTTAGAGCTGAGAGTGGTGCTGAAGGTGGCAGGGTTTCATACCAAAAGGACTGACGTGCTCTGGTCTGCCCTCGCGTGCAGCCAGTGGTCAGATGAAACTATTTATCTGGATGAATAAGGCCCCCAAAGACTGCTTTTCTTCCAAAGGAAGAAAAACAGAAACTCATCGCAGTGGTGGAACATTAATTCGGGTGTCTGGAACACCTCAGATGTGCACTGCCATTGCTCAGCCCAGTGGGTTTCTTTTAGGTTTAAATGACTCAAGTTTGTCTTTAGGCTAATTAACCACACTTGTTTGAGACGCTTCATCACAGAAGAATGACAAGCACAGTAACATGCAATGTAATCATCACGCCGAGAAGGCACGAAATGCTAAATGGCCATTTAATCGCCTACAGAAAAGCACAGAAAGAGCAAATGTGGGAAAATGAAGCTGGACAGATTTAATTGAAAAGCAAAGGCTACATTTTGGATAATCCCAGCAACCAACCATCCGTGCAAACTGCCATGGGGTTCACTAATATTTGACATTTGTGCATCACAGCAGGCTGTCTTTCTGCGTGAGGTGCTTCATTTGTCTTCATTACTGGGCTCAGCACAGATACACACCTCTTTGGCGTAGTTAAAGCAGGATTTACTCTTTGAGCCTTTGGCCTTGCTGGAGCTCTTTAACTATTAAATTAGGGCTGTGGCTTTAACACCATGTTTTGACTAGGGTTATATAAAGCCTCATGCACTAAAAGCAGTATTGACAATAGGCAAACAAGGGCCTTCATCGCTGATAGGAAATCCCAGCGCAGAGACAGGGGCCAAATAAGGAACTTCTGCAGGATGATGGAGAACTCATTGAGCACTTGTGAAAACCAATCGAGGAAGTGGAAAACGCCTGGAACTGGTAGCCTTTGTGTTCGTGCGATTGTTGGATTTCCCCCAGCAGAAAGCACACTGTAATTCCTTCAGGGATTTTTTGAGTCCCTATCCACAAAGCGCAACCCACCCATCTCTTTCTGAAACCTCAGGCGACTTCCTTTGGGTTAGCAGGACCCTGTTTGAAATGGACGGTTCCAGAAAATCGCCTATTTTCCCATCCTTTCCCCTGACAATGGACAATGAAGGAAATGTCTTTTAATGGTACAGTTTCAAACAGAAATGGTCACCTGAGGGTTGTGGGTGTGCAGAGCTCTGCAATGCTGTATCCTGCACATCATGGGACTCTAGGACTCCATACAATGTAGTCTGCTGTGGAATGCTCAATTTTTATTGCAATTATCAGCAAATAAGAGTTGTTAACAGAAGTAATTGTGTCATAACACAGAGAAGCCCAGCAGACAGGAGGATACCTTTGCAGGGATGATGTACAGACCCAGAGCTTTTGCTCCATAAAGAAGGACAAGTAGTAGCTGAAGGTACACAGATGGGACAGGACAAGGACAAAAGTGATGTTAACGTCTTACCTTCTGTGTCAAAAGGACAAGGTAGGACAACGCTTAGGCTAGACATGATACGTGCAAGAGCAAACACCACTTGCAAGAAGAAGGAGGAAGAAGAATGTTGCCATCAAAGTGGTGCCATCAGCTAGAGCCCAGGTAGGGGTGGAGGAAAGATGTCTCCTAGAGCTGGAAGTGAGCAGAACCTGGAGGATTTAGGCAGAGCCTGAACAGGAACTCATGAAGAGTTAAAGAGCTTGTGGTGCACAGCCTTTGCCATGGGGGTGACTGCACGCACGGGAAGAACCCAGCTGGGAGTGCTTCCAGGACCAAGACTTCTTTTTAAGTCTGGCACCGAGTCCATCATGGTTGGGCAGTTGATACATTAGGTTACAATCAAACAAATGGTGTTCTCCTGGGGCAAAGTGAGGGTGTAGGGAAAGAGCTTTTCTCCCTGTCTCATCCCCATGACAGGCACAATAGTGGAGAGAGAGACTATGTGTGTACTGCCTTTTCTTAGGTTCTCATGTCCCTTTCACTTACTATGCTATTTATCTAGTGCTTGATTTATTTACAAGAGAGAGGAAGTCTTACGTATGTAGGTGTTATGATAATAAACTTGTCTAGGAAGACACGGATTTAGAAACCTTGCTCTGACAGCAGATGTCTGGTGTGGTTTAGCCCAGCAGGCAGCTGAGCCCCACACAGCTGCTCACTCACTTTCCCCAGGTGGGATGGGGGAGAGAATCAAATAGGTAACAGTGCAGGAACTGATGGGCTGAGATAAAGGCATTCACTAGGTAAAGCAAAAGCCACGTGTGCAAGCAAAGCAAAACCAGGAATTTATTCACTACTTCCCGTCGGCAGGCCATTTCCAGGAAAGCAAGGCTCATTATGGTTACTTGGAAAGACAAACTCCATACTGCCAAACATCCCCCTTCCTCCTTCTTTCCCCCAGCTTTTACTGCTGAGCATGACACCACATGGTGTGGGACATCCCTTCGGCCAGCATGGGCCAGCTGTCCTGGCTGTGTCCCCTCCCAGCTCCTGGTGCACCCCCAGCCCCTCGCTGGCAGGGCAGCACGAGGAGCTGAAAGGTCCTTGGCTGTGTGCAAGCACTGCTCTGCAACAACTAAATCGTCGGTGTGTTATTGCCACTATTTTCATCACAAATCCAAAACATAGCACCACAGAGATACTATGGAGAAAACTCTATCCCAGCCAAAAACAGGACAATGTCTCATAGGACCTTAAGGCACAACCGTTGGAGCAGGTCCTCCAAATTATTTCCCATGCTGAATGTCTTACAGAGGAGAAGAGGAAGGGAATGGAAACCTGCCATTTGTAAGAGTTTCCAAGCTGGAAGACTTTGGGTTGTACACACAGTACTGATGCACGTTTAACATGTACCAAAGTACACTTCCGTGGGTTACAACTAAATTTAGTTCATGGATTTGCATATCTCTTCAAGTGAAAAGAGACCTTTTGACCCTTCCTGAACATGCTTATGCATCGTGCACGTTACTGTCAAAGATCATTCTGCTCGTACAGCTGCTTCCCGGTCACCCTTGTGCCCTAAATGTCCATCAACTCACTGCAACACCCACGTGGCCATGAGACAGCAAAGACCAGGTCCCTCCATGGGAACCACAGAGTCATCACACGGGTGACTAGAGGTAACTGAGTTCAAAGAAAGGCAAATACAAATTAATTCCAGCGTGCAGAGGGCATTCATTCAGAAAGCCATTTCCTCGTTTGCATTGAAAATGACTAGGCAAAACAGAAAACCTCCATACAGAGAAACCTTTACATTCAGTACAGTTCCCTGTGCAAAACACTTTTTCTGTGTGAATTAGATCTTTTTCCTCCTTTACAGACATGAAAGAGATGTCTTCACCATCATCTGCTCCCTCTGACCCAATGGTCTAGTACCAGGACCTATTTTTTTATTAAATCAAACTTTTTTTTTTTTTTTTTCCTAAGTTGTGTGGCTCTGGGACAAGGAGCGCTCTTCCTACTGCTGCTGAAAAGAAGACAGTGTTGCCTCAAAGGCCTCCTGGCCAGGTATCTGTGGCACTTCTAAAGTTACCAAAAGAGACTACACCATTTGTTGGGAGAAGCAAACTAATTTGAGGAAATTGTGTGTTGTTTTTTGTTGTTGTTGTTGTTTTTAGCCATCTGACATTTGTGTGTTGCAGCATTTGTTAATTCCTTCCCTAATACCTTTTAGACTGATCACACAGTTTCTCCGAAGGACAGAAATGTTGCCATTCATATTCTCAACAGTAATAAATACCTACACATTTCCCAAATGTCAGAGGCTGAGCAGAGAAGACCCACAGACCATCCTTAAGGACAGGTATGTTTTCTTCAGCTGCTCAGCAGCTGGAAAAGATGTCCAGCTAGTCAAACACCAGGTACTTAATGGTTTGGCCAACTATATGGTGAAGCCTTTTGTCAGGCCAACAGCCAAGTTTGAGTTGGGCAACAGATACATGAGTTGGCTGATGGTATTAGGAAGGGAGGGAGAGTTTAGAAATGAATTAAGGGGCACTGTGGACTGTTGGAAATACAGGAGAAAGTTGGGAGCAGAGGCATAATTAGGACACAGAAGGACCACAGTAGGGTCTGGGGTAGGCATGATGGCTTGAGTGTTGTTACAGTGAGTATTATAGGGAACATGGTTGAACTTGGTGATATAGCAGTAGAAGTTGCTGGATATAAAGAGGGAGAAAACACATTATTTCCATGGTTTGCATGGAAACTTGATCTTTTAACAGTCCAGTGCTAAGCAGGCTGGAGGTTTGTGAAGAATCTCAAACGTTTTTTTCACCCTAAGGACTCTAGAAAAAGAAGCCCAGGCCAGTGTCCTAGGTGTGAGACACGGTGCTGACCAAGCAGCCAGAGCAATGGGGAAAGGCACCCTGGCTCTTGTGGAGGAGGATTTAAGCAAGCTTTTGCCAATGTTACTGGAAGGAGAGAGATGGTTTACTGGAACTACCTACACATGCTGTTTGCTATGTGTCTTCGAGCTATGACTGGAATTCCCACCTCCTAACAGAGGTTTCCTTGCTTGCCCATAGCCCTGTGAAATGGGGCATCCCTATCTGGTATCAGCACTGAGGAAGGGTGCGGTTCCTTTTCTTGGTAGAGTGGAAGGGAATCTTGCACAATCTAGTCGCTTACTGGGGAGATGTTGATAAGCACCACCACCCCTCTCGTCCACCACCCGACAGGAGCTCACACTACCATAGTCTTGTGGTGGTTGGTTAGCTTCCTCCAAATGGCTTTGCTTTGTGCCTGATCTACATGGGGCCATAAGAAACCGAATACTCCTGAAAATTGGAGCCACCTGCTGGATATCCCAAATTCTGGATAACATTCTACCCTAAAAGTTCAAGTGCTTTCCTTTGGCATGGAAGCTTCTGGCACAGCTTTTGTTCTACGTGCAATAACATGTTCCCAAGGACTGAGCTTCCCAGGAAAGCCAGTGGAAAGGCACATGCCTGGGGGACACAGGACTTGGCTTACAACTTGCTGAGTGTTTAACGTAGAGGGGAAGGAGACACACACTGCCAGGGTATCTCCAGTGAGACATCTCCAGCTCCTTCTCGCACCTTAGCTGTTTTCCCAGCACTCTGATTCCAGGTAACACAGCTGCACCACTGCAGAGATGACCTTGGACAAGGACAAACAAAACCCAAGGAACAGAGAAAAGAGATCACAGAGCCTGTTGGTGCTCTCAGAGCCATCACACCTGCCCCTAGACATCTGAATATGTAGGGAGTGACTACTGGGAGTATTTAGGTGTGTAGAGATGCAGTTGTATTGCAGAACTCAGATACCTACAACCAACATGAAGAGGCAACACTTATGGTCATCAGCTCCTACCATAATACTCTGCCCTCAGTTCAGGTCTGGGCTTGCTGTCACATACAAAGACAACTATTCACCTTGGGGTTCAGATCCAACAGAATTGAGAGTGAAATGCAGGAGAACAGAGTGGCACTTGGGTAAAATATTTTGGGAAATTTTGGGGCGGAGAAGCAGGAAGGACTAACAGAGAAAGACACATCTAAGAAGCCAAAAAAAATTTAACAAGGAAAACACTCACCTCGGTGTCAGAAGCCAAAGGGATAGATTCAAATGCCAAACCTGCAACAGAGTTCCCTGATCCAAGACCACAGTTTGGCTTTTGTTGGACCCTGGGCTTTCTCATTTGCCAACACCAAAACCACCTCTGTGGTATGCAGTTATACTGGTCTGATCCTTTAGGCTAAGCTTGGCATCTCTGCCACCCAAGCATAAGTGATGTAGGTGTTGCTGAGTAACAGTGAACTGAACCCGAAAAGGTTTGGGTGAGATGAGCATAGTGGCACTTCTTATTAACATTACCTGGATGTGCTGAGACTACATACCACTGGTATTTCTGAGGCAAAACAGTTCTGGGTATAAAGTGCTGGGTCGAACAAGAAGTTTTTGCTGGAAAGTCCCCTGCTTTTCAAAGTATGCAAATCCCTAGCCAAAACTTATCACCCACAGGGATGTAAGTACTTAATTGCCTTTCAGGTGCCAAGTTTCCTGTCCATTATCCATACCCTTGCTGAAAATGCTGAAAGCCCTGACCAAGCGTTGCCGAAGCCTATAGGTACCTCTACCTGCTCGTTACTTATTTGGGTAGATCCCTGTTCACATTTGCAGGTTTCTGAGAGTTCCTTCCTAAGGAGATTGGCCTGGGCCATGTCCAGATGTCATCGATGTACAGAGGCATGGCTGAGGTTTTCAGGCTGTTCCTGGCCAAGTTGAAGCTCTTGGGCTGAGTGTGCATTTTGTGATTTCACTCAGCATGACATTCAGATCTCTCCTCCAGAAATGACTGAAAAGGCTGTGGGATTGTGGCCCACTACAGGAATATCACCTGTGGGACAGATATAGAGAGAAACTCTTGGTGCAGATCCCAGAAGCCTCCCAAGAGAAAAAGGAGAACATGGGGCAAGGTAATACCAAACTATCAGGTTAACACATCCTGAAAGTGCCATTATGGATGAAGTAGGGTTGTCTGTTTATTAACCAGCACGCTTGGACCTTTTATTACTGCAGCACAAATGGGGCTTTTTATTCATGGCTAGAACAAAAATGGAGAAGAAATATCAACAGTGGACTGTGTACATGAAAATAATACCTGATCTTAGGTTAGGTGGAGCATTCAGTATGCTCAGCTGACGTTGGGCATGGCTTTGACCTCCTCGCTGGTTTCAGCTGAACAGAAAGGACAGTAAATGCTCAGCTTGCCATTCCTCTCACACCAGTTTTACGCCAACATAGTTTCATCTGCACAAGCCTAATCCCTTAGTTTACAAGATGGATGGAGAAGGGGACCAGACCTGTGGACTGGCAGGGCAGTGTGCAGTGGTGGAGTCTCCTCTGGGACTGTTCCTCCTCAAGCCCCAGAGCATGTTGATCCTTACAGGAGGGCTGATTCTCTTCTCCTGTCCAATTTTTGGAGTGTCCAATCTTTCTGAGGGTCTGGAGAATGGAGGCTGAAGCTAGTTGAGACTAGAGGTGGTTGAAAGCTGTTTTTTCCCTCCAGCTGAAAGTCATGACATACTATAAAAATTACATCCTCCTCTGGGACCTCAAAGGCAAATCTCTAAAGGGGTTTCTAAGAGAAGGAAATATAGGAACAAATATTTTAAAATAAACAAAATACAGCATTTTAATTATCTGATAAATGATACTGGGATTGAAACAGAGGGCTAGCCTTGCTTATTGGTGGTTTCTCCCACCTTAGCTAGCTACCAGTCAAACCAGTTAATACTCTGATTTTTACAGAACTTGATCTTTGGAACCAAATTGCCCTGGGCTAAGGGTTTTCATAGGTGTTGCGAGCCTTCCACTGAGATAAGAAGTAGTTCTTGTTGCTTGCTGAGGAGCCCTTGGACACTAGATCCCTGGTGGATGTGGATCACAGGGGTTTAAGATGCCTAGTCTGAGATGCCCTGGGACTCCCAGTGTGGGAGGACTCTGTTGGGCAGAGCCACCACTGTAGGTGACCAGGGCTCTCAGTCAGGGAGAAAGCCAGCTGGCTTCCAGCACCCATAACCCTGTGGGTGTTCATGCATAGTTTTGTGGAGTCAGACACATCTCCACAGGACTTCTCTTTGTGACAAAACAGCCTTTCCCAGTTAAAAAAGAAAATAAGTCCATGCAGAAGACCCAGAAACTTTCTTTGCTGTCTTTTCTCCTTGTTCCCATCTGCACACAAAGCTGATCCAGAGCAAACTTTCTACCTTTGCCTGGGTCAGTTGTACATTTCCTACAATTATTATTTGCTGGGTATACTTCCTGTTATGAAAGGGAAGTTGGCAAGATAAATTTCTTGTGACTAGTTTACACTTGAAAGCGCTGGCCCTGTCCTCACCCCAGAAAAGAATGTGGGGGGAGATGTGCTGTCACCCCACAGACCTCAGAGGGGTCTCCTGAGGAGTGACACGGTGCTGCTGGAAGTGGGGAAACAGGACGTGGTGCAGGTGGGCTGTGTTGTATGGAGGTGACGTCTCCTATATCATCTCCTTTCCCCAGATCCCCAGCGTAGTACTTGGCTCAGCATGCTGCTGGATCATCCAAATTCACTGTTATCATGGCCCCAGCATGATGCAGCAGGGGATATCGTGATGTGGCACTGCTGATGTGTGTGGCAGAGGATGCTGGCACATGGACATCACCTCAAGAGGCAAGTGCCTTTCAAGGAGGCTGGTTTGGTGTACCACATGAGCAGCCAGCTTGCCACAGCCCTCCTGCACTTCCCAGCCATGCGGATGGGTTGCTCAAAGCCCATCACTGTCACCTGGGGTGGTTTCATCTGGTGACACCACATGACGAGAGAAATGTGGTCCAGGAGCTCCATTTTTTTTGCCTGCTGTTATGAGACATCTGAGCCAAGCAGAACTGAGGCCCTCTGCTGTCTGCCAGCCCCAGCCCCAGGCATTTCCTTTGCCCAGGCAAAGATGTGGTTTTCAAGCAGAGGGAGCAGTGCAGGATCACTGGTTATGCACATCCAGCAGCAAAAACGGAGGTGCCATGGGACAACATGGATCTGTATGCACAGCCACACTGTCCATTTCCATTGGAAAAAAAAAAAAAAGCCACAAAACAGCTCAGATGGGACAGGCGCCATTCCCCATTGCTTTCTGGGAAGAAGAGCTTTTGCTTTCTCCTGCTTCAAAGCTTTAAAGTTGGCCAGATGCTCCCTGTGGAGCGCAGCCCAGCTTTCACATTGGTTCTGCTTAAAAACACACATTGATCTGGCTCGAAACACCAGCAAATCTGACAAGCCCGAGCTGTGCACTTGCGGAGCTGTAGGTTGCCGGTTGTCCGGTTCCGACTACAAAGGATGTTCATTGGGTGTCTCTAAGAGGCCTCAGATGAGCAAACTCTGCTTGCCTTATCTTGGGTAAACAGGTGATAATTCCTGATAAACAGACATGATAGAAGCAGGAAGGAAAACCTGAGGTATGGTTGTCCACCAGGCTTGCTTAGCTGAGAAGGAAAATAAATCTTGGCTTATGATGTGGCTGAGAGAGCCAGGGAAGCCTTTCATCCAGCCTGCTCCTTTCAAAGGGAAATGGCTCCAAGAATGCAATATTTATTTAGCATTAAATGAAGTCTGTGCCAAGTGTTGCAAAAGACAGGTTTAGCTTTTGCTGGAGCTTGTCTGTCAACTGGCATTTTAGAATTACTAGAGGAACCCTGACAGTTTTGTACCAGCCTCAAAGTTTGCCCAGGCAACTCCAACCAGCTTTTGGCTTCCTTTCTAATGGGGGAAACTGAGCTCTAAGCTATCTGCAGCACTGAGTCTTTGGGGGACACAGCTCTTCTGAAGAGCACAATCCCCACTCAGTGCTTCCCGGGCTCCCTCCCCAGTTATAAGAATCAATTTTAGCTGGCAAAAAGCTCCAGGAGGACCACACAGCATGCCCTAGCAGCTCGCTTTGTCCCTGGGCTGGCCCCAGCAGAAGCCCTGCAGGGCTGATTCAGCTCGCTGAGCTGGCAGAAAACCTAGCAGCTATTTGTGGGGCTGGTTTGCAGCCAGCACAGCGGGATGAAGCGAAGTGGCACATGGAGGAACTGGCTGAGGACTTGAGGGGACATGGCTGAGAAAGGGAGAGTGAGAGACCATCAGTCCTGTTCAAGCACTCACATCAGGTATAGGAGGTGGAGAAAAGTGAGGCAAACCCAAATCCAAGGCATTTCCCTGCTTGAAAGGTTTCAGCAGAAAATTTGTATTCTCTCTACTGGCCCACCCTTCAAAAATATTTTATTTACAGAGGAATTTTTGTGAGTCCTACCAATGAGTCCATGTTTTACACAAACAAGCAGGCACAAGCAAAAGGTTGCCACAGGCACTGTTAGTGTGATCTCAGGCACAGCACCCAATTACCTTCTTAAGAAGTGGAGGACAAATCTATTTAAATCACTGAACTCCTCCCTTTTTGTTCTGTGCATTTCCATTTTTCTCTTTGAGCAAATGAGAATATGCTCTGCCGCCGCTCCAAGGGACTGCTTCCTACTGGAAATGAGTCTTCCTTCAGGAAGGAGCCCCTGACGCTGCTCACTCCCTCTGTGCATGAGCAGGGTTCAGGGAGTTAATGAACACCGTATTTGTTCTTGCTGGGTGATGCTTGCTCCCTGCTGCTCAGAGCTGCTCCTTTTGCCCCATCCCCTTTATTTATTTGCAGCAATAAAGCAGTGGCTCTTGCTGTATCTCAAGGCCCCATCCTGCCCTATGGACATGCTGGGGAATCCCAGTGCAGCTCTTCTGTTCCCCATGTGAGCAAGAACTGGAGTTGTGCTGGTGCTGCAGGTCCATGTACGCGTTCAGGCACAGAGGGACCCCAGGGACAGACAAGGTCCCCATGGGAGCTGTGCGAGCTGGCCTGTGTTTATGCAGCAGCACAGCTGTGCCTTGTGTTTGGGGAGCTGGTTTCTCATTAATTTTCCTAGCAAGGCAGCTTTTTGCATGTCAGAGCTAAAATTCCCCTTGCACTCACAAGGGTGAGTTCTTCCAGGCTTTAGGGTAGCCCTCCTGCCAGCAGTTAATGGGATTTAATAGGTAGCCACAGGAGGTGGGCTCAAATATGGGGGATCATTAAGAAAACCACCCATCTAGAGTTCCCCTGGCCAGAAACCTTAGGGAAATAAAGCAAACTGGGCACTGCTCATCCAGCATGTTGGCAAAGGATGAATCACTTTATTTAACAAACAGCATTTTTCAAAGGAAGAGGAGAAAATGTTAACAGGAAGATAATAAGTAACACAGGATACCTAATCACTTCTGCAAAGCTTGATCATAAATGGTGAGTGTCCTTATCTCAGAGTCCCCAGGGAGGCAACTGTGAGATCAAAAGCTCCTGAAGTGAGAAGGTGCATTTCTAGTGTGAAGAACCATGCAGGTCCTGAAGAACTTGTGATATAGCAGCATGTGGTGGCTGGGGCCTTTAGGAAGCTGTGGAGGAAGGACAGATCCAGAGCAGCCAAAATCCGCAAGACCTTCTCATTGTTTGTGGGGTTGTGTGGAGAAAACAACCCCTGGGAGCAGGTACACAGCAGCTCTCCATGGGTGAGGGACGATTCTGCCTTCTCTGCTGCCCACCCCAGCTCCAAGCTGGCAGTTGGAATTGGGCTTGGTCCAGCATGTTTGTTCCAGTGTGCTTAAAACAACCCTTGGTATTTATAGCTGATTCAGAGGTTAAAAAAAAAATATAGCCCAACACCCAGTCAGCTGACTTTGCTCTGAACTACACAAATCAAATCAGCCCCTAATTGAATTCCCCTCTGTTGCAGCAAACTGGGGCTTGAGCACTGGGATTTCCTTTGATTGTTCCCACTGGTGAAGCTTTCATCCAGTTTCACTCATGTCTGGCACTTCTTAATGACTTCATATAGATCTGTATGCAAATCAGCTTAATGAACTGGGGATGCTCTCAGCTGGGCGAGGCGGGCATCAAGTCACCAGTGCAGCATGGCAGCACATTCAGTGTCTGACACCACTGCCTAAGGCAGCACATCACCTAGTTCCAGCATCCACATAGATGTGAGATTTGATGGGTTAGACTGCTCTTTCTGCTGTCCTACAGGGCAGAGCTTTCTTAGCCACTCTTTCCAGAATAATCTACGTTTTCCAATTAATAAGCTCCAGGGCAAGGAGCCATGTTACCCATGAGAAGCGTCTGTTTTACAGGAAGCTTCACAATCATTGTGGGTGCTGAGTTCTTCCAGAAAACGTGCATCAGTCAGTGGTGTGAGCCACGGATGGTGAGGAGTGGATAGATACCCCCAGCAGTTCCCCATAGGGTTGTGAAGCCCTGGGGCAATCCTGGGCAAGTCCACGGTAACTTAATGAGAATCAAATATTGACCCAAATTATGTGTGTGGTTGGCTTTGAAAAACCAGAAAGGTCATTTTTCTTATTTTTTATTTTTTTCCAGACTGGAAAGTCCCTGCGTGGCTGGTATCAGCTACCCCTTTCTGGGACAACATCCAGGCATGGTTTATGGTCTAGCATGGCCTGAAGTCTGTTCATCCTGTGCAGCCCAGGTGGGTGGGAGGGTTTGCTCGAGAGCCAAAGCACAGTTCCTGCCTGCTTTTATGTCCTAGGACAAGACATAGCCCAAGCAGCCGGTACGCGACAGCAGCCTGTTGGCCCAGGGAGCTCTGGGTGCTGCCAACTAAAACAAAGGACATCGCAGCAGGGAGAGCAGCTCCCAGTGGCGCGGGACTGCCGGGAGTCTCCAGAGATAAGGCACGGCCAGAGGCCTTCACAGGCACCTCCCTGGCTCTTGCTTCTCTGCTATGAAAACCTCTGGCGCAGGCTGGCTGCCTGAGGCCGGGACTCAGCCCTCAGCAGCAGAGCTGGGGCTCGTAGGCCACAGCCTGTCCCACCGCCCCAGCCATGGAGCAGGACAGGCCTGGGGATGGTGGTCAGGTTCAACCAAGGGTCCAGGTCCTCAGGCAGGTTGTATGGATGTGGCAGGTCCATGGTCAAGGTGGGAAGTCAGCCAGCAGGTCAGGGTCAGGCCTGGTGAGGGTAACCAGGTTCAGACGCAGCCCGGTGGCCACCAGACAGGACAATATGGTTGAGATAGGTCCTAAGCTGGGCTGGGAAGTAAACCCATGGGTCAGGGCCCAAATCAATGTGTCCATGGTCCAGGGAGGCAGCCCTCAGCTATGCCATCTCCAGTCTGGCCCCAGTCCTGGTCGACAAACCAGGAGGGGATGTGCTCAGGGCCCTGCCAGTACCTAACTTCCAGGTAGGGGTGACACAGCCACAGCAGCATCCTACCATCGCCACAACCAGACTGTGTGTGTCCCTTGGCCACCTACCCATACTGGTAGGTTGTTTGGCCAAAAGCTCGGGCTCAGAGAAAGCCTTTCAGAGCAACGAGCCCTCATTCTCCATGGTACGTCTCTCCCCATTTCACCAAAAGCCCCACAGAAACATTTTCCCCTACATTCCTCCCTTTAAGTGGGGACAAGGAGGAGCTTTTTCCTTTATACCATGGCAAAGGACCATATCCGGTCACTTCAGCGGACCTGGCTGTTCCCCACCTTGGGGGCAGCCTGCCACCTTGTGTTGAAAGCTGAGGATTATCTGGTGGTTTTGCTGAGGGCATTCAAAATGCTTTACTTACTGGTTTGTATTTCAGACACCCAGAAGAAATGAAGAAGACCTCAAAGAAGACCTCTGTGAAGAAGACCTCTGTGTGCCCAGTCCTGGCTTTGGTGGCACATTTGATTTCAGGTGTTTCTCTCCGCAAGTAAGGGTGAACATTACCTGGGTCCCCAGCAGCTGTTATGGACTTTCCCTTCTATGGTGGAGGTTTTTGGTCCATTCAAGTTGTGTCATTGCCCCTGAAACTGGATGTGACCTTTCTTACCCTTGAGATAGACCCACAGTTTGCAGCACCCACACCAAAAAACTCATGGAAGCTCCATTCCTTTACTTCACTGAAAGCCTCAAGCACCACTGAGGTGCTCTTTGTTTTCAGAGACACAGACATGGGTTCCAGGTGCAGTACGTGGGACACCAGCAGGCACTGAGTGGTGACTGGATGCCAGGCCAGATGCTCAGGCCATCTTCTACAGCCCTAAACACCAGGCCCTCACATGCCTCGGTGGTTTCATCTCAGGCTGAACCCTACTTGACTTCCACTTGGCTCCTTTTACTGCCTCCACTCTTAAAAAGCATAAAGTGTTCATTAGAAAGAATAGATGTTTATAGGGTGTAAGATTCTTTCCAGATTATTTTTTCATTTTCCTAAATGCTCCTAAGAGTGTGACAAATTCTTCTCATAAATGCTATTGGTGGTTAATGAGCCCAGAGGGACATGTGCCACCGTCTTGCTGAGCTCTGCTGTAGTTTTCTATGGGGGTTCTCTTCTATTTCTCCTCTGTCATTCATAGTTCATAGTTTCTATTTTTTTTTCTTTTTCTTTCTTTTTTTTTTTTTCATTTCTTTTTCACCATCAGACTTTCTTCCCTCCTCATACTGTTTTTCTCCTTTCCTTGTTCTTGGAAGAGGTGTTACATATCACACATCCCGTGTTCACGGGACAGGCAAGCAATGCACAGGTGATGTGCAGATGCTATGCAGGACATTAGGTAAGGGTAAAACCTTTACAAAAACCATCAGCACAGCTGTATTGACTCTTGTAGCTCCCTGCCAAGAGCGGATGGCAGCAGGATTTGCCATGGTGCCCAGCAGAGGCGAAGGCAGCTGCCTTCACACCCTGACAGCTTTCACAGTGGACAGGTATGGACTGAGCTGGGAAATGGTGAAGTTTCAGAACCAGCTTAGAAACGGGGAAAAAAAACTAGTTTCTTCTTCCTGGTTTTGGATTTCACTTCTTCCACAAACCTGATTCCCCTTATCCTCACACAGAGAAAGAGCTGCCCAGCTGAGAAAGACAGAGCTTTGATTTACTAACTCACAAGGAATGGTTGACTTCAGAGATACCTTACTCAGGGTGTGATGACTTGACCAGCCCAACACAGTGCTCAGGATGAGCATGTTTTCCTCCAAAAACCAAAAGCAGGTTTTGGGGACTAACCCTTAGATCCATGGCAAACCCGAATGATACTCACATGGAACTACCAGCTGCTTTCTGAAACATGTTGGACATTGTGTGGCACTTCTGCATCGCTGGCATAACCCCTTCAGGTCACAGCAGATGGTGCAACTCAGCCTCGTGACAGATCATGGGCAGAGCAAGGCAAAGTTGGGCTGCTTCTTCTAAAACAACATCCCCTTCTTCCTCTTGTGGCTGGGCCAACTGAGAATTAGTCTGCAGGATTAGCTTGCCACTGTAGGCTGAGATGAACCAAAGCAGAGCTCAGCTGTGATGATTTCTTCTTATTAGCGGCTGGCTGCAGACGCAGTCTGGCAGCATGGCACCTATTGAATTCCGCCTGGGTATTGAAGAGCCTCTTGGCAGCCCAGCTGGAGAATGACTTATGGGCTTGTTTACTTGTTAGGGCTCCGACTCATGTTCAGCACAGGCCAAGCTGAGTCAATTTTTCATGCTTTGCTACATGGTGTGTGCACATCAGACATGAGGAAACACGCTAGAGCTGCAGAGGCTCAGCCATGTGTTTGCACTCCTTTGTGTCCTTGTTCCTGCACATCAATGCCGGTGGAGGCTGAGGGTAGGGGTACAGCAGACCCTACTGTCAGTTCAGTTCCTGGTTGCTGACCTGCTTACCCAAGTGCAAAATGATGCATAAGATTAAGTCATTTTCTAAAGGAGGTCTGAAATCTTTGCTTTTCCAGTAAACATGCAGGTAACTATTTACTGGCACGCTGAGACCCTGCCAAGGGATTGGAACGAGTGCTAGCACCACAGAGAAATGAATCCATGTGTCCTCATAGCAGCAGGACTTTTAATGAGATGAGTAACAGGTACAAGGCGAGTTTCCAAATACATTAACATGCATAGAAAGTTAGGTTGTGCCTGGTCATACCTTTGCAATCTTTCGGTGGAATTGCTGTTCAGTACTGATTTGCTCTTGCATCTTTATTGCTTATTTAAAATGTGGCTCTGCTTGGACTGGGTTTTTGTAACAGGACACTTTGGGCTCCCACATCTATTGCCTCAGAAAACCTCACATTAAAACCCGGTCAGCTGTACAAATCCTAGCCCCATCCACACATGACTGAATTTAAAAATTGCCAGTTTTCCTGGCCCTCTGCAAAGCACTTGAAAACACTGACCCCAAATATGCAGTAATGCTCACCTACCCTGTGCCTGTGGCCCCTGATGCTCTCTAATAAGACTAAAAAAGGAGGTAAATCTCTTTTCCCAGCCCTCATGCTCAACTAGTGCCATGCAGGGAGCTGTCCTGCCAAAATCGCCACACCCAAAGCCCCAAATGGGGATCAGGGCAGAGCAACCTGCTCCCACCTTCAGATTGCCACCACACATGTGCCTTCCCACAGCCCTTTATATCAAGAATTGCTGAGAGCAAACCCAGCTAAGCAACATGTTTTCCTCACACCAAATGGTTGCCCACACACCAAAGGAGGTCCCTGGAGGAGCCACCTGCCACCACCATCTGGCTACGATTTCTGTGAGCTTCCCTAAAGTCTCATGCACACATCGTTCCCCAGTAGTGGAAATGGTCTGGATATTTATTATTATTATTGTTGTTGTTATTATTGTTTTTAATTGGGATAGATGGAACCACAAGGGAATTGCACATTTATTTTTTTTTATGTTTTTAATTATTTTTATTTTTTATTTATTTATTTATTTATTTTATTTTTTTATTTCTGGTTAGCTTTGTAAAAGGCTCTTTCCTAAGTTCAAACCTATCCAAGTGTGGGAAGAGTCACTGAAGGTAAATGGAAAGAGGAGTGATGAGGAGGTTAAAAAAGACCAAGTGTGTGATGCAAAAGCAAATGCCTGGGAGCTTTTTAGGAAAGGAAGGCAGAGTGATCCTGCTAGTTTTTGTCTCCTAGTGAGTTAATGACACAAGAGAGGGTTCATAATGACATTTAGATTGGAGTCACAGAGCTCCTCAGATCCAACTGTGCACTGTCACCATCCCACTGATGTTTAACAAAAAGGCAGTACACCATCCAATACTACAAACCAGGATTGCTTCCCATCTGGCTCAGGAGCTGCTCCTTGCTCACTTCTTTGTCTGTGCGTTGGTGAGTGACTGCCCTGAGGGGAAAGGTCCTGCCCATCCCAAGGAGCCCAGCAGCCCAGCTGCTCCTTGTCCTAGAGCAGCAGCCTGGCTCTGTGGCTCCAGATTTGCACCACAGATCAAGCTAAGTAATGGATACGTAAAGTCATGGAGAAGGAGAGAGGCCATATTTGTGTCTGCTTAAGGAGGAACTCTGAATGTCACGTTCAACAGGTCAGGTCTTCAACATCAGTCTTGACAGCTCTGAGAGTCACCCAGCTCAGAGACACTGGTCACAGAGACTTGCTCAAAGGTGGCTGCATCTCCTCAGGTCCTGGTGGTTCAGGGTGCTGAACTCACAACTATGGGTTCAGGTGCCAAGAAACATCAAACCTTGTTGAGCTGAGCTCTTCACAGACTTTCTGGTGTTGGCACTGCAGAGCCATGGTGGGTGGTGGTGGCCCTGGACAGCTGCTGAGCTATTGTCCTGGAGCAGTGGACAACTGAGTGCAACCTGTGGGCCCTGCACTGGTAGCAGAGTGGGACCTCAACAAGCTCAGGGATGGGAGGTCAAATCAGCCCTACAGAGAAGCTAAAAGCCAACTCAGCACTAGCCTGTAGGACTGGACAGGTGGCACTGGGCAAACCTTTGTCATTGCTTTGGGCCAAGGACTCGGATCATGGCCAACCTCATCTAGGTTTCCCTTATCATCTGAACTTTGACTCCAGAATCTCTGGTTTTCCCCTTGGAAAAGGTGTGTGCCTTTCCCTCCAGCAGCCCTGTGGGATGGAGCTGACCCCATGTAGAAGCACTGAATGCCATGGAGGTGAAGGTGGGCACCTCATTGTGACTGGGCACGAAGCTGGACAAGGGGAGAGCGGGGCAGTTGGCTGCTGCATGGTGTTACGTATCTCTTCGTCCAACCACAAGTGGTGGTGTAGACCACCAGGTGGGGCAATACAGGAGTTTTTTGAGCTCTTGAAGTGTACAGGTCACAGTTGGGCAACTCCCTTTTACAGATGAGCGGGTAGGTGGGTGTAAAAAGCAGTGGGGGAGGTTTCTGAGGATATGGAAATCTAATCATCCTTGGCGGCCCTCACATCTGGGCTTTGGGTTCTGCAAACAAGTTGCAAATCCTTAAAGGTATTTAGGTGCATTGTTTGTATATAGGCTCCTAACTCTGTCAGCATTTTCGTCCTGGCAGGCGTGCAGGGACCTGGCCTGGCTGGAAGAGAGCAAGCACAAAACCTGGGGAGTCCTGCTGGGGAGCAGCGGGCAGCAGCGGACGTTCTGCGTCTCTGGCTCCAGCTCACTGAGTCACATCACCCACGCCTGGAAAACGGCCTTCATCGGGCATGTTCTTGGCATTGTGCCTCCCTGCACAGCACTTTTTGTGTTCTTGCTGAGGCTCATGAGGCAGGGCTGGATGTTAGAGAGACAGAGGATGTACTAGGGACTGGCAAGAAAATTCCAGAGGGACGGAAGGACCCTGCAGGCTCCTGGAGTCTCTGGGGAGCTGGCACCGAATCACAGCAGAAAGACACAGGGAAGTAAAATCCGAGGGGTATGGAGATGGTACTAGACCAAGCCCAGTGCACTCTGAGCCTGATCCAACGTTTTCAGTGTGGGATCATTATTTTCCCTCCAGTATTTTCCATCAAGGAAAAAAAAAAAAGTACTGTTTTTTTGCCCCTGATTCTAGTTCCAAGCAAGTGAAAGATCCTGCATGTGATGAGGACAAACTATGGGGACTTCAAGCGATTTCCAAACATTTCATCCTGAAAATTTAGAAATGTCTTGTCCATTTAATACTCTGTGTATGCCTTTAGAATGCACAACATAAAGCAAAGATGGAGAAGAAAAAAAAAAGGGGGGGGGGGAGGGAGGAGATAAAATTATTGTGAACCAAATGAGAAGGTCTTATTTGGAACTACCAAGGTGAGATGATTCAATATTTTGTTGACGTTTTTGGTGCTGCTGCAGCAGCAATGAGAAGGCTGAGGCTGAGCGCAGTGCTTTTGCATCTCACCAAGGCTTTCTGCACCATGGGAGGGTTTTCCTTGTTCATTTTTGGGAGGAACATTTTCAAGCCCATCAGCTCTTAGGCACTGGGACGGGTTGCCCAGGGAGGTGGTGGAGTCACTGTCCCTGGGGGTGTTCAAGGAAAGGTTGGACGTAGTGCTTAGGGACATGGTTTAGTGGGTGACATTGGTGGTAGGGGGGTGGTTGGACTAGGTGATCTTGGAGGGTTTTTCCAACCTGAATGATTTCATGATTCGATGATTCTTTGCAGGCTTGTTCTCTTGGGGGCTGCATTTCTGTAAATGTGAAGTTTGAGCTAGTCAAAGGGCCTCTGCCTCTGCCCCTCAGCTCTTGTTTTTCTCGCTTTACCTTGTATCTGCAATCATAGTTTTAGCCTCCAGAGGGCGAAAACCCTTCAAAAGACGCCGGAGAGAGCTCTAGGGAAGCTGGCGGTGATGTGCTTACAAAACCGCAGCAGAAAGACCCGCAATGAAGAATTCCCCTCAATCCTGCGTTTTCCGGCTCATTTCTGTGATGACGTCCGCGGCCCCCAGGCTTGGGCGCCGCTTCGGAGCTGGGGGCAATGGGTTTGGGAAGAGAAGGGGAAAATGAGCTCCTGAGTCAGGGTTTCCTGGAAAGCTTCTGGGATGATGAAATCGGCTGGTGCCTTACGTCAGGTGGAAGTTTTCCACCAGGCTGCCCCAGGAGCCGGTTCACAAGGTAGAAACCTTGGGTGCGATGCTGAAAATTCCGAAATCCCACCTATGTGGACTTTATACTCCTTTTTCAGTATGATATGTGAGCATTTTCCTTGCAAAACGTTTTGAGAAGCTCCAATTCCTAGGAAATGCTGACTGTCTGCTCTGAAAAACAGGTCCTTTGCGCAAGTCCGCAAATGAACTGGGGAAGTGAGAGGTGGTGGGAAGGTCAGACCATAGACAGAAAGGGGACTTCTGGCTCCCAGATGGAAAAATATGGTTGAGTGATTCCGGTTTGAGTGATTGCCTGGATTCTGCCAAAACAATGCCAAGTGTCCCGTCCCAGGTGAAGTCCCTGGCTGTAGCCTCAGAGGGGACGTTTGGTGGTGGCACTTCCTCCCAGTCGGGATGCGGGGCTGCCTCGCCCGGCATCACAGCTCACCACGGGCAGAACAATGCAAATAAATAAGGGCATGGAGTGAAGGTGCCAAGCCCAGAATGAACAAACAAGCCGGTGTTTGGTGCGAGGGCTGGTTTGGCTGCCAAACTGCTTGCCGGGAAAGGTTTGGGTGGCACGGGCTGGCCCTGCTCTCCCTGCAGGAGCCAGAGCAGGCACGGGAGAGATACCCACAGATGGTCTCACCAGGCAGGAACCCCGGATGGGTCGGGCAATCCTCAGGACACTGGGGTTGGAGGCAGGGAGGTTTTGGAGGAGATGGCACTACCTTTTCTCATACCTTTTCCCAGGGCATCTGCTCCTGCTGAATGCCAAGCAGGGCAGCAGGTGGCAGGGACACGCAGGTGACCGCAGGCGTGGGTGGCTTGTGCCAGCGCAGACGATGTCTTTATGCTGATTCAGTTTGAGAAACGCACAGAATTAGAGCCCTTGCGTCCATCCGTGTACCTCGTGCCAGGCTAAGGAGCCTTTCTTCTGCCTCAGCTGCCTCTGGCATCCGATAAATCCTGACCTGTTTTCTGCACAGTCCAGCATTAACAGCACAGATGGAGCAACTTTACTGGAATATGCATGGCTTTTAGTCAAGGAATAAATTACATCGGTTCACAGATGCTTTCTCCTAGGGCTAGGATAGGCAGAAATATATCTTACAAAAAAGACCTCCTTCTGTCCTGTCTTCTTTCCCATCCCAAATAACCATCCTGGCCAAACGCTCGTGCAGGTCTGGCTTGGGCTTGCCAAAGGGTTTTTAAAAGCTCTGTCTTTCAATTTGTCTGCATCTGACATGGAAACAGCTAAGCACGAGCACCACAAGAGTTTCTGTCTGTTTTTCACAGCCACTTTTCAGCTTATTTCTGTGCTTTGAAGTGGTTTGTACTGAAGAAAAACGAGTGACAAATATCAGAGAGAAGCAACAAGAGCCTTGTCAGAGCAAACTCACCTTCACAGCATTTCCCAAAAGCTTTGGCTTTTTCTTCGTTTCATGTGAACATTCAACTTGCTCGTTTTGTTTCCTTTTTTTTTTTTTTTTTTCCTCTCTCTCCCCTCTTTCACAGGAAAAGTACAGCAGACAAGGTTTGAAAGCAGAGAACATGATGAGTGCTTCAGAGAGTTTTGCTCGTGAGGCTTGTCAGGTCCTTCATCTGGAGCTGCTCGGCTTGACAGCCTGCAAACTCAAATTTCCTTAACCAGAGCCCTGAAAACATGATATTCTGCTTAAACTGCTCTAACCCTTTATAGCCATGTAAGCTGCTTAAGGTTCAGCTACATTTCGGATCAATTCAGATGCTAAAGCGTTGCAGAGTAGCCGAACACTGTAAACTCCCCTGGCTTTGAAATGATCTCCAAATTGAAAATGTTTCAACTGCTAGCATTTAAATATTCATTGCTCTAAATCTAAGAAACTTGTTTCTAAATAGGATTGAATTATGAGTTTCAAAGAGATTTGCCGCATAAAGCCACAGTTGCAGGGAGCCTGAGTAGCAGTTTTAAAGTTATTAACTTCTGCTGTTAGGAAATTCCTCCTTAGGTGGCATCTTTAACAAAAGCTTCATGAAATTGCCTGTACCGATCAAACAATACAGATGCAATTATTTTGTCTTGAACTTTAAAGCTCACTGACATCTACAAAAGCAGATGTATTGTGCCTCCCTGACTCCCAGTACCCAAGGAACATATGATGAGTAGTCTCCATGGCTTGTGCTCGTTTGTTCAGGTTCATTAACCCCGTGGTGATGGGGATGTGCAATTACACATGCGGGCAGGCACAAACTCCCCACAAAGCCAAGCCATGGCTGAGCTGAGATGGAGCAAGCCCAGATGCAGGGTTTTAAGTCACAAACACCACTTGATCTTCCCTTTAAAATAGCCAGCAGCCTGGGCAGTTACGTGCATTAATATAGGATCACAGAATCATTAAGGTTGGAAAAGCCCTCCAAGATCATCTGTTCCAACCGTCCCCCTACCACCAATGTCACCCACTAAACCATGTCCCTAAGCACCACATCCAACCTTTCCTTGAACACCTCCAGGGACGGTGACTCCACCACCTCCCTGGGCAACCCATCCCAATGCCTGATTGCCCTTTCTGAGAAGAAATGTCTCCTCATTTCCAACCTATGATGCTGTGCCAGCAGGTTAGTGCCGGTTTTTAGCCTGTCATTGTAAGGATGAGAGGCAGCAACACCAGTCCAGGTGAGATGCCTGCAGTGCACAACGTTTGTGGCCAAGTTCTTTCCACCTGAAAGAACAGGATATGTTTTTCCGGGTTGAAATAGGGTGAGATCTTACTAGGTCACCTCTCCTACCTCTTCCTGGCAGTGGAAATGAGTTAAACATCAAACTCTTCGGCCCAACTGATTAACCAGCCCAAATATTGGGGTGGGAGCAGTGGGCAATGCACAGCTATGGAGTGTGACACGGAGACATACCAGGCATCAGGCTCAGCCAAAATCTGGGGGGCCTGAGTCTGCAAGCCAGGGGATGGCTGGGAGCTCACTGCGGGGATGGACAACCTCCAGTGATGACCAAGGAGAGCCTTGTGGGGCCTGAAGGTGTTTCTCCCATGCTGAAAACAAACAGCAGTGTGGGGGACTTGAGCATCTTCATCCGGAGAAGAGATGCTGAAAGTCCTGCTGAGCCTGTCCAGGGTTGTTTGGATGTTTCATTCAGTGACCATTTCATGGAAAAAAAATCACCTGGGAGGCTGCTGTGTTGGGGCATGGGGACTGGTCCTGAACTTTAATGGGGAATTTCCAGTGCTTTAGTGGTGCTGGTCGTGGAGGGTGCCCAGAACTTGGAGTGTGAGGACCATAGGTCTTTGGGGCATTGCAGTGAGGGTTACGTTAAATGGGAAGAGCTTGCCAAACACTCCAGAAGCACAGGAAAATCAATGGTTACTCTTGCCCAAATGTATATTTCTTTTTACCTTCAGCAAATTTCTCCTCTGGAAGGAGATATCTGCACGTTTTGGGACAGGTGATAGTAAGACGCTGGCACCTCAGGGATGGAAATCACACCTGGTGTTCCTGTAATAGATGCAAGCCTCAGGGTCACACTCAGGCAGTTTTCTTCCCTCCTGGCGGAGCTGCAGCTGTCAGGGACAATTCCACTGCAGCCAGCGGGAAGCTCCTCGCCTTCCTCCCAAAACCATGTGCTCCAAAACTACAGGCTGGACTCTGCACCCAAGCAGCATCCCCGAAGCACCAGGACGTAAATCCGTGCAGGACTGCATTCCCCTGCCATCACAGGGCAGGTCCAGGTGGGCATTTTCAGTCTGGAGGACATCTGGGACATCCCTGCGCATCCCTTAGACCCGGTTTAAGCCCCCCAGAGCGGAGCAGCACACACATCTGAGAGCCTTGCCTAAGAAATGCTAACAGTGCGGCGCTTCCTTGAGCCCCGGCTCTATAATTAGCAGTGCTGTGTCAGCGAGCGTTCCTGCCGCAGCGCTAATTGTGCAACTTGTTTTCCAGGAGCTGCTCGGAGGGGTTATTTCGGGTGACTCGGCCATCGCGCAGAGTCCCCTTTGCCACTTGAATGAGACTTCCTTGATGGCCCCACAGCTGCGGGGAGCGGGGCTGGGAGGACTTGGCACCGGCTGGGACACCAAGAACCCAGGAGTCCTTCCTTGGCCCCACACCTGTGGTTTCCCCACGTCCATCCATCTGCGTGCCAGGGATGAGGGTTTCCCCTCCGTGTAATGGCAGTGATGGATTTTTTCAAGGAACAACCGATTAGTCTGATTGGGGAAGGCTCAGACTGGCCTCATAGGGTGTAAACCATGGAGTGTGTGTTGTGTGCAGGCTGTGGTGGGTGTCCCTCGGGAAGGGAGTGGGCACCTGGGGTGGCTGAGCCCAGAAGGGGACCCAGATCTGAGTACTGGGGTGGCATTGGAGCGGTTGGCACAAAGAAACTTAGAAAAAGAGAGCAAATGACTGAATGTGATGGGGAAGAAAGAGGCTTTTCCAGCTCCTGAAGAGGAACCTGGTGCATCTGGAGCACTCAAGCTGCATGCTATTTTGGGATGCAAGCCACTTGCTGTGTTACTGCCTCTTCCACTGATAGAGGTGCATTCATTGAAAACCTGGGGTTTGTGATGGGAAAGGTCTCAGATGGACCAGAGCTGCTCTGGGCCAGGTGTCAGGCTCGGGCTGAGACCTGCATGTGGCAGCAAAGCCCTCTTGGCGTTATTCCTTCACTGGGATGATATATGGGCATGCACTGCCTTTGGGGTGGAATAAGGAAAACACCCCACATCCTCACGAACAGAGGTTTTCTGGGGGTGCAGCTATGGGACACGGAGCAGGGGAAAGCAGGGCGAAATGGTGGGGTGGTTTCACAGTGATGGGCAGCTCAGCTCCACCACACTGCTCTCTGAATCACCCTCCTCAGAGGAACAGGGGGAGAAAATAAAATGAAAAAAAAATCTCAAGGGTTGAGATAAGGACAGGGAGATCACTCAAGCATTACCGTCATGGCCAAAACAGACTCAGCACAGGGAGATTAATGTGATTTATTGCCTATTGCTAATAACAGAGTAGAGCAGTGAGAACTGAAAGCAAACTAAAACCCTCCCCATGGGGTCCCTCCCATGGGATGCCGTCCTCCCCAAACCGAGCCTGTGGGGGCTGCCCACAGGCAGCAGCACTTCAAGAACTGCTCCCATACGGGTCCGTACCGCGGGCACGTCACCCCCAATTTATGTCACTGTAGGAGGGAGAAGGGCCAGGACGATTACATGTTTATTAGATTAGTGGCCCTATTTCTAGCATAGCGGTAAGACCAAGAGGTGTTTTGCAGAAGCCTGCATGCTTTATCCCAGGCAGCAAATCCTGACTCAGCCTGTTACATAAATTATTTATTGCAGTCGCTGGGAGCCAGAGGAGCTAAAGGCTGAATTAGCCCAGAGAAGGAGGGCCACGCAAGTGAAATAAAAGCATAGGCAAGCATAGCACAGCGATGGAGGCTCCTGAAGGCACAAGGACAAACCTCACCAAGTGAGCTTCACCTGCCATCATGTCTTCCCTGGGGGAATTTGGATGGGGCCGCCCGGTGCAAAAGGACGAGCGTTAATATTTTGGATGGGGGTCACACCATACCCACTGGTCCTGGCTCTGTTGAGTTTATTATGCTCTGATTTTATCCATTGCCACCAGAAATGAGTGAATTTGCTGGAGTGAGTTGCTAGAGGAAGCCTGAAAGCTTTTCAAGTCGAATGCGTTGAAAGGATCAGGAATCTGCCAACAGCTAACATCTTGCAGGGAAGGCGTGATGATGCATGAGATGGCTCATCAGCTCGAGGATTTTAGGAATAAACAACAAGTCTGCGAAGCATTGAAGTAATTCTCCCTTCTCCACAATGGGAAGGGAAAGGGGAGCAGCCAGAATTCAACTTCATTGAAATGGAGAGCAAAAATGCTACAGGAAGGAGTATCTCCTCTTCTGGAGGGGAGAGCAGGTGCTTGGGGGTGGGAAACTGTAAATGGCCACAGCTCGTGAGTCAAAGCACTGGGAAAATTTAGGTTCCTGAGCCCAGCAATAGAAAGAAAAATTGGAAGGAACGGGATGAAGGCCTTTAAACACCTGCAGGAGGATGCTGAGGGTCAGACAGGGAAGAATAAATGTCAGACAGGGAAAATATTTGATTTAGCTGAAGGATTGCACTGACACAAGAGCAAAACAGGGTTGTTATACGTTCATGGATGCATTTAATTAGAGGAAACTTCCTGGCTATTAAAGCAGAAGCAAGCAAAGGGGACACAAAAGGAGGGAAAAGTGGCAAAACCTCTTGTGATAACGAAGGTGTTGGGGGCCCTGCGGCAGTGGCGGAGCTGGGTTTTCCTCCTGGGTGAGATGGGTGAGAGCACGGCGAAGGGTCCCACCAGGGCTGCTCCTTGGGAGATAAGGTTATTGCCAGCTCCACACCTGGTTTAATGAGCAAATTAATTAAGGGAAAGCAAGATTTGGGAACACCACTGGCCGGGCTCAGCAATTCAGAGCCCAGATCTCACCTAGAGGCTGCTCCAGGGTGACTGGGCAGCACCTCGCTGCTCCGACAGGCTGAGACATTTCTCCAAACGTCACCCTGCGGTTCTCTGCTGCTGCTGTGGAGCATCCTCGTCTTGCTTCAGTTCCTCCAGCTGCAAAATGGCGATAGTGCTATCAGCCGCCTCCGTGCCATACAGGAGGCCCACTCACCAGAACAAACCAGTAATTATCACAACATATTAATATTAGTAGTAAAAGAGAAGAATCGGTTGCTACAAAAAGCTCTCCTCATCCCATGGAAGCACTCTGGGAGATCAGTGATTTAATCAATCTCCTCCTTGCGAAGCACTAGCCCGGAGAGACCCGAGCTGCCAGAACCGAACACGGGCAGATTAATGCCCTGACCGCATGTTCCTGCTTTGCTGTGGAGTCTGACACCTCCTGGCAAAAGCACCTGTGCCCTGAGATTTATTTTGAGACGAGGGAGGATGCTTGTGGAGTGACTCCTTCCCCTTCGAGCTGGGTTAAAGGCAGGTTGAGCTTGTGTGGCAGAGTTGAAGCTGCTGTTCCAACAGGGGGGCTCTGTAACCTTGGAGCAGAGCACAGAGATGTGCTGGTGCACTGAGGGGTCCAAAGAAAACCCAAAATAGGGCCAGGATCTGTCCCCGACTTTGAGGCCGACTGGCGCTGTCTGCCCTTTGATCCTTTCTGTCACCCCAGCTGCTGTCGGGAATGGTCTCTGGCAAGAGCGAGCTCCAGCACCATGGCTGGGACCGTTCCAACACCAAGTTTCATGCAGGGGACCCTTTCTTGAGACCATTTAATGTGCTGTGATACATAAGCTCGGTTCTCTCGTAGTAAAAAACAGGAAAGATAATATGCTGCCCTTCCTGTGGATGGATGCCCAGGGCTGATGTGGGCTCTTCATCCCCAGAGATAGTCAAAACTCAACCCAACACAGCCCTGAGCAGCCTGATCTGAGAGCAGATTTAGTTTTGAAACTCTTCTTGCATCAAAAAGGGGACTGGATCCGGTAATTTTAAAAGGTCTCTTCCAGTTAAGTTAATTTGATGGTTCTGAATTACCCAATGATCCTAAAATACAGGGAAATTTCTGGAAGTATCCCGAGATCCTACGGAGTTATTCTCCTGGTTATTTGTGCTGGTTCACCATACCTTCGCCTCAGAGGTGCAGCTGTTTTACGGATTTAAACTAGCTCCATCCCTGGTGCCCATTCCTCCCACGGCCCCGTGGACTAGCCCAGGTTGTCCCAGGGGACCCACCTGGCTTGTCCCACACCGTGGAGGTGAACCACGCCATGGGGGTGGAGAGGTGCACCCAGGAGCAGGATGGTTTTGCCACCCACATCAAGTTGTGAAACTATTGCTTAAGAAATTGCCTTCCAGAAACACCTCTCAGACACAGCCGCTCATCTCTTCCTAAGTCCCAAATTCCTAAATTGTACTGGTTTTATTTTACATGAGATTTGTACCCATACTCTGCCCAAGGTGCACAGCCCTTTTGCAGCCCAGAGGCCCCAGACAGTGCTGGGGAAATCCAAAGGGCTGCACCTTTCGCACTGCTGGGTTCCCAGAAAAATACATTCCAAATTTTTAGCGGAGCACTCTGGATGACAATCCATCGTACCATGAAGCCCTTCGAAAGAAACACAAGCCCACTGCTGATTTCCAAGCTGACAGGCGTCCACAGTAAGTTCTTGAAAGAAGGTGCAAATGCTTTCTGCTGCCTTGTGGTAATAGACAAGAGTCAAACAATCTTAAATTAAAAAATAAAATAAATAAAATAAAATAAAATAAAATAAAATAAAATATAAAGTAATAAAGCTTCACCAGTTTGCATTGAAATTTACAGGACCATAGATTGCAGGGACAGGAAAGTTAAGGGATCAGTCAAGGTGGCTCAGATGAAGTCTTTATCTGGTTGCATCTTGAAATCTTCCAAGGATGGAGATGGCCCAAGCTCTCTGGGCAACCTGCTCTGTTGTACTCAGGGTGGAAACATTTTTCCTCAAACCCACCAGGGACAACTCTTGTTCCAACTTACCACCTCCGTACAATTGAATAAAGGCTTCGAAATCCCAAAGGACAACTTTGACACCTACAATACTGAAGAGAAAAGGAAAAAAAAAAACCAAGAGGACATGGCTGAGTTTTAGAGCAAAATAGAATCTTGGATGCAAGGTGTTTTGAGTTTAGGGATGAGGTGAGCTGAGGAATGATGATTTTTCCAACAATAAAAAGGGAGTTTTCCCCTCCTGGCACTGCAACCAGGTCTGTGGACTTGCAAGGGTGGAAGATTTCCAGAGGAGAACAAGAAACAGGCTGGCTCCTGTCGAGTCATCCCCCTCGGGCTAAGGAGGACCTAAATGTACACTTCCTGCTTCCTCCAGCGTGGTCTAATAACCGCTTACCAGGCAAAAATTGGGCAGGAGCTCAGCTCAGCTCCCCACCAGGACTTGCTGCTGCCAATCGAGGAGCTCCTGCAGGGCAATTTATTCCCAACTTTAGGAGAGATATAAATGAAAACAAAAATTAAAACTTGCAGGGTCACACAATTTTACTAACTCAGAGGTTGAGCTATAACGGGGATAGTGTTATTCTTCACCCCAGCCCTATCTCCACCTCTACCACCACCGTTTTGCCTCTGCCTGGATGCATTTTGTTCCTTTTACAACAAGACCCCGTTAGGGATGCTTGGCAGCCTTGCGCTTTTCTATTTTGGAGAAGATTTGGGAAGAGGGCTGCTGAGAACGCTTTTAGATTATGTGATAACAGTCCCGGCAAATCTGCTGCATGGAGGAGGATCCAAATTTAGTTGCATCCGTCACTGCAGAGCACATTTTTGCAGGGCAAGAGCATGGGACGGAGTCAGCCCAGGTTGGCTTCACCTTCAGACAGCTCCTGGGACACGCTGGCCTGGCTCCTGCAGCTGCAATTCCCTTCCAGTTGCCCATTTTTTGTGATGCTGATTGAGAAACTGGCCAAGAGGCAATGAAATTTCTCTGCGGGTTGCCAAAACCCACATCCAACCAGTTGGTGAATACAGAGCTTGTCACAGGCTCAGTCTCAGCCTGGTGCTCCAGGAGGCTGAAGCCCCACAAATAGTAAAGCAACATCAAAAACATATCCCCATGGACATATCCATCCCTGTGCATATATCATCCCTGTGGCTGCTGCTCAGGCTGGAAGAAGCCAAGGCATGTTGGGGTGGTTCAGCTGCTCCTCCCTGGGTGGGGACTGATGAGCATCCGGGGCCCAAAAAAAGCTGCTGTGGGTTGGGATGATCAGCTGGAGGAGGGGAATCCCAGGAGCAGTGATATTGGAGGTATGGCATCCACGGCAGGGGATTTTGGCTTGGCATTCCCAAGAGATGAGCCCTGGCTGAAGGCCACCGGGAGTCACTCCCCATCCAGCCAGCCTGTGCACTGAAACCTGGTGGTATTTAAAAGCCTCCCGAAATGCCAACACAGGAGCTGGGATGACAAAACAAGGTCAGACGCTGAGGGCTGAGCCTCACAAAGCCTCCTTCACCCATGAGAAACCCAAACCAAGGGGAATCCAGAGCCACCAGATGCAAAATCATCTCCTGCTGAATGACCCGTGGGTCTTAATTGAATGAAATTAATGAGGAGTAGATGTTCCCAAAAGCTCAAACAGTAACTGTGAATAAGGGCTGAATTTTGGAAAAATAAGCCAGCAGCAGCTGTGGTTGCTTTTACACCAGGCCCTGGCTCCTCGTAGGACACTCACAAATACCAGGTGAATATTTGCTGGCCCACGCTTGTGTTTTCGCGTGTGCATCCTGAGGAGGTGCGGACACAGGGCGTTTTCATGCAGGGGACACCAGGACAAGGCACAGCAGAGAAAGGGGCAGATCCGATGCTAACTGCGAGCAAAACACAAAGTCAACATGATCCTGTGCCCCCAAAAAAACCTCACACCTCTTCTCCCCACCAGATAGACCTGGGCATAGAACCACTGCAGGCTTGCATGTAGGGCTTCGCTTCTGCAAGCTTTTTCCAGCATTTTTGCTTGAAAAGGGCCACTGCCCTTGGTGTGGGCTCCCGTGACCAGGAGGAAACCCGGCTTGGGGTGACTCAGCCCCGGCTGAATTGCCACAGACCTCTCAGCTCAGTGTTTCCCAAGCCCCAGGAAGCATCTTGGTGGGGTCTGATGCAAAGCTGCTCCGTCATAGTTCTTTGGGCAAACACGTGCAACCTCAGCAGGGTGGTGAAAGGGTTGAGCAAAGGGCTGATTTCTCTGGAACAAACCTTGCAGAGCAGTTTATTTAGAGCTGATTAAAAAGAAATAAATAAATTAATTAAAAAGAAAATCAGTTGCCTTGCAGGGCACACAAACATCTCCAGAAGCAGTTTCCTGAGTTTATTTTTTTCCTGCTCAGATAACCTTGCCCCCCACCGCTCGTCCACACTGTGAATCAGTGAAGGAAATAGTGATAAAAACCATACTTTTACCCCCTCAACGTGACTGAAAGTGCTTGGGAAATCATTTCTGGTGGGGAGAACAGCATGTGCCCTTCTGGCTGGGGCTCTGCCCCCTGCAGTAAGCGCCCCACAGGAAGGACTGGCTCCTGATTTGGAGTTAGATCCTTGTTAGGGGTTCATTGTGTGGCAAAAGCCAATCCAAAAAGCGCAGAGAGTGAGATTGCTGAAGTGGCTTTGGTGCCAGATACTCGAAGAATATTTTTAGGCACCTCCTGAGCCCTGCCACGGGTTGCCCAGAGAGGTGGTGGAGTCTCCCCCTTGGAGAGCTTCAAATCCAACCTGGCTGCAACCTGCCGTAGGTGTGGGATGCTGGCGGTACCTGACGGACCCAGAGGTTCCTTCCCACCTCAGATCTTCTGGGATTCAGTGAAAGGCAGGCAGCAAGAACCGTGCCAGGCACCTAAAGCTGCAGAAAGCTTTGGGCAACCCTGTTGGGAAACCCCACCAAGTCCCTGCCCCAACTGCTGGCCAGCATCTTTATCATTAGCTAAGCTGGAGGCTTTTGGTTTCTTTTTTTTTTTTTTCCTTCTTTCTCCTGGATTTTATAGATTAAGGAAAGGCAGGAGGCCGGGCAGGCAAAATTAAATTACAGCAGTCAGAAGGAAACTGCAAACCTTAAATGATCTCGCAGAGAACGGGAAACCTCATCCTAAAGGCTGGCCTGATAAAAGAGCCAGGATGTCACCACCGCCACCCACCCCGGATGAAAACACACACGGTGACTTATTTCTCCTTCGTTTTCCCGTTTCCAGTTGCCCTGGAAACTTCCTCCTCGTGCTATTCAGGGGAGCAAAGTCCATCAGAAATAAAACCCTGCCGTAAGGGCTCGGGGTGCCGGGGCCACCCAGTGGCACCCGTCCCTGTGCCCCCTCGCCCCCTGCCCACCCTTGTGGCAGTGTCCTTGGGGTGGCATCGCCCACCTCGGCTGTGCACACAAAGGCTGCACAGAGCCCTCCTCCTACACGCAGGCTGTGCTGCAAGTCCCTGGCAATTAGCTGACGCAGAGGGAGCCGCGGGGCGGAATAACCTCGCGCCAGACCCCAGCTGCGCCAATTTGTCCGTGTCGCAATTAATTCCCCGTCAGGCCGAGCTGGAGGTGGGCTGGGATAGGAGGAAGCTGCACCAGGTGCCTTGATATTCTGCGGGGACCTCCTGCGAATCACAAAGAAAAAGGTAATTTAAAAAAATCTCCAGACTTCACTAGCAATGGAGGCGTCGAGTACGCTGGGAAAAGCAGAGCCCTCCATTCTCGAGGATGCTGGGGGCACATCCGGTGGGTTTTGACCCTTGTTTTCTGTCCCCTCTGTCCATGACTGCTGCTCCAGCACCCAAATTCCCCCTCCTGGCTGTCCCCACGTTCAGGATGGCGTGCAGGGACACAGACACTGCAACCACGACTGAGGTCCAAACCTTTTCAAATCCGCACCAACCCTGTCCAAACATCTCAAACCTGCACCCCTCGCCTACTGATGCAGTCTCAAGAGTGTGCTCTGAATGTACATTCTGAGAAAAAAATGCAAAATGGGGTTTATGCATATTATTTTTATATGTTTTTATAGTCACAGCTTCACCTTGCTAAGCCCTTGCTCTCAAGAGCTTCACCCTTTCCAGCTGCACCGTGCGCAGGTCTGAGCATTGCCCTTGGTGCCCCAAGCCACGCACAAGGATGAGGACATTATTTCTCTGGGTCACAAGCCCACAAGGACATTATTTCTCTGGGTCACAAACCCATCCATCCCACCCAGGGGATATTTTCTTAAGGCATGAGAGCCGGCACGGAGGAAGGGTGCGGGCACCGGGCTTGTGGCTCCTCGCACCTCCCACGCCCGAAGCGCCAGGAAATACCCTGCGTGCACCAGGGCTCAGCTGCTCTCAGACATTTCCCCCGCACACCCCCAGATATGTAAAGTATTTCTCATCCGTGTGTCTGCTTATATATTGCAGATAAATGCTTATGCACGCAGCAGAGGAAGTCGCAGCTAGGAAATGGGAAGGGATGGAGCCAGGGACAAGAGCAAGGGCCAGGTGCAAGCAAAGAAGGGAGCGATGCTGGAAGTGTGCACAGATGGAGCCAAGGGTTGCCCAAAGCCTGTTTTTGCCGCACAGTGCCCTGATTCTGGCATTTACAACCCATGGGACCATCACAAAAGGGACAAATCCCCACTTTCCCAGCTGGACCAGGCCCTCACTCCAGGAACCTGCTAAGGATTACCTACAGCAGGTGGTTCGTGCTTACATAAAGCTATCGATTGAGCACACTAGTGCGTGCCTTTCCATATGCCTGGCTGCTCCTCCCTTGTCGATTCTTGCCCGGGCAACCCAAAACCGCTCCCAACACAGAGATAAAAACAAAATAAACACATGCTTGCCAACAGGGTGGCACTTGGCTCCACCTCAAAATACCACTTTTAGCGATCCAGCATAGCCAGGCACGCGAGCCATGCTCAATATTTCTTTGCAATGCCCTGAGCACACACCGCAGCCACCGAGAAAGCTCAGTGCCTCCTTCCCGGCAATGGGGAATCCTATCCCAACACTCCCATTAAAGGCTCTTGCTATTCTGCACTGTATTTCTTTCCATCGGAGGTATTTCACCCAGCTTTGTGGTCAAAGGTTCATCCTCTCACCCTTAACAGCAATTTCTGATGCCAGGCAGAGGGAGCACAGAGCAGACAACACCCCGTGTGGCTAAGTATACAAAATGACAGTATTATAAAACAGAAGCTTGCGTCCCACTAAGGTTTCCATTTGTAGAGCAGAACGAGGGCTGTGTTATTTGGGGATGGGAAGGATGTTGCTAACACAACAGGGCAACAGAAATGCCGCAGCTACAGGCCCTCCGCTTCGCAGGGCATCAGCTCAGCAGCTGCATCCCGGGAAACTGATACTTTGCACACCCCCAGCTGCCCTCAAGGCAGCATTTGCAGCGGAAAGCCGAGTGCATTTTGGCCTCAAGGCTTTGCACTGCCTGAAGAAGCCCCCCCTGAACCCCCAAATCTCTCTCTTCACCCCCCATCGCACCCTGCAGCCCCTGCTCCAAGCAGGGTGCCCCCGAGCAGGGTGTCAAGGAAGTTAACACAGAGGCAGATCAAGTAACAAACACCTAGTATTTATTAATAAATTAGTACACTGGAAGGCAATTTTTTCAATTCATTCCCCTCTTCCCCCACTCCCACCCCTTCCCACAAGGCAGCACATGCCACCCTAGTATCATAATTTCTTCAAACTGAGCATATTACAGACTGTTCATTACGGGAGCATAATAGTTGCAAATATAATCAGACAGACTTCTTATAACGATGCAGCTTGTTTTTTTTTCCTCCCCCCCCCCATCCCCTCCCCCCTTTTTCTTATTGATAAAAAGTGAAGTGTGATTTGAAGAGACTATTTTAAGGCCGGGTAGGATCTCGGGAGAACCTCCCCTTATCGGCCATGTCTGTATAAAAAACAAGAGACACAAGTGTAAAAGCGTAGCTCGGTAAGTCTTACACCGCAAGGAGAGCAGAACCAGCAGCCTTCGCCTCCCCGGCTCCAGCACCGGCGCCGCCGTGACCTGCTGTCCTCTTCAGCGGCCAGGCAGGATGCTCCTCGCTTGGATTCCCTTCCACCGCAGGCTGGAAGGACTGGTTTAGGACTGGTTTTTTTTTTGTTGTTTTTTTTTTTTTTATCAGTAAAGTTGGTGGAACCGAACCTTTCCATTCAACCGCTTCTGCTTTAGCTTATAGGAGCACAATGCATTATTGTCCAGGTGAAAACCATACAATAAATAACCGTGCTAGTAAAACCGCAGCGATGGGCGTGAGCTATACGATAGTACATGAAAAAAGTCAGCTGGGGGAGAAGCTTAAGATGCATTAAGAGAAGGTAACCAGCAACAATCAGCTTTGCGTGTTTCACCGTTCACCACTCCGAGGCGGAAGGGAGGTAGCAGGAGACGTCGTTCAGAGGAACAGCTTTGAGAGAATTGAACCAGGCTACAGAGCAACCCCAGGCTCAACGCCTAAGCGACACCGGCTTCGTGGTCTTTTAGTTCATTAACTGCATTTTAAAGTGCATCGACTGCTTTGATTGGAATGAGAACAAGGAAAAAAAAAAAAAAAAGACAGACTCCGAAGGGGGCAGAGGGTGCAGAGACTTAACTGAGCGACAGAGTTAAGGTGGAGAGGCGCGACGCTGGCAAGCTGTCCCCCTCCAGAAACCAAGGACACCTCAAGGAGATACTGGCCATGTATTCTACAGCAAAACCCGCCTGCGCATCGTCGGTCGTCTTAACAAGTGCCAAGCTAGTTCTAGCAGATATTCGGAGAGTGCGCGGTGACCAGTGCCTACAGTAAATCGGGAAGGTGGCTATAGACGGAGTCCAGGAGGGTTTGGCTGGCTTCCTGGCTCTTGACGCCGGCGATCTCGAATAGCCTGTCCAGCTTGTCCTCCGCCTGCGGGATCTCCTCTATCACGTGGAGCTCCTCGGGGTTGAGGATGTGCAGCATGTCATCGAAGATGGGCTGCAGGTCGCAAGGGTCCAAGCGCACCTGGCGCAAGACTGTGTCCTTCTTTTCTGCAGGAGGAAGGAGCAGGTGGTTAAGAAACCCCCCAAGAAGCCTCCACTCGGGTTCCTCCAAGGAGGAAAGCTCCTTGCAGACCCGGCCCATCCCCTGCTGCCCCCTCGGGGAAAAAAAGGGATGAAGAAGGTGGCATTACGCATGGATGAAAGGAGAAGACAGAGGAAATTGGAGCTGCAGAAACGCTGCAGAGGCACCTAAGGCAGGATCCTGCTAGATCAAACACAGCAGTTATAAATGCTGAATGGCCAGCACTGAGAAGCGAAGGTGGGAAGGGAGCCAGAGAAGCTGAATTCTGCTATTTTGAGTTGTTTTCACTGGGTCAGCTTCATTTCTGCACCCGAGTATAAATTTGTGAGATTGCCTGAGCTCAGTGCTTCACCTCCGTGAGAAGTTAAAGACGACTAAATGCAGCAAATTAAATGCAGCAAATTAAACCCCCTCAAAAAGCGGTGGGTGACTAATGGTGATTTACTTCTTAAGTCACACGCTGCAGCAAGCAGGACCAAAGGTGAAAGAAGAACAGGAAAAAAAAAATCTATACTTTTTTTCATCTCATGCAATAATCCACCCCTAGGACCAAAAGCCCCCCAGACAGCCAAGGATGCTACGCCTCTGACAGCACTACAAAGGAGTTGAAAACTTTTAAAAGCATTTTCCCTCCCAAATCTTTGCTAACAGGATATTCCTGGTCTTGAATTGGCATGTGATGAAAATATCCTGGAAAGCCAGCTTTCCCCAGTTGATTACTTTAATGACAACACATCCCCATGCCGATGGTGGGGGACATGCCTGGTCACCCTTTGGGTACCACACATGGCACTTTGGTCCTCCTGCTGCCCTCCCGCGTCCCCGGGAGGACTTTGGTACCTTTGGTAATAAAAGAGCCCGTCCGGCTGAGCGCAGAGGAGCCGCTGGAGGTGGAGTCACACCGCAGGAGGGGCTCCGACTCGTCCACAAAGAAGCATTTCTTCTCCGAAGGAGAGGGCTCCACGGTGAGGACGGTGGCGTCTGGGGGTTTCGGGCTGGGGCTGGGTGCAGGGCTGAGTGGGCTGGGGTTCACCGGCAGCGCCAGCTTGTCACCTTCCAGCTTCGAGGGAAAGGGAAGGAGGAAAAAAAAAAAAACACAAATTGAGCCGTGAGGATGCTAGGTGACGAGCTTGTGGGCCAAACAACCACAGCACCGGGGTGGCACATGCAAAAAGCCTGCCCCGGAATTTACTTGCTGTAACTTGCTTTGCCTTTGCACACTCAAGGAAAGGGTTACTAACGCCCAAGGTACAGCTCTTGGGGGCTAAGTGCCATGATGCCCAAGCAGGTAATCCACCCCCATCCCAAAAAACCTACTCCACAGCTCTCACTTCCTAAGAACGAGGCATAGCCTGGCTCCGCACTTCCAACCAAGAGCTGCTACACCCTTCGGTGAGGTCCATGAACCACGCACGCTTGACCAGGGTAGCAATGCTGAACCACTTCTGGTGGCCTCAGACACCAGTTCCTCACGCATCGCTGGGATTTCAGCTTTTGGGGACACAATGTTCCCGATTTACATCCACCCTGCCTTCCAGTGGGGATGCTGAGCCACATTCCAAGTTAATCATTTGTATGCCCCGTCTGGCCCCTGCTCCCGTGAGCACCCCATTAACGTGTTATGGAGAAATCCATCTCCACCTGACTCAGGGTCACAAAGGACATGCAGGGCCTCGTGTTGACCATGCCATCACCTCAGCACCTTCACTTTTGCCCCGTGACCCTGAAGCAAGCCAGCAGCCTGCGTTTGGCTCCACGATCGCAATGAGGTGCATGGAGGGCCCAAAGCGCCACAAGGACCCGCAGAGATGTGAACCCTCCAACTCAGCCTGCACCTCACATCCCTCTTCCCGTGCTTCAGCAGCCAACATTTGATGCTCTCAGCATCTCAGCATCCCCTTGGGGTGGGGAGCCTCAAGCACACTATTTTTGGTTTCCAATCACTGCAAGCAGGAGAGGCTCGGGGCTGTGTCCTCACGTCCCTGGCCAGCAGCTCTGCCCCTGCTGCTCTGAGGACCCCGGATTATTTAACATCATCCCAGACCCCATTTCCTTGCTTGACCTGCCAAAGACCAGAATTCTCCTCCTGCAGAGGCCAGAGCTGGCCATTCCTCCCTGCATCCCTTCACCTGCTGCCCAGAGATTTCAAAAAGGCGAAATTTGGACAAGAGGCAGGGCACTGCGGAGCAACCTCCGTGCTGGGGAGGGACAGATCCAGCAGCAGAGGCACGGATGTGCCCGCACGTTCCTCATCTGTGTCGAGGAATTCGCCGCCCACAAATCACATGTCCACCAAGACGCCCGTTAGCTCACATCAAATTAACATTTCAGCCTGTTTGTGGAGGAATAAAAAGGGTTGTGTGGTTGTTTTCTTTTTTTTTCCTTTCTTTCCCCTTTTCCCCCCATTGAAAATAAACAGGGAGGAATTGTTCTGGCTCAGCGCGTTACGCAATAGGCGCGTTATAAATAAAAGTCAGCTTTAATTTTTAATTAAAAGAGCCTGCATTCTGCTCTCAGACTCCCTCCCCGAAGCAGCGCGCCGACGAGTTGCAGCCCGCTGCCACCAGCGGGGGAGAAGCAGCGCCTGGCTGCCCTCCAAGCTGTGGTGCGCTCCTGTTTCCCCTATAAAACCAAACAGGGTTTGTTTCTCCCCCATGCAACCCCATTTAGCATCCAGCTGCGAACCTGAGCCCTGATTTCCAAACCGGACCCGGCTGCCCAGGACCCCTGAAATGGAAGGCACGGAGAAACCGCCCGCCCCAGCCCTGCCTTCCCAGCAGAGGGGAGAACACTTCCCAGAAGCGTGCGAGTTATTTGGAGTTTAATTAAACAGCTGCTAAAGCACGCTAGAAAAAAAAAAAAATCACCCGGGGTTATTTGACTGTAGGCGTCCTCGGAGCCTGAACCCTTGCGAATAGCTGAGCGTTCGTCAGCTTATTAGGCAAAGCAAACAGGATGCTCGGATGAGCGTTAATATTTAAACCGCGGGAGGAAAGCAAGTGGGAATGAGGGCTTTGAAAGGGCAGGGAAAGTAAAAGGTTGCTCTGAGGTGAAGCCTGTGGAATAGGTGTAAAAAAAAAACATTCATAGCCTGTGACTCATCTGCTTGAAACCAGCGCCGCAATTCCTATTTCAAGCGAAACCACAGCAGCCGTGCCCCTGCTCGGGCTGGAAAAAAGAAAAAATTAAAAAACCCTCTGCAGTACTTTTGCCCTTCCAGAGCGACTGTATTTCTCACCTTTCCATCCCCGTTAGAGCAGTCCTGCATTTGCCACTGAGGCTGCATTTGCACCTGCACAGACAGACAGACAGACAGACAAAGCCGTTAGATGCGCGGGCCCGCGAGGCGTGGCGAGAAGCTGATGGCTTTTAGCGAAAAACCAAGCGCAGCTTTGACGCATCAGCAACCTCCTGCAACCAAGCGCGGGTCCATCCTGCCGGGATGCTGAGCCAATTTTTTTTTTTTTTTGAGCACTGCAGCAAAAAGTTTGCAATGCCAAAAAAAAAAAATCCTGAAGGCTCCTGTATGCTCAGAGCTCTTTAGGATGCGGCTCAAACACGCTGCAGCATCCCCTTGGATCTCGAACTGGCTGGGAGGATGCTCTATGCAGGGGAGGACTTCTGCAGGCTGTTCCCGAATGCCTTTTGGGGAGGGAGGAGGAGGATAGAAGCAGAAGGAAGGCGTAAGCCTGGCCTTGCATTCATTTTATGTAACATTTATGGAACTGCCCGGCGCTGGCACGGTGATCCCGCTGTTCCTGGTGGCTCTGCTTGAACTGCTTGGTCCCATTTTCTGGCTAAAAAATGTTTGCCTTCATTTTACTGCACCGCAATAAAAGATCAGCTGGGAAAAATGAACTGCAACCACTCTGCTATTTTTATTTTAAAAATCAAATCAAATCAAAATCCCCCTGAGGTAATACCTCCTAGCGAGGCAGCAACCACCCGGTTATGAAAGCCCTGGGGACACAAAAAGCAGCCCAGACCCCAAACCACCCAGCCTGAGCACCGGCAGGTCTCAAGCTGGGACTGCATCAGCTCAAAACAACCCTTGCAAGCTGGTTATCAAGCTGCTGATCCGATCTGTAGAAGAAATGCTGAGGAGGAGGAACGCGTTTGTGTTTGCTCGCTCCAGGCGGCTCCTCTAGGGCTTGCCATCGCCACCTCCGAGTGCCACCGGCCTCAGGAGCTCGGCAGCCTCAACCGTGGGAGGACCAAGCCTCAAACACTGCCGGGAGCCAGGAACTGCTCCTTCTCGGCCAAACCCCAAGCCCCAAAAAGCCGCGTTTGGGGTTGGGTCCGCCCGGCTCTGGGCACAGAGCCCGCAGCAGCTGCCGCCCGTGCTGGGGTCAGGTCGGGTTTTTCCTGCCTGACACAAACACAGATGAAACAGCCGCTGCTTTTAGAAAACAAGCACAACTCCCAAGGAGGGGAAACCTCCGCAGAGGGAGACGGTGGGGTGATCAGGTCAGGTGGCCACGTGTCATCCCGGAGGGGATAAATTTAGAGTTGAGGTCACGGCTTCCTGGCTTGCCAGCCGACAGATGACACCGGGCAGACACTAGGCCCGGGCTGTAGGCCTCACCATGGAGGAAACAGGAGGAGAAATACCAGTTTGCAGAAGCCCTTAAACCTAAACACTACAGGACACCCTCACAAGACCACCAGCTGGATAAAGAGCTTCCAAACTCAACTATGGGCCGAAGAAGTCACTGCCTCCTTTGTTTTCTTTCTCTGACCCCACCATCTTCCAGTTTCTCCTCATGCTCCTGAGCCCAATACACTGCAAACCAAAAGGAGATGGGGCTACAAAAGCCACGAAACCTCAAATACAGCTGCATCTGCTACGAAGTTATACTTGTGCTTATCTCGAGTTCTCCAGCCTGGTTCAAACCCAGCCTCGGTTCACTGAGAACTGACCCAGGGTTTAGAGCAAACCCGCCAAAAACCGGCGATGCCCAGTCCTGCCACCACTGCGAACCCAACCAGCCCTACTCCCCCTGGCTTCTGGCCACTTCATACTGCAGCTTCGTGCCAACACAGTCAAATTACTGGCCCCAGCCCAGTTCTGCTTTGACAAAAGAGGAAACGAAGCAAATCCACAGGAGCCTGAAACCACCCGAAGCCGGGGCTGGATGCAAACATTGTTGCGCCAGCCTCCTGACCCTGAGGTTTTGGCCTGCAAAAGAGGAAGAAAAGGCCCCCAAAAGTGCTGCCACTGCCTCACCCAGGGCTTTCATATCCTTCTGCCCTGCAACCCCAAAAAATGCACGGCTTAATGTCGCAAAGTGCCAACACCCGGCTTTTCCTCTGCCATATGTGCTGATTCACAGGATTATCTGCAATGGGAAACTAGTAATGGACCTAAATTTCACTGGGCTCAGGGCTACAGTCCTCCTCTCTGTTTTCAAGCCCCTCCATGTCTTCCTTATTACCTTATTTCTTTGCTGCTGAATGCCCCATGCAAGGCTGCCTGCTTCCCTCTATCAGCTCCCCAAAAGATCTGGGGAGCCAGCAAAGCCATAAATGCAAAGAGCTTGGAGCCATGCTCACGGTAGCAAACACAGCATGGCTTACGGTCGCCACTCAGCAGCCACCCGAAAATGCTCTTATCCCCCAAAATCCCGCTCAGCGTCCATGCCACATTCAACTTTTCCACTTCTAACCCCCAAACTGCAATCTGCAGGGGCTGCAGTGAATTTATCCTCTTCCCCGCCCTTCGCCTCCCTTTTTCTGCTCCGTCAGCATCGCTAACCTGGGGTGTGCCTGGGCTCGCACGCTGCCCTTGCAGCCACCCATCTGCCCCAGCAAGCATGCCTGGAAGGGCAGAGATTTTGCAAAGCCTTCCCTATGAGCTGGAAAAAGAAAGCATTTGTCGCTCGTACTAAACGGGAGCCGTACGAGCTCAACATGCCCCAAACACCTTCTCGCAGCCACCGTGCTCTTCCTTATTTTCTGGATCAGCGACTGCTGCAAAAACTTGTAAAGTGATTCAGGGGGCTAATCCAGTTTTAACCTAAATTCACACAGCGTAGTGTAAAACCAGTATAATCTTTTGTTGCTAAAAAAGCCGCCAAGCGTTCAGCGGAGCTCTTTACGCACAGGAAAGTCTTCATGCCACATCCCACAATGCTCCAGAGGCTTGCATTAATTCCCTTTTCCTACGTTATCAGCAGTTGGAAATATTTATATTTTGGAGCCCCAGAGGCTCCTGTGGGTATGGGGCACTACAAGAGAGCAGCTCTGCTTCTGTAGGTTGCACAGGCTGAAGATGGAGGCTGGATACAGGATCTGGGACAAGGATGCAACAGAGAATGGGATTGCGAAGGAAGGCTGGATTTAGGGTACTGATTTGCTGTCTGAGAGCTATGTCATTTAAAAAAAAATCTCCCACTTTTTCTGCAGGAAAGGGGGATTTCCAAGCATTTCCCCATATCGGCACATATTTGCTGTTCACTTCTGCGTGCACACTGCTGGCACCGCATCGCCCCATTAGCTGCCATGTGCATTATTGCATTGCTTATGGGAGCCCTCACTCCCTCCACAACATAAAAAGCTCTTTTTATTTTATTTTTATTTTCTTTTTTTTTGGCAAGACTGCTCCTGCATGGCTTGTTGCTGGAGGGATATAACGCAGAACTGACTTCTGCCACAACTCCTTCGGATCAAACCAGTTGGGTGCAGAGAGAAACCGCCTCGACCCGGGCTGCGTTTGGACAGACAACTCGTTGAGAGCCAAACAGATTAGCGCTAATTAAAGGCTTTCATACCAGAGCAATTAAAAACAAACCCAAACAAAACCTCAGTGTCTGCTCCCAGCGTTTAGCAACAGGCTGCCCCGGCCAGGACTGCCACAATGCAGCTCAGCTGTGGGCTTGAGGCTCCAGGCCTTGGGGGCTCCCTTGCACAAGATGCTTCCCACAGCTTTCTGCCTCTCTCCCTGTGTCCCACGGGGATGGAGCAGCCCCTGGGGCTTTCAGCATGCCCAGCCTGCAGAATCTGACTCAAGGAAACGGGTTACAGCAGGTAATACCTTGCAGGATCCATGCCCCGGGGCGCTGCTAGGCTTCAGCATCCCACGCCCTGCTGCAGCACAACCACCAGCCTTCAGGAACAGCCACGGGTACGGTTGATCATTACAGACTCATCCGAAAAAAAAAAACCAAAGGATAGATGGGAGAAGAGAAAGTGCCAGCTTGGGTGAATTTGTTAAAATAGGCAGAAAAAAAATCTCACTTTCCTTATAGGCGCTACAGGCAAAGCAGAAAACATGCGTGTTTACCTCTCAGCAAGAAGCTGAAGGTTTTGTGTCTACTGAGATTCTTTAAAAAAGGAAATCGAGCACTTAAAGTATCTCATACACAGTCATATACTAATAGACAAAGCTTTCAGCTGCTCACCAAAACACCCCCGAGTGGCCCTGCAGCATCTCCACGTGGTGAGCATCAACTCCCCAGTGCCTTCTATCTGCTCAGCCACAACAGCGATTCTGTAGGGTTTCCTCCTGGGAGGCTGATTATTTTTTCAGCCCAAGTTTCCAAGCACCTTGCCTAACAGGCACAAGATCCAGAAAGCCTGTGTGCAAGTATCTACAAGATCAGGGTTTGCTTATTCTCCGAAACATCCGCTCGCTGGATTTTCTGATAAATGGGCACACGTCTAAGCAAGTTCCTCAGTCATCAGAAGTCCAGGGTCTCAGTGGGTCACCCTATAAAGCCAGTTCCCAAAGTTAACACCCTCTTTTTTAATTTCTTTTTTGTTGTTTGAGAACAAGTACCTGATAATCCTGGCCGAAACAGAGCAATGTTCAAGAGCATTGAACGCTGCACAATCTAGGTCTGTTAATTAGATATTGTGCTGACAAACCAACCCCAGGTTTTATCTGATGTCCTAGCCCAGCACTTTACTGTAACACTCAAAACAGTAACCAGGAGAACAGAGTTTACTACCTGCCCGAGGAGACCAAAAGGACAACGTGTCCTCCTGGCACATTGCACAGGCTGGAAACTTTATCCACATGTACCAGAGACTTCTAAGACAACAAGTTGTGTTTTTTTTTTTCCTCTGCCTGATTTCCTGCCTACAATTTTGCCTCAAGCTTTCACTTTTATGTAAAAAACAAGCAAAAAAGCCCACCAAAAAACTTGGAGCATGGTAGGAAACGGAGAGTGCAACATACTGGAGTAAGAAGGAATAAGACAAATTATGAAGCACTTTGCTGATGAACTCAACGCAAACCAAGGACTTCCACTAATGCATAGAAACTGGTTTCATGCTGTGGTTCTGAGAGGCCAAGACATTCAGAACATAGCTGTGCTACATGAAGTCATGCAGGGTACACAAAGGGACCAGAGTACCACTCAGAGGTGGAACCTGGGGATGGCCCTACCCCACCCAGCAAGGAGATTTAGGAACCCCCTGCCCCACAACCTTCGCTATGTACAACCACAAAAGTCCTTTGCCTGGTCCCTACAAGCTGCATGCAGAGGTTTGTAGGAAGCCACCCGCTTCCCTTTGGGTAGAAATCACTTCCAAGACCAGTGGGAGGTGTTTCACGAACTGGTTTGGGGTAAAGAGCCCTGCATTGACCTCCCCACCTCCATCTATGTACTGTCCCATTGGCTTCCACGTTCAGAAGTCCCATCTACCACCTGCAGGAACTTCTCCAAAAGACCACTGAATTACAGCCAAAACAAAACAAAACGAAAGGCACACCAAGAGCTAGGGCAGGAGGTAGCCAAAGCAACCTGAAAAGGACACCTAGATTGGTGGCTGATCTGCGCTCCCAAAACCACACACCCAGCCAAGACCCTGCTACAGGATATTCTACAGCCATTATTTATTCTCCAAAATTATGGGAAAGGCTGTTTTAATGCCAGAGCTGCTGCAGAAAGGCAACAGTTCTGGAGGACAGCACATGTGGACCCTTCAACCCTACAGGGGACATGGCTGTCTCCATGCCACCAGTCACCACCATGGAGGAAGCAACCCTGTGCTCCACAGCGGCAACATTTAGAGCTAGAGGATGCCTGGCTCTTCTCACAAAGTCCTGGGGATTCAGTAATGGCCTTTATGAGTGAGCCTAAAGGGGGATGCTGCCTCCCCAGCACCAGGACTCAAGTACCAGGTCCTCCAGGTGGCCTTCAAAGATACACACAAACCAACTCCTGATGACCTTCAAAGACACACGCAAACCACAACACTCGCGACTCGAAAGCTGGTCAAAACTTAGGGAAAGCTTGCTCAAGAGCTTGACAAAGCTCTACTCAAAAGCAACACAGGGCTTAAACATAAGCCCTTGAGGAGCTCCAAGGAGAAACAGAGGCCCAGCTACTTGGCTTTCAGCTAAGCTAGAGACCACAGCTGAGTCCCAAGCACCCACCACAGCAAACCAAGGCACACAACGCATAGGAGAAGCCAGCGCAAAGCCCAGCCTGGCATTACCGGTGTGGTGTCCTCCATCAGGCCTCTGATCTTCTCCACCACGTCGTTGCGGCGGTGCTGGCGGAGGGCGCTGATGAGCTGGGCCAGGCTGGCCTCGGGCCCGCGAATGGTCCAGTGCTGCAAGGCAGCGTAGGCGCGCTCATGGTCGGCCGCGTAGCCGTTGGAGAAGGCGGCCACCTCGCGCTCGCTGGCGTTGCACAGGAACTGGTAGATGTCCTTCCACTGGCTCCCCACCTGGGCTGCCACCAGCTTCAGGATGTCAATGCCTGCGGGGTACAAGAGCCACAGGTGAGGCATGGTGGGGGCTGGGAGGCTCAGAGACTTAAAATGTTGCACACCGAAGCTCTATCAAAGGTTTTCCCGTCCCTACCCTAAACAGGCACACTTTCCTTTTTGTTTAATAATAATTAAAAAAAAATCCCCACTTTAAACAATAAATTAATAATTAATAATTAATATTTTTTTTAAAAAAATAGTATTATTTTAAGACCTTAGCAAGAGGGAAGGCTCTTAAAGGCTTATGAGCCTGGGGTGCATGGAGCTTTGCAGACAAGCAGCACCCATAACATGTTCAAACACATTTCACAGAATCATCAAATCATAGAATCATCAAATCACAGAATCATGAAGGTTGGAAAAGCCCTCCAAGATCACCTGGTCCAACCACCCCACCACCACCAATGTCACCCACTAAACCACATCCCTAAGCACCACATCCAACCTCTCCTTGAACACCCCCAGGGATGGTGACTCCACCACCTCCCTGGGCAGCCTTTTCCAAGGCCTGAGCACCCTCTCCATGAAGAAATTCTTCCTAACATCCAATCTAAACCTCCCCTGGCACAACCTGAGGCCGTTTCCTCACATCCTATCACTTGTCGCCTGAGAAAGGAGACCGACACCCTCCTCGCTGCAGCCTCCTCAGGTAGCTGTAGAGAGCCACGAGGTCTCCTCTCAGCCTCTTCCCCAGACTAAACCCCAATACCCTCAGTCGTTCCTCATAACTCTTGGGTTTTTAGTCCCTTTAAAGAGCAAGAAGATTAGGATTTTCCCAAGAAAAGCTCCTGAGACACATCAGTTCAAGACTGGGAGAATTTCCTCCCTTTAGCTTCGGGAGCAATGCAAACGGCACTCCTTGCCTCAGCAGTCAGGCATTAAACCTTCAAATAAAGCCCTTCCTCCGCCCTAAGAGCTCATGCGGTCTGCTTTCACCCAGCTGAACACCACCCTGTTCAGAACAGCCCTGCAAAGGGGCGGCTTCGAAGATCTGCAAGAAGCAGCTCACTTTTTCCACAAAGTTACCACACCTCAGGAACCCCCACGAGCCAGCGCTCCTCCACGGCTATGCACACCACTTCCCCTTCCAGCTACAGACACAACATCTCCGTCAGCAGAAACAGCTGCCTAGGGGAATACTAGAAGCTAGAACTTCTAGGGGGAAGCTAGAGCCAGGGTCTTTCCTGCTGGAGTAAAAATTAGCAATTTTTAAAGCAGTTTAGCCCCAAACCTCCAAAGCTCACCCTCAGGTCTCAGCCCTGACATAGCTAAATATATATTATATAGCTAAATATACATTATATAGCCTGATATAGATATTTTTGACCAAACCCCCTCTTCTCTCTGTTAAAGCAGGCTTAACAACACCTGCCATATCAAGATACCAGTTGTTACTTTCGAGCTAGATGAGCACGTGGCATTTTCCAGCAGCCACCTCCCTGCTGCGCTCAGAGTATCCGAAACCGGCATTCAACCCCCTCTGCAGCAAAAACCCCAAAAGCCAGACTTTTACAAATCTCTGCCCTCCTCCCACCACAATCCCAATCCCTTCCTTCCCCAGATTTACGAGCGAGACCTGGCGATGGGACAGGGGCTGCAGCCCTGGCTCTGCTTTTCCTCTTCCTGCCCCTGGCAGGGTCTGCCCCAATGTGCTGCTGGAAGGTGGTTTCCAAAATACACGTGTAATTTTTTCATTGTAGCTGTGTGACTGCTGGGCTTTCTCCTCACACAAAACCTCAGCCCACCAGCCCAGCTGGGGTAGGTTTGGGGGACAGGGAAGGAAAAAATAATAGAAAAAAAAATAGAGGGGAAAGGGGAGAAAGCCTTTGTCGTTATTCAAAATAAACCCAAGACAAAAGCAATGTTCCCCAGCATTAAAGAACAAAAAAAGGGCTGCCAACGCGCTATTGTGCTTTATGATGGGGCTAATTATCTGAGGCACATAAAAAAATGTTATTACCCATAAAATCTCAGCACGCGGCCGCCAGCAGCAGTAGCAGGCGTTTGGTCTGGTCTTGTTGCGTGAGCGGCTGCGGGAGGCAAGGAGCCGGCCGCCCTCCGTTCAAGTCGACACAGGTCACCTGCATGCTTCCCGGAAAATCCCAAATTCCTTGCCCTCGGTGCCTGTGCATGCCTGCAAGCCATCTGTACGGCACAACAGCCGCACGCACCCCAAACGGTGCCAGCAACCAAGCCCTGTGCCTTCGGGCGTTACGGAGCGGGGCTGGGAAGCAGCACGAAAGCAAAGTGGGGTTTGGGGTTGGATCCTTTAAATCAGCGAATGCAACAGCTTCTGGGATAAAAGCAGCAAGGCAACTCAATTTCATCAGTGAACCCAGGGGAAAAAAGAAGAGTTTAGCTGGAATATGAGGGTAGGGAAAGCTCTGCAAAACTTGTGCACCAGGATACAGGTGGGAATGCAAAAAGGGACGAGCAGGGCTGGTGTTGCTCGTGTAGGGTCCCTGCCGCACGCTGCCCGACGGTAGGTAGCATTAAAATGCAATTGCTGTTTTACAACCCGTGCAGTGCACCGAGACTTCCCAGGAAAGGAAAGAACCCTGTATCACCTGCTCCCGCCTACGCACTCTGCACTGATAAATCCCAGCCTTTACGGCGGCTGCGGCGGGGAGAAAAGTTTTCAGCCGGCTGAAACTTGATTTGCACCGGTTTTACGCGGCACCTTGTCCGGACGTTCCCGAACGAGATTTACAGCACCAAGCAGAAACATGCCTCCTGACGTTTTCCAGTTTGGTGTATTTAATCTCCCAGTTCAATAAAGTGGCCCCACAAACATGTTTATATCTCCTGGCAGTGATATCCCAGGGCACCAGAACGCACCGTGCGGCGGCGAACTTAATGGCATGTAATAATCTTTAGAGAACAAATGTTCCATTAAAAATGAATTTGGAAATTTCTACCTTAATACTGTAAGAACCTTAAACTCATTTTCTTGCAACTATTAAATGAATTTAAGCCCCATATGCTCGCTACATCCACTACAATATTGTGCAAACAAAACCCCGAAGAGATATGGAAGAGACAGACTTGAGCACAGATTTAGCTTGAGTCAGTTAGAAAACCATTTACTCCCTCTGTTATGAAAAATAAGATTAAATCCAGTACATGACAAGTTGCTGCTGCACGCTGCCAACTATTACTGTTCCAGCCATTTACAGTAACTTAATTCAGTTGTTCAAAACTAAAATAAAAAGTTAATGCTTCTAATAAGCTTACAGTCCTACTATTTCCATATTTCCAGGACCCTTACAGAGTCACTCCATGGAGCACTAATAGGGCCGGCGTTTCCTGGTGGGGTGGGATGGGATGGTGCCCACCAGGGTGCAGCACATGATTCTCATTTCACCTGCATGAAATCTGTTCTCTCCTGTCCTACCAGGAGCGTGGCCCAAGAAACCTCAGGTCTTCCCCACCTGCTGACCACGTGGACCTTCTCCCACCACACTCATCCACGTGCTGAGGCTGGAGGCTGAGTAATCCCAAGTAAAATGGTTGAGCTTGGAAAGGACAGAGCTTTAACCCATCCGTTTCATGCTCCCTATGGTCACAACCACATGGACACCATACTAGAGCTGTTCTGAGCTTGTGGATAACGGAGAACAGCCTGAGGAGCCCTCCCCTCCTGCAGGAGGCCCTGTGGTCACATCTCCGGAAGCTTGGGGCCAGGACATCCAGACACGTCCTGTTCACCCATCCAAACATCATGGTGGGCCTCTCCATGGAAACACCCAATATTTTAAGGTCACAACCACCCCGACTTGCTACCTAAGGCAAAGCTTTTCAAAGATAGCCGATCTTATTAGTTATTTTTTAGTGTTAAGACAAAAGCAGATTTGCTGTAGAAATCAATTAACACCATTTAAACACGGTGTTTAATCTGTCTGCCAGGAAACTACAAGGGTATCGCTCCCTAGAAGAGAGCTGCAGTGCAAAAGTAAACGATCCTGGCAAAGGGATGGCTCATCTGAAGTCCCTTTGGGGTTGCCACAAGTGTGCTGGCACAGGATGGCACCTCCATGAGCCCAAAGGAAATGTTGGGGTGTGGGTAGGATGGTGGCGGCTTGATCACAGCCACCAGGCACCCAGCATGACAGACTGGAGGAAGCCTCCAAGACAGCTCAGACCTGTCCAGGGGCTCACTCGTCCTCTGCCAGGTCTGGCTGTGCAGCTCCAGCCCAGCAGGATACGGCCCACGACTGAGGTCAACAAGTGTACAGGTAAACACCATGCCCGAGGGTGTGCATACGTGTGCAGGAACTGCTGTGGCAGCTCCGCATCCTGTCTCCAGCTCACCTCTACCCAGTCTTTCACTGAAATTAAAAAATATATATATATATATATACCAAAAAATAAACCATAAAATAAAATAAACCATTAAAAAAAAAAGAAAAAAAAACAGGTTGCCCAGAGAAGCTGTGGGTGCCCCATCCCTGGAGGTGTTCAAGGCCAGGTTGGATGGGGCCCTGGGCAACCTGATCCAGTGGGTGGCATCCCTGCCTATGACAGGGGGTTGGAACTAGATGGCCTTTAAGGTCCCTTCCAACCCAAACCATTCTGTGATTCTATGATAAATGCTGTTTCGCCCACATGACCTGACTTTCAGTTGCTTATTTTGAATCAGAGTCAACGTTTTTCCCCCTGCGTTTCCATCTCCTCTGCACATCTCATGCCTCTCTGTGGTTTACAGTTCGGCTGCCGCCGTTCATGAAAGCCACCAAGATGGCCAAAAAAGCACACAGGACTTTCACATGCTTTCGTAGCAATCTTGAGCTTCTTTTGGACACACATCACTCATCTCCTGTGGCCCAGCTGTTTCCAGGTTGGGAACAAACCGAGTTCTTCCACGACTGTTCAACCTCAGAGCACGCAAGAAGCCTTCAAGAGACCACGTTCCTGCCATCGCTGGCTGACATCTGCCAACAAATTCAAGTGGAGTTGAAGGGCTACCGTGCCAGAAGGCTGCACCCATCCGCCCAACAGCACACGGAGATGCCTAACCACAAGCTAACCACAGCGAAACTTCTGTTCCTTCCCCTCCCCACCCTCTCATGAACAAAAAGCTGCCATCATTTTCGGAGCTCAAGGCAAGTGTGATTTGGTATCCTTCGGAAGAGTGTTGGCTGAGAAGCTGCTGCCTGTAAGGGGAAATCTCATGCTCAGGTCTACAGAGCCCTCCCATGCCCTTCTGACGTCCCTCTAGTAATGAAGGAGAAGGGGTTAACGCATCAGCTGTGTTCTTACACAGCATGGGAGGGAAGGTAAGGAGATCCTCCACCACCTGCAGGGACGGAGCCCACCAGTCCTCCCCAACCCCTGTAGCATCCCTGTACCGACCCGAGCTGGGGTCCCCAGCACCTGGAGCTTCCAGCATCTGCCTACTGATGCAGCTCTGTGGGCAATATTAACGGCTCTACCCACCCAACAGGCAGGCTAACAGCTTGATCATCAACATAACTCAGCCCTTCTGTAAGGAAGCCCTTGAAAAATTCATCTCTTCTCTACCAGAAAGGTGACGGTGGCAAGACAAAGAAAGCCCCACATGGCAAGGACTGCCCTTGCACCACCTTCTCCTCCACCTGCCGGTTTTTTGAGCACACGGCGGCACGTGGAACGATGAATCCTGTATCAGGCCGACAGATTTTGACATTTGCACAAATCTTGAGGACAGAGGAGCATCACGGGCAGGCAGCAGAGCCAAAACGTGCGCAAACCAGGCAGGAGAACGGCGGTGATGCAGCCCAACGCTCAGATAAAAGCTTCGCATCGCTGCTAGCCCAGCTCTGCTCCTGAGCTCATCCCACCTACCTCCTCCAAATATCTTCCTGACTCATGCGGAACACAGCCCCAGCAGCCTATTTTTACCTCCAAAAATACGCCGAGAGCCTACAACTCAGCCAGGAGACAGCACATCCAAATCCCAGCTGTCCGCAGCTCAGGCTTTGAAATCCCCGAACCCGGATTGATGCAAAGATCTTCCCAAAATGAGGAAATTTCACCATCCTCCCCGAAACAGGGGGAGTTACTGGAAGATCAATCCTCTCACCACAAATCCCAATCATAAATAAGTTTTGGAAAATGTGCATGTGACCAAGACAGGAGGAAAGGACTCTTATGAGGACTTCTGAGCAATGTGCTGGTTTTTCCCATGGTCGGTGCTGGTATCAGATCCTCCCAGGAGCCAGTGATTCACATCCTCAGCGAGCACCGTTTGGACAACAAACCACTAACCGTATTCTATTTTTTCTTTTTTATTTTTTTTTCCCCAAACCAAAAATCTTGCAGGGCAGGAAACGGACTCCCGACAAACACTTCCCACACCCTCTCTGGAAAATAACTCCACCAAGACGGTCGAGGAAGGCTTGTGATCATCTGTGGGAGGTTATGGACGTGTTCAGACCTGGGACCTGAGGGTCAGCGCTGGGCAGGAGCATTACGGCTCTCTATCACGCCTCTGGAACCAGCACCAGCCTTGGTCCTGAGCCCCTGGGACCTGCACAACCTGCCCACCTCCATGGCAAGGTCTCCCTGAATGTCCCCTCTCGACCTCCATCTGCTTGGGATGCTGCAGAGAAACCCGGCCAGGCAGAGCTGCTCTTCCTTTAGTTAAAAAGGGAACGGTCAGTGTAAGCATTCCACGTAATTATTACATTTTAAACAGCTTTTGCAGAGTTAGTCATTATAACTCCCTCGGAGAGGCGGGTAACCCTGAGCAAGCGCACTGCTGCAGCCAGAGTCATAAATACCCAGACACGCAGATGCCAGCCTGAGGATTAAATTCACCCGCTGATTTTTTTTTTTTTATTTTTTTTTTCCCCCTCGGATGAGGCCCTGGCAAGCAGGGAAAGTCTGCCTCATTACTCAACAAGTTATGAGCTAGGGCCTTATGGAGGTGAGAAATCACAGCTCTCCCCGCACAGAAGCTGGTGCAAGGTTTTCTGAAAAAAAAAAAAAAAAAAAAAGTCTCAAGTGTGGTTTTTCTGCAAGAAAAGCTGAATTTCTGTGCCATTAACACTCAGCCGTGCCTTAATGGGCAGGCACAAATCTTAATTCCTCATACTCCTTATTAAACTGTCCAGGAGTTTTGACCTTTTTTTGTTGCTGTTTTTTTTGATGACTTTTTTTCAGCAGATTTTGAAGGAAATGGACCATCTTCTGGGGCAGCCCTGCGCACACTGCGGACAGATGCCTGGTGTAGCAGCACGCATTAGAAGTGATCGAGCACCAGTCTCCTGGCCTGCTAATGCAATAAGACTCAGGAGCAAGACATAATAAACCCGCCCCTGATTAGGTTTCCCTCTAAGCAGAACAGCGGTCGCTCTCTCTCATTTGTGTTTTCCTCGGCTCCCTTTCACCACCAAGCTGTGGTCAGCCCCAAAAAGGTCAGTTTGGGGGCAAACCTGAGCGAAGTCGAAAAGCTGAGTGGTTTGAGGAACATGGTGATTCTAACTCATGGGATATCACCGCGAAGCTCCCATGGCAGAGCTCTGTGTTGATGGAGTTAAAGGGCTGCTTTATCCCACCCTGACACAGAGCGTCCAGCCTTCACGGGGGCAGGACGTGCAGGGCTCTGAGCACCCCAACGAGCGAGCATCCCCACGGTGTTTTCATTTCATTTCATTTGTATTTCATAGAATCATTCAGGTTGGAAAAGCCCTCCAAGATCATCTGCTCCAACCACCCCCCTACCACCAATGTCACCCACTAAACCATGTCCCTAAGCACCACATCCAACTTTTGAACACCCCCAGGGTGACTCCACCACCTCCCTGGGCAACCATTTCCAATGTTTTACAGCTCAGCAGTACCCACAACACCCTCCGGGTGCCTGGCTCATCCCTGCCCTACCCATTTCTCAAGCTCCCTTTCTCTGGGTCTCATTTCGAGGAGGACAGGATAACATTCGAGGGCCAGATACCTGCAGATACCAGAGGAAGGACAGCTTTAAAAAACAAAAAAAAAAACCTCCTGCCTCTTTGTTTTGGCAGGCAGACAGACATTAATCCCTCAGCCCTGCCAGAGGCACGTTAGGGTTTGCACCCAGGCACAGAGCTGCTCCTCGATCAATAAATTGTTGGCAGCAACAGGCACATCTGCCCCTGGGAGATGCTGCTGGTCATCCCGCCCCTTGCTGTGGCCCTTGAGGTCGCCACAGCGTGAGACTGATTGAATTCTTCCACCTCTCCCCAGGCTCTGCAGGTGTGCAAAAGGAGAAGCGATGGGGTCCCCGGTCTGCTGGCAGCAGAGCATCCCGAAAGCCAAGACCCCAAATCCCAATGCTCCTCGCCTCCCCAGCATCACCTCTCTGCTCCCCGCTCTGCTTTCAGACGGGGCCTCGACCCAGAGTCGTTTCCAGTAAGGGCTCTTCTACCTGCAGCCAAGCCCCAGCCCCAGCCCTGCTACAAACAGCTCTGCAGCACGGCTTACTTCTCTTGATTATTTAACCAGAGGCTTCCTGGCTTTGGTCTCGCCACCCACTGCAATAATGTGCAATTACCAGACTTGAAGAAGAAAGGAAAAAAAAAAAGGCAAGTGGCATCTCCTGCCAGGCCAGCGCTGCCAAGATCTGCTCTTCAGTCTTTCAGCTCCAAAAAAAAAAAAAAAAAAAAATCACCAAATCCCCTCCTTGCCTCTCAGCACAGCATTTCAGGCAGCTTCTGCTATACACAGGAGGTTTTACCCCAAAAGACCACTTTTTATGCAGCTCATTTCACTCCTTGCCTTTCACCCGCTGCTACTCAAGAGGTGGAAGTCAAAGGCAACACTACCATGAATTTCTGAAAGATTATTTCAAACCCATCCTCATGTTCAGTGCAGACTGATGTAATTCTTGGAAACCCCCGAGATTGCAAGAGCCAGGCTTCAATTCTCTATTTTTTACAAAAATTCAATTCTCTGTTTTTACTAGAAGGGCTCTGCTCATTCAGTTCCTCACCTTTGGAAGCAGCCGAAGAAAGGGAACGGGGATGCGCTAAAACAAAGGGACTGTCTGGAAGAAAAGGTTTCCAGTAGGCAGGGCAGGGCTGCTCTCGGTCTTCCAAAAGAAAGTCACACCAGGTTAAAACCACTTCCCTGTACCCACGCTAACAATTAACCACCACTTTCTTTGGAATTGGTGGGCAAAATGCCCTTCCCCTTCCCCTTCCCACCTGCAGGGCAGAAGAAATGAGCCAGGTGAAGCAGCCGGAGATCCAACTGCACCATCGGTACTGGTCCTCATTTAGATCCCATGAAGTGAGACCTGGGGGCTCTGGGGAGAGCCAAAAAAGTCCCCATGGTGGAGACAGACATGGGGACATGCTGGCGGTGCTAGCTCAGGCCAGTAGGCACTGCAAGCTCTTCCCAGACCTCTGAGCCATTTAACCCGGTGAGAATCGCTGGCATTTGCTGCCTTAGCTGGAACGTGTCCATGCTGAGGGCACGGCTCTTGTTTTAACACCAGCCTCCCAAGCCACCTCTAATTTTAGGTGTATGCTGTTATTTAAGGCACATATTATGACCAGGGGGAGCTTGGGCAGTAGACACCTGCTCATGGGAGGATAAAGACAAGCGAAATGCCCCCAATAACAACCGCTGTCGAGGATCGCAAGCGCATCGCAAATATTTCAGCAAGTCGGTATTGAGTGCCATCAGGAATGGGATTTAAGCCACTGCTCCACTGAGGTCTGTCAAAGCAGCAACAACACGGGCAGAAATAATTTAACGCTGAAGATCCTGCGTGCGGATGAGTTAGTTACAGTATTATTACAAAAAGACTCTTGCAAAAAAATATTAATAAAGATAAAAATCACACTCCCACCCCCAAATCCTCTTTGCTCGGGAAGAAGCCCAGCCCAAGCGAGATGCCTCTGTTCCATCACTGAGCACTGCTAGTGCTGCCCTGACCATGCTACACCAAGCTGAAAGGGATCAACACTAAAATCTTCCAAAAAAAAAAAAAAAAAGGGCAAAACCCTCGAGGTTGGCCATCCTGATCCCTCCAGCACCACCGGGCGGCACCTCCCCAAGGACGGCTCCTCCATGCCAGGGCTGGGGCACCAACATCCGAGCACGTCTTCCCTTTCAAAGGTTAAAGCTGTTTACTGAAAGGATTACGAGGGAGGAGCTGGAAAACTAGGAGGAAGCAGGGGGGAGTCCGTGCGCAACTCTTACGTAGGCAATAAATGCCCCGACACCCTGCTGGAGCAACCCCGCTCCTGTACAGGTGCGGAGGTCACAGGGATTTCCTCTCTGCTATGGTCTTAAGCTCATTTTAGGCTATGTTGACCTTTGTCTGAAATTTTGCTTAAGGAGGCAGCCTGCAAAGCATGGTTTGGGTACAAGGACTGCTTGAGCAGCAGAAAGCTAAGCCATGGTGCTTCAGCTCTGCAGTGTACCTTGGCTGCATGGCCAGCTGTTTAAAAAAAAATAAAATAAAAGGTCAATTCTGTTTTACTATGATTCCTCTCACTTCAAGTAAATGAAGTCTTAAGAGCTAGATCTTTCAACACAAAAAAAAAAAAAAAAAAGGATTTCTACACCGCCGTGGAGAAAAAAGAGTTACATATCTGGCACAGTGGAGCACCACCAAAGAGGAACTAATGAGCAGGGCAGATCCAGCTAAACACAACGCGATTTAGGCAACGTCCAAGCTGCCCTTAAAGCAAGACAAAGCATTAATTGGTTTGTGCTCGTTCTGCCTTTGCAGCAAAAAGTTCAGCTGAGGACATGTGATGGCAGGAGCAAGCCACGAGGCCACCTGGACAAGCAGGCACCGGTGTGACCGCTGGGAGGGTTGTGCAAAACCCCACCAGGAGCCCTGAGAAATGGGGAATTCACCTCCAGATTGGAGGGGCCGATCAGATACCAGGCCAGTTCATTAACCAAGTGCTGTTTCTGCAGTTACATCACCTCGTTTCCCAAGACGGGGAGCGAACCTAGCAAACACGTTACGAATTTGATGCACTAGCTGAATTCAGCTGTTCAAGGATGACAGAGGAGACGTGTCCTGGGAAGCAAAGGGTGACCCAGGAATTACACCGTCCCCCAAAAGGATGACAGGATCTGCGAAGGTGGGGTTACACCTGAATGGTCTCACACAGCCTCATTGCTCACCACGTATCACCTTATCTTATCTGCATGGCTTCTTTAACCTGACTCATCCTGGGTGAACAAACACAGAGCCCTGCCCAAAGGGAGCAGATGTAGTGCAGGCATTGCAGGAAGCTTCTGAACCACCAGGTCAGGAGCCACAGCTGGTTCTGCCCAAAGCAGCTGGTTTGCTCCTGCATTGGATCTCTTCCCGAGCTGTACAAACTCAACCCCTGCTCCGGGATGACAGCATTCATCACTCCAAGAAAAGGAAAGAAACAATGAGAAATTCAACCAACCCAAGGGAACTAGTAATTAAGATCTTGAGAGGGAAAAAAAAAAAAAAAAAAAAAAAGGAAAAAAAAACAGACTACGGGTTAGTAGCAACCAGCCCCTTTTGGCCAATGAACCACAGCTGAAACGCTGAACCTTGGTATTCCCTGAAGCATGCACAAATTAAGATATTTAATAGGTTCTGCAACCCTGCTGCAGATCACTAACCATAGCCCAGGGTCCACGCTTTTGGTACCACCGATTTTACGGACAAAGAAGTGCGGGCCTTACTGGAAAAAAGATGTTGGAACTTATTGCAAAGGGGAAAAAAATCGCAAGAAATGGCACCCTGGGAATTCAAAAGAGTTAAAAGGAAACTGATAAAAAGCACAAACAGAAGAGAAGGCACAAAGCTAATTCCATCACGGCCTTATTGGTTCTGTAAATGCATTAATGAAAGCAAACAAAGTGTAGGCCTGTTAATCAGCAGGAAGGAGAGCAGAGTACATAACAGGACGCCCTGCTCAAAGCCTTCTCTGCTTTGTACTTAAGCACCCAAGGATGACTGTCATCAAGGACTGATCTCTCTTAAAACCCTCAAATCTTTTCTTTCCAATCTGCTCTTCGCTTGGGTCCCCTTGTTAAAAGTGCTTTTCTAAAGGTTAACCCGTGAAGGGATGTCTAGTTATTCCTTAGTCCTGTCTTCAGCATAAGGGGGTCGGTTCTGCCACGGTGGCTGTGCGGAGGTAGAACCTGCTGGGGAGACCACAGCCACTCGATGCTCACGTTCATGCCACCATTCATTTATCATTGACTTTTATGAGTCCCCATTTAAGGCCCTAACAGTTCATCTTTAACTCTCATTGAAAAGCAGATAGCAAGTTTTCCACCAAAAGAACAGAAAACACCAAGAAGCAAAAGATTCCCCAGTATCCCCCAGCACAGGGAGCTGCGCCCATCTGTGACACAGCCGCTAAGGATAACCTTCCTCGCTCCAGCAAAGGAAAAGGGCTGGGGAAGGAAGCCAGTGGTCAGGATTTCAGGCCAAGAACCTGAAATTGAGGTGCTGCCAATGGGCGGGGGATGACTCAGCCTTGCAGAAACAGAAGGGGTGAGGGAAAAAAGGACAGAACGAAAGATAATCAGACACACGCCTGAGTCACTGGGAAGATAAGGAGGGAGAGAAACAGAAAAGAGGTGGAAGGGCAGAGATTAAAAAAAAAAGTCTTCTTTTGAGATTTTCCTAGCAAGGGGTAGGTGGGAAGCAGAAGGAGAGGAGTTGAGGAGAGCAGGTGATGCTCCCTCCATCAATCACGGAGTCAGGAATGGGGAACGTGCCAAGGGAATGGGGATGGGGAGAAGCCAAGGATCAGCTGAGAGCTGGGACGTGTGCTTGCCCTTTTACCACTGGGCCCAACGTGCCAGGAAAGCGACCTAGGCACGGGGTGGCCCATCCAAAGCACCACGAGATCGGAAAGGGGAGAAGACACCACTTCCCGAACCGGCTGCTCCAGCCCCCGACCCGTACTGCTCACCGTGCCCATTGCAGTAATAGATCCACTTCTCCCTGTTCTGTGTGGGGGTCGTGGACTTCTTCATAATAGCTTTCTCCACAATGGCACTGGGATCTTGCCTCGGCCCCTTCTTCAGAGTCCGTGAGCTCTTCCTGACGCTGCAGACCACGATAACCACCAGGACCAGCAGCAGGAAGAGGACGATCATCCAGGGCAAGTGTTCGTTGATATCGAAGTGCTGGTGGACGTTCTGCGGCCCTCTCCGGGGCGGCCTGTAGGGCATGCTGGACTTCTCGCCCCCTGCCATCTCCAAGGCCGGCTGCTTCTCCAGAGCTTGGCTGGTGTGCTTGTGCCGGTAGCTCTGCGCCTGGCCAGCGGTGCCGGTGCCCACCAGGCTCCCTCGGGCACCCCCGGTCTCGTTGGCCGAGGTCTGGTTGTAGTCACTCGTCAGCCCCGTCGCGCCGTCAGCCGCGGGTGGGGAAGGAGAGGGAGCCAGGTCGGGAACTGAAGAGTTCAGACCTGCAGGAGGAGAGGAGAGCTCAGTGTCACGGTGCTGGGGAGGTGACATGGTGTCACAGCACGGCCTGAAACCCCTCTGAGTGTCCGCACGGCCTGCAGGCCTAAGCCCAGCACCAGGCAGTGAGAGAGGGAAAGCCAGACCTTAATTTCACCTCTGTATCAGATAGCTCCTGCTACTGAGTTAGGTTCGAGATAAAACTGACCTGCTTAATACCTAGTGGCAGCTCCTCAACAAAAAGGAGCGATTAAAAGCACGTTGGCAGTCTGCGTTTGATCCAAATTCAGCATTTCTTAGAAAACCCACAACTTTGAGGCAGTTGGCTTTCTTCTCCTAGCTTCACACTGATATTATTTTTTATTATATTTTTATTATATTATATTTTCATTATATTATTAGCTTCAAACTGATAATGGAAAACTTGGTATATGGGCTAGGAACACACACGAACATTAGCTTTACACCGACAATGTAAAACTTTTTCATATGTGTTTCTAGCCCAAATAGTACTAGCTTTACATCCATCATGGAAAACTTGGTATTTGGGCTAGAAACACACAAATTCAGAGGCTTAGTATCTCTCAACCAAGTCTTGTCAAAGGAGCACAAACATTTTATCTGCACTGCAATCAGGCATGAATGCATCAACTCCAAACCAGGTTTCTCAAGTGACTGAGATGACCCAACTTCCTCCTAAGAGCCACTTTCCACTTTTATTGAGTTCTTATCAACAAGCAGCGCCCGGTGAGAAGAGGAAGGGCGCTGCAGCACGAATTAGAGCCTGCTCTGGAAACTTGGATGTGAAGATCGTGCCTCATCCCAGCTGAGCCAGAGCACGGGTGTAACCATCTGCGATGCGAGAAGCCAAACCGCTCCGACGAGGATACAAACAGGGAAAACACTAACTTTTATCCGCTTGTCTATGGTCGATATCAAAGTTTAGGGAACACCCTCCTTTCCTCTCCCACCAACGTCACGCCGAACTTCTCATTTCTTAGGTCCCAGAGCCCTGCAGCCTACAACTGTCAGCACCTCCCTGCAACTGCATTTACTGGCTCAGGTGTAAAGGGCATCAAAAGTTGCCTTTTGTTGTTAAAATGCCCCATTTTAGACACTACCAAGGAGTGCTGAGCAGCAGCTCACACAGAGCCCCATAGCACCCAGCCATGGCTGAAGCATCTTTGCTAAACACAGTGGCACCCTGCCCATGGGTTCTCTGCCTGGTCTCCTACCCCAGTACAGTCTCCCAACAAAGAGCATGATATGTCATTTACAATTAAGTGAGAGAATGGGGAATTCAAGCTAGTTTTCCCCACCAGTGATAATTAATGGAAGCCTTCGAGGTTAAAGAAAAAAAATAATAGGTGCAGTGTTGGCAATGGTCCCCATTCAAGCCAGTAGAGTGATACAATTCAGGGCAAAACGTAGCAGGGAAAGCACAGGCAGAGAAGCAGCAAACCCATCAGGAGACCAAGCAAACCCATCAGGACACCCAACAAACCCATCCAGAGATCCAATAAACCCATCAGTGTGGTGGAGAGAAGCTCCCCTCTCCCCTCGGGGCTTTGCTGCTGCACCCACTCCCTGCTCAGGTTTGCCACAAACACACCAAGACTTGTGCCAGCACAACACGTGGATTAGAGAAACGGCTGGGGAACACGATGTCCTCTTAATCCAAACAGCAGGACAGCCAGAAGTCCAATCAGGAGTAAAGTCTCAGGGAAAACATTATTAAGTGTGGTTTATTAAGCATGGTTTAACACAAGCAATGGCAACCTGATGTACTCCAGAGCCGCGTCCTGGCCAAAAAAGCAAAAGCACCATCTGCACTTGAGACCAGGTTGCCCTCCAACAGCCTAAAAACAACCGTGACCGAGGCAGGAATGCGATCACATGGCCGAAAACACAGCCGTGCTTCAGTGGTGTGCATTACCTTTGGGAAGATGAGCGGTCGGTGGAGCCTCGTAGGTCTCTCCACCTGCTTCTGCGTCCGACGAAGCCAAAGACGTGCTCGGCAGAGACGCCGGAGAACCGCAGACGTTGTCACTTTCCTTCGTCCCTGGCTTGACCACCACCATGTTCTTCCCGAAGCAGTCCGTGTAGGTTTTGCACTTCATCACGCTAGAAGGCACATCAGAAAAAGTACCACGAGGGCACGGCTTGCACCTCACGTCTTCCGTCTCGGTTCCTTTCTTGCGGACGCCCCAGCCGACCGGGCACACCGTGTAAGGGACGCAGGTATCGTTCGTCTGAAACGTACCCGACAGGCAAGTGCACTCGCGGTCGGTCAAGGCAGTACAATGGGTTTTCTCAATCATTGGCAGTTCGCAGGGTTTTCTGCAAGGGTGGCATCGCTCTATGCCGTTCTCGTGCTTCGTAAAAGTCCCGTCCGGACACGGGCTGCACTCCCTTAAGGTGCTCTTTGTGCAGTGCTTGGACACGTAGGTTCCCGCGGGACACTTGTCACAGATCAGCTCCTGGTTGGTGGCACGGTCGAGGTGGCGGTACTTGCCGGCGGAGAGGCTGATGGCATTCTGTTCGGAGGGCAGCTGGGGCTGAGCGCCGGCGCTGCCGAGGAACACGAGCAACTGAAAGACAGAGGCAAAGCGTTAGTGCATCCGGGGCCCCGGTGCCGAATTCCTTCTGGAGAGCCAGCCTGGGACAGGACCACCAGGGACATCCCAGGACCACGAGGGAGGTTTTGCCCTCTCGAGGCTGAGAGGTCCCAGCAGCACCCAGGCACTCGCCAAGAAGACAAAAACCACGCAGGTGGTGGTTCTGACCTGTGGGACTTCCTTCCTCTGCGTTAACCTGCGGTTGCTCAGTTATTTGCCTTTTAAAATAAGGCAAAACAGGATGAAATCTGGGCTGGTGCACGGTGCCGGGCGTGTTCTCAGCCCCTCCGCCCTCCCACACCCCTGTGCAAGGGTAAGGTTTGCTTCAGGGGTTCTGCTTCGAGCCTCCCACATCCAAATCCACTTGAAACCAGATTTATTTGCAACAGGAGAGGGGAAAAAGGACACTATTCCACAGCTCTTTTAGGGGCTCTGCTGTAACTTAGTTCCTCATTGCATCAGATACAGGTAAAAGGTCTCACGTTTTCACACACTGAACGCACCCAGCTGGGTTTGGCTAGATGATGACTATGGATCTGTTCACCTCCACCTATTTCTAGCCCCATGATTTTATTCCCTTCGGTCCTTTGCGTCAGTCCCATGGGGCTGCTCCTTCCCTAGCAGAAGCCCTCTCTCCAGCAGGGCCTCTGCTTCCACCTGGGAGATCTCTGGACCACGGAGAAGCATCGGTTAGGCCAGCAGGAATAATGCACGGAGAACAAAAGGCAGCTCAAGAAGAGCTGCCACAACCTCATCCAGCATGCAAAGCAGCTGGAAACGCATCTCCAAACAGCAGCAGGCTGAGTTCAGAGGGAAGAGGACCGAGCTAAAATTACAGCGGGTTTCCAAAGGTGATTTCTTACACTAAGGTGGGCAGACCACCAACCCTAACGCTTTTCAACCGAGCGGCCGGGGACATAAATCACCTTGCTAGGCTATACGGGACCTTGCTCTTGCTCTGCTACATATCCTGGGCTATCAGCCAGCAAGAATATATTATATATAAAAAAAAAAAAGCCTCCAACAACATGACTCCGCAGAACACACATCGCAGCAGAGCTGCAAGCTGCGCCGCGTCATTTTTGGTGCAGTCTCTTGCTTCCTGGAAAACACATGCTCTGGCAGCGCATTTCTGTTTCACCTGCTAAATAATTTATGGCCGAGGATTTGTACAAAACACTTCAAGTCTTTTTTTTTTTTTTTCCCCTCCCTCCTGAAGCGGCAATTACAGAGGCGGCGGCAGCAGACAAGCCTGCAGGAGTTGACAAGGATCCTGTGGTGGCCAGGCCAATTACAGCACGTCAAATTAAAACAACAACAACAAAAAAAAAAGCGAGAGGCTGCTCTGGCAGGCTCTAACGCCTCACCCGATGCATGTTCCACCCCCCTCCCGCAAGACACGATTTCACGAAGCGCTCGGCTCGCGCTACAGAAACCTGCCACCCGTAATCTCCCTGACGCAACCGCGAATTAGCAAACCAGATGCAACAGGATCCGGCCTCCCCGGGGCTCACCGGTGCCCTACGCGGGGCACACGAGCCCGTGCCGGACCTCGGGGGGGGGACATCGGGAGGTGCGGGACCAAGGGGGCCCTGGTGCATGCGCAGCTCGGCGCTTACGGACAGCAGCGAGTCACGGCGGAGGAAGGCTGAGCAGCCTCGAGCATCCATGCGGGTATCGTGAGGATTGGTGCTTCTGGTCCCTAAAAATAACCCGCTGCTGGGAGCGTGCGGCCGGCAGCGCTCGCAGCACCGCGAGCGCCAGCCGGGAGCGGGAGGATGTCTCCACCTGGAAGGATGGCTGCCGCTTGGACCCACCACAAGCAACAGAAGAATGGAGCAGGGTCTCCTTAGCCACTGGATTCTAGTTCTTTACTCCAGCACCAGAGCTTACAGGGCAACAAAAAAAAAACACACAGAAAAAAGGAGTCGGTGCAAGACAACCCTGGTACAACCAGATACCAGCGCACCTGGGTTTGGTGCTGCTCCTTGTGCCCACAGAGCATCCCCAGCCCAGCGCCCACATCCCTTCCCTGCTACCCAAACCCCTTCCAGCACGTGGAGGACTTCAGCTGGGGAACGGGTTTAGATGAGGGAGCCCCAGAGCCTGGCTACAAGCTCCAAGCCCTGGAGCTGGCAGCTGACGCAGGCATGACCCATCTTACTGCCAGCAGCCCGGTGATGCAGGCGGCACCTACGCAGCATCGCCATCACCACCCTCTTCAGTTGCAGCCACGCGTTGGATGGACTCGATGAGCAATTTGCACGGACAATAGTTTGTAGGGGGCTACACGCCTCCCAGGCGCACGTACGTGGGACGCGGCAGGGAACAGGCCAGCTCGCGCAGGGGCAATATCTGCTCCTCGGCCCTGCGAGGCTGCCAGCAGAAAGACAGAAAGCTGGCGAGAAAACGAGCGTTTGGGTCCGAAACGGGGTGAGTTTGGGTTGAACATGGTGCCACCCCCCGCTGCTGCTAGCCCCGTGGCAGGGGGGGAGCAGGGCAACGGTAAGCTTCACAGACATACCATGCATTCAGTAAAAAATGAAAAGAATAAAAGTGACTTAAAAAATTGGAAAAAAAAAATAATTAAAAAAGAAAAAGAATAAAGAAAAAGCAACTAAAGGCAGCTAAATGCAGTGTATGTGACACTGGTAGAGAGGAGCCGGAGCAGAGGCACAGAGCTGTAAGTGAGCAGGGACTGACTGCACCGAGCTGATAACCTGGGAACTGTTTCCGAGTGAAAATAACAGAATTTCCTGAATTGGTCGAAATCACAGCTGGCCCACACTCTCCATGGCAATGCCTCAGCCCAGGTCGGGCTGCACAGCTCCCCTTCCCGAAGGTCAGCTACGCTCTCTGCGGAGCACCTCCGGGAAGGCTTTTGTGACACTGAAGGAAGAAAAACAAACAAACAACCCCACAAAACGCCAGTAAACAGATCCAGAAGTTTGATGGCAACTTTACAGAGATGAGCAACCCGTCTCCTGCCCTGCGCTCTGCGAGCAGGATCAAGTTACTGACTCCAAAAAAGCCACCTGGGACCAGGGTCTTGGGGAAGAAGGAAGCGAGTTTCGCTTCTTTAAGGGCGCTGAGTTATTTTCAGCCGGTTTGGGGTTTAACGAAACCGAGAGCCCGGGACTCGGTCAACTCAGCAGTCCCATTGCCACGGCTGAGGAGGGCAACAGCGACAGGGGAAAATGCCAAAACAGCAGCACAGGCGCCCGGTCCCTGCGAAGGGGAACTCGGTGCCTCTTCCCGCAGCACACACCGGCCGAGCATCGCCAGCTGCCACAAGCCCACTACGGTCAAAGGAAGCCCCCACAGCCCCCTGACCACCCGCGATGCACGAGCAAACGCCGATCCGGGCGGCGGCCACGGGAGCATCCCACCCACGACCTTGCCAGCAAACGGGAATTTCGTCCCACGGCTCATCTGGTCGCACACCCACACACGTCCAGGTTGAGGATGCGCGTGCACGAGCAACGCTTGCCTGCATACTTGGATCCTTACCTTCATTCCGGGAGCACACTCTGCTTGTATTTACCCATGTACTTGAACCAATTTGATTTTTCCCCAGGGAAAAAGCAAGTCCTGGGGGGGGGCGCCGACACCGCCAAAGTTTAGCTTCGCGTTCCAAGGGGCGATGCCGCTCCCTGGGCAAGTCTCGCCCCGCTGCGGCTGCCTGGCTTTTCCCCAGTCCCCGCAGCCCCGCAGCAGCTCGCTAGGACCCACCTGGAGCCCAGCAGGAGCGGCCGCGGCGCTGCTTACACAACCGAGCCGCAGCACGGACCCGCCGCCCCCAAAATCCCCCTGTCTCTCTCTCTCTCTCCCCAAAATGACAGCGTTTCGCCCCAAAGCGCCGCTTTGCCAGGGTCCTACGTGGGATGGCAAAACGGGGCAGCCGGGGGAGCTCGGCCTCTCTGCCAAAGCAAGGGGGCAATAAAAAAAAAAAAATAAATAAAGGGCTGACGGAGGAGGGGTGGACGATAAACACCCCAATAAACACCCCCCGCACCTCTCACGACCCCCGGGAGGCGCGGGCATCCCCTCACCTTACCACCCCCCCACCCCCTTCCGATCTCCGTATCCCCCCAAAACTCACCGAGAGCAAACCGGCGAGCACTGAGCACGCCGCGGCGGGGCGGGGGGCGGCCGCCCCCATAGTGGCCGGGATAAGGGGAGGGGGGGTGGCCGCAGCGAGCGGGGGGGGGGGGGGGGGGGGCACGGGCGCTGCCCGGCTAACGGCGCTGCTTCATGGGGCGGCGCGGGGCCGGCAGCGGCGGCTGCTGCCCGCGGCGGGGGGCGCCCATGGTGACGGGGCCGGGGCCGGGGCCGGGGCCGGAGCCGGGGCCGGGGCCGGGGGGGAGCCGGGGCGGGGGCGCTGCCGCCCGCCGCGCTCCCACCTGCCTGCGGGGGCTGCCGCTGCCGCGGGGCGGCGCGCACGTGGGGGCGGCGCGCCGGCGGGAGAAAGAGGCGCGCGCGCGCGCCCGGTGAGGGTGGGCGGCACCGCCCTTTGTGGCGTCACCGAGCGCGCGGGGAGAGGGCGCGCCGAGGGCGCCCCCTCCCCGCGCGGCGCGGGAGGAGGAGCGCGGCGCCGGGGGGGCGGCGGGTGGGCGAGTGGAAATTTGGGGAGCAGGGGGCGTCCAGTAGGGTTTTTATTTTATTTTATTTTATTTTATTTTATTTTATTTTATTTTATTTTATTTTATTTTATTTTATTATTTTATGTTATGTTATTTTATTTTATTTTATTATTTTATTTTATTTTATTTATTTTATTTTTTATTATTTTATTTTATTTTATTTTATTTTATTTTATTTTATATTTTATTTTATTATTTTTTTTAATCTTATTTTATTTTATCTTATTTTATTTATTTTTTTTTCTCTCCTGTTCTCCGAGGTGGAGCACGTAAGGAGTAAGAGGAGTAAGAGGGAGCAGCGAGAATCATATAGAGACACAGAATGGTTTGGGTTGGAAGGGGCCTCAAATCTCACCCAGTTCCAGCCCAGCCCCATCCAGCCTGGCCTTGGGCACTGCCGGGGATGGGGCACCCACAGCTCCTTGGGGCAGCGTGCGCCAGGGCCTCACTGCTCTCTGAATAAAAAATATTCTTCCTAATATCTAATCTAAATCTACCCCGAGAGCGGAGCTGCCCACCGAAAGCAGGTGAGCTGGAAGCAGGGGGTGACCGCAGCACGGGCAGTGCCCTCACAGACCGGGGCCCGATCCTGCAGCATGCAAACAGGACAGGCAGGGTGCTGGGCACAGCTTCCAGACCCAGCAAGCGATGGGAAAAGGCCTGGATCTACCCAAGGAGTCAGGAGCAGCAGGAGATGGGGCCAGAGACGAGGCTCCATGGGTCCAAGGTCACACCAGAGCAGGGGTGGGGTGGCCCAGGCAGGGCTGGGCAGGGCCAGTAGGGTTTATTTGTGCCCTCGGGGCACTCGGCACCCGTGGGTGCATCAGATCCAGGCCTTCCATGATTATCGACGTTGCTGGTTGCCCATGGAGGAAAACGTCACGCACCTGATTTCCAGAGCCTGCAGAAATCCTGCCAGCCATCACCTTCTGGGGGCATCCTGCACCACCTGGGTGGTGCCGCACCAAAACCAACAGCACATGTCCCTCATGAGTGACAGAAAATCTCAAAAAAAGAGATAAAAAGAGATGTTCTCGCTCTGCAGGAGCATGGGCTTCATCCAAAACCCTTCTGAAGTCTGCACAAAGCCTCCTTCTAACTTCAGGGAGGTTTGAATGCAGCTAAAGGCTCCTCTCCCAGCCGAAGCAGACCTTTTCTCCCTGCACTTTCCCTATTCCCAACTCTGGAAAGGAGCAACGACCTCAGGGAGCCTGGGAACGAGCCCAGAGCAGAGCTTCTCTCCCCAGCCGGGGTGGCAGCGGCAGGACAGCCATTCCCAGGAGAAGACCGAGTCACGTCTGCCGGGAGAGGACCTTCCTCCACAGCTGGCCGTGCTGCAGAGCCCCGCTTCGAGCTTCTCCATCCCCTGGGACCACCAGGGCCAGGAGCAACGTGCTCATCCCAGGAGGGGAAACCAGCTCTGCCCCCCCGCCCAGGAGCCCCCATGCAAAGCCCACTGGGGCTGCCCAGCAGGAAACCTGGGATGCCCACGGCTGCTTGTAAATCCAAATATTTAGGGCGAATAATTGGCCATAACCCAGCTGGACTCGTGGAAGGGGGTTTTAAGTTTAAAAATGTTTGGCTTTCTGGTGAAATTTGGGGTGCGTCTGGGCTGGTGGTGGCTCTGAAACCACTCCGGGTCCGCTGGCAGCACGGAAGACCTCAAATTGGGTTAGGAAAAAGCAGAAAAATAATCATCAGGAGGATGGGGAGACTTAGGGGACTGGCAATAAGATGGATCGTGTTACTGCCGTGGACTGGATTCTAATTAGTTATATCCGCTTTTAATTATTGGTATTTATAGAGAACCTAAAGGCAGTCCAGAGATTATCCAAAAACGCATGGAACGCTCTGGAAATCTCCCCCCAACGCCCCTCGCAGCCTGATTTGTGACAAACGCCGGTCACGCTGCCTACACGGGGTCACGAAGTGCTGCGGGAATTGCTTACTGGTGCTCTTCTTGCTGCCTCCCTGCTTTTCTGGGTCTTTGGAAGGAAAATGGGGAAGCGGGCGGCCGAGGTCGGAGCCTCGTGTGAAGGGTTTCTGGCGGCGGCAGCAGCTCGGGGGGTTCCTCCTCGTCTCTTACATTCGGTTCCTTTTTCCCCCTTGTGCCACCCCGTGAGTCATGCAAACGCTCCCGGTCACGGGCGGCGGGATCAAGCAGGGCGGTGACCTGGTAACTCTTAAAAAATACAAAAAGGGGGGGATTTTGAGTCGCAGTTGGGGAACCTCGCTGCTCACATTCATCGTGGACCCGTGAGCCTTCACTAAGGTGGTGGCAGGAGCGACGGGGCGATGCCCACCCACCTGCTTTGCCACCAAAAGCCATCTTCTGAAGCTGCAGTCTGCCTCCTCATGCTAGGAAAAGCCAGCAATACTTGGTCATTGGATGCTGTTTGAAGCCCTTCCCGAACTCTCATGAAATGGGAGGAATTTTTTCTTGGGAAATGTTAGAGGATACACTGCACAGCCACCACTTGCTTCGTCCTGAGGAAGCCAGAAGCTTGTGGGCAGTGATTTTGCAACAGAAGAAGCCAGGCTAACGAGGCAGATATTATTTACTTAGAGACCTTCTCATGGACCATCGCTTTCACATCTCCCGTACAAAATGTATTTCTGTATTTCTGGTTGCTGTTATAGGAAAACAGCCCCTGCATGGGAAAAAAAAAAGGCTCCAATTCATATGGAAACCACATCTACTGCTTGCACAAGCATAAATCAGGAAGTTAAACTGACACAGCCTGAGGACTTACCCTGGGTGAGAGGAAGAAGCCTCTGGGTGGGGGTTCTCACCCTTGTGGTCCTCCCTGGGATCTCCAGGGAACGGGGAAGGGAAACATCTACCAAGAGCAGCTGTTCCCAGCAGGACCATTTATATACAAAACACACGTGTGTGTGTATATGTATACGGAGGGATTTTTAGCAGGATCCGTGGCAAACATAGGATGACCTGCGGGAAAAGTCTTTGGGGTGGTCGAGGCTTTTCGACGTGGGCCACCAAGGCCATCACCTCCGAGCTCTCCTTCCTCTGCAGTAGGCCAAGCAGCGTGCTTTCCCATGGGACCCAAAGAAAGGAGAAGCTGGGCAGCGGGCAGCAGCACCAAGTGCATAAATGGGAATTTAACCTGGGGTAACATCCGTGAGACACCCAGCGGGCGCCGTGGGGAGATGCTGCCGCAAACGATGCGCAGCTGGGGCTGCTGCTCCCCCCCTGGGGAGAAGGGTGCAGGGAAATCCAGTCTTTTCCAGGTCAGCGGGCAGCCGTAAAGAAGCTTCCCTCCTGCCCCCAGAGCAGCACGGCGATGCGAGTGCTGTGAAGCGGAGAGGTTTGTCTCTCTTTCACTGGGCTGCCTGCACGCCCAAATCGGCACGGGTGGAACAAGCCCGGCAGCCGCCTCTGCGCCTTTCAGAGAGAGAACAGCAAAGGTGTGAAAACTAATGCTTCATTCAGGGTGTTGCAGCCCTTTGATATGTATGGAATATTGTTTTGCTGGTGGTCCTGCAGTGCCTGCTTTGTCCCTGCTGGCCAGGAGCGAGGCTCATCTCGCCCTCGCCCAAACTGCTGTGACTCCGGGAGCATCACCCAGTGCCCTCGGTCACCCTCCTGCTGCTCCCTGGGTGCTCAGGGGCCTGAGGTTGCCCAGCCATGCTCTCCGCTGCAGCATCCTGGCAGCTGTGATGTTAGAAATGAAAAATTACATGTTTAGACAAACATCTTGCTATACCCCTGAGCTTACACTAGAGAAATCGAGCGCTTTTCTGGGAGGGCTGCGTGCGCTTCTTGGTTCAGCATCAGAAAAAGATGAGCCCTCCTGGTACAGAGATGAAGCAGCAAATGACCCTCACCACCTTGAACCCAGCAGGGTTCGTTTAGCTCAGCTCAGCACTTATTTAGTTATTTATTTATTTATTTTGTCTAGAGCGAGAGCTCAAAGCCAGATGTACAGCCCTGGGGTTATTTCTGGAGCCCCAGGAGGATGTCACTTCCCGAGTGACCTTGCTTGGCTGCACCCGGAGGGGCAGACCTCATTGCAGAGGGATCACAAATGATCTCAGTTGCAGATGAAGGTCTGTGGTATGGCTCTATTACCAGTGTGGGGGATCAGATATCCACAGAGGCTTTATCACAAACACAGGAAAAGCATCACTAGTTAGAGATTTGGGGTCTTGGCACCACCGACAACCATCATGCACCCAAGGGTTTGTCACCAACCTTCAAGAAAAGTGTCATTCTCCTTGTTCTTACAGCAATGGGATCAACATAGGTGGGATAGATCTCCTTTTTGATCACTTTTTGATGTGATATCTATCACTTTTTGACGTGATAACTCTAAAAAGACTATTAGGGGAATGGGTCTGTCACTGGGTAGGGGTGACTGGTCTGTGACAGCACAGGGGAGGAATCGGGCAGCAGTTTTGCAGTGTGAGTAACTCATGAAGGCTCTGCTGCTTCAGTGAAGACAATGCTGGGCAGGGAGAACCCCCTGGATGGGGAGGACTCATCTGTGGGGAGAAATGAGGCTGGGCAGGCCATAAAGTCATGGGTGACACAGAGAAAGTGAGCAGGCAATTGGTAATGTGTAATTCATACCGAACAGTGGGGAGGGAGCCTGGGATCATGCCGGCTCCCTGAATCACCAGGGGTTGTGCACCCTTGGTCCCAGGTGCTCCCCGACACATGGGTTGGGCGCTGCAAGGTGGCAGCAGCACGGAGGGGTCAAACCCTGGTGTTGCCTGTCCTTGTCACCGCAGGGAACCAGACAAAGCAGCTGGGGGCAGCGTGCTCTTTGCCTTTAGTGAGCTCCTGCACTCCAGCAAACGTGCAGAGTATTGAGAAACCTCGCCCAGGTTTGGCTGTTGTGCAGTTCTGGCCGTGAGGTGTCTATGGAACAGGCTGTCCGTGAAAACGAGCCAGGACACAGTCCTAGAGAGCCAAGATGCTGTGCTGTCTGCGGGTAAGGCTGTAATAAAGGCAACCTTCCTGGCAGCAACAACAGGGCAATTAAGGAACCCTTAATTTCCAAGGGTCCTTACAACCACATCACTAATCTTCAGCCAGACACAGGGGAAAATTAAATCAGCCTGGGTACTCAGGGACTGTGCTGCCCTGTGAGCCTTTCCCCACTGCCACCTCGCAGCTGTTCTTGCCCCGCTTCCCATCCCAGCTGGCCTTCTCCATTTGTGAACAAAGAAACTTAACACAAGGGTCCTTCATGGAAAGGAGGAGAGGCAAGGGAAACAGGAAAGCAGATAATGTAACAATAAACAAGCACCCCATCCAAAGTACACAGAGAAATGTTCAGCCCTCCTTTTCTCTTTGCTTTTCCGGGGCCCCCTAGGAAAGCTGGCTACTTCCTCCATCCCGCAGCCTCCCGCTGTGCTCAGTTCACTGGAGTCATGCCTCAGGCTATGCATTTCTCCCAGGCAGATGTCCACCCGTCCATTTGTCTATCCATCTGTCCATCCATCTGTCCATCCATCCACCCATCCATCCATCCATCCATCCCCTTATCCACTGCTCATCATTAGCTGTTTGTTGATTTCTCTTCCATTGCAGGAACCCTATATTGACCTCTATCAGAAGAAGACCTACTGAATAATGACAAATCCCAAAGGCAGCCTGTTTTTTATGCATGATTTCTGACAGTGATCATGTGGAGTTGAGGTCTCAAGGTTACAGAGCGAGAGGGATTTGACTCTGGGACAGCAGTGCGCGTGGAGCTCTGCTTTTCATCGATGGGTTCGACTTGTGTTTGAGCAGGAGAGGAAGGGGAGAGCCTCAGAACAGGAGCACGGGACGTGCATTTCTGTCCAGATCGTCTGATGAATGATGAATCCCAAGAAAGGGATGAGCTGTTCCTTGCTTGTTATTGCTACCAGATGAGCAGGGGACTTTTACGATCACTGTTTTGGATCATCTCATGCTGATTGCGACACAGGAAGGAGGTCTGTACTCCCGTCCCCCTGCGCCCCGTGCTTGGTGGTGAGCCCCTCTCCCACAAGGCTTTGTTGTAGGGCTGGTGTGCAGCATCCCGGACATCCCACCCCCCCCACGACGCCCAAAAGCTCCGTCTGGGGTTGTTGTGCGATGCCCGGAACAATGTGTTGTGGTCGGAGTCACAAGCCTGGGATGCCTGGGAGAGCGCTAAGAGGCTCCTGCTCCCCCTCTCTGTTGGTGCTGGGGGGGCAGGCAGCTTTGGGCCACCTGGTGGCTGTGGGGTTCATGGTGGTCCTGCAGCAAGGGGGAATAAGCAGCCCCCAGAGCCCTGTTCCCAGCCAGGAAGGCTGGCGTTTGGCACCGACTCCGCCACAGATACTTGGGCACAGGATGCCCTTAGGTGCAGGAGGGAAGTTATTGTGCCTCTGTACCTGGCACTGGGGGCATTTTGAACCTAAATAATTCTGTGAGGATCAGAGGGTAACTCATATGGGAAAGGACTGTGGGAGGTCTCCAGCCCAACCTCCTGCTCAAGCAGGGCCAGCTCTGGTCAAACCAGGTTGCTCAGGGCTTTACCCAAATAGGTCTTAAAATCCTCCAAGGATGGAGGTGGCACAACCTCTTGGGGTGTTCCGTATCAGCGCTGAGCCTGCCTTGGTGTCCTGGTTTCAGGTAGGACAGAGTTAATTTTCCTCCTAGTAGCTGGCAGGGTGCTATGTTTTGGATTAGAATGAGAAGAGCGCTGATAACATGCTGATGTTTTAATTGTTGTAGAGCAGTGCTTACACCAAGCCAAGGACTTTTCAGCTTCTCGCTCTGTCCTGCTAGCGAGCAGGCTAGGGATGCAGCAGAAGCTGGGAGGGGACAGACCCAGGACAGCTGACCCAAACTGGCCAAAGGGGTATTCCATACCATCTGACGTCATGCTGAACAATATATAGGGGTGGCTAGCCGGGGTGGAGGGGGGGGCCGGCTGCTCGGGGATAGGCTGGGCATCGGTCAACGGGTGGTGAGCAATTGCATTGTGCATCACTTATTTCGTACACATTATTACTATTAATGCTATTATTATTATTATTATTATTATTATTATTATTATTATTATTATTCTTTTCCCTGTCTTAATAAACTGTCTTTATCTCAACTCACAGACTTCACTTTCCCGTTTCTCTCCCCCATCCCAGAGAGGGAGGGGGGAGGGTGAGCGAACGGCTGTGTGGTGTTTGGCTGCCAGCTGGGCTAAACCACAACACTTGGCTTTACCAAGTTTTTCCTCATATCCATTTCAAACCTCCCTTGCTTCTACTTAGGACCGGTGTCTCTTGTCCTCCTGCCATATGCACTGCTGTGTAGAGCCTGCCTTCATCATCTCAACACCCTCCTTGCAGGTATTGCAGGATACTACCAAACATCCCCTAAGCCTTTTCCAGACTGAACCAGCCCTGCACCCTCAGCCTCCACTCCTGAGCTCCTTGGAGGCCCTTCACTGGACCCATCCTCTTGTACTGGGGGCTCAAAACAGGATGATATAGTCTCTAGAGGGGGTCTCACTGGGTCTGAGCAGAGGGTAGGGACCCCCTCTCTCAACCTGCCGGCAAGGCTCTGCTTGGTGCAGCCCAGCATGCTGTTGGCCTTGTTTGCTGTTACAACGCATCGCTGGCTCACGGTCAACCTGGTGTCCACTGAGACCCTCAGCTCCTTTTCTGCAGAGCTGCTCCCCAGCTGGTCAGCACCAGCCTGTGTTGTAGCAGGGGGTTGTTCTTTCCCAAAGACTTGGCATTTGTCCTCAATGAAGTTCATTAAGTGTCCCTGATCTGTCTAGTCAAAGAGAAAGATCTCTTCTCCCAAGCACCAAGTGAGAAGACAAGAGGAAATGGCCTCAAGTTGCACCAGGGGAGGTGTAGGTTGGATATTAGGAAAAATTTCTTCACTGAAAGGGTTGTGACACATTGAGCAAGCTGCCCAGGGAGGTGGCTGAGTCACCATCCCTGGAGGTATTCAAGGAATGTGTAGGTGTAGAGCTTAGGGACAGGGCTTAGTGGTGGACTTGGCAGTTGGGTTAAGCTAGGTTAAAGGTTGGACAAGATGATCCTAGAGGTCTTCCCAACCTGAATGGTTCTATGATTCTGTGATCAGCCTACAGGCGCCTTCTGGGCTTGTCCTATTCACATGGATTTTTGCTTTGGAATGGTTTGGAAATTCCCTCCAAGGACCTACCTGCATCTTAGGAGTGAAAAATGTCTTGTTACGCTTCTCTGCTTATTTAGGATGTTGTGAGGGCTGGAAGCTTGGGCAGTCGTGCAACATGTGTGTGGCCAGGAGCTAGGCTTTGGGTGGCCTGGACGTCTGTGTCCTTTCTTGCTGGTTGATTCCCCTCATTTCACAGGTCACCCAGGGCTGAGCCAGCCCTCAGAGCCAGCTTGGAGCAGGGGACGTTTGGCCCAGGAGCTGTAAGTCATCTTTCTTTGGTGTGTGCAATCCCTTGGCCAACAAGGGTGTTTGAAGACGGTCATCACCTCTGGTGATGGAAGGCAGAATAACGCTCTTCTCCGAGGAGTGACAGTGCACAGAGGCAAGCTGCCATGCTCCGGTCTCCGTATCTTTAAGGTCACATTAAGCCAGACGTGTAAGAAGACACCAGTCCATTTACGAGGCTGAAGACAAAGACCCCCGTGGCTCCTTTGACAAGGAGCTCCCATTCTTCCCCAGCACACCACAGCAGCGGTTCAGGGTCTCACCCTTGTGACAGAAACGTCCCTTCCCCTGACCAGAGTATTTATTGTGATGCTGACACGGAGGAAGCATTCCCAGGACTTCCCCGCTCCAGGGCTGCTCATTCATCTCTGGCAGACAGAATGGAGCCTGTCACAAGAGCAGATGCAGAGCAGGCAGAGCTCCCCATGAGATCCTTCACCACCAGAGATGATAAACAGATGGGGAAATCTGCTGGGAAATGCATTGACGTAAGAAGTAGGTGAGAGGCTGAGGCATTGTCCCCAGGGATGTGGAAACACGCTGAGAAAGCCGGAGGCAGAGGCCCAAATGCCAAGGCACAATGGCTCTTTGATTCCCCCAGACAGGGAGCTGCTAATGGACCATTTCCTCTCCCACCCCTCCCAGTTGTCCCTGACATCTCTTTTGCCCTCGTGTTCCCTCTCACCCCGACTCCTCTCTGGGATTTCCTACGACCTGCTGATCTTACTGCTCTGTCCCTGGTCCTCCAGCGTCCCTCTGTCACTAGAGCTGCCCTTGGAGGACGATGTATTGGGGCAGCTGCAACACAGCCCTACAAAGCACAGCCCCATGGGACAGCCTCGGCCTTTCGGGTTGCCCAAAGAGGTTGTGGGGTCTTCTCCTTGGAGACCTCCCCCAAAGCCACCTGGACGTGGTGCTGGGCGCCCTGCTCAGGGTGGTCCTGCTGGGGCAGCGGGGTTGGACCTGATGGACCCTGAGGTCCCTGTCTTGTGGTTCCCATCCAGAGAGAGAGCTGGGGTCAGGCTCTTCTGGGCCTCAGGAAAGTTCAAGCCTGGCCCAACAGCTCTCCTTCAAGGAGGTCTGCTCCTTCTAGCATTACACTGGGGCCGTGCCACAGCGAATAAATCCTTCTTGGAAGGAGGCTGTTATCCAAAGCAATAACCACTACTCACACATGGCGCAGGTGCTGCTGCACCCACCAGGGACCAGACCCACAGGAGGCTTTGGTTGCCTCTGGGCTGCAGTGGAAAGGGTGATGTACCGCAAAAGAGGGATGCAAAAAATACCCTTATGTTGAGTGGAGCCACCCCAAAACCAGCAGGAAGCGCTGACCCCAGGGGTGCATCCGAATTGTACCCATCGGGGCCGTGATGGAGCTGGGGAGCCAGCAGATTTTCTTGGAAAGTCTGGAGTGTGGCTCCTCTCCCAGGCTCTCTGCCTTTGTCTGGCTCTTCATGCACATCCCAGGGGAGCAGGAGAGCCGCCTCAAAGCCTAGAAATGCGGTTATTTGTGTATTTGGCATGATGCAGCTCTCCCTTTCCCTCCAAAAATTAAACGGGGAACAAAGACCCAAATGCTGCCCACCCTGTCCCAGCCTTGTGCCATTGCACTGGGCACACACGGGATGGGAGCACGCTTGGGAGATTCATCCCTTCAGCATCTGCCTGCTGAGCTGGACTTTAACATTAAATTTTAATCACCAGGGTTGAATTGTAATAGAGAAACCGTATAATTGCACTTCACATCCTGGCCCCAAGGCCAGGTTGCAAGCATCAAAGAGTCCCTAATGATGAGGTGAAGGTTTTTATTTTTATTTTTATTTTTATTTTTATTTTTTTGTCTAGCACAACAGAAATTCTGATTGCGTTTGGAAATCCAGGAACCAAGATGCCCTGAGGGGAGGCAGTTTCCAGGGCTGCTTTCTTCATGCCTGGGATGCAGAGCCGCCAGGAGGCTCTGACAGCCAGACCTATATATTGCTTTTGCAATGCTTAATGGTGAGCAGCGCTGCACAGACCTTTCTTTATTCATTCCTCTCCACAGCACTTCACAGCGTGCAATAACTCGATTTGTAAATTGAACACACACCTTGTTTTAATGTATCATCTACTCTTGTAATGGGGTTTTTAATTGCCTGTCCTAGAGTCGTGTGTTCTCCACTCGGGCTTGTGGCGTGAGCGCAGCCGTCGGCCCGTGCCAGCAGTAAGTGGTGCATTTAAATCTTCACATTAACAACCAAGAGCAACATGAGCAGGAACACGGAACAGTCATCATTAGGAATTGTTTTCTGTGGCAAAAAAAAATGAAAATGTGGAAAACCAGGCCAAAAATACAAACAGATTTTTTTTCCCCCCAAAGGGAAAGGCATTGCACAGTGTTTTAATTACTGCTGGTTTTCTTTTCAGCTGATGCATATCCAACATCTTGCACTCAGACTAGAGTCCAAAGGGCTGGACAGAGGGCTAGGAGACCCTCTCCATGTGTGGCCACAATCTCCTGTCCCAGGAGATTTTGCTTAAGCTGGACCATCCAGCTCCCCTGCCCTGGTTTGCTGCAGGGACATTGCCTTGTTCCCTGCTCCGGTGGGGCCAAGTGCACTGCTGTGGTCTGTGCACCCCAAAATGGGTGTTCTGGGGTGGAGAAGGGACAGAGAAAGGCAACTTTTTGTTGGGGTTTGTTTTGATGGTTGTGGGGATGGGGCAGCTGCTCTGCTGCGATTTAATGCCATTTGCTCTTGTCTCAGTTGAATATCTGCTCTTCAGAAGAGTTGGCTGTATCACAGGGCTTTTATCGTGGCTTTTCTTTCCTGGCAAAACGAAGCTAAGTCCTTCCACCTTTCTACTTTTCTGTATCTTAATCTTTTTAATTAAGTAACATCCTTTTGAAAGTGTACCCTAAACAGGAGACCTGCTCCGGCTAAGACCTCATCAGCACGGAGCAAAGCTGAATAATTGCCTCCTCTGGCTTACACACAAAGTCTCGTTATTACAGCCTGCAAAGAGATTTGCTCTTTTTGTTGATGTTTTCCCAACAGCAAGTTTCTCATTCCCATCCTTTTGCGACTTGCCCTACCTCCCCCTTTCCTGCCCTGCCGTCCCCTGGTGAGAGCTCCCCGCTGGGTTTGATTTCTCTCCTCCTGTTCCTCCTTGGATCTCATCTTGCTCATTTGAGACTTTTTCTCCATTTTTTTCGAGGTCATTTCGAATTCCCATCCTGGCCTCTGGGGTGCTCATTCTCCGGTACTACCCGTGTATTTTATAAGTGAGCTCCCTGGGCCGTTGTTCGAGTCAGTGAAGGGAAATGTTGAATAGCCCAAGCTGGGAGGACGCTGCTCAAAGTGTCCCTCTCGTCTGGCTGAAAACCATCAGCAGTGTCTTTTATTCAATTGCTCATAAATTCCCTTTGTGGTGGTTTCACCTAACCCATATTTATTTCCTAAACTAACAAGAATTTGAGAGGCAGCCATATGGGACCACTTTAACAGCCTCACCTACACCAAGGCACGCTACAAAGAGGGAACCCAAGCTGAACATTACTCTAGTTCTGGCAATTTATTTTCAACAAATTCATTTTCTTTCCTTATTAGCACGTTTCCCTCTGGCTTTTTATCAACTTTTTTTTTTTTTTAATATAATTTCCTCCAGGACCTTTCCAAAGCTCGCCATCAGTCTCCCAGTGTGTAAACCCTTCTTTTCAAAGAGAGATTCCTCCTGCCCCATGGGACATCTCCTCACCCCCAGGAACTCGTGGGGTGACTGGAGCAGGGCAGTGATTGCACCCCGTGGCACCATCCTCTGTCCCACCTAACCCACCCTCAGTGGAGCTCTTTCTGCCCTGCGGTTTGATGAATGTGTAATTAAAATGAATTAGCTGGTCACAAGGAACCTTTTTTTTTGTGAACACAGCACTGACTCACCCCTTTCCTCTTTCTTTTCCCTCTGACATATTTATAGATCCTCCTGTTGCCTTCCCACCCTCTTTAGATGAAACTCATTCATCCTTCCCTCGCGGTTTCGCAACGGGGTGGTTTTGGCTCGAAATGTGTGACCAGCTCCCACGGTCCCCACCTCCTTCAGCCCCATGGGTTGCACCAGGACCGCTGGGGTGGGGGTCCCTGCTTCCCACCTTCCTCCAGCCAGCACAAACCCCCCGGTGCAGCCCCAGGAGCTACCAACAGCGTTTCTGTGTGTGTCAAACTCGGCCGTCTTGAGCCCAGCATCCCACATCTCCCCGTTTAAAATAAAATAAAAGAAAAAGGAATTTTGTCATTTTGTGAACCGTCTGCTGGAAATCAGCCTCCCCCCTGGTCCTCAGCCAGCTCATCACGGTCACAGTCCGATCTGGGATCTGGAAGATCTCCACCTGAGCTGAAACCTTGTCACCAGCAGCATGAGGAACTGGTGGACTGTGACCCTGCCTGTCACCTGCCCAGCAGTGTGTAATTACAGCTCTTCATTAAAACACTCTGTGCTGTGGCTCTTCTTGATAACTGGACACAAAAACCTCTCCCTCCTCCTTTGGAGGATGCTCATGTCTCCTCTCGTGGCTGCATGCCCTCGCAGCGCTGCCTCCTTACCTCTGCAAGGACAGAAGTGGGCTTGTGTGCTGAGGTTGTGATGCACGGTGTCCCTGTGGTGGTGGTGTCTTAAGAAATCACGTTATACTTTTATTTGTTTCCTAGATTCCTGGGGGTTGCATGGGCGTAGCAGATAATCCCCGTGCTGCCCTTTCTCCTTTGCCAGCCGGAGCTAGGCGATGTGTCATCTTCCTGGGACCTCGTCCTGTGACTGTGCAGGCTGAGTTCTGTGTTTGCTTTGTTCAGGGTGGGGACCACGCACCTCCCAGCTTTGCAGATGCTCTTTTTCCCTTCTCTCCCCCACCCAGGTTATTTGTTGTAACACAGAAACCCTATGAGAGAATGAGAACCAACCCTATGAGAACCCAGTGCTTTCCCTCTCTCCTCCCATATCCACCTCAGTCTATCCCAGCACCAGTCTCTGGGCTTCAGAGACACAATAAATCCAGGATATAGATGATATAACAAGAGCAAATCACCCAAAGGGTGTCTCACGAGCAGCCAAGCCCAAGAATTGAGCCCTCTTGGTTTCCTTTGTCACAGGGAGGGTCTGGACCCTTCCAAATCCCATGGGCACGAGGGGCTGGGACTCAGAGATTTCATTTGCCACCCAAGCTTGCAGGTCAAACCAACTTGCATCATCACCAGCAAGACACCCAGGATGTAGGAGAAGAGTATTTAAAATGGACTTGGAGTAAAATGTTGGCCATGAACAGTTCAGGAAAATGTTATAATCAGTTGTGAGGTGCTGGTGCAAATAATGCTATCTGTAGCAAGAGATTTGAGCATCCTTTCTCGGGTCTTACTCTTCAATCCAAGAGTTTATTTTCTGTATGTAGCAAAACAGAGCCCTTCCTCCCTCCCCATTTTGTGTTGAACAAACAATACTATGTCTCTCCTGCCGCTGCAGTATTAGGGAAAACTGGGTCATGCATATAATTCTGCAGAGGGAAACAAAAGGCCATTCTGCCCCTGTTGGAGCTCTTATTTATGGATGCTGTGGCACATTATGGTAATTTTCATTTGAATCCAGCATATAAATTAATAGCTAATAATTCAGCAGCAGCGTTTTTTGCATGCAGATTTGGGAGAGATTCATGTCACAGTGGCTACACTGTAAAATATGACTTGCACATCAAACCCCTTGCAGACCTTCCAAGGCAACAAATTCCCATCTCCAGTTTGCATTCTGGCTCTTCATGACTTCCCCCGTCCTGAAGGATGTTGTTAATAGCTAATTTTTTCCTCAGTTTGTATTCTACCCCATTTTTTAGATATTACGAGCGTGTCTGCATGCAAAATGGTATGCTATATGGATTTATTGGAAGTGTAATGTAGACAACTGTTCCGTGCTCACAGAGGGGCAATTCAAGGAAGGTGGTAAATTGTGGAGGCACGGGGATATGTCACATACACTTGCACGTAGGCTGTACGTGTTGGGTTTGTAGCTGCCCGTGTACAAAGAGGAAAAACTCAACTCGGGCTTGGTGAACAGGCTGATATCAGCAGGGCTGAATGTTGGTGTAAATCTCCTGCTTTCTGGCACACTTCACTGTTCCTTTGTGCTCCCTGTGTGTTTAGCCATGCACTACCTCTAATCACGTGTGCTCCCGGTGACTCATCACAGTAAGAGTGATCTCAGGCCAAAGAGATGAAAATGAAATGAAAATCCGCAGAAATGTTTCCATGGCTGTGACTGAGAGCAGAAGAATTGCTGCTTTGCCATGGCCAGGATGTAACACAACCACCCCCTCCCTGCCCGAGCAGGGCTGAAGCAAAGATGAGGAAGCAAAAAATCACAGCCATTATCACCCTGGGGTTATTGGGCCTGATCCTGTGGGGTGACACGAGGTCTCAGGGCATAGATGCTTTTGCCCAGACGTGTCCATTCCTACATTTCTCTAGCAAATCATGGATAACACATGGTCTGGGGAAGAATGCTGCAGACCCCCCTCTATTTTTCCCAGGCATACATTCCCTCTCCATCATTGCACATCACCCAAACACGACATACCTGCTGCACCTTCTCACTTCTGTATTTTTCACCATTCCAGCATCTCCTGGCACCGCAGTGCCTGTATGTGCTTTAATCCCCAAAACAGCCTTACTAAAGAAAGCCCTGTGAGTGTTATTTCTCCTCCTTGACACACCAAATAAATTGTGTGACTCGAGGTACTGGTGGCACTTGTTTATCAAGAGCATCAACATCAAAGCTGCTTTTACCCTCCAGCATCAGGGTAACTCAGGTTTTTTTTCAGTAGTCCAAGCCCTGGTATCCATCTCCATGGCCTTGGATGACCTGGAAAGCAAAAGAGCAGCGCTGGGAACGATAGCTGCAGCCTTCCTGCTCCTGGAGGAGGCTGGCACTGAAATAAGCTTTTGGCCGCTCTCAGCATCTTTGGGCTTAGGTTAGATTGGTGTAAAAGAGTTGGCATGCCCTGCTCCCAGCCTGCTCTCTGCCCAGCTCCTTCTTTGCTCATTTTGGTCCTACCATAGCTCTTCTTCTTGGATGCAAAGAAAGCAAAATGCTACTAAAAAAAAAAAAAAAAAAAGATTGTGAAGCATATGCACATTTCATTTTTATGGGCCTTTCACTGCATTTCATTTATCTTTCCTTTAACACACCGGTGACATTTACGTATTCCCTGAAATGCCACTCGTGGAAGAAATCACGTTAAGAAATAGCTGGGCATAAAGGTGTCCTCCAGTGGGAGATGCAGCTCCCACCCCTAGGGTTTGCATCGTGCAACTTGCAAGCAAAGACGATGCCTGGAAGGCAGCAAGCATTGTTGCACAGGGACGCTCCCCCACCATCTCTTCTGCTCTCACGGTGTACTGCTGCTCCAACGCTTTAATGACTTGCCTTTTTTAGGAAATTGCAGGCAGACATAAAGGAAGCCGTAATGCTAGCAGTATTGCTGGAGGTGGATAGTTCTGGGGTGTGGATACCTCCCAGCTCTGGGAAGCCGTCTGAGCCAGGCACCCAAATCGACAGGATTGTCTGCAGGCTGGTGAATGCGTCCACCCTGTGAACACTGGGGATTTAATATCACACATCCTTCACCAAGCAACTGCTGCTTGTACCCTTAAACTGGGAGACTGAAGGGAACAAAACATCCCTGCAATTGTAGCTGACAAGTCTGTAGACAGAGAGAACGACACTTCTCATCCACAATGTTGTACATGGCTGTGGGCTTGGGTGTGAAACCATAGAGGCAATCAGCCCAGAACCATATGCAGCACATTTTACTTAACCCTGGCTGGAGATCTTACCCAGCACATGTGCGTGCCCGTGTCCTTCCCAGGAGGATGGGGGTGAGATGCTCCAGAGGTCCACATCTGGCCTGGGCACAGCCCTGGGGCTCCCTGGCTCTGGGCTCAGGTCCAGCCCTGGAGCTGCCCAGGTTCGTGCTCTTGGGCAAATCCCTGCCACGGGGATAACCATGCCTGATGCCAGTCTCTGAGGGGAGCATTGAGGCTTCATTAGCAGGTGTTTAGGAAAGGCTTTGAGCAGGGAAAGGGTACTCAGCATGAAAAATGAATGAGCATCAGCAATGCCAAAAATGTGTGTGATGAAGAGGGAGAAAAGAGAAAGACGATGCTGGAGGACAAAACGCCCCAGGAGCAAAGAGCTGGCCCAGACAGAGCAAAAGCTTTGATGGAGAGCATGGCCATGGTCTTGGCACTCATCCAGTGTTTTCTGGGGACCGGTGGCCTGACCAGCTTGTTCCTCCTTGCCCTGGCACATGGAGCAGTGGCAATCTCTCAGCATCCTCCTGGGAACGGGCAAGCAGGAGCTCTGCCAGTAGCACTGTCCTTCCATCATCCACTCGTCCCAGTCCTGGGACTCACTGGGCTGAAGACCCCAAGAAATGAGGGATCCAGGAAGCATCTCATGTTTCCAGCTTAACCACTGCCCAGCCTTGTACCTCTGGGCTTGCAGAGCTCCTGTCCTGAGGCTGAGCCTCTGCCAAAGCACGGGAGGTGCCGAGTAGAAGAAAGAGTTGGGTGACGTTTGTGTCCCCACTGTCATGGACCTGAGCTTGGCCTTGGCTCCATAACAGCCTCAAGGGGCTGAATGAGTGTGAGGGAGCCTTTGCCAGATTACCTGGTCCCCCCAGGACTCACCCCCACCCCATGGCACTGGATTTCCCTCAGGAAGAGGTGATCTGCACCTCATCACCTGTTTGATGACGACTGTCCTTGTACCTAGAAACATCTGTTGGGAACTTGCAGAGCATGAGATGTGCCTTATCACCCCTGGCTACCTAACCCCACCTGCTGTCCCTCAAACACTGCCCATCAGTAGCTTCTCCTGACATTTTCTTCTGTTTCATGCTCAGGAGCTTTACAGTCTGCCCTGCATGGTCTCCTCTTCTCTCTCTCCTGTCCTCCTGGTTGTCCTGAGGCAGCTTTTCTGACCCCATGCCATGTCTTGCTGGTTTGTCAGTTTGGTCAAACACTGCTCACCATATGTCATTGCTGAGATTTTTTTTGTTTATTGAGGGTCTGCCAGGTTTTCACTTGTGGTCAACCTGACTTGGCAATGTGGGGGCATGGTTTCAGCTACAGCCATCACTTGCTCTTTCTACATTGGTATCAGAAGGGAAGGATCCCAAAGATGTCCATGTTGGTAGACGGCCACAGCAGTTTCTATGTGGGCTTGAAGAGCATGTGTATTCTTCTCCTGTCCACAGCATTGCTTTTCCTTGCCCACAGGCTCCATGTTGGGTTCCTCTCTGGCTAAAGTCAGCATTGTCACTCTACACGACATTTCTTTATCATTTTTCTTAAAATACACCACTTGAAGCCTTAAAATAAGCCATATATGCAGCCTGAGGAACACCTCCACTGCCCAGGGGAAACCTCAAACCATGCTAAACCTCCACTCTGAGTTTTCCATCCCAGTACTCCATGAGACTTGAGCCATTCAAGCCATCACGCTTGGGCTGGAACAGCTCTCCAAGTGCAGAGGAGACCTCAGCTCACTGATGGACCAGCTGCCTGATGACCACGGACAGGCACAAGCAAGAGGATGGATATGGGGCTGGGGGAAAGAGGGGGACGGGGTAAGCCTGGACCTCTCAGTGGCTGCCTGTTGAAGCCATACAACCATCCACACGTGTCCACTGTCTGGCTCATCAGAACAGCAATAGCCAGCGAAGCCCAAGGAAATCAGCAGGTTTGAGGCATCTGAATGTCTGGGAAAATCACTGTGGAGGAGGTCTTGGAAAATGGGGGTCTTCCCAGCTGGGGCTTAGTAATGCAACAGTTAGGATGTCCTTCCAGTCTGGGAGCAAAGGTGGGGGGGACTGAGGCCACACTGAGGCGCAACCACCATACAGCAACAGCAGCTAGCTTGGGGTAGGTCTACAAGCCTCTGATGGGTTCATCAAGCAGATACAAGGGCTGTACCAAAATCACTGAGCAGTTGGCACGCACTGTACAAGGAACAGCCCCAGGAAGCCTGCCACACTCCTTCCATTTCTCCTAAGGTCCGAACCAGAGGGGTGCACCTTCCTTGGCTACCAGGGCAGGCCACTGAGGAGATCTCACCAGGAGCCACAGAACTCTGGGCTTTCGTTGCACTCGTGGTGATGTAAACCCGGGAAAAATGTTGGTGAAGAATGTGAAAATATGTAGAAAGAGGCTCTTTCCTACAGCTGAGAGCCTGCACACAGCCGTGCCCCAGGAGGTGAACCCTGTCCAGAGCACCCCTCCGTGGAGCTCCTCCTGTCCCGCAGCTCTTGGCCAGCTGGGACACGGAGCCTATCTCTGCATCTCCAGCAGCATTCCCAAAGGCTTGGATGGGAAAGGACCTTTTAACCCTTGTCCTCCCAGGCCTCTAGCAAAAAATGTCTTTGATCTCTGGTGTGTTCCAACTGGATCTCCCTTGTCGTGTGGTTCATGAGAGGGAAGGAAGCTGTCCTTTGCTCTCAGGACCCAGGTGAAAGTGTGGCTTTCATGTACATGTGCTGAAAGTGCCCCGCGCGTCACACTCCCAGGGAAATGAGGACGCTTCCTCACCCCGTCCCCGAGGAGCACAGCTGAGCAGCTCCCAGTTAAAGCACAGCCAGGCTCTCCAGATGAACTGCATGTCACTTCCCACGTCTCTGGAGCAGCAGCTCTGACATCAGATTACAAAGCGCTGCCAGCACACCACGAGCAGTCGCTCTTTTGGGTGTTTTTCCAGACTGAATCCTAGCTCCGAGCCCCTTTGAATTGGTGGCCCACCATTAACGTAGAGCAGTGAGGTGGAGCAAACTGGCTGAGAGACAGGACAACCATACCAGGGAACAGGGAAACTTCTGGAACCAGTCTTTGGACTCACATTTGACACCCCAAGGGCTGCCCACAGCAGTGGGGTCTGCAGAAGGTCGGTTCTGTTGGATCCATGTAGGACTGAGCATGAGGTGCAGCAGGGCAACAAGGTTGCAGTCAGAAGTATTTGTTGTCCTCTGATACATTCAGCCTTTTTCAAATAAGAGATGTCTTCAGAGAATGGTAGCCTGTGTTGGAAGGGACTTTGGAGGTTGTCTGGTCCACCCCTGCTCAAAGCAGAGCCAATGTAGGTCAAGATGCTCAAGGTTTTGACCAGACAAGTCCTGAATATCTCTGGGGATGGAGATAGTCACAGACAAGGACAGAAACCAGTCGGATTTCAGCTGTTCTCTATCCAGATAAGTTCCCATCACTTACAGATGATCTTTATAGTAAGGACCCATCTATGATCCAGGAGTCTAGAGGGAACACATAAATCACTGTGTTTGAAACACATAGGAAAAAATTGCCTGAATTGCTCTTTAATGATTCTTCAAGCTCTGGTCTGGAGAGACACTTCCAACTGGGTGGAAAATACTGAACTTTGGACCTGTTCAGTACGGGGTCCTGTTCTCTGGCTCTGCAGCCAAGTGTGACAGTCTGACCACATCGATACTACACATGAGCACCCAAACAGGGCAGCTGCATCCCCAAACTGGACTGGGATATTCCCAAATTGTGCCCAGGAACTCTTTGGGGATAGTCATGCCAGTGACTATTCAACCAATTTGATAGTAGGGACAGCTATGGGCACATTCTCTGCCACATTTTAATTTGTCAGGATAGAGCTGCCCTTAATTTCTCCTCATAAGCAGCTTTCCACTAACAGCTCTCAGTGTAGCCTTCTGCAGTGAGGGCTTTCCCAGTCAGCCCACTCTTTATCAGAGGGTAGGGAAAGGAAGGGAAAGGGAATGAAAACTTATATTTCTCATACAGGGGAGGGAGATTCAGAGGAATCACGGAATGACGGAATCACAGAATCACAGTATCATAGAATCATCAAGGTCGTAAAGGACCTTCAAGATCATCAAGTCCAACCATCAAATATTGGCCATGGGACTCAAAATACATGTCTTCATGCTGCTTCTTTACCATAAACATCTTGTGTGACCCTTGGCAAATCATAAACCTACATCCTGCTGGATCATCTCATTTGATTTCTTGCGTGACACTGAGTTATAACGTGTAACCAGCTCCTCCTGTTGAGTTCAGCAGCTTGTGTTTGACTACGGCACAGATTTCCCATCTGTTCTTCATTCTCAGTCCTTTTTGCTGCAACATTACACTGTGATCTGGTACAGATGATCCCCCTAAATCCCCTAAATCCTTTTCTAGACACGCTTCCTATCCTATAGGCACTGCCTCTGGTCCTTATTCCCCTGTGTATCCCACTGCTCCGAGTGACATTCATCCTACGCTGTTGGAAGGATTACAAGCCACAGCGCAACTGCTCTGCCACTGCTGGTACTGATTATCCCACCAATCTTTCTGCAATTTCAGCTTTCACCAGCAATGATATTTATTTTTGCTCTCAAACCAGTGGTAAAATCGGTCGGTGCTGGAGTTAGCAGCTCTGCCCCCAGCGCCCTCCTAGGGACCCTATGAAGTGGTGACCTTCATCTGCTCGCTGCTGACCTGGATCCGTGTCTTCTGCTGCTGTAGGGTGAGCATCTCCCTGCTGCAGAGAGAAATGCCCTACAGAAAACATCAGCTCACAGCCCCTAGGTAGTCACCTCTGTCAGGAAAACTGCCCTCTCAAAGGATGCCATGACGTTTCACAAAACCCACAAAAGCTTTTTGACTGTCATCAGTTATACGCCTGTCACTTAAGGAAAGGGGATATTTGTTTGCCTGGAGCTATTTGCACCATTTCAGGCTAAGCGGGTGTTGCACGGGACATTCCTGGGCAGCCTGGGTTACCCTATACCCTATGAGGCTCAGATGCTGTGTGCTACTCCCCTGTTGTGGTTCCTCCATGGGAAGACCTTAAAAAGATCCCATTTTTTCTTTTATAGAAGGTGCTGGGAGCAATGCAACGGAAGTATATGAAAAGTCTTGAGCTTTGGCTTAGCATGAGGCCTTGCTGTCCTCAGCCACAACCTTGCTTCTTCTGGAAAATGGGCATAATGTTTCCTAAAGCTGGCACAGAGGTTCCTCCATGTCTCAGCAACCAGAGACACAACAGACAGGAGGTGAGAGGGCTGACAATGCCAGAACAGCCCAATTTTCTTCATATTAGGCTGGCATCTGCAGAGTTATTTTCATGCAGATCTGGAAGGAAATCTCAAACACCATTAATGGAACCAAAATCTTGCACAGTTTTGTTTTGGAAACACGGCAGCTTTTTGAAGACAAATCTGGTTTCCAAGATACCTGGCAGCATTTGGATTAAAAGTAACTGGATTCTCAATGATTTCAGGGCTCTGCAGGGGAGGGGGAGCTGCCGGGACAGAGCATTGCAGACGTCTCTGCTCAGTACAATAGGTAAGTGCAGACTGCTGCTGGGTTTTGTTATTTATTATAGTGACGGGTTCGAGCCTCTGAATTTGACATAAAATTTTGAAGGAGGTCAATGATGGAGGTCACAGGGAGGGGAAAAGGGGAAGGAATAACTGATGTCATACCATCCAGGGGGATGGTATGAATCGTATGGATGGATGAAGCCCAGGATGCATGAAGCCCACCTCGAATTGCCAGGAGCCTGGCAGAGCACGTAGGTACAGATAAGGCTTGGAATAAGACTGCCAATGGCTGAACAAACATTTCTTTCAGATGCAGCTTTTCCCTTTCATTCCTACACTCGTGGACAGGCAGCCTGTACCACCCGGCAGCCAGAAACCTCACACCCGCATTGCTCCCCTTCTTGCTGCGGGTCCCACCTCGTTCCCACCATCCAACACGTGTGCACAGACCCAAATCCCAGCTCCACCCCAGCAGCAGCCCTTCCACCCCCGAGCCCTTGTTGTTGCATCCTGATGCTAATCTGAGGCTGCCAGGGCTACCCCCAGCAGTAAATGTGGCTGTGTAGTCCCGATTTAACCAGTTACTGGGAGCAAAACCCCTTCTTTTTGCCAAGAGTGACCAGGGCATCCGTAGGAGATTCCTCCTCCAAAGCTTTTAGCCCTCAGAGCTGGTCCTGTGCTGACAGCCCTGGGCAGCCCTGCAGCAGGAAGCTGGACGTTGCCTGGAAGGCCCTTTCAGAGCTCCTCAAGAGGGACCCTAAAGGCCTGAAGGTGTTGCTATTGCTTGGTAAAACCTAGAAGTCTGAGTAGCCACAGAGTCCCCTGGTGGTCGGTGCTGTGGGTGATACCCAAATGGCATGGACCGTGGTGAGGAGCTGGATCTCATGAGATGTCCCCTGCAAGCTGGGCTCCTGTGGCACACGAGCTGTGGGATCTCAGGCTTGCTGTTGTTATAGGGGCAGTGAGATGGGACCGCAGGCACTCCCGAACTGCACCTGGCCCTCCTGCATGCCAACACCGTGCCATCTGGGAGGTGCTGGAGCTGTATGGGTGGTGGGCAACGCAAGAATCACCAGCCTGAATTATGGCCAGGATGGAAAATTACTGATCTAAAGCCAATCATCTCACGGTCCTATAAATATCCGTCCTAAGTGAGTGCAGAAATCCCCAATACCTTTCTGTGTAGAAATCCCCAATACCTTGCAGTAAATCGATGCCGCTTACAAATTTTTAATGAATTTGCTGTTCTGATTGTAGCAAACACTATTGAATTATTGTGTTAAGTAGACTAATGATTAACTGATGATTAAGTGCTGCTGAGGAAAAAAACACCCAATTTAATTTGTGATTTACCGTAAAGGTATTAATAAATCTTAACTTGCTGCTAAATCAAACCCGTGTTAGAATTTCATCCGTGACATGCTCTGTGCCCGATCCAGCCATGGTGCCTCCTGCAAAAGCAGAGCAGAAAGGGCAGACGGAAAGGCACGTGGTGTCCTTCTTGTTCCAGTTCACAGCCTTATATTTCAACCAAACTTGCCCACGAAGGCAGGTTGGCACTGAGATACCCATCCCACAGTCTGGCCAAGGTGTGGATGGCCAGATCCATCTGAGGAGCTGCACCCTCTACCGAGAGCGTGGGACTGAGTTGTAAAACAAGGCAGGGACCCTGTAGATTGATGCAGCTATTTATTTATTTATTTATTTATTTTCCAGGTAGGTAGGCTGCAGCCCTTTACATTCCCCTCCTGAATGGTGCTACACAGTGACCGCTGAGCCTGGTGCATACGGGTTCCCCCCCAGCACCAGGCACCCTGCCACCAAGTGTCTGTGAGGGCAGCTCAAGGGCAAGGGGGTATCTGTGTGTGGAAATTCAAGCAGGAAAATCTCTTGATTCAATTCTTGATGGCTTTATTTTCATAAACACAAGCACGGAGTCATATGGAAAATAAATAGGAGAGTGGAACTACTGGGAGCAAAGACAGCGGCATTTCAAGAAATTCAGCAAAATATGACAGTGACGGTGTTGTAGCACCATTTAAGGTGTGGAAATGCCCACACAGGCAGAGCTATGTGTGTCCTGTGGGGAGGGAAGGGCTCCAAAGGGGCTGGGTATGGGATGGGGAGAGCTTTTAGCCCAGGTCTGCTGCCGTGGCCGAGCTTCCCACTCAGGGGCTGTGCAAAGGGCAGCTCCCTGCAGGTCAGGCCAATAAGAAATATTTTTCCGGGTCTCTTCAGGACAAGACAGTGAAGGAATGGTGCCATCCCACACAACTACACAAATCATTTTAATGATACCCTGAGCTGTAAGGGAGAGGACACGAAGCACTGTTACAGGCAAAGTACCAGGATGTTAGAGAACAAGGCCATTTTTCTAGATACCAGGTAAAGCTGCAACCCCTCATGCCCAGCCTGGATGTTCCTGTGTAGGTAATGAACCATTTACGTGATTTAAGCTCCCCAGGTCCCCAGGCTTGCCACCCATGACAGATTTCCCCGATATCTCCATAGCAATCTGCTGCAGAAGGCTGCAGCTGGAAAGGATGCTCCTTTTTCCATATAGCCCTGGTGATTCCAAGTTCAGATTTCCATAAGCGTGCCTTTTAAATCGACGTGCATCCTCAAGCTAAATGTATCATCTATAAAATGAGATGCTCTTTTCGACCGTGCACGGTCACAAGAGAGAGAAACACCGGGTGTGAGATTAGGGGAAAAAAAAAAAAAAAAAAAAAAAAACAGATTGGACCTCTAGAGGCTTCTGGCATCAGCCGTGGAGAAGAGATGATAAAACACTCTTTTCTGTGCTGTATTTTCTGCAGCATGTTAGAGGGCAGCTGCTGCCTTAACCCATGCGGTGCCCGGCGGTGCAGGGTCCCCGCTGCGGTGCGGCCGGAGCCGGAGGGCATGGGGTGGGCAGGAGGGGAGGGCTGCAGGGCTGCTGAGTTAGTGGTGCCCTGCTGGTGCCATCGGCAGTCGGATGAAGGAACCTGAGCGCTGAGGAGGTGGGATATGGTGGGGTGACGCCATGCTGGTTGCATGCTGGATGGCCAGGGAGGAGTGGATGGGTAGGATGTCTGCGAAGAACCAAGGTCATGGTGGGAAAGATGTCAGGAAGAACAAGGCTTAGGCAAAACCTGGGGTATTTTGTGGGTTCGGAGCACCCTAAACTTCCCCAAGCAGAAGGACACACAAGCAGGCTCCCACCATCTCCACCCTAGCTCTCCCCACGATGCAATGGTTAACCAGGCAACACCTTGGCTTGCAGAGCCATCTACTGACAGAGAGATGCAGGACAAGGGATTCTTTTTTTTTTTTTTTTTTCCTTTTTTTTTTTTTTTTTTTTCCCCCCCTAAAGTGGAGTTTTTCCCAACCTTGTCCATGCAATGGCGAGGTTTCGTGGAGCAAAGTTTCCTTCTGTGCAGGTGATACTGTGCCAGGTCAGACCCTGCACAGGCAGCTGGAAACATGTCCAAGCCCCAACACTTCTGTTTTAAACTAGAGTTTGTGCGGATGTGAACACACAGCTTCTGCCTGACATGAACCTGCAAAACGGGCTGTGTTTAGTCTACAGCAGCACCGACTTGTTTGTTTGGGCACACGTGTGAGTGGTGGGTTTAGGTTAGGTACAATTCCTGTTTTCAAAGCGCTCCATGCCTTTGGGGTGGAAACACACATTTTCTTTGAAAATATTAACAGATGCTGAGATTCTTAGGTCTGCAGAGCTGAAGTTCTGTGGAAAGCAGAGTTTTCAGCGATCTGGAAATAAATTCCTACCACACCTCACTAGTGGTAGAGAAAACTATATTTCCCCAAAACATTTGATTTGTTTTTCTGTCTCAGAGCAAGGCAAAAGCAGAATGACCCGCATGGCTTGGCGGTACCTGAAAGCAGTGAATTTTTTATCCCTGCAGGAATACTGGAGATAGTGAACAAGGCCAAACTTCAGGATGCAAAGACCTTCAGAAAACGGAGCTTCTGACCACAGCTGAGTTTCATTATCTCTTCCCTTGGCCTGCTTTGGTGGCAAAATGTGGCTGCCTTCATTAGCAGATGGTTTGAGAGGCGATGGCTGCCACCCTGGTGACTGCCCCAGTCCTGCCCCAGCAGGACTGTCTGCGGGTTGCCCGTCTCATCCCTGCTCCTGCTGCTTCCAGCTGCCTTCTGCTGCCAGTGCCCGGGTCCACCTGCACCTAAAAGCCTCCTTCCTGGCAGGGCCTGGGCTTCGCAGCAGGGAGAACCGCTGGGGATTTGTGTTGTGATGCTCTGGCAGAGGTGAAATGATGTCAGAAATGAAGATGCAACAAAGAGCAACCGGGCCCAAGAAGTTAATGGCTGTGATGGGCATTCCCTGAGGACCAGGGGAGAAGAGGAAAGCTTTTAGAAGGAAGGCAGCTGAGAGAGCTGGATCCTCGTGCTGCTTTCGACTTTCAGAGTGGGGCAGGGTGGCAGAGCGCTGTGTGCTTGCTAGCTCATGCAGAAAGGGGGACATGGGATCGTGGCATCCCTGCCTCAAAGGCTGCCCGAGGCACAGAGCACACATCTGACCTCTTCTCCTGGGCTTGCTTGGAAGAAATCTGAGGTTAAGGGCAGGGAGGGAAAAAACAGGAACTCTAACGTGGGCAGCACTGCTTCTTAGGGTTTCCTTCACTATCGGTATTCATATTCAGCTGCCTTTAACACTGCAGGGAGAATCTCTCTGTCCAGAGGCCACCCAGTTAACTTCAAATCAGAAGGGATGCTGGAAATAATCTAATCTGGCCCTGTTGATAGTTCATGGAAACTGGCTTTCATATTAGCATGCACGGGCAGGGGCTGACTTGTATAAAGCAAATAAATATTTCAGTTCTGTGTTAGTACAGTGCAAACATAGGAGCCCTGATAGGAACAACCAGGTCTTATACATTACATAAACAATAAGCATGCAAATTCTCTCTCTCTCAAAAAACAGTATCCTCTCAAAAGAGCCTCAGTTCTGCCCATCATATAGAAATGCACCTTCTCACCAAATTGTATAAGAATTATAAGAATATATTCTTATCTATGTATAAGAATGCTTAGGTAATAACTTTTGATTTGCTTGTTTTCAGAGCTTTATTTTATAGTTCCATAACAAACCTGGGCTGAAATGTAATACCTCTAGGATATTTTAGTTAAGGCCTTAAGTGCCTTATTTGCCTGACTGATGTAAGTGACCCCTCTGTTTCTCTCGCACCACCTGCCCACCAAGAGCTTTTTATCTGTCTGGTGTTACGTTAAAGCCCAGTTACAATTCGCAGACATCCGCCAGCACCACCTAACAACCGTCCCACCACAACAGTGCTGTTCTCTGCCTGCTCCCAGCAGGAGGCACCCAAAGGAAGGTGATGCTGCAGACAGGGAGGAGGTACCTTCTGTTGCTGGGTGATAACACTCGATAATCCCCTTCTGGGAGGACCTGAATAGCTAAGGAGAAGATGGAGCTGGTAAAGAGCTAGCGTGAGAAAAACACTGGAGCAAGTCAGACAGCAGATCCCTCTGAGCTGAGCCAGCCCTCTCAACCTGCTTTTCACCAGTTTGGTTTGAACTGCAAATTATTTTCATTTTATTTGATTTTTTTTGCTAAATGCTTCCCTCCTTAAAGATGTCCTTTTGAGGTCTTGTTTGACTTTTTTTTTGGATGTGTTTTTGAAATGATGTTGCATAATCTTGGATAATGACTTGGCCAGGCTTTGTGGACCAACCCTCCTGCTGGGTCTGATGGATGTGAAAAAATCATTAAAGCATCTTTGTCATAAGGGCTTTGATCACATGAAGAAGATTTGGCATAAGGCTAACTCAGTGCATCCAGTTTTGCTTGGAGAGTTTTCCCAATATTTACATGTAGGAAAGAAAGCACAGGGAAAAACACGTCTCTGTAGAGAACCATGCTGGAAGGTGAATTGTTCATGTATTTCCTTAATAAAGCTGTTTTCTTCATGATCTTTCATACATCAGAGTAAATTCAGTATTCCCACTAGAAATGTCCCATGGAAAACATCAGTATCTGTAAAAATGTTGCAGTTTGCTATGAGTTGTGCATGTCAGTGTTAGTTATACTTTGCTGGATGGTAGCTAAAAAGGTTTAATTTCACAAGTAGATGTTCTCTGTGAACTTTAATCTTTGGTATGAGCTTATTAAATGGTTCTGAGTGTCAAAAATTTCGTAATAAATTTGATTAAAAGAAAAAAAAGTTTTTCATGCTCTTTTGAGATTGTCTTCAGTTTTGATTGACTAAAATTATACCAGAAGATATATATTAGAAAAAAGATTTCAAAATGACACAAACTTGTTATATTGGATTTCTAGTAGTGCATTTGTACACGTCAGCAATTACACTAAAAACATATTTGATGCAAACTTTACCATCAGCTGTCAACATTGCTCAAATCTCTCCACAACAGTGGCATATGTAGATGTGTGATATGAATAATAGATATTTATTTTTCATATCACCTGATCCCTAAATCAGAGATTTTACCAGTGTGTCATCCCCTATGACAGAAATGTCAAATATTTGGCTGTAGAACAAATTTGTGCAGACTTTTTCCAAAATTTTACACAGATATTTTGTCTTTTTTTTTTTTCAAATGATGAATGAGTCTCGTGAAATTACTTAGTGGGGGGAAAACAAGGCCAAGATTTGGTACGGTGTATTGTTTTGGAAAGTATTTTCTTCACTTCTGCAGTTATGCAATAAACTCGTGCTGCTGACATGTACCAGAATTCACACCTGCCAGCATCTCCTGTGGAAACACAGGGGACTGAAGTGAGCATATTTCAAAACTGGCTTAATCTGAGCACTGAGTAGTTTTAGTTCCCCATGCACACACAGGGTCATTTCCTCCCTTATCATTTCTGTCCTCTTCCATGTTTCATTCAGTCGTTAGTTGTATAATTCCCCATGAACCTTGCTCCAGTACAGAGAGTGGTTTCCCACAAATACAGGCGCTAGCGTGGCTTTTCACACCTCCAAGTTTTACTTTTCCATAGCTTCCACAATTAAATCAGCTTTATTCTCCTCCTCTACCATCATCCCCATATGGGTTATTCCTTGTGTTTGCTCACACGCCAGTTTACTCTGAAATAAATGTTCATTCATGGACTTTCCCCTGAAGTGCTAAGGAGCGGGTAAGAATATTGCTGTAATTCTTTCAGAGTAAGCTTTTATGCACACAAAACACAAGATTTGCTGAAAAAACTGTACCCTGTGCTTTGTGTGCACAGACATGGGGCACATAGAAGAAGACAGCACACTCGCCTTGTATAATGTAAAAAATAATCTACTTTACAAAAACGGTAACTGAATAGTTAAGACTTTAAAGACCATCCAGATCAGTGCTATTGCCGAGGGATTTGGCATCAGTCAGTTAAAGCGCAGGAATACTGTAAGCTCCAAATGTTGCACGTCCTGTATGAGCATCATGCAGGGATGTGGCTTCTGGCAGAAAGGAGGAACAGCTCCACGCAGCATCCTTAACGTGTGTGCATTTGTGTGTGTGTGCATGCTTAAGAGCCTCAATATGTAGGACCAATTGCTAGAGTGACCGAATAGTCCTTTTCCCCCTCAAATACAATGCCTACAACTATCAGCTAGCCATGAGATAGGAAAATCACGGGGCATACCACCTCTGTACCCTGAGCCTGGACGGCATCTAGCTGGAGACATTGGTTTGGTCATCCTGATGTGCACTGAGTAGCTGCGGCTAGAAGATAAAAGTCCGCTGCTCTCCTGGGCTGTCCTGAAGAACAGGTGAAGAAGGAGCTGGGAACAGAGTAGAGGAACATGAAACCCAGGATTTTCCTGCTCCTTCTGCCCCATTTCTCTGTCTTGCAGTGGTTTGCAGCATCAGGATGAGCAAACAGCCATTCCTCTATGTGCTGAGATCCAGGACGGGCTGCATCGCGGCGATGGATGGAGCCCCCACTGCCACGATGATTCCAAAACTCCCAGGGGTTTATTTCCATCAAACGATGGAAATATGACAGTTAGCATGGACATCTGTGAGACGTTTCATTCCAGAGCCTTCAAGCAGGTGGGAAATGCTGGCCAGTGATGGCCAGAGTGCAGGAAACCCTTTTCCTGGCGCAGCCCGCGAGGAGGTGCTGTGGACTCAGGAACAGACCCGCTCACCTGCAGAGCAGAGACCTGGTGCCACAAGACCATGCTGTTTTTAACAGGAGTTTTCAATGAAACACAAAATACTTACGCTTTCTCTTTTCCCATATTTACTTTGGAATGGTGCATCCAAAAAGGAAAGGAAGCCTCAGCTGGTGTTCTTTTGTGCAAAACAATATGCTTACTTGTAAAACTTCACAAGCAGTTTATATCTGATTTGAATTAGGCAAAACACCTTTTCCCCTGACTTCAGATCTGCCTTTCTGTTATGCTTCTCATAAAGGAAAATGTTTGTTGTGAACAATAAAAGGAAAGTACCACTTTCCTGCTAATAGCTGTAATATCAAACCTCGGCCTTTAAAATAATGGGTTTCTATTCTCTCCCTAGACTAAAGGGCAGCCGAAGTGAAACATTCCCAAGAAGAGAGGGAAAAAAAATCCCCTAAAAACAATAAGAAAATTTCCCAAACAACCAAACATTCGCCTCTGTCTTGTGCCAGAGCTCTGTACTTTGCTTTCCACCTGACTGTCTGCCAAGAAATGAAGAGATTAACCAAAAGCAAGACATAGGATCCTTTTCCCTCGGCCAGAGCTTTCAGAGGGGAAGAAGAGACTATGCAGAAGGAAAAAACAGACAGAATTTCTTTTGTAACAAGCCGGGAAGAAAGATGTGTGATATAGATGAGAAAATGTGAAAGAGACAGATGACACATTTAGTGAAAGGGAAGAAGCAGCAATTCTTGCCATGATGTAAAGGACAATTAAATCATGTTCTAAATGGGGCACTGATGACGACTCTCTGTGGCTCCTGAACTCGCTGTATCACTTTGTCTTGTTTTATTGCCTGGGAAACACAAAGAAAGAAATCTACCTGCACTGCTGACCTGTGAGAAATCAGTTAATTATTGAAGAGGATATTGAAGATGGGAAGTATGCAGCATGAAAACTGTCGTGGGTAAATACCAGGTGGCTCAGACTTTGCCCTCGGTTCACACAGGCAGCCAAGCATCTGGGCTTTTTACATTTCAGCTCATCAGTAAAAATATTTTAGAACAGACAGTTCAACAGTTTTGAATTGTGCTTACAGAAACGTTACAAAAACAACTGTCAAAACTCTCAATTCTGTTCAAATAAAAACTTTTATACAGTACAATTGAAAAGTAACAGAGAAAAGCAGTATTAAGGAAATACTTCAGAACTTTTAAATTCCTGCTTCCTGGTTGGTGTTTCAAATTGGCAAGCATTGGGGTTTGGGTTTACCCAGCCTTAACCAGAGCAGTGGTTCAATCGTACTGTTAGGCTTCAGGTATTCTAAGAAATTCAAAATGTGCTTTAAATGGCCAAAATGTTCCTCTCTCAAGTTCATTAATAATCCCGGAGCAAAGTACTATTTTCACCATTGCAAATTAACCTTGAGTCTTATATTTTTTTATGCAAGCCAGGATCCCATTGGATGTAGAATTTTGATTTAAAGGGAAAAAAAAAAAAAAAAGGACAGGAAGGATTCATATTTAAGCCCCTTGCTCTGTGTTTGTTTTTAACTCCAGATTGGTCATTTTGGGGAGTAAAAATTTCTTTCTTTTCCTGTCTTTGTTCCACAAAGGCCTACATAAAACATTTGGAAATGTCTCACTGTTACCTTATTAGCAAGCATGGGATGAGAATTCAACTACCAAAGTTCTCAGAAAATTGTATTCCTATTTTCCTGTCTTATTAAGGATGATTTCTTATCTATTCCATTTCAGAAATACACAAGTATTTACTTGGATTAAAAATTGCAATGCCCAAGCAGTAAGGTTTTGTTGATAGCAAAGAACTTACTCCAGATTAACTAGTTGCTCATTGCAATGATATAGCTGATGGTCTCCATGGCTGGAAACTGCAGAGTTTTGAAGTTTCCCTTTACAGGACTGTGAGTTTCATCAGAGCTCTAATTTCCTGATTTCAGAATAATAAAAATAGCATAAGGATACATTGTACTGAGGTAAAAATGTAAATTTTATAAGTTTATGGACCTTCAGATTCATAAAAATAATTTCATTTCAATTATTTATATATTTTCAAACATTGTTCATTTGGTGAACGTGAAGTCCATTCCAGTAGCATTAAAAAAAATAATAATCATATTTTAGCATTTAAACTCCTTATTTTCAGGGCTGATATTTAAATCCCGATGCTTAATTTTTAGTATGTCCTAGAGAAAAGCAAACCAACCAAAACTTGTTTAGTAGGGCACACAATCTAGTTTCTGATTTAACTGTTCTATGTAAACCCTTAAATTGTTATTATTATCAGGGAAAATCAGGGATTGAGCTACATGGTTTCTACATGATGCTGAAAATCTGTCTCTACTGTATACTACATATTTTCCAATTGAATAGGCAAAGGGAAAAAAATATTGCCTATATTTGGTAAAAGGCAGACATAATCCACATGCATTTACAATGCTTGACAGAATGTTGTCTGGGAACAGAATCAGGTCTTGCAGGTGCTGTATCAAGTCCCAGCTTTCCTCCTTTTGAACTTTACATACTCATTCCAGTCTGATAACCGTTCTACCCAGCTTTCAGCTCAATATTCCAGACAGTATCCAACAGTATGCAACCTTTGCCTATACTGGAAGTATAAATACCAAAATCAATTTAAAGACGAATTATGTGTATTGCAAACTTGTTTTAAGTATATATAGATTCTCTGAGTAGGCCAGAAGAGTTCTCTCTCTCTTTTTTTTTTTTTTTTTTTTTCCTTCTAAATTAGGGAATTCAGTTTTGAGGCAGAGACCAAAAGTGGTAAATTATATAAGCTTCTTTTCGAACATTTGGATTTGCGTTTACACCATGATGATGCCCGTTTGCACCAAACTCGTGCCAGTATAAAGATGCTAGACAAGACTGCATAGCAGAAAAAGGTACTAGAGCAACCTTGCCATTTCAAAATTTTCAGTATTTTCATCCCTCCTGCCCTTTTTGTCGCGTTCACTTGCTAATGAACTTTCATCTCCCACAAATTCTTCAGGTTGTCGGCATGGAAGAGACCTTATCATTAAATCTTACATTTAGTGAAAAGCAGGGGAGGGGAAATTAAATAAAAAGGGTCTGAAGGCTGGCCTTGCTCCAATGAGAGATGCAGCAGTGTGAGATCTCTTTCAGTTTATTTCTTGGGAAATTGTAACATCAAGAGTTTGTTCCTCCTAAAGCACTTTGCAGTTGTTCTGTTCATGTATTATCTGGTAGAAAAGTGTTTGGGAACTTAGGAAGCGCTAATGGGATATTCATAAAGACATCAAACTAGATTTCAATGGGCGATAGGAACTGATTTTGAGAGAACTGAGGCTGCAGAAGTTCACTGAAGTTCACCTACACGTGGGAGGGAGACAGTTCCTTGTACTGTATATAAGGCTGTACGTACTGAGATGCAGTAACAGATGAGACCAGCATCCCATCTTTGCCCATGACTAGTTGGAAGTATTTAGGTAGAATGCACATGTCCAGTTATAATTTCCCTACATATTCCAAATATACATATCCCAATTCTGCACAATCTTCAGTTTAAAAGGACGTCCCGAACCTGAGCTTGCACTAAGATTTCAATAGACCTTAGCCTGACTATTTTTAAATATAAGTTGTTTAAACTTTTGGAATACACAGCATCCTGCAGCAGTGAGTTCTACAATATCTTGTTGTGTCTTGGATAATAAAATTTTCTTTTTTTTTTTTTTTGGCAAAATATTTGTTTGACTGTTTCTTCTGATGCCTACAGTGGTGTACTAGATGAAAGAGTGGACAAGCATTACTTAATTTCTCCAAATAACAATTTTAAATCTCTCTTTGTCACATATTCCCTTCAGTTACCTCTTCTTTCACAGAAGTTTTCATCATTCACTTAGTCTTCCCTGTTTCTAGTGTACTTTGTGAGAACAACCAGTTTGGCTAGGCCCAATGGTTCATCCCCTTGTCAACTGGGGACTTATAAATCTTTTTGGTGGAGGTTATTATAAAGATTAGAACAGAACTGAACAACACCCTGGAAGCAAAAGTAGCTACCCAGAAGCAGCTAGTGTACAAGAAGGAAAGGGAAGAGAAGATCACTAAAAGATAGTCATTATCACACAGACTGTTTCATGGACACGGCAACTGGTGACCCTGGCCAAGAGTGTGTCCTGAGAATCAGTTTCTGATTCCTGTCTGTACATGTACGTACATCGCATTTCTTTACATGTATGAATGCATCGTAAATGGTAACAGTATACCATTACTTTAGATTATTAGTCTTCTCTCTACCATCTGTCTTGTTTCCACTAGCGTTCTTATAAGGCTAGCAAATGTCTTTTTCCAACGCTTGACAAGAATACTTCTTCAAACTGACTTTTGTAGGTAGCAAACATAGCCCAGCTTCTAGGAGTTCCAAACTTTGCAGTCATCCAAAGAGGCTGTAGGCACACACCATTTCATTTGAACTTGCTATCTCAGTGGAAATAAAAGCACCAGCTATTTGTTACGTACCTTTGAATCCACTTTAAACTCAGGATGAAAATAATAACCTTTATCTGAGCAAAGCCAAAGCATCAACTCAGCATTTTTTTTTTCCCCAGAGTGTTGTTCTTCAGAAAGTCCCCAAATAAGCCTGGAGGTTAACAAGTCATTACCGAGTACAAACGAAATGTCTAAACATTCTCTAGTACTCTTCCCTCAACCCCATCGATTTCCTTCAAGGAGACTGTCTGTATTCCAGTTTTAACTGGCACTGCCTGTTTGTGAAAATGTGAATGAAACATTAACATGTCAAGTTTAAAGAGCCTTCAGTATAGTCTACTGCTCTCTGAATAAATCAACTTAAATAAAATTTCATCTTACTCCTTCATTCCTGGACAATAGATCTGCCATTATGATATGTTTTACTGTAGCTAAGTGTTTTAGGGATATGTTAATTTACAATTTACATGTCAGAGAAGAAATTAACCATGTGAAAGTTCTCATAGTCTTACAGTTCTAAGTAAGCTGCTGGTTTGTTGTTCTTTTTTTGTTTGTTTGTTTGTTTGTTTGTTTTACTGGTAAGCATCATACACAGTATGTTAGTATCTGTATTTCTTATCAGCTTAAAATGTGTCAAAAAGATTTGTACAAGCAAGAGCTTTCTTACAAAATTCATATCTTTTATTGTCATTTAGGCACTGAAAATGCATCCAGATTTTTAGACTTTGCAAACCTTAACTGGGAATCTCCATGTTCACCTGTATGTATAACAGATACACAGCCTCATTGAAAGAATTAAAGAATGGAGAAACCATTTCAAAACAAATAAGTGCATTGTACTCTACCACAGTTTTTTTTCCTAATATTCTCTGCAGTCTTAAATGTATATGTGGGGCTACTAAAGAGTACATTGTACTATATAGACAACACAGATGTGTCATCTGATAGACAAAGTGAAGTTTCTCCCAACTAACTTCACAGACAATCTTCAAAAACTATTCAGGGAAACAATGTGAACATTTACTAAACTTTTAGTAACATAAATAGAGTTTAAACAAAGAATTTGTCTTTTCCTTTTTTTTTTTCTTTCTTTTTCTCCTTCTCCTTCTCTTTGTCTTTATCTTTAATTTTTTTCCTTCCCTCCTCATTTATTGTTTCTCTTCCCATAAAAGGAACGAGGAAGGAAGGAGGGAGGGAAGGAAAGGGAGAGGGAGAGGGAGAGGGAGAGGGAGAGGGAGAGGGAGAGGGAGAGGGAGAGGGAGAGGGAGAGGGAGAGGGAGAGGGAGAGAAAAGGGAAGGGAAAGGGAAGGGAAAGGGAAGGGAAAGGGAAGGGAAAGGGAAGGGAAGGGAAGGGAAGGGAAGGGAAGGGAAGGGAAGGGAAGGGAAGGGAAGGGAAGGGAAGGGAAGGGAAGGGAAGGGAAGGGAAGGGAAGGGAAGGGAAGGGAAGGGAAGGGAAGGGAAGGGAAGGGAAGGGAAGGGAAGGGAAGGGAAGGGAAGGGAAGGGAAGGGAAGGGAAGGGAGGGGAAGGGAGGGGAAGGGAGGGGAAGGGAGGGGAAGGGAAGGGAGGGGAAGGGAGGGGAAGGGAGGGGAAGGGAGGGGAAGGGAAGGGAAGGGAAGGGAAGGGAAGGGAAGGGAAGGGAAGGGAAGGGAAGGGAAGGGAAGGGAAGGGAAGGGAAGGGAAGGGAAGGGAAGGGAAGGGAAGGGAAGGGAGGGGAAGGGAAGGGAGGGAAGGGAAGGGAAGGGAAGGGAAGGGAAGGGAAGGGAAGGGAAGGGAAGGGAAGCGAAGGGAAGTGAATGGAAGGGAAGTGAAGTGCAGGGAAGGGAAGGGAAGGGAAGGGAAGGGAAGGGAAGGGAAGGGAAGGGAGGGAAGGGAAGGGAGGGGAAGGGAAGGGAGGGAAGGGAAGGGAGGGAAGGGAAGGGAAGGGAAGGGAAGGGAAGGGAAGGGAAGGGAAGGGAAGGGAAGGGAAGGGAAGGGAAGGGAAGGGAAGGGAAGGGAAGGGAAGGGAAGGGAAGGGAAGGGAAGGGAAGGGAAGGGAAGGGAAGGGAAGGGAAGGGAAGGGAAGGGAAGGGAAGGGAAGGGAAGGGAAGGGAAGGGAAGGGAAAAAAAAACTAATTTTTCTTTTTTTCTTTTTCTTTTTCTTTTTCTTTTTCTTTTTCTTTTTCTTTTTCTTTTTCTTTTTCTTTTTCTTTTTCTTTTTCTTTTTCTTTTTCTTTCTTTTTTCTTTTTCTTTTTTTTTCATGGAGTGAATCTGAATCAACTAGTATATGCTGGTGTCTCTGAGTCACATACTCTGAGATAATGTTTTTCAAATTCAGAAACTAGAGAATTTTTACCTGTCCACCTACAAGCTGTAACTATGAAAGAGTAGGTGGATGGAATTTGTGGCTTGTGGAATTGCAGAGATATTTTGTCTACACAAATCTTAGAAGAAGGACTCCTCAGAGGAGGACTCCAAGCACTGGAATTACATCAAATGGAGAGTTAAATTGTGAGGCTGATCACCAGCAAGTGCTCGACCAGTCCAAGTAGCACTCCCCCATTCAGTAGTTTGACATCAGCAGTTAGTCTGTATGCAGCCACCCTCTTTAGTAAGGCAAGATTTGAAACTTTTCAGGTTGTTGGTCTTTGTTGATTATATAGATCCTTCATCCTGGTGTATGGAAAGCTGAATTTCTCCTTTTTTAAAAAACAGACAAAAAAAAACCACACCTTGAATAAATTAAGTTTAAACTTTTATTCTAATATGAAGTTTCCAAAAGGAATTTCATAGCTTTCTATAAGCTCTTTTGTATAAAGGGTGGGAAGAAGAAAAACAACACTTTTTTGCTTATTTAGATTTCCTGTGATTTCTTATATGTTGTAATAAAAATAAATAGTATACATATATTAATTAATGAGAGAAAGAAGGGAATGAATTGTTTTGTATTTAAAAGATGAGGTTTCTTTGTTCATCATGAAGACAGGAGATAAATATTTTGCGCTGCTTCATCTTCAAAGCTGATAAGGTTGCTTAGACAACCTGGAGTAAAAATATATGTTTTGATTTTAAAAGAATAAAAGCTTAGGCAACTTCAATTTCGGTATGTCTATGCATTGCTTTTGAAGGTGATTTACTAATAAAACCCCACAAAATGAACACACATAAAAGAAATAATCAAATCAAATCTTCCATAAATTCATTTGACAATCAGAATGTCCTGAAAAAGGTATCACAGAGCAGGTAAAGTGTCAAAGCTCAAATAAAAACTCAGAGGCACAACTGGGAACAAACCCAGAGACTTTTTAATAACATTTCAGAATTATTGGTGCCTATGACACTTTCGTTTTAAAGACGCAATCCATGCCAGTTAAAATACAAGTTTCATAAAAAATATATTCTGGGACACTTATAACAAGTACTTTTTCCCTCTTTAGCTTTTTCTGTATTAAAAAAATAATAAAGCAAGCATGAGAGTTTATAGTATTGTACTAAAGAGACCAAAAAAATAATAATTTCAGGTCTTGTTCTGTTTGAAGGTTTGCGTGCTTTGCAGAAGAGAATCATGGGCATCTACTTTTTCTTAACGTGATGCTTATTAAATTGCTTGAGGGATGAGTGGCTTCAGAGCTGTGGCAATGGGACTTGAAGGCTTCCACATTGCTTGCTGCTTGAATATACAAGCTCTATGAAAAAGCATGCAGTGATGCACCAGGCAACCTAATGACCAACAGAAGAGTTGGGAAAGAGACACACAGCTCTTCTACTTCTTCTAACTTAGTAGAAAGAATTCATATATGTTATTCATTTTAAAATTGGTTATTTTGACATAAAGCAACTAAGAGGTTAAGGATGTCTATATACTGTGCAAGTATGTCAGTTCTTGTCAGACATTGCAAAATTAAACACATATAGGTTAAATGATTTAACACAGGTTTAGCTAATCAGAGGATTGTCCTGCTGAACAAAACAGTGTGCATCAGATACCTTCCTGCAGCACTATGGGAAACACAACAGTGCGAGGAAGCAGAACTGAAGTTCACCCACACTCTCCATGTTCACACACCTTGAATTCTTGGTACTATCCAAAACTTATATGTTTATTCAGTAGTTTCCAGTTGTGGCTTCAAACCCATACCAATCAGTCATTTGAACCTGTACTTGCAATTTAGTTGAAAATGTTATTCTAATAAGTTCCCATCCACGTAGAGAATTAAAATGACTGTCACTAACTTACAAAATGTTGTGAAGACAGAAACCATGAATTTTGCTTTGAATATTTTCCACTTAGTGAAAAAAGAGAGGTGTTGGGGAGGCTATGCAGATGCTTACAAATATAAACTTGTTTTAAAGTTTATAAACATAAACTTGTTTTCAAGATTCTTCTTCAGCTGTGATGCTGAGACAACATGTGTGCCTGTCAGACGTGGGTTTTAAAAACTGAACAAAAAACCCTCAGAATTTTGCTAGACACAGTTAAATGACAGATTCCCGGTTCCTATGAAAAATGGAAGAAACCCTCACAAAAACAAAAGAATAGCAGTACTAAACAGGATGGCAAGTTACCTGCAAAAAGAAACAACTGCCACCCGCCCCCCCCAGCAAAGCAAACCAACAAACAAAAACCCTCACAGGAGGTGTAGTTCAGTTCTGTTGAGTTTCTCTTTAAAACTACAGCCCAAACCTCTTCCATACATCACCTTCTATACATCGCTTACCCAAAGGTAGGCAAAGGAAGGGAAAAACAGGCATATCAGAAACAAGACAAATCAAGCACGGCATATAAAACCCATGCATGGAAAAAAGCTTCACCTCTGAATGCTGTATGATGTTATTAACACAGTCAGGACTTTCATAACACTACTTTCAGGTTTTGCCATGTTTTTTTTGTTTTGTTTTGTTTTGTTTTGTTTTGTTTTCTGGGAGGTTGCCCAAAACTCCACTTCTTTTTTTTCCAAATTCCAAACTAAGTATATCTATGATTAATTTTCATGAATTAACATTGCCTATTTGTTCTTATGCCAGAATTGGAGTTCATTAAAAAAAAAAAAAAAATCCTTTCTTTTTCATATATCTCACTTCAGATACATATACGTGTATAAAGAATAGTCTTAAAAGACTGAAAACATGAACAGCATGCTATGAGATATTCTGGCAGCAATACAGCATTCTCCCAGTCCAAAATAATTTTATATTTGTCTAGCCAAAAATTCATCAATTCTATTAAAAAAAAGGCATGCACAAAAATATGTTTCTCAAAACTTACCTCATGTGTACAGATACAGATTCTTGTGCTGGGGGGCCCAGGCCTGCACACAGTATTCCAGGTGGGGGTCTCACAAGAGCAGAGGGGGACAATCACCTCCCTCTCCCTGCTGGCCACCCCTTTTTTGATGCAGCCCAGGACATAGTTGGCCTTCCAGGCTGCAAGCGCTCACTGCCGGCTCATGTCCAGCTTCTCATCCATCAGGACCCCAAGTCCTTCTCCTCAGGGCTGCTCTCAAGTTCTTCTTCACCCAGTCTATATAAATACTTGGGATTGCCCCAGCTCAAGTGGAACACCTTGCACTTGGCCTTGTTGAACCTCATTAGGTTCTCATGGGCCCATTTCTCCAGCCTCTCCAGATCCCTCTGGATGGCATCCCTTCCCTCTATTGTATTGACTGCACCGCTCAGCTTGGTGTCATCTGCAAACTTGCTGAGGGTGCACTCAATTCCATCATCTATGTCATTGATAAAGATTTTGAAGACAACCGGTCCCAGGACCGACCCCTGAGGGACACCACTTGTGACCAGCCTCCACCCAGACATCGAACCGTGGACCACAACCCTTTGGCTGCGATCAGCCACCCAATTCTTTATCCACCTAACAGTCCATCCTTCAAATCCATACCTCTTCGATTTAGAGAAGAATGTGGTGAGGGACCATATAAAAGGCTTTCCTCAAGTCCAGGTAGATGATATTCGTTGCCCTTCCTTTGTCCACCGATACCATCACTCCATCATAGAAGGCCACCAGATTGGTTAGGCAATATCTGCCTTTGGTGAAGCCATGCTGGCTGTCTCGGATTACCTCTTTATCTCGTGCATGCCTTAACATGTCTTCCAGGAGGATCTGAGCTCCTCAAACGGATCGAGTTCTGCCTGGGGGTGGATGAAGAGCAAGTTGAGAGCTTATGGGTAAGGATTAAAGGGAAGGCTACCATGGCTGACACTGTTGTGCGTTTGCTACAGGCCAACTTATCAGGAAGAGGAAGTAGAGGAAGCCTTATCTGGAAGTAGCCTCACAATCACAGGCCCTTGTGCTCATGGGGGATTTCAATCACCCTGATGTCTGCTGGAAAGACTATACAGCTAGGTGCAAACAGGTCAGGTGCTTCCTTCAGAGCATTTTTGATAACTTTTTGACAGAGGTGATTGTGGAGCCAATGAGGAGAGGTATGCTGCTGGATCTTGTGCTTGCAGAGAAGGGCTGGTTGAAGATGTGGGGTCAGGGGCAGCCTTGGCTGCAGTGACAATGAGATGGTGGAGTTCAGGATCCTGTGAGGAGAAAGCAGGGCAAGAAGCAGGATCACAATCCTGGACTTCAGAAGAACTAACTTTGGCCTCTTCAGGGACCTACTTAGAGGAGTCCCTTCTTTACCCCAGCTTTTATTGCTGACAATGATGATGGGATGACAGAGGGATATAAGATATCCCTTTGGTTAGCCTGGGCCACCTGTACTGGCTGTGTCCCCTCCCAGTTTATGGTGCACCCCCAGCCTCCTTGCTGGCAGGGCAGCACAAGGAACAGAAAAGGCCTTGGCTCTGTGGAGCACTGCTCTGCAGCAACTAAAATACTGGTGTGTCATCACACCTACTTTCATCAAAAATCCAGAACACAGCATCATATGAGTCTCTTAGAAGAAGATTAACCCTACCCAGAAAAAAAAAAAAAAAGACACATGCTTTGGTTCATGGGAATGAACATGACAACTTTTGAAAAAGTATTTTTATGCAGCATTTGTGAAATTTTGCAAGCTTCTGACCATAAATGCTCTGAAATTTAATGTCATCACATAACTAAACTGATCTTGTTGCATGGTTTGAAAAGCAAAACTGCTTTTCTTATATATACGCACACTATCTCAGGGCACTTTGTAACTAACTCATTAGTTATCCAAAGCCTAGGTGTATATTAAATAGCTAAATTAGGCAGATCAGATCTATCCAGTGCACACTTTCTAAGACAAGTTTTCTACATATGCAAACCATCCTCAAACCTCTTTTCTGTTTGTAAATTACATGTTGACTTTTGTTTCTTGAGTATGAGTAACCCAAACTGTACACAGTACAGTTAACTTGGATCTCACCTATGATGTCTCCACCCCATCTCACACTTTTCATACAGCTATAGTAATTAATCTGATTTTAAAAGAAAAAACAATGACACAGACACAGAAATACCATTTGTTCATCCAAAAAGAAACTTGACACTTACAGAATGATCCCCAAAGAGGATAAATGCTAGTAAAATAAATCAATGAATGAAAAGAGTCTCTCTGAAAGAGTCTCATTGGTTTAGATGAAAGAGTCTTAATGGTGCATCTTCCCACTTCAGGCCATTCAAAACTTTGCCATAAGAGTCCTTTCCCTCATAGTGTGTTTGAACCTCTCTATTTATACAACATATATATTTCAATGATGTATTGCATCAAAAATATATTTTGTTCATCTTTTAAATCAAATTTAGAACAATTTGTATGGGCATATTCTTTCCGTTAAACATCTACAGTGTAGATGCTAGCAGATAAAATATATTCTATACTCCCTCTATATTTAATATAATGTATTGAAAAGTTTTGAGTATGTTTCATCTGGTGTGTTTCCAGCATCTGTTTCACCATGTGATGAGTTGTGTCCTAAAAATATCAGTTTCTTTGTGAATTGTTCTTGAAATTCCATGACTTCTCTGTCACTTGCACCCTTTCAATTTCTTTCCCTTTGTTCCTTTGCTTCCTTACATTCGAGTCACAAAATCACCAATTATATTGGAAAGCTGTGAAAAACAAACCCTGTTTTTTAAACCACCCTAAAATGCACCATCTTTAATTTACAGATCTTTTCCCATCTGCTCCCTCCTGCCTTTTTTTGCTTGGTAGCCATTTAGCCCTGTGATACAGTACTGTCGTTGCTAGCAACATGCCACGGGCTGTGTGTCAAGCCAGAAGGGCCTCAAGATAGAAGCTTGTTAGGTTTGTTTTGTCTGAAGAGTTTTGACTTCCCTGCAACTGCTTTACTTGGTATGGCTGTGACAGCAGTGGCCAGTTGGCTATGATTATTTGGGGTTTTACTTGTCTTTGTCTCTGTGTTTGCTATCATGATGTAGTATAGAGAAATACAGGCTTGGGACAGTAACAAAGGCTTTGAGAAATGGAGACCCAGGAGGTAGCTTAGTAGGATACAGGCACGGAATAGTACAAGAGTAGAGGGGACAGGCTTGTCAGTGGCAACTCCATGGCTATAAGCTGCTCGCCAATAGTCAGTTAAAGAAAAGCAGAGCTGCAACTAGAGAAAAACAAATTTTAGTAGTAAGAAAGAGAACAAAGAATATTTAAAGGCACTAAATATGATACATTTTCATGTAATGTGGAGCTGCATATCAATGCAGAACAAAGGTATAGCAGCGTGATAGCAAACACTTAAAAAAGACCATAAATGGATCTAAAACGTGAAGTGAAGAACATCAACACCTGCATCATATTCCTCCTAGCAAAGTACAACAGATGCTGACACCTTTCCATGATACCTCCCACCACCATCACCAGAAGGAAGTGACCACAGGACTAGAGGAGCAGCAAAAGGGCATGCGGAACATCAGGAAGAGGGTTAGAAAATTAGTGTGCGTAACAATTTTAATTGTATTATTACTGCTATTGAAAATTATTCTGTATAGAAGTATCCTTTCTTTTTTCTGTGATAACTAGATCTCAGCTACTAATAATTATTGCCTTAGATTGTTAAGACTTCAGTTATGCTACTGATAAATTCTTAGCTTTACATATAAGGTGTGTACTTATTGGAACCCATGTAAAACTTTTTTTATTAGTAGTATTGTAGCATGTCATTGTTCCTTTGAACAATTGTTCCTTTGTTCTCTGATAACTCACCTGAATGACTAGTGAATCTGACAGAAGTAGACGAGATACTTTTTTTTTGCCCATTTAGAAGAACACATGCAATGAATCTCTAGCAAATATTGACAGTAGAATTTAAGACAAGAAATTAATTACATCTTACCGAATATGTTGAAAATAGGTCACATGCACCATTCCATAAAAGTTCCTGACTCTCTCCATTGATTAAAAAAGAAACATAAGATGACAGGGTGAGACTGCAGATTCACATTGCACAAATCTCATAGTAGGTGAGATGAATGGTTATTGATGAAGGTTATTCAGTTCCACAACACCAACAAACATTATTAATCTGAATCCTTTGTGCAAATGAAGCATTTATGCAGATATTCACTCCAAGATTAACATAGGAATAGTTAGTAAATTGAGTGACCATTACAAATGTTTCTTAATAATTAGCCTATTCTCACATTTTTCCCATTAAAACACAAGTGTAATAACATGGTTCTTATCAAGCAGATTCAAATTAAATTATTTTTATATAAGTCCACAGGCTTATTCATGATACACCACGCTATAACTGAAGACAAATTTAAGAGAAATAATGCAATGTTAGGAAATACAGAGAAGTGTGCTGTGCTTTCAGACAGAATAATAGATATGAGCATTAGATAAATATTCAGAAGAATTAATACTTTTTTGACACATGAAAAGCTTTTTATTTGAAAAATTGATTTCATCTTCAACCATATTCATATAATCTTCTCATTTATTTTTAAAAGCTTTTATTATCCCCTCATAACATACATAACACAGAAACTTTACTTCAGAATGAATTGTGAACTATGATATTACAGAGATACCTCACTGTTGAATAAACACTAAATCTTTGAATAGGTAAAGGAAACAGCAGAAAAGTCATGCATACGCTGAACCTGGAACTGCTCTAAGGTAGAACATAACTTTAAAAAAATAAATCAATCAGAATTCATTCTACCAAATCCAAACCATATAAGCCTAGAATGCAGAGGTAGTTTAAAGACAGTAGAAGTCATCACTTTTGAATTCATCTGCACATAAAATCGGAGAATACAGGGCAATGAAAGGCTATCTGCTTGAAGCAAACATTCAATTTGCACTTGTTTGTGAGTCCATTTTAGCTGAAAATGACTGCCATTTAATTAGCTCTCCTGCTGAATGCTCCAACAGATAGAGATGGAATTGAGCAAACAGCATATTCTCCAATGCAGAAGTTGTGCAGTCATTTAGCTTTCGATTGGGGAACTAGCATTGATCAATTTGGTACCAAATACAAGCAGTGCAAAATGAAATTGTGATATATTATGACAAGAGCCACTCGTTGATGTAAGTGTAAGAGAATATTTTTCAGAGCTGTGTCACACTTACATCAGGACTGAACTTGACACAAAGGCACTAGAAAACAGGTGGAAATAAGAACACTCTTGAGCTTTGCATAAACTGTGTTACCCTTTATGCAATAAAAATACATAGTTCTTACAGAACATAACCATAGTAATTACTTTAAATTACATTACATTTTATTAAGTACATCCAGAAAAAAAAAAAAAAGGAAAACATCTTTGTTCTGCTGCTGGGCCACAGGTACTGATATTATAGAAAAGCAAATATGAGGCTGCAAATACTCTTTGGTTGTAGATATCATTAGTGATGCTTTCACAGTGTGAATTTATTCAGTAAATTAGAAGCTGGAAAGAACTAAGATTCACTGAACACTATCTGCTCTTTGGCTAGAAACAGAGCACAGCTGGTTTGATGGGAGAAACAAAGTTGTGTTTTTGCAATAGAAGGTGTTTTTGCAGTGGAAAATTCCACTAACCTTGCATATTCAAAAGTGATTGTGCAGCATAGCAGTGGGGAGTATGTTAAGCAGATAAGGGGAAGGTCCCACTGTCCCAAAATAAGGAGGATAGCTAAGGAAAATAGGATGAGCAGTACGAAATCAGTAAAAACAAAAATCACAGGCCCTCTAGTCACGAGAGAAGAAGAAAAAAAAAAAAGGAAAAGGAGAAATTAATGGTTGGTCAAATCAAATTGTACATATATGGTATAGAAGTGCGTTGAGTAGGTTGTGAACCTGTAGTACTCAGTCAATGAGGAAACAGGAGAAATCACGTGTCAGGTAATAGGGAATATAAAGTTATGATAAACTTTTACTGTGTGCTCCTGCTTGCAGGATGCCCACCATTGCAATCACGAATAAAATAGCTTCACACAAGACCCTGTCTGAAAAAAATTATTGGGATCTTTCTCATAACAATTCATCCATTTCTAGAAAATTCCAGGCAAGGCTAGAAAAGAGAACTGATGGTTAAGATGATAACAGCCTTTATATACTTTAAAAGACTTCTGGAAAGAGGAAAATAACTATTTTTCCTGTACAGCATAAAGGGGAATAAAACAATCAACCTCAATTACAGAAATTATACTTGCAGTAATGCTTTGAAGTTCCAAGTGACCGAACCATTTCAGTTTGTGTTCAGTGTACTAAATCCCATCCTATTTCACATTAAAAATTAGCCAAAGACCTGTTCTACAATAACTGATTTGTTTACGCTAAATGTTCTCCTTTCTTGGAAGTTGATCTGGCAAAAATCATTATGTTATCCTTCAAACAGTGAGCCACTGAGCTTCCTCTTTAGGAGAACAAACGAGACCCTGGTCACAATAAACTACAAATAGTCCCTGCAGATCACGAGTTCTGATTGCTGAATTCCTTGCAGACAATCATTAAAAAACTTCCTTCCACTGTACAAAGGCTCCTCCTGAACAATAAGGAGGGGTACAGAACCAGGACAACCATCCATATTGCTCCTGGTGAGCATTTATTCCAGCACTCCACCGTCTGCAGAAAAGCTATTTTCTTTGAGCCTGTGTATGAGAGGGTACAAGACGGCAGGAACAGGGGTAAGGCAGTAGTTTAGGAATCTAAAGGACTTGGCTTGCGTTCCACTGCAAGTTCCTAAGACACATCTGGAAAAGCAAGTTGCAGCAACTGGCGTTTTAGGAGCAGAATTCACAATGCCCAAATTATCTGTGTGCTAGATCATAGAATTATAGTGTCACAGAATGGTTTGGGTTGGAAGGGACCTTAAAGCCCATCCAATTCCAACGCCCTGCTATGGACAGGGATGCCACCCACTAGACCAGGTTGCCCAGAGCCTCATCCAACATGGGGAAGGTTCCAGATCAACACTGGGATGGGAACCACCAGCAGGACTCACAATAAGTATAAAAGCTGCCTGAAGGCCTCTTTGCTCTTTACCAAGTGATGGCTTTATGGATTCACATAAAACACAGCAGACAGGCTCCTAAGACCACCAGTAAGGACCATCCCTTTAAATGGACCAGGGAGATGACTGTCCCCTTGTATTCTGCTCTGGTGAGGCCGCACATGTACTGTGTTCAGTTTTGGGCCCCTCAGTACAAGAAGAACATTGAGGCCCTGGAGTGTGTCCAGAGCAGGGCTACAAAGCTGGTGAAGTGCCTGGAGCACAAGTCCTGTGAGGAGCAGCTGAGGGGACTGGGGGTGTTTGGTCTTGAGAAGAGGAGACTCAGGGGAGACCTTACTGCTCTCTGCAGCTACCTGAAAGGAAGGTGTGGGGAGCTGGGGGTCGGCCTCTTCTCACAGGTAACTAATAGGACTAGAGGGAATGGCCTCAAGTTGTGCCAGGGGAGGTTCAGGTTGGAAATGAGACATTTCTTCTCAGAAAGAGCAGTCAGGCATTGGGACGGGTTGCCCAGGGAGGTGGTGGAGTCACCGTCCCTGGGGGTGTTCAAGGAGAGGTTGGACGTGGTGCTTAGGGACATGGTTTAGTGGGTGACATTGGTGGTAGGGGGATGGTTGGACCAGATGATTTTGGAGGTCTTTTAGTCTTTTCCAACCTGAATGATTCTATGAATCTCTCCCTCTCTCTCTCTCTCTCTCTCTCTCTTTCTCTCTCGTCTCTCTCTCTCTCCCTTTCTGCCTGTTGTCTTGCCAGATGCATGCATGGTGCATACACGCGTGCATAAGGGCCTTAGTTTAACAGAGGTGGTGGAGGAGTCTCTGTTGAGATGATCTACTTGAGGGCAGGGTGAGGTGGGAATTCAGAGTGTTTCAGGAAAAAAGCTGCACCTGGAATATGACATGTTCCTTTTGGGCACGAGATCTGGGCAGTGGGATTCTTACAAAAGGCAGACATTGCCTTTATATGTGTCCTAAGGGGAACACAGCATTGTCATTATGTTACATGGACGTAGAGAATTGGCCCTGCCAAGGTTGCTTATTTCCTAAACTCTAAATAAGCCCTTGGTGAAAAATTAGATGCCTAGAGGTTTAATCCAGACAAGAGCTTATTGTGAAGTGTGTGAGTAATCCTGGGATCACATGCACCAGGTTGCCACTGAAAACATGAAACATGGAGAAGCAGGCCGCGTGCTTCTGCTGTCCCCTTCAGGGCCACGAAGCTGCTCATTTTTTAAACGTAATTTTTGCCCGGCTTGCTCTGGCATGGAGCTCTGGTAGGCAACTTTCGACTGCGCCACTGTGAACACAAGTGCCCTTCTGATGTGGTAAGTTTGCAGTGTAGGCGTGAGGCGACTGACTGCTGCGGCCTGTTGCCATATCACAATATTACTATCCCTCGGGAGGGAAACGATGTAGATTTATTACTTGCTTGAGTTCTTTGTTTTGGTTATTTTTTCCTGCCAGGTTATTTTTTAGTTCAAAATTGTTCCAAATTATGTTGAGAACAGGAGAAACTGGACTAAAACCAAGACTGGAAATGCTGCTGTGTGTGAGGGCTGTTTCTGTAGACAGCAAGGGTCAGTAATATGTTGTATTGCATAATCCTAGAGAAGTCTCTAGAAAGCAACGTGCTAACTCCTATCTTCAGATAGTCCCCAGTCAAGGACCCGTCCTGGGTTGAAGCAGCTCCACTGGCTGTAATTTTAGCAGCTGCAGGACCAGGTGCTTTGAAGAGAAGCAACCGCTTTCAAAAAGTACCAAGGCCCTGCGTAAAGACATGAGCTAGCAAACACTGTTCCTCCCCTTCAGCTGCTCTTGAAGAAGGCACAATATTCAAATATAAATATATAAAATTAAATAACTTGCAAGCTTGTGTTCTCCATCCAAGACACTCTGTCTCTCCAGGTTATTCACTTTCAGAGACAGAAGCAGGGTGTTTCTCAGAAATTAATTACCAAATTCACATCCCCTTTTGGATGGCTTGGGCAACAGCAGCATGGATGAATGCCCGGCTGATGTGGTTTTCATATTGAGCTGTCAGAGGGGAAGCAGGTACCTGACAGTTCTTGAAGCCTAATTAAGGAGCACAACTTTCTCCGTTGCCATCTGCCTGCTCCAGAGACAGCTGTGTTTCCTTCTCTTTAATGAAACAGTGCTGGAATAATAGCTTGCAAATATTTTATCTCTGGAAGCAATTATTAGTTTGTTTTAAAAGCTGAGCTAACACTGGAGACATGTTTATTCTCCAAGCAGACACCCTGTATTCAGGCTATCACATTTCTTCTTACTATTTTTAAATCGGTGTTGTGCAGTTGTGACTGTAAGCTGCTTCATCTGCTACAAAAAACACCCTAATTTGATAATGAATTAACGAAAGAGGAATTAAGGGAGAGGTTTCAAGCTCAGAATATTTGTGTTGGGAAATCACCTCGGTTCCAAATTAAATTAGAAGTGTTTGATGTTGCTAGAAAGTCCCAAAGCCACAACTGGATGTTTTTAACAGCTTTCTGTCCCCTGTGGGACAGCGATGGCAGCAGCCACAGCTGGGGCTGGGACACGCCAGGCTCCGATGGCACTTCCAGGTCCTTGCTATAGCTCTGTAAACCTCACTCAGGAAAGAGCTGTACAGATTAGGGCCAAATCTCACTTGCTTTTGTGAATGGACTCAGCAGGACTCAGTCCTCGGTTAATCACCATCCTGGGCTCTAATGACGGTGATGTGATGGCTCATTTTGGGGAAGCCACCCCTGTAGGCCACCACTGTCCACCAAATTCAAGGAAGGTTGTTCTTTTCTTTGTGAGAGCTGAGGATCGTGTGAGCTGGACATAATAAATTATTACTATTATTATTATTTTTTTTTTCCCCAGGCTGAAGGGTTTTTTCTTCCTTCCCCGGGGGAAGAATGGTGACAAGTTTCTTCTCTAGCAATTATAAATTGCAAATCATGTGTCATATCTTGTGTCTGTGGCTATCTGCACAAGAAGTAATATCAAATCTTTGCGAAGTTGCAGGATGCTGCCTTATATGCGCAATGGGTGATATTGCCTGAACTTTGTGAGGCACTATCCCGTTCCCCATCAAAAATACTGTGCTACTGCCATACTCTATGACCGCGTTAAATATGTGGGCCAGTGTGATTTTGGGTTCCTCTCTCTCATTAACATCCCCCTGCAGGTGACCCAGACTCCCAAAGGGGACTCGGGACTAGGCAGAGTAGGCTGCAGGCTAGCAGAATGTGGGATGTGTTAAAGCCACCATTGTTCTAATGTTTTTTGGCATTTTGGTGAAGAGAAGAAAGGACATCAAAAGAGAAATGGGAGTGCAGCTCCCCTCCTGTCCCTGCACCTGCCTGGAGCAGAAAGCTAGCGCAAGTAACACGGTCCTGGTTCTGTTTTCTTCCTTCACTGGAAGAGCCTCGAGATCCTATCACACAACAGAAGTATCAAACTGCTTCCAAAAGGCCATGTAATAACATAAAGTCAGTTGTTGCAATATCAAAGTCAATGAGAAGTTTTCCACTGAATTCAATGGCAGCGGGATCAAGTCTGTACAAATAAAATGGAAGATCCAACATCAAAGGCAGGCAAGGAAAGGGCACAGCAGGAGCTCCTGGGATTGCTTACTATAAAACATGCTCTCCACAATTTTTTTTTACCTTTTGCTTGTATCTCAATTTCCTTTGGACTCCAGACAATGTGCACACTTAAGTGCTAAACCCATTCCCCCTAAAATGAGTGGATGTTTTCTTAATAACTACAATGCAGATTAGAACAACTTTTTATCTCACAGGTTTTCCTCTTGAATACTATAATCAACCACTTCATGCTTAGTTGGATATAAAATTCACTCAGGCAAATTAGCTTTATTTCAAAGTGATGTGTATTCTGAACTACCTAATTTTGCTGGGAATACACCCAGGCCTCCTGGCTGCTTTGCCTCATCAATAAGGGTGAACATAACCCAGGCCTAAATGGGAAAACTGCACAGCTGCTTTAACGTGAAAATGTTGAGTGAGGTGGGTGCATAAACCATCTTGTAAAGAGAGGCTACAGTCACATACACTTCTGCCCTGTGACAAACCTATAGCACAGAACATGCACGCTAGTGACATTGTTAGGAGACAAACGTGCACAAGAAAACATTTTAAAGATCTGAAAAAAAAAAAAAAAAACACCCTTGACGATGTGAATCATTTACAGTTATCATTTTAATTAATCTCTGTCTGTTAGTTTCTGTGCCAGTCTTCTCGCAACTGCAATGTTTTCTTTGAGCACATGTGCAGCGTATGGTAACAGAGCTCTTCTAACTTGTGAAATAAAGGTCTCAAAAGGAATGGGAAGTGTGTGAGTAGGTCCTCGTGATACTGGAAGGGAGATAGGCAAATTACGTAATTTAAAGGAAGTGCTTTTGGCAGCTTTGCGACTATGATTTCTATAAATATCTGTTGTAGAAAAAACACAGGGGCACAAAAGAAACATTGTCAGTATAACAATGATATGTTCTGTCACAGGGAAATAACGTTACTAGACTTTGCAGATAAACTACACTCTGGGGCTGTTGTTTTGTGCTTTGAAGGAGGAAATTACAGCCTCTAGATCCTAGTGGGCTAAACTCCTCTGCTTTTCTAAACTATGTCTGTGGCTGGCTCCCTCTTCTTCATAAACTCCTTTGAGTTCTGTACCTGGGCTGAATTAGGACTGGTTTGTTGTACTTCTTGGAATGAAGAATTGCTGCCCCATGCCATTTCCCACTATTTGGACACAAAGTTTTGCAGGGACAGGTGTTGCTTTCACAGTGTTTAGCACAGCTTGCAGCATTTGGCTACACCCAAGTAAATACAAGGTATAAAAGTATTATCAGCTTTTCTGCAATGCTTCTGGAACGACCTAAGTGGCAGCCATAAGGTCTGGCTTTGATGATCTCTGAGGCTCAGTTTGAGCTCCAGCCCAGACACCTGGGAATATTTCCTTTCCCATCACAATAATGAATCACAGTGTTGAAGGGGATAGTAACTTATTAAAGGTGGAGAAGAAAAGAAAACAGAATAGCATGTAATAACTGGGCGTACCTTTCCCAAAGTCAAACAATAAACAAAGTCAAACAATTTAAAGTCTTCCTATCTGATTTCACCACAAGGAAACAGGGTTCCCCTTCTTCTTTAAGCCTCACGCATCAGGGTTATGGATCAGTGGCTTATGTCAGATCTAACTGGTACAAAGACCATGTGTGGGGTAAGTTTCCTCTTGAATACTTGTGCTCATTTCGTGGAAAAGGCATTTGTTTGCCTGCCTTGTGCTTACTGTATTGGCTATAACTCCTTATCAGCCTTCTCCTCCTTCTGACCTGTCTTTTCACCTTCTCACAGGTTTCCCTTTGTGCCTGGAGCTCCTTTCTCTTCGCAGACCATGGACTTTGTACTCTTCTACTCTGGTACTGCCCCTCTACTGCAGTGATCAGATCCAGTATCTGCAATATGAAGTAGGCTCCTGAAGTTAGGATATGAAAACCAGGTGATTTATAAAGTAACCAGTTAGGTGGCCAAAAACAGAGGCTACTAAGCTATATTTGTGACTGTTATAACCTCTTCGGGGAAATTACTTCAGTGGGTTTTTAAAGCAAGAGGTGTATAACCAGTCCTTCAAAACCAAATAACAACTTAAGGCATTTTACAAAGGTTATCATCATCCCCTACAAATAGGCAAGCCACACAGAACAATCCTGTGGATTAAATACCATCTCTTTGGCAAACTGATCCCTTTGAATGGTTTTATGGAGTTAATAAAATGATTTCACAATTTAAACAAAATCAAATAGTGTATGTGGAAATGAAGAAGAGGAGAGAATGTGGCGTGGGCTGACAGAGAATAAGCTCTGTTTACAAAAACACCAAACACATGACAAGAGACATAGAGGTGAAGTTCAGGAATAAGAAATGGAAGACTGTATAAGGCAGTGCTGTTGTAATTACAGAGATAAGGAAATGGAAGGAACAAGGAGCTTCTCCTGTTCTAAGACAAGAAGTTATCACATAAAAATGACATCACGGCTTGTGTTTTTCCTATCTCCCTCCCTGGAGATAGCAAACACAGCCTGGGAGTGGAAAAGAATGAGATTACTACATCTAATGCATCATCATTTCTAATGAAGCTACAGTGCTGTTATGACATGCAGCTGTGGCACTTATCCTACTACTGCTTTCTTCACGGGACTTGCAGAGCAAAACTCCAGAGCTTCCTTCAGTTACATATATATACATTCAGTGTCCGCTGTCTTTGGTAGAGGTGAAATTCAGCCCCGTGCATATTTTATGTGCCTTGTAATAATACCCACTTTTTCATTACAGAAGAGGCATTCTCTTGCCCTCCTATGACACATCTTTGGGACTGCAGCTGGACGATGTGTCACTGGGACTTCCCTTTGTTTCCTCTATGAACTACGTGCTACCGACAGATGCTGGATTGGCAGCCCCACAGAAACAGATACTCCAGGCCACCAGCCTGCACAAGTGGTGACAGTTCAAGTGTCTGGCTTCTGTATGGCACCTATCACTTTGCTGCTAGACCACAGAGGTTAATCAGCAGCTGTCAAATAGCACTGTTCAGGCATTTCTTCTGAGCTGGGGTGGTAATTCACCTGCTTCATATCATGGGAATACAGCCAAAGCTGATACAAGATTTCAGTTCTTTATTTCTTTTTTTTTCTTCCTTTTTTTTTTTAAATTTCTTTTTTCTTTTCTTTTTTTTTTTTCTTTTTGCTTTAGGGAAGAAGAGCTTCACTCCTTAACACTGGTCTGCACCTCTACCTGCCTCTTTAGGGATGCCCTTCTGACAGTCTGAAGACTGTCCTTCCTGAAAAGGAGAGGAACAGGGTGAAAGTGGGATGATGATAAACCGTTGGAGACAGCAGTTATCTAGCTCGTTCTGATCTTTACACTGCTGCCACCAATACTCAGATTTGGAAATGTTAAGGTTGCTCAGGCATCTTTGTGCTATATTGCAGTCACTCCTGAATATTTGGATTCATTTGTCAAGGATAAATGTGATAGAGAAGCCCATGAAGTATAAAGAAAAAGGTCAGCCTGTAACTATAAATAAAATAAATAATAATAATAAATAAATATATTATATATAAATAATAAATAAACCATATTTGTCATTTTGGTGGCTGCATTATATTAGTGGGTATACCAATCACATTTCTCAGATTTTTCTTCTCATTATTTATTATTTCAAACTAGTAAATTCTCACCATTGGCTTAAATGCAGGACCGGTGCAGGACCTTGCACTTCAAACTATTCACTGTCACATCAAGAAGCTTAAAATAGTATGAGAGTGGTTGGATTAGGCCAGTATTTTATTATGTTCTTTCCACTTTAAGACTTCCTCTTTAAGCAGCTGTGTCTAGGTCTTGTCTCACTTGTGGGTACATGAAGCAATCTCTAAAAACTTGAACTAAATCTAAGTCTAAATTGTCCAAAATGCAGTACTGATTTTGTTTGCACAGAAAATATTTTATTAGCAGAATAAGGCAAAAATAATACAGAGATGACGTAAGAGGAATATGTATCCATCTGCTCTAATAACGGCATTCATTTTGTCAAACTTCACTCATTTAAGTCTGAGCTGGTTGTGTGGGTTCCCTATACAACTGCCAGAGAGATGCTGGCACCTCTCCAGGACAATGTATCACTCATGTTTTAGGCACTTATTTTAGGATCCAGTGAAGCGTTTCCTATCAGTGCCTGCTTCTTCCTTACCACGGATTATCAAATGGAACCACATGAGCAGATTAGCCCCAAAGCATACAGTTAAAATCAGGTGAAATGAGCCTTTCTTTGCTGTGTATCAAAATTCAAAACAATATTCCCGTCAGGGACTGAAATGGCTGGGTACACGAAGGATAACATGCTGCACTTTTCTGAAATTTATGCATAGATATTAGCACTTTTCTGACCATTATAACAAGAGTGGATTTCATACATGGATGTTCCTGCATCCATTTGACCACCAGCTCTAATGTAACTCATGCCATGAGACAAATTTCAGCACTGATAGAAAAACATAGGGCATTTGAAACTTTTTTTCTTTCTTTTTTTTTTTCCAGAAGCACGTGTTTTCCAGAATGTTCCTTACAAACATTGCTGTAATTTCAAGCAGGAACAAGAGTAAGTTTGGGAATTCTGATTTCCTACAAGAGAGAGATCTGATTAACTGATGTCGAAAATGGCCCTCTGAGATGGGAAATTGCCTCTGGCCAATCCTACATTACCATCTGTCCTTATATCAGACCGATCCTGTTTTGTAACACCTCGCACTGAAAAAATATGGTCTTTTAGCAGATTGGTGGGGCTAAACAATACTATTGTTTTTGTGCTTGTTTGTCACACAAGGTCATGAAGAGAGATTGGGAGTTCCTGAGAACAGGAGGAGCTCTGGAACAAATTAAAACTGGAATTTCTAAAAAGGAAGGAATTTGATGGGAAGGGCCAAGACAGAAGGATTAATTAGATTCAAGAAGGTATGCTGACTTTCAAGTAGTCTGGGCTGGAAATAAAACAGACGGGGAAGTGAGAAAGAATAGAAAACATCGTGTCTGCAGCCTGTTCTCTGAGTGGGTGTTTTTGGGAGGGTGCCAGCTAAAGGATTCAATTTTTGGTAGGAAGAGTGTGAATTATCCTCAGCCCTATCTATGAGTAATTGACTCGCAAATTGGCCGATTAGTTAGTTAAATGTTTCCTTGGGGGAAAAAATAATAATAATCAGTTTTGTAAGTATATCTGGTGATACATTTTTGGTGACTGAGATATTGTGGCTTGAGAACACTCCCAATTTCTGTCACACTTCCCCTTCCGCATCTTCTGATGAGCAAGTGCAATTTCAAACAATACAACAAAAATTACTCCTTATAATTCTTTTTTAATATATATATATATATAAATATTTTTCTCTGACTGTGCACATAAAGCCTACAATTCTTCACGTTTTAATTGGGAAAAGCAGAAAAAAATCTCAGTTCATGGTCCCACTAAAATTGGAACTGAAAATCATTGTACTTGTCAAGACATAAATCCAAACTCTTTGCTTCTGCAGCTTCACTGTCTCTGAAAGCAGAATGGGGCTGTTTTTTCTCCTTTGGGCTGAAATGTTGATAACTGTTAAAACAGAAATAGAGTCAACATTTTCCACTTGCAGCAAGTGAGTGAAGCAGAAAACCCATTTTCTGTTAAAACGAATAATCCCCAATGCTTATTAGGAGGGAAGATATAAAGCAATAAGGTGCTTCTGAAGTGCTCAGTCTGTTAGGCAGAGCTTGCTGTCTCACTAGAAAACCTGATGTGCATTGTTGGCAGCAGGCACCAGTGTCCCAGGGGAGAGGATATACAAGCCTGCAGGAATGTAGATAAATATCTAAGTTCCTACTCTGCATGACAACTTAATAAATAAATAAATAAATAAATGAAACAGTGAAACCCTCCAAAGCTCTAACAAGGGAACCCCACAAAATAAATTCTTCGCAGCCACAAGTACCTCACTAAGAGAAGAGCTAACTGAAAATATTTCATATTTTTTAGATCCAGCCAGAATTCTGTTTTATATGACCATTTGTTTGGTTTTTGACCCTTTGTTTGGTATGTTTTGGCTTGTCTGGGGATGGGGAAATATGTGTCCTTTCTTGACATGGTCATTCTTTCCATGTTAATGCCCAATGGTTTTGTCAGTTGCAGTTTAGTCGATAACTTTCAGAACCAAAAAATGCAGGAAACTTTTTTTTTTTTTGTGAAATTTCTTAGCATTCTGGAAATAGTTATAGACTCTTACAAAAACATCTACTGATTATAAGAGCACATCCCAGAGTTCATTTAGTGTAATAAGGCGAGGATGTGTAATTGTCAGGGGAAGTGGTATTTTAGTGTAGAATTTTCTAAACAGCGTGTGTTTGGCCAGTTTGGGTCCTTTCACAGCTGTCCCTTAGGAATGCTATTTATAAACTGAAAAGAGGCTGAAGAGCACTCACAAAAAGGCTTGTCACTTTCACGAAAATTAATGATAATCTTACATTGTTTGGTGATGAAGAGAGAAGAGGCACTGAGTTAAGCTTAAACACGAAGCAATAGACAATTATGTTTGCACTCCTTTGTCCTGACCTCTCTGTCACAGATTGTGATATTGATGAAAATGCACTACTCATTGCATTGTCAGCTTAGAAAAATCAATACGGAACATATAAACGTACAGATAATTCCACATCCCTTTCTCCAAAAGGCTCCCTGGAGTCCTCTATAGCAGATCACTATAGAGAATATTGTTTTCATGTCCTGGAGCTTGCAGGGTGGAGCTTTTCTGCACTTCCATAAAAAACAAAACAAAAATAAAACAACAACAAGAGAACGAGACAATCGTATTGAAAATAGTTCCCCTAATACAAGTAACACGTGCAGAGTTTCTGCACCTGATCAGTCTTGTTGGTGATAGGCTGGTTTGATTTGTAATTGTTAAAATTATAATTGAACACAGTTTAATTGCAAGTTCAACTTGCTCTGAAGACTGAACAAATCACTGCCTTAAAAGTTTCCTGCTGGGTTTGCAAGCTGAACTGGCTGAGTAAAAACCTCAGAAAGCACCAGAAGTAGCACAAGAGCAAGAGGGACAGGAGCAGAAGTTTCGTGTCAAGGAGCGACACTTGCCATTTACAGTGGCAGCGAGCTGTTCAACCCAGCTGCTCTTGGCACCATGCTTATAGCACAAAGGGGTCATGTACATATCACTGTATTTGTATTTGAATACATGAACACTTCTGTTGACATTCTGTGTCTTATCTGTGGCACAGAAATGTACTTTAATATATTATGCATGATATTTAATAATAATATTAATAATATTTAAAAATGTGTGAATTACAGTGATATAAGTCTTCATTATGATGTTTCAAATGGTTCAATAAAACTTACTACCTCTTGAGCACACTTTCTTCATATCACTGCAATTAGAACTAAATTGCTACTACCAATGGAGTGAAAGAATTACATCTGTAATACTCTATGTTTTGTGTGAGGCATTCTCTGCAGAGAAAAGGCTTCTTTATCCCTCTCTCGGAGCTCATGTGAGAACTGCCACAATAACAAGCAGTTTTTCAGCTACTTTTATTTTGGTAAGACAAAATGGCTGAAGGCCACAGCTGTTGATTTATTCAAATGCCTAAGGAAACCATTAGCCCGTTGAACCCTGAAGATGAGATTTCTTTGTGCTAGATGTTAATATAAGGAAATTGCAAGCAGTGCCTGCCAAAGGAACTTAATACAAATGCAAAATGCCAAATGTACCTGAAAGGGAAGGAGGGAAGTGGCTGCTTATTAGAGGAAAAAAAAAAAAGTGAAAAGCACAGCTTCCCCCCCGCCCCCCCCCCCCCCCCCCCCCGACTTTTTAAGTACAGTGTGATGCACTACAACCAAACTGCGGAGATGAAAACTCCCCTGTATTTAAATCAAAAAGAATGTCTTTGAAACTACGTGAATGGTTATACACGTGGTTACACTGTTTATGACTATGTGTCCATGTGTAATGGTTTTTATCAGGATGACTGGAGACGGAGCCTCTCCAGAAACTCCCTGCTGTTTGCAGCTTTGTATTAATTGGTTGCAATTGCCCAATGTACATGAATCAAAACCTCCAAAGAGATATGGAAGAAAAATGTAGCTACCATCAGGGTATCTAGTCTTTCAGTTTACTGTTATAATGGCCTTGTGGCAGAAACATGATTAATTGTTGCCCATACTTAGCCTGAATTTCAAGTATACCTTTGCCCTAATTCTCTTCCTTCAAGATTTCACAGTTACAAGTACTTTACTTCATACCTGTTAAACAAAAGTGACATTTCTTAATTCAGAATTTTAAAAGTATTTAGTACCTGAACGAGCTGTCATCTACAATAAATCAGTTTGTAGGAAGCATTTTTGCACCAACAAATTGAGGCCACAAAACTGAAACTTGTCCACGCTTCCTGCCTTGTGCTTAGCCCAGCAAAGTGGAGCAAGGCATAGGAATATTTGCCATGAAGCAAATGAATAACACAGTTAAAAACAGTACTTATGAGTCAAGACTAGAACTGATTATAGAGAAGAGAATGGGATTGACTCACAACGTTAATGATAATGGAGGAAATAGGTTAAAAAAAGTTAAATTTCAAACTGAGGACAGAAGAGTTTGTTTACACCTTCTGATGTTCCTCAGCCTTTTCCAGCCAAGAATTTGACCAATAACCAACAAATCATTTTTGTGGTATTGCCACAACAACTTCCACTTAAAGACAATTAGAATTAGGATAATCTTCCAGTGGTCATGTTATTTCCTCCAGTTTGGTTGGTTGCTTGTTCAGTGTGTGATGATGTGGTGGCAGATAGCTCACAAAGCCATTTTCAGTTATTTTCCAGACAAGTTCCTGAGTTCTCATAGATCATCAGTGATCCACATGGTTTGAAAAATACAGTTCTACTGAATAATTACCTTGATTGTGGGGGAAATGCCACCCAAAATTCCTTAATATCACCAGCTATTTGCAGTAACACAGTATTTTTCTCCTCCCTTAGCAATGTTCCACACAAGATAGACCATGACTAGTTGCTCTTTACCTGGATCGAGGGAGCTGTGCCATAGCTGCAAAGGTTCCTGCCTTTCTAGGGACTGTGCGTAACTGTTAAATTCCACATAAGGGAGTATCTGTTAGGGGGGTAAGAAGAAAAGAAAGAGAAAGTTGGCTTTGCTTCTTTAATGAAAAAAGAGAAACACACACACGCAAAGGTAAATGAAATAATAGAATTAATAGGCTTAAATGTTACTGTGCAACCTTAATTTTTCCCCTCTTTGAAAATAGAAATTGTTACAGTTTTTATGTACAAAGCAAATGCTCTGTCTTTCTCTTTTCTTTTCTTTTCTTTTCTTTTCTTTTCTTTTCTTTTCTTTTCTTTTCTTTTCTTTTCTTTTCTTTTCTTTTCTTTTCTTTTCTTTTCTTTTCTTTTCTTCTTTTCTTTTTTTTTTTCTTTTTTTTTTCCTTCCTTTCCTTTCCTTTCCTTTCCTTGCCGCTCCTTTCCTTTCCTTTCCTTTCCCTTCCCATTCCTTTCCGCTCCTTTCCTTTCCCTTCCTTTCCTTTCCTTTCCTTTCCTTTCCTTTCCTTTCTTTCTCTTTCTTTCTCTCGTTCTCTCTCTTTCTTCTCTCGTTCTCTCTCTCGTTCTTTTCTTTCTTTCTTTCTTTCAAAACAGGCAGATTGAACAGGCAGATTCAATCTCTAATGAGTGTGAAAAGAAGGAAAAATACTGTGTGCATGCTGAATGAATATTTTCCCACAATTTGTATTTTTGGAAATGAAATGCATCTGCTTCTTCTTCAAACCAGCAGAGGGAGTTTTCTCATCTAAATAATTTTTTAACTTCTGAAACAGAAAACTGCCTTTTTTTTTTTTTTTTTGTAATGTTATCTTACCTCATAAAAACTGTTACAGAAGATGAAAGTTGAAATTTTACAGTCAAGACTGTTTAACTCCTTAGTGCTACAGGCTGTGTGCTCCCATGCAATTTTTATGGGTATAGTTATGCAAGAAGTTGTCGTCATGAAAAATGCAATGGTGTTAAAAGCATAAAAAATTGACCAATCTGGACTGTTTGGGAACAAACTATTTGGTTAAAGGGGAGTGCACAACTATTGCAGTACATGTGCTATTCAGGTGGGCATAGGACATTAACTTTATATCAACTGACATGATTTTGTTCACAAACAAACAAACAAACAAAAAAAACAGTTCCTATAATTCCTTGCCCTTTAGGGAGAAGTTTTGAAAGTTCCAAGTTCAGGTTTCTTAATCTGGAAGCAATGGAGTAATTTTAGGATTCCGACAGTGTCAAAAAATATTTCAAGTGAAACGTTCACTGTAGCACTAGGAAGAGAGCCTATCATTATATATTCCTAGTTTTTTTTTTTTTTTTTTTTTTTTTTTTAAGGGAAAAACTAAACATTTCTAGTGATGACAGACTGTATCATTCTTATTTTGTTTCATAAGTTTACATAACAACCTCTATGCAATGATCTCTCTTGTAAAATAAAATTATGGTAGTTACTATGTATGTAACTAAATATTTTCTTGATCTGTGAATGTCACAACAATTCCTCTTTCAAATTCAAGCAATATATTCTGATATTCCACTAAACGCAACCACAAAGAATTTAAAATGCTGTTCCTTCATTTGTTTCAAAAGTTTTGTTGAACAAATTCCACCTAGGAAGAAAATAAAGTTATTTTGGGGAACCTTATTGCATTGGAAAATAATCTGAAACAAATATGTTTTTATGTATATTGAATTCCCCAGAGTCAGAATACCGGGGCTCTACATTCTTCTTGAACTGAAAGAAACAACTGAATAAAAAGGAAGAACTAGCTCTACGTCTATCAATTTAACACCAAGACTGTATTTTCAAAGGACAGCATAAATACCAATCATTCCATAATATCCAGTGAAAATGGCTAGTTATATGCTTTCAGCCTTTATAAAAGTGGAAAGTGAGGAAAAAAAAGCAGTGTAGGTGAATTAGAAGGTAATTATTGGTAAATAAGTATTGCTTAACGGTTGAGCTGTGATAGGAGTTACTAGCCTAGCACAGATGTATTTTCCTTATATGTACTATAATTGCCAACTCATATAGGAACACTAAATATAGGCCCCTGATGCTGTTTTAAGTTACACATGAGCAAATTCTTGTGTTTTTGCAAAACTAGCAACAATAAAGTCTTGACAAACTCAACGAAGCATGACCAGACACAACTGTTCAGCACCACGTAACTCAGGACTACTGCCACAGCGAAGTGCTGGCTGTATGTAGACACTGCTAAAACAGAAAACTGCACTGGGTTGCAGATGATGGACTGGGCAGAAAAGGAGACTTTTGAGCTCAGCAAACACAGCGGCTCCTTCAGCAGCCATCCCTTTTCCTTCTCAGTGCTACTGGAAAGGAGACGAGTCTAGAAACAGAGGGCTGGCTGGATGCTGGTGCACTATGGTCAGAGTAGCTGGGCACTGAATAAATTTCAGTTTTGCAATCAAGCAGCTAAAAAGCTTTAAGCCAGCCCTGGCCACAGTAATCAAGACATGGACACATAAATAAAGAGAACTTCAGAAAGCCAGCATCCTGCTTGTCCACAGAGCACGAACTGAAAACCAGTGCTTTCGCCTCACAGCATGTCCTAGGCTGAAGTGAGAAGGGCAAAGGTGGCATTATGTCAGCGAGAGTATTCAGGGCTGATCCAAAGGGAAAAGTGACCCTTAAATTAATTGGAAAGAGCTTCCAGAAAGAAGGGTACACAGAGCTTCTTCAACTCTCTGAAATAGTGTATATAATGAATATTTTATTTATCACCTCTTGTACAGTCACACTGAGCCTTGAGGCGGGTCTCAAAAAGTTAAAGTTTGCTATATGGGATCAAATTTACAATTCATCTCGTCCTTTATCCTTCGTTAGCATGTGATTCTTCAGAAGTGGAAAAAAACAAACAAAACGAAACAAACAACAACCTAAAGAGAAGACAGATGAGGATAATTCACCCCCATGAATTTTCTAAATTTTTGTTGGAAGTGATGTCAGACTCTAAGGATGACATTTCCTCCCTGTCCCAATTCTCCTCTTGCTATTACTATCAGAAATCTACAGGGGAAAGGAGAGTTGTATTTTTATTGGAAAACAGATTCCCCTTTTAAAGGGAGCATGATGCATCCATGTATCAGACTTAAACACTGTACCTGCGTGATGGAAAATCTCACAATCACTTGTACATTTCCATTTCTGCTGTTGGAAGAAATGGAAGCACAGTCTGCATCAAAACACAGTGAAGGAAATAAAACATCCCACTATGATACGGTACAGGCTTGTTTACACCCGTATACTTCACATCGTGCTTCAGTACTCATCTGACTCACTTTCTGTTTGTATTCCATGAGGAAGATGCTAAACAAGGGCTGACTCCTGGAAATACTTGGCATTCTTTTTAGGCTAATTTTGGCACCAGCTTGGGTCCAAGGGCTCTTGAGCCATTCACACAAGGATGTCTGTGGCAGGGAAGATGGAGAATATCCATTTCGGAGAGCCCTGCTGCGTTCTACTCCCTGATTTTCACCAAAACCACACCGTGTTTACTTGTCCTTTTGGCCTTGGGGTCACTGGTTTTTCTTTAAATCGGCTCAGCTCTAAGTAGTTGTTTTCACCCTTCCTGCGCTTCCCACACAAAAAAAAAACCTAAACAGTGGCAGCCTGATGCCGCTTTGAATACTTCTTTCTAGAAATACATCTTCTTCCCTCCCTTCTACAAATACATCTTACTAAAAACAAACCACCCTAAACCACTCGAAACCAATGCCCAAACCCACACACACTGCAAACTAAGAAAGGGGACTTTCACCCCCAAAAAGTGAGGAGCAGCCTGGGATGGGAGCGGGCTGTACCCCCAGGGGGCCTGGAGGAAAGACCTCAACCCTACGACCCCACAGCCTGCCCCTCGCTGTGTGTGGGGGTTGCCCAAAACCGCTGTTTTTTGGGGTAAGAACTGAGGGTGGTGGGGGAGGTGGGGGGCAGCCCCTGTGGAGGGGACAGCGGCGGTGACGTCACCCTGCCTGGCAACAGCGGGGAGGGCGGCGGTGACGTCATCCTGCCCGGCAACCGCAGCACGGCGCGGGGAGGAGTTCTCGCGAGATTTGGCGCCCCCCCCCCTCCCTCCCGTCGAGGGTGGGAGGGGAGGTGGGGGGGGGGCGGTGCCGCCGGTGGCGGAGCTCGCCTGAGGCGGGCGGCGGGGAACCGGGGGGGGGGGCGAAGGCGGCGACGGGACGGGACGGGACGGGACGGGACCGATCCGCCCCCCCCGGCCCCGCAGCAGCCCCACAGCGCCCTCAGCGGCCCGCATGGAGCCGCCGTGCCCGGTTTGAGCGAGTACGGCGGGACCAGCAGCCGCCGAGCCCCGCCGGGCGGGCGGGCGGGCGGGCGGGCGCAGCATGGGTGAGCGCGGCGGGGGAGGGGGGGGACATGCACCGGGTGCCTGCTCCCTGCCTCGCTTTGTCTGGGGAGGCGTTGGGATTTCCCCCCCCCCAAAAAAAAAAGGGGAGAGGAGCTCGCTGGGGGTCGGTGAGGTGGAAACGGAGCTCGGCTCCGTGTTGGGGTGGGGGAATGCCCGCGGAGAGGTGGGTTTGTGTGGGGCTGGGTCGGCGGCAGGTGGGAGAACGAGCGGCTTTTGGGCTGGGGGGGCTCTGAGGGGGTCCGGGGGTTCCGTGAGGGGAGCGGGGGGTCCTGGAGGGGCCCTGAGGGGACCTTGAGGAGAATGGGGGCGTCGTGAGGCGTCTTGGGGGGGGCCCTGAGGGGAGTCTGGGGTCCTGGGGGAGCCCTGAGGGGAGCAGGGACGGCCCTAGGGGAGCAGGGGGTCCTGAAGGGATCCTGAGGGGAACGGGAGGGGCCTTTGAGGGGAGTGAGGGGCCCTGAGGGGAGCCTGGGGTCCTGTAGGGTCTCTGAGGGGAACGGGGAGGTCCTGAGGGGACCTTGAGGGGAAGGGGGGGACCCTGGGGAGTTCATGAGGGAAATGGGGGTTTCCTGAGGTTTATGGGGGGCTGTGGAGCTGCAGAGCCCTGCGTTGCCACCGGCTGCTCGGTGGAGGAAGCAAGCGAAGAGTAAAAGTGGCTCTGGTCAAATCCAGCCCCTCCGAGGTGGTAGGGTTTTGTTGTTTTTTTCCCCCTAGCTAGGTTTCAACTTCACCCATTTTTCCACCAAGGTGTTCATTTAAAAAAAAAAAAAAAAAAAAAAAAAGGTGCAGCTGCTTGAGATGTATGTATTTTTGTAATGTGCCAGCTCAGGTTTGTGCTGGAAACAATCAGTTGCGCTCAGCTGAACCCGTAACTTAGGAGTGTTTGCACAGGGACAAATGAAGGGGTGATTTAAATGCTGCTCATCAGACTCCCATATTTTTATTCCAACACCCCCCAGTTGCCATTGTCCATCTTCTCTGTCTCGGTGGTTACCCTCACTTGTATGACATTAATTGCTCATTGCACTGCCCTGTATGATTTTAGCCACTGAATGTACTTGGGGGGGGGGGGTGTGTGCACAGTGGTAGCTTGCTTGTTCTGTGCCAGAGGCGTGTGTGTATGTCTGCTGCTGTGTGTGAAAGTCTGCCACATTGACAAGCACGGTTTAAGCTTTTTAAGTGGATGTAAACTTGTTTTTGTGTAGCTTTTCTTCCTCCTCCTTATGCATAAAAAGAGGGGAAGAAGTGCATGGCGTGCAAATCAAGTGTATGGTTAGTGAAGTGATATGCGCTCCTCCTGACCTGTGTTTCTTGGGATTATAAGGAAGTGATTTCATTTATTTTTTAATGCAAAGTAATCTTGTATTCAAAGCATGCTTAAAACGAGGTCTGAAAATATAAAATGAGATTGGTATTGCAGGCTCTGACGTAAACAGAGCTTTAATAAATCACTTTTTGATGGTTCAGAATAGGTGGAAATTACTATTTTGTACTTTCTGAGCTGCATTGTCATACTTGCAAGAAGTGTTTACATTGGTCATTGTGGTGGCCAGTGGTGGCACTGCCTATAATGTAAAGATTTGTATGCTAATTAAACGTTTTGAGCCCTGTGTAATGTTGAAATGTGAAATACCTGGGGGTTTCCATAGAGTAGGTCTGAATTATTAAAAGTATTAGTGTGCAGTTAGGAATATTGTCCAAGACTTTTAATAAAGGTCTTGGTCTGGTTTCCAGGCTATGATCACTTTATAACCTTGTTTGATGTAGTTTTTTTCTTTACTCTTCCTTAAGTATGTCTTCTTTCTCTGTCTTTTCTGATTACAGTAGTGAGCATGTTATTACTGCTCCATAGGTGGCTGAATTGAGTGGGTCCATAAACTGTGTCAAGTATTGTTACTGAGTGGGTTGTTATAACCATAACAATTTGTGTGTCTGTGCAATTACGTTAGAAGTGCTTCTGCCAGAACGCTGGCAAATGTCTGCAAATGATTATAGCAGGATCCCAGAGCCTTTTAAATAGGGTTTTCTGTCAAGGTCTCATCCTTTATTCAAATTTTCAAGCCATACGTTCTTCCAACTGAAAAGTGGGGAAGAATATACGGTAAAACGTCTCTAAAAATAAGAGTGAAAAAGACCCAACTTTAGTTGGCACTACACTAGCTATATTTAACGATGGCTTTGCGTTTATTCTGAGAAGCCATTATTTAATTACTTTATTACTGACGTCATGGTAGAGCTGGCTCTTGATAAGAGATTGCTTGTCTTTTATGCCAGCCTCTGAAGGAGGTTTTGTATGTCAGGGATGGCTTGGAGGAAATTGTGGAGGTACTTGACAAATGCATGGATTTCTAAGATTCATGGGGAAGTACCAGAGGGGCAATATGATTCGGGGGGGAACCAAAAGTGGAAGGACAGAAATACCAAGTGCCTCGGAACAGGGACTTTTATGTTCTTATAATGTTGGAAATGAATGTTGCAGGAGCATGTGAACAATGGTGAGGAGGAGGAAGTTATCGGTGGTGACAAACACAGACCGTGTAAAGTCACTGATGATGCCCTGTTATGTGATTACGCTGTCATTATAATTCTTTGCCTTCTGTACTGCATTAATCATGGGGATTCGATGTGTGGTTCTACAAATAGATGGAAAGTAGATGAATCTAAGGGAAAAACACATTCAGATGTTTTGGGGAAAGATCTTTTTATTGATTGAATCGTCTGTTTGCTACCCGGGATTGATAACCATTTAGAGGGAGGTAGAGTTGCATTATGACATCTTTCCTGTTTATTTCTATAGGAAAATTGCCTGCTATGCAGCTAATTATCATTGAGAAACGATATGATTGTATAACTTGGGTGTTATCAAGGAGATTGAGCTGAATTTGCAGTGTACGAATAATTTTCGTGTCTCTTCACAACTAAGAATGAAATATTGTAGCAGCAGTTGATACACTACCACAGTGATACATTGAAATTTCATGGACCCTTGCTACATGCAATTTTACCCTTTTTTTCCTTCACTTCATTTGCAAAAACCAGTGCTGACAGATTTGTGGTTCCCAAGAGTTAATGTATCTGAATTTGGTATGTTTCATCTTTGGAAAAAATTGTGTAATACTTAGGCTGGACACGCTTCTTCACTGCTAACAGAATGAGTACAAATATAAAACAGTTTCTGTAGACCAAATATATTTATAATTTCATTGAGCATTAAACTTGCATGAAGTCTTTTGCTTTCTTCACCTTCCTGTTGCAACAAAAAAAAATCTAGAAGTCTTTTTTTTTTTTAAGTAGACTGAATGCTTTTAATGTATTGTCACAGGGACAGTGAGAGGTTGAATATTCACTAGTAGCATTACAAGAATTAATGAAACATTACTACAACGCTTGTTCTTGTAACTGATCAAGAAAAAAGAATACGAGTCCTTCAGCGAGTATTTTTACCGAGAAATATGTCAGATGCAGTGTGCAGTTGAACTTTATTTACAGTAAGCTACTGAAGAATAAAATGACTTAATGAGAAGTCCAAGATATTGCTAAATGAAGCAGCTCGTCTGCGTTAGGGTTGTTGCTGCACATAATGTTGACAGGCTGGCTGGCAATGTTGAGCAAAGTGCTTTCTTATTGTTTTTTGTATTCTAGACAAAGCTATAGGGGAAAATGAGGGAAAGTTGACCTTTGGAAGAGCAGTGCCTAAGCTACTACAGCCCTGTGGCTGGAAGGAGTTGGTGGATACTGGGTTTGGGTCAAGGTGGAGGAGAAATCCTGTGAAAGCATGCTGAAGGCTGTCAGCTTGGTTCATGCTTGCTTCCCTCTATCCCCAAAAGAAAGAAAATGAAAGAGCTGATGCACTGTCCGTGGTAGGTTTATGAAAAGGATATGTAAAGCAGGTCAGCCATGGGAATCGTCTCTATTTTCTCTCATCACCCATTGCCGGGCAATTAGTAATTTATGGAATTTCTCAGAGGTGTTTGAGAGCAATCGGTAACTTTGGGACTTTTTGAAAGGTGTTTGGAGTTTGACTGAATCTTTTAATCGATAGTGACAGACCATCAGGGACTTGTACAAGTGGGGCTGGGAGGAATGCGGCTCGTGCCCTCCACAGCTTCCTGTGGCAGTGAGAGCATTTAACATGAATGGGGTGTGTGTGTGAGGGAATGCTTCCTGTCTGTGTGCATTTTCCCTCCCCTCTCCCCTAAAGCTGCTTGCTCAGCCTGAAGTCTCTGTATTTCTTAGAAATTGCAGATTTTTTGCTTGCTGACCTCCTTGTAGTTCTCACCTTGCAGGTTTGGTTTTGATCCCCTGTAGCTGTTTGTCTTTCAGACTGAGAAATCTTCGTGTGTTTACTTTCCTCGTGTGTGAGCCATTCCACATGCTGGTAATCTTTGAGTGTTTTTTAATTTTTATTTTTAAGTTTTGATGCCACTTTAATCTTGTTGTGAATAGTTGTTCGAGATGTTTTGTTCAAGACTAACTCCACACAGGGATGTAATTATATTTGCTGCCTCGGTTTTCTTTTGTTTTCCCAGCAGTTCTTAGTGTTTTGTTTCAGTTAGATAGCATCTTGCCTTTGAAGCCTCTTCACCTTTGCTGACCTCCTTCGCTCTGTGGTCTCCCTGCTTTAGCTTTTTAGTGTCTTTTGGTTGCATGCACACACCAAAATACGTGGTTGGGTATGCCGTGCTGTCTGGGGCTAAGCTGGGTGATTGCCCCAGTCCGTCCCTGTCTGGCCGTTGGTGCTGAGCTCGTCTGTCAGTTCTATTTCCGCAGATACGCTATCGCATGTGACTGCTTGCACAGTAGTTCCCTAACCCAGTTTCATAAAAGTGACTTATTAGGAAAGAAGAGCAGTAGAAGTGCCTAAAGTGACTCAGGTCAACTTGACAGAAGTAGGTATGATGATCAAATGATTTTTTTTTTTTTTTGCTAGTGGTTCTGGTGTGTAGCTATTTTTAGCAGAAAGCTGGTGGCTGAGAGTGGCTGACCTGTAGCTAAGAGAGGGTGTCTGATCCATGTTTGCAACCTGGACACTTAAAACACTGCCTGAGCTGTCTCTGTTCCTTTTTAAAAGATTTGAAATAGCCTCCTGCAGTGTAGTTAAATTATGTTCAGCTTTTTCTTTCCTGTCGGTAAGCATTGTTTTTTCTCTTCTACTCCAAGTTGTCAGATCGTGAGTGATCTAAAAAGTTCCACACGCTCCACGAAGGTTAACTTTGTGCCTTTGCAGTCTCCCTAGACATGCAGTGATGAGAAATAGCTCTATGCAGCTTTGTCCCTGTGATGGTGTGAGCTTAAACCTGCTCCTGCATTGCCCTCAGCTTCTTGTCACAAGGATTTTTAGCAGGGCTGAAGTACTAAAACTATCTGTTCGGTCACCTACTTTCTAGAATGATTGCTTGCTATGTTAAATAAAAGTGTACCATGATTTCGAAGCCAGCCTTGTTTTGAGCAGGATGTTTCACCTAGGTGACCTCCATAGGTTCCTGTCAGCCTAATTTTTTCTGTGATTCTTGGCATAAACTTTAATTTATTTGAATAATATTGTGATGCCAGCACAAATATTTACTTTCTCTGACTAATAGCAACAACTATTTTGGGCTTGGATTCAGTTTTATTGCTCCTGCCATATGCAGAATTGATTTCATATAAAGTCAATACGAAATGTTGCTTTTTCAGGAAACCTGAACGACTAAAACAAAGGATTATAGACGTTTTTGAGCAGCATATCTGCATTTCCTGAAATAGGGCGTGCTACTGCCAGAGTCCTAAATCAGACTGAAGGAAGCGTCACAGTATGTGTCTTCCAAATGAGTTCAATCTTTCCACTTCTGGATGATATACACTGAAGTGAATATCATGCAAGGTCACCTAGAATATTAAGTTAACTTTTCTTAAAGGAACGTCTATTACATATAAAGCAATCAAGGTATAACAAGCTGTTAGTCAGGATTGCTTTCATTGCAATAACTTTGAGTCTAATATTAATTTTGAAATATTAAAAACCTCTGCAACCTGATATTTGAAAAATGATATATTATTTTTTTTCTGTTGTTGCTAAAAATCTTTGGCTTGAGAATGTTCAAAACCAAAATAAGGCATTTTGCTGTCATTTAATCAGTTTGGACAGCACTGACTTCTGATGTTACAGGAGAAGCTTGCAGCTGGAGCTCTGAGTGGAGGACGAAGCAGGGATCTGTATGCTCACATGTCTTAGTACAGAATAGCTTTGTGAACGTAGAACTTTAGAGTTTAAATTTGACATTACTGTTTAAGAAATTCAGAATCAATTTTATCACCTTTGTTGGTTCAACCAGGTAAAGTATTATTTTAAGTTATTTGAATAGCTTAAGCTCATGCTGTTTTCTGAATAGGACTGAAATCACCATGAGTGTGATACTGTCTGATAGCAGAGAAATATGCAAATGGCTTTGGAATGAAGCAGCACTGAGCACTCTCTTTATTCTTTTTGTTGCTGCTTCTGCAGCAGCCACATCTCAGCGACTGTAAATAGATTTTTTTTTTCTGGACTGGAATTATTATTTTTTTATTTTAAATTAAGAAAACAGTTTTTCCAGAGTTCCTGGAAATTTGCCTGACTTACCATCTAAAGAAAACTCTAAGTCATCAATTTTTACCTTTTGGAGAAAATTATTAAGTTGTCAGCCTTAGTCACATGTTTTTGACTGTATATGAAGCTTGAGCGTTTTAAGCTGGTGCAGAAATTAAGTCTCACCCATCACTTAGCTCTGGCCAGTGATTGTTGTCCTCTTTCCTTGTTTGTACAAGCTGAATCATCTGAAACTTCCCTGTCTTCCTGAAATAGCTTTCAGCCAGGCTGGCTCTGCAGGAATTGAGAGGAAGCTCATGGCTGCAAAAATACGGGATGGAAGCAAGAGGAAGGTGAGGTTGCTACTTAAAGTAGTGTCAGTTGGGGTGCATTTAGAGCATTAGCTGAAATAAAGCCTGGTGGAAAGGATTCTTACAACTTTAGTTCAGTTGGGTTTATTGGAAATGTATTGGTATACCTTAATTTAGCCCATTTTTCTTTTTCCTAAGCTGCATTGTTTCTGCTTTTTTTTTTTTTTTTCAGGAAAAATGCAAAAATAGAACAATGAGCAAACTTGTCAGAATGGTTTGAGTCATTCCCATGCAATGTGTTTTTGGGAACGGGGAGAGAAAAGTCTTCATCTTTGCTGCTCTGAGAAATGAAACCGCTAGTTTCATAAAGCTTTCACTCTTGGTAAAGGCCAATCACATCATTTAACTCTGAAGTTGTATCTCTAATTGGGAAAGGCTTTGTTGTAGGGCTGACTGGCATGTAATCTGACTTGCTCTGAAAGTCATCCTGTGGGTACAGTTTCGCTCTGTGCCTTGTTGGAGATAACTTCAGGCTGCTGCCACAAAGGGCCGAAGCTTTGCGGTTACTCTCCCTGTCTTGCTTTGGCTCTGGAGGTTATGAGGCCGTGGTGAGAGCTGATAAGCTGCCTGATGTGGGGGAAACTGCTCTGCCTGGTTTACCGTCCTGCCGGCAGGCCGAATGGCCTTGCTCCGACTGAGCAGTCGTGACCTCCTGTGTGAGAGAGGGGGTGGGAATGCATTTCAGGGGCCAGGGAAGGGAAAGAATCTCACCTTGTACAGTTTAGCCTGTGGTTACTTTGCACTTGATTCAAGCTGAAACTTTAAATTTCTCCTCAGAGTCTATCTTAATCACTCCCTGTAACGTCCATGATCCAGCAGACTGATTATTTCATAGCATTCTTGTACTTGATTTTTAGAAGGCTGTTTTAAAACTTCTTGTCGTCTTCCTCCATCCATGTTAGCCATTTTTAAGCTATGCCTGTGTCTTTATCGACTTTATGATGGCTTTAAAGGGAAAATACTTCATAAACAGTTGGACCTCATTGTTGAGGTGTTTTTTGTGTTTCTGTGGGTTTGGTTTTTGTTGTCCTCAGTAGTCTGTCTGTATTGAGAAGCAGCCTGAGTACGGTTTGTGACAGTATACCTCTGTCCTTTTGTATTTTGAATCTCCTCAGCTGGGCCGAACTCCCATTATTTAAACTTTTTATGAACTCCCATTGTTTGAACATCCCCATTATTTGAATGCTTTTTTGGAAGTTGGCTTATTTAGTGCTGTCATAAATGGATAAATGTAATATTAACTTGAGTAAGCCCACCTAAGACTTAAAACGTGTGCAAACAGCAGTATAATTTATCTTACCATCCAAATGTTTCTATCAGTGAAGCTATTAACTACTAGAACACGTTGCCAAGGGAAGTGCTGGATCCATCATTTCTAGATATGGTAATTCCCTGCCTGATGACTTTATCAATGTATTCTTTAATCTTCTCTTCTGGCAGATTTTAGTGATCATGTGTCCGTGGGATGATCTAGTAGAAGAAACTGGCCAGAGTTGAATCCAACTGGAAGAGAACCAGCTGGCTGGTTTGGTAGCAAATTAAGCCGGCACACCCTCCAACAGCGTGAGACCAGTGCAAGGGGAGAGTCAGCGGTGTGAGAAGTAGGGACAGAAAACATGCAGGGTCACTCCTTCATCATCAAATATCGTTGGTCTAGTTGTAAGAAACTATGCTCTCTGAAAAATGACTAAAGCAACTGTTCCTGAAAAGCAGACCCCCATGTGTTTGGTCTTGCAAGTGGTTAATTCTCTTGTTCAGGGATTTTAAAGTGAAGCTTCACAAATTTAGCTGTATTTACAAGTTGCCTGGGAGCGTCTGCAGTTTCAGATAATCATTGGGAGAGTGGGACACAGGTTCTTCTTTGGGAACTTCAGTGTCCCAAGTGAATTAGAGCTTTTCTGAAGTGAGGTAAAATGAGATCCTGTTTGGAAATAGGGGCAGTAGAAATACTGAAGGGAGTAAGGAGACATTAGGAGGAAGATGAGTGTGTTAATCCCATACTGTCATAGGTATGGTAGATAAGGAGACAGCAGATCTTCTCCAAAAGTGCTTGCGAACAGCAGAAAAAAGTATTTTTATGAAGCATAAATTATTATAAACGATGTTCTCTTGCTCTCAGAAAGCAAATACAGTGCTTTATATGCTTGAGCCAAATTACACGTGGTTCTGAAAATACACTGCCTCCTTCAGCACAGAGAAGGAGAGTCTGTGAAGTGGAAAGATCTTGCAATCTTAATACTGTATTTTTATGAAATAAAATCACGAAATACATGGATGTAATGTAAATGGCTTGTATGTATTAGAAGAAAACATATCTTAGTAGATAACTAGTAGCAGAAAGACTCTGGCTTGATGAATAGCAGGTGAAGAAAATCTATTTATAAAACACAAAACGTGCTGTCAGAGTAAGACCGTGTGCCATGCCCATGTAGCAAGAAGCCCGTACTGATTTCCTACCAAGGCTGAGTTGTGTCTTGCTGTATTGCAGTTCTGTGTAGTAGCTGAAGTGGTAAATCCTGACCTAATTAAAAAAAAAAAAAAAGCAGCTGAAGTTATATTGTTCATTCTCTCCATGTGTATTATTATTATTATTTATTGTCTGTGTGTGTAATTGGGTCACCAGGGTTGTGCTCGGTGGTTATGAAATACACGGGGACAGACTAAAGGGATTTCCTGTGGTTTTTGGAATCGGAACTGCTTCTTCAAGAGAATGTGGTGAGAAGAGTGGAGATGATGGTAAGCTTTCTATGAACTTGTGTTCAGTTCTCTCCTGTCTGCAGTGAGCACTATCCTGAGCCCCAGACGGTTTTTCATAACCTTCTGTAATGTCTCCGTTCCCTCCCTAAATTCCTTAAATACCTGCAGTTCTGTGTTACTATCAATTAGCTACGCAAGACACAGCACATGCTGTAGCTGTTTCCAGGCTGCATATTTGACGGTTAGCCAACCAGCAGGTTAAAGGAGTAGGAGTGTTAGGGTAGGGAAAAAAAAAAAAGGTATAACGCTTATTTTGAGACATTAATCTGACATGTTTCAACCAAATGGGTGTACAGGGAGAAAATTAGAGTAGAGTGGGGAAACAGGCTGAGAGGCATGTTCACGTGAGCTTGGTTTTCTCCAAAGTGTGTGAGATTATATTCAAATATAGAACGACGGGGGCAGTCCTAGCTTCTCCATTCTGAGTGCCTAGCAGAAGACTGGATATAATAACAGCAAGATGAAACTTGTGTTCTGCAAAACACACCCTGTGGATACCAGCAAGATTTTATATTTGCTTTCTAGTTCAATGTTACGTCTTCATTACATTCTGGGGTTACTCCTTCTTTCTTGATCAGAGGTGAGGAGGAGGACCTGGGGGTATGGGCAGTCAGCCTCACCTCGCTCCTTGGCAAAGTGAGGGAGCAGACCTTCGGGAAAACTGCTTCAAGGTACACAAAGGGCAAGGAGGTGACAGGGCAGCCAGCATGGATTTCCGGAGAACAAATGACTTAAATAGCGTGGTTGCTTTCTATGATAACCCGACCAGTTCTGTGGACAAGGGGAGAATGAGCTCTTATATACAGGCAGAGCTTTGACATTGTTGCCCGTGGCATTTTGCCAAACGGAGGAGAAATAGGCTAGGTGGGTAGACTGCAAGGTGGGAGGGAGGCTGGGACCCAAGCCAACCAGTCAACAGTTCAAGGCCAAACTGGCAGCCGTTGACGAGGTGTTCCTGGGGCTGGTACGGGGCTGGTGATGATATCCAGCCGCCCAGACGATAGGACGGTGCGTCCTCCCCCCACGCTGAGCGAGGAGGGGATGGTTGGCGTGCTGCAGGGGCACTGGGCCAACAGGAGCCTCCTGTAAGTCCTAGAAATGAGTGAAAGAGAAAATCCAGTACCGATGGGGACCGGCCTCGCTGCATGGCAGGTGGCTTTTACAGGGGAGTAGCTGGAAGTCCCTGCTAATCGTGCTGGGGGCGCTAAGGGACACCAGTTAGTGGCGGGACTTGGAGGTTCAAGTTGGTGCTTGGATGTCATGGTCATAGAGGTCTTTTTGAACCTTGTTGATTCTATTAGCTGGCACTTGCAAAGCTGTATCTAAAATACCGTGTCCAGTTTTGGTCCCCTTTCCTCTCAAATGCAAGAGGGATGTCAACAGATTCATCTCAGAAAGGCACCTGGGCGTGTTTGTGTTACCTCCATCCTTTGAAGTCTCAAGATTGAGCTGGACAACGCCTCGAGTGGCTTGTTTTGACTCTGAGGTCAGCCTTGCTGTGACCAGTTTGGAGTAAGCGCCTTCCAGAGGTCCTTTCAAACCTTTTAATTCCCCCTGTGATTTCAAGTGTTGCAAACCACGCTGACTTAAATCATACTCTTAATAAGATATGGTTAAATCCCTTCAAAATTGAGGTTACAAACGAATGTTTAAAGGACTTGATTTCCTGAATTTTAGAACCTAATTGAGCTAACGAAGCAACTTCATCTCCTTTAAAAATATCTGATTGGGGTTGCAGGGTGCCCTTGAGCATTTGTGGTTTTGACTGGCTTTTGTAAAAATCCATTGCATAAGGATCTCTAACTGTGCTTTTCAATCAACAGTTCAGTTTTTGCATTGACTGAAATGTCTGCACTAGAAAGTAAATTAACTTCATTAATGCAATAATTAGTGTGGGCCATCCTGACAGTGTGAAGTCAGATAGGAGCACTTGCCTCTGTTCTAATGCTAAGCGTTTTTTGTGGTTTTTGAAAGATCCCAGTCTGGGACCACTCAGCCTATTGCATCATTTCTGTTTTTAAAGCTGAAGAGAACACTTTGTGCATGCTCCGAATGATGCTTTTAAGTTTCCATAAATTTATTTCAAAGCCAGCTTCTTGCCATGTTTGCAGAAATACAAATTGTCATTCTGAATGAGATACGTGCCAAGTTGTGGGCTATATATCAAAGCATTTTTGCATTTTTTTGGGGTAGTGCAAAAGGAGTTTTTTTTTTTTTGGTTTAAACTCAGAAAGCTTTCAGAGACTTTCTTGTTTTTGTCGTTTATGCATTCGTAACCTGGAGCTCTGATCGTTCCATCCTTTTTGGCTAGAGGAGTCCTCGCAACAGTCTGCAGGAGGAGCTGCAGCTTTTGTAGCGATGTGGAGTCCTGGTACAGAAGGAAGGAAACGTTTGTGTAACTCAAATACAGATATTTTTTGGTAACTTTGTAAAAAGATTTCTGGCTAAGATAAGCAACAGAACCTTCACGTGTATTTCTGTCTGCTAATTATCTAGTGGAGTTTTGGAGGGAAAAATGCTAACGAACCTGTAAATGCGGCGTGACCCCGTTGCTGACCCTGTGGTGCTTCTGCTTATTTGGTGCTTTGGATTTGAGCCAAAAGAGAGATGCTTATTTTCTTGCTCAGAGCTTCTTGGCAGTTTTTCTGTAGGCAGATGTTTTGTGACTCACCTTGGATGTTGAATGTTTTACTAAATAGATGTTATAAAATTAAGGGAAGGGATAGAGGAAGAGGTGCAAGTCTATATACAGAACAGTATCTGAGTCATGGCTTGAGGATTTTTTATTTCTCAGCACATTTCCCTGTGCCCTTTGAGATCCGTGGTTTTGTGTGCTTTATCAGCTTAGCAGTTCTTCAGCTGTACTAGTGAAGATGTTTGCTGCCTTTCCTGCAGGTGTCACCTCTCTCATTTCCATGCTGGTTTCTTACAGTGAGCTCTACTGGGACACAGTGCAAGAAACAGCAAGTAACATAAAACATCGCTTTCTGTTTAACATAATTTCTTCCCAGGTAAAACACTTTGACCTTGTGTGTTTTCACAGTTAGCCTGTGATAACTGCAGTCAGTACCGGTTTTCCTCTGATGCTTCCTGTCTCCTCTTGACACATTCTTGTAATGAGGGGTGGGGAGAGCCTGGTAATTCTTGCTCGGAGAGCTTAGGGGAATTGAGGGGGAAACAAACATACAAAACCATACTCTTCTTTTTAAAACGTGTTCTATCCGCTCATACGCAGTGGTAGACGCTTTAGAAAGCTAAGGGAGAATAGAGTAGGAAAATGAGGCGTGTGGTGTTTGCATCTTTGGTGCTTCGGGGCAGGCTGCTAGGCAGGATTTCTGCTGCAGTGTTTGTGTTTAATTTCCTTCACAAAGTTTCTTGCTAATTGTACTGGAGCCAGCTTGAGAAGCTGTCATTTGAGATTTACTGTTAGAATGCAAATGAACTTCTTGTTACCGTTTTCTGTAGTTTTCAGTTCTGCGTTTTCCTAATTCCTTCAGCATTCACGGTCTGTAAAATTAGATAGAATCTCATGTAAATATGTGTCGAGTCATTTCTTGAGGAACCTACCATTGACTTACCAGACCTGTGCCAAATGCCAGGTGAATCCAGGGTGACTTCTAGATGGAGCAGCTCTGTACAGGCAGAACCAAGGCTCCTGGCTTTCAGCTGTCTCACAGGTAGACTGCTGGTTTTATTTTCCTGTTTTTTTTAGGGAAGCTATTGCAGTAGCAGGATTACAGGTCTACACAGAAAGTGTTTCTGGTGGTGGTGGTGCGGTGTAGGGCAAGTTGCAGAGAGTAATGAAGACTATCAGCCACTTGCGGGGGGTGTGGAAAGGAAAGAAGAAGAAAAAAGCAGAACTTCACTCAACTTTTGCTTTGTCAATGGCTTCAGCAGCGACTAGAGCTGGCTGGGAATCATGTCGTCCAGAGATAGGGACTGGGGTGTCAGTGGCGTAGCACTGGGAAGGTATTTTTTGGAGAACTGTCCCCTGGTAGAAGTCGATTTGCATTCAGCTTGGCCGACTTCTGCGGAGTGGCACATCGGTTGTAGAAGTGAAACTGGGAGCATGAGAAACTTCATTAAGGGCTCTGAGAGATCTTGTGGGTCACCTATCGGTCGCAGGATGTCTCTGAAAGAAGGCGTGTTAAAGCTAGTTGCTGATACGTATTTCTCTTTGTATATATCTGACATTCGGATAACATTGCATCACAAAAATTTTGCGTGTTTACCGTTAGAAAGAGTGAAATGTTTTGGGACTCCATGCTTTAGGAAAAAGAACAGAACTACTTTTTAGTCTGGCTCTTTCCTTCCCCTCTTAATTTTTTTGCCTTGAAGCTTGAAGTATTTAATTGAAATGGTAAGCTGACAGTAGCTGGACTGCTGATGCTGAGATCTGGGCAAATAAAGGCCCAGGGGTGATACTGGATAATGTGAGACTTGCATAGTATGTTTTAAAACTTTTGTATGTGTGTGCTTATTTTAATTTATTTTCATTCTAAAAACAGTAGACTGGTATAAAATACCCTTACTGTTAGCACTGAAAAGTACTCATTGAGTTTCTAACTGGTCTTGTAAACCATCACATACATTTAGTGGCTTGTGATAGAAAAAAGATGTTGTATATACCTGAAAAATGATACATTTTTTACAACAATTATTATGTTTTTTGATTGGAAGGACTTGATTTTTAAATTCCTTTCTAAATTAAAGACTTTTTTCTTAATCTGACGGAAGGAGGGACAGCGCTGGAAGGCTGAGGTGTCCAGGCACTGCACTGTGTGAACGGGAGCTCAGGCTGGGGCTGCGCTCTGTCTGAGCTCCTACGCTGGAGGATCTCCTGGGGCTTGTTGAGAATTTGGCCTGGCCTTGCAGCGTGGCGGCTCCGTGCTCGTCTAATGTTGCGCCGAACCTAATTAGCCTGCCAAGCTGCGGGCTGTGTTGGAGTGAGTACAAAAGGCTGTCTCTCCAAATGGAGCAGACCCTGTCAGGATCCAAACCCAGTCCCTGGCGGATGGCACCATGGTGTTTGTGGTGCTTCCAGAGTCTGGGTGGACGTGGCTGAGCTGGTGTTACATAGAATCTGTTTGGATCCAACAGTGTGTAGTTGTTTGTAGGGAGGGGACCTCCGTTGCTGGAAAGCAGTATTTGTTTGTCCAGCATAGGGGCTAATAAATCCTACAGATTTAGGTTCTCTACCTAGGAAATAAGCCACAACTGGAATAATCCTTTGACAGCTAACTGGGATTCAATTGTATATGCTTAAAAGAAAATGTGTATAGAGTGGCACAAAAATCTTTAAATTCCATTGGCATGGTGGTTTTTATTATAAATTAGTAAAGAATCCTGATAGCTGAGAGCACTTTGCTTTAAACACAACTTGAAGTGAATATTTAAATATGAGGCCAGCATCACCTTAAGCTGAATACCATCTCCTCTGCCACATCCCTTCCTTGTGGTGGGTAGATGTGGGTGAGGAGAGCTGCAGCAGCAGGAAGCAGTGTGACTGCCTCGGTGTAGGGATGCTGATGGGGAAAGAAGCTGGCATGGCTGGGATAGCTCCTCTGGGAGCAGGCATGTGTTGCAATGACTCTGCTATGTGTCACTGGCGCTTCTGAGGCTGTACACAAGGCACCCAACTTCCTTCTGGGCTGGAATGAAGGCTGAGGATCTTGCTTGTGATGCTTAGCGTAGAGGTAAGTCGCGGTGACACAGCTGTTTTGCAAGTCCTTCACGTGGAGCGTGAGTGCAGTGGCTGCACAGCTGAGCTCAGTGGGACCAGCCGCTGTTCCTTGTGCCGTCACTTAAACCCGTTGGCTTCTTGAAGGCTGTGATGAGCGGGACTGTAAAGTGTGGGTAGGCTGCGTGGTCTCTTAGCCAAATGCGCTCCTTCCATGTTCAATTCTTACCAGCTCGGAGCCACATCCCTAAGGTAAGAGTTGACAGGAATCCAGTGGCTTTGCTCATTTGTGCATTATGCTAAGGTGTGGTTTTAGGGCAGCTTTTGGCAACGTGTGAAGCAGTAAGCAGGGAGGGGCAAGGAAAGTGGACCTGTAGGGGAAAACCCCCGGTTTTAGGGACCTGCATGCTTCCGACACTTCCATATCATCCTGGTTTCAGTCTCACCCCATGGACTTAGTGCTTATTAGTGATTAATGTGCAATGAGGGATGCAGTCCTGGGATGCCTGTCTCCGATTTAGTTTCAGTGAGAAGACATCTGACTTGCCTGCTGTGAGGTGGCTCCACGCTGTGAGCTGAAGCACGATCAGTGAGGGGGTTGGAGTTTCACTGAGGAGCGTGCCCCTGATCTGGACAGCAGCAATGATATAGATGTGGATCTAAGTTGGCCGTGATGCAGTCTTGCTCCTCTGACCCTGCAGTGAGCCATCTTAAGGAGATTAACTTGTGGAAAGTTGGCAGTCTTTGCTTGGGCTATTTTCTTTATCCGATTTACCAGAAGTACAAACAAGTACTGATTTCAGCACTAAGCAGGAGGAAGGGACCATGCAGATGAGCATGGGATCACAGCATCCCTGCATTGAGTTGTCTTGAAAGCACGGATTTGCAGTTTCCCCTCTTTCCACTAATGATGTAGCTGTCTTGGGCACCATGAGAAGGAAAGAAGGAAATTCTGTGTTTCCATCTCTCCAAGCTTCAGTCAGTCACGCTTATTGAAAGGAAGTACCTGCCTCCTTGAACAAGATCAGTGGGCAGAGACATCTCCCCGACAGTGGGAAATTTGGGCTGCTTACCTGCTCAGCGTGAGGAAGACCGAACCCACGTCTGTACCCCAAGGGGATACTTTAACCTTTGGGGAACTGGTTATCGTGGTCTTTTAGGGTCACTCTTTAAAGAGGAGAGTGAATTATGGGGGCAGGTGCAGAGCACAGAAGAGGGAGCCTGGCTGAGGCTTTTGGCTGGGGCTGTCCAAAGCCAGGTGCTCACTTTGTGCATGTGTCCTACCAGGAGAGCTTTGTTGGACAAAATTAATAAGTTTTGGAAGCAGGGGCTAGAACTTCATGGGCAATGGAGAGTCTACCAGGTCTCTTTATTTGAGCATATGGATAGTCATGGGTGACTCAAGTCAGTGTGACAGTGAATTATGTGATGCTGAGGTGGGGAAAAAGACTCTTATAGCACTGCCTATGTTTAGTGTTTATGGGTGGGTTTTCAGTGTCCAGCATCTGAAGAGCTTCTTTCAGTGTAAAGATCTGTCTTTGGTGGCTGATCATATGCTATGGTATTGCTATACTTGTTTCCTAGACCCTTCACCAGCTTTGTTTTTTTCTTCGGACACGAAGGGCTTCAACTCATTGTAGTCATCTTAGAAACTGTAGGAATGTTTCTAGGGAAAAACAACTGTAAAGGAAAGTTCTCCTTCAGATTAACACCTGATTTTGAGATGGTTGTGAAGAAATGTGGCATAGTAAAAGGATAGGATTGTGGTTTATCTTTTGTCTCTAACCTAAGCTTTGTTTGTGATAAAAGTGAGTACCTTTGTAGCATTGTGTGTTTGTATTCACACATAATGACCAAAGAGTTAGCTTAATTTTATAAGAGACTAAACTTTGTTTCCTGAGATTGTCAGGATAAACAGCGCTTACACAGCTAACGAGGTTTATTTCAGGCTTCTAGCAACTCTCTGTTCTGACTTAACTGCAGCTTTTCTGGCAAGGCACTTCTGGAGGCCAGACAACTTTCCAGGCTCGAGGTTCCAATAAATGACTTTTCAGCTGGACTGACCTAAACCCTGCCTGAGGAGACCTCGATGGAGCGTGGCACACAACTCGAGTTCTTGCGGCTCGGTGCCGGGCTTGCCCCTCCAGGCCTGCAGCAGCTTTCAGCAAGGTTTCCTGAATAGCTCGCGAGGATTTCAGTTGTCCCACCAATGTTGCTGTTGTTGTTGTTTTACAAGCTATTATATGTGTTTTGCGAGGGATTTACTTTGTCTGGTTTCTGTCATCCTCTGGCTGCTACAGAAAGGTCTCCAAATTCTGACGATACTGTAATATCCTAAACAAAGGACCAGGAATGTGAAAATGTGCTTTTTGCTGTGTGTGTGTGACGTTGGCTATTTCTACTCAAGACACAGACGGGCTTGAATGTCAGTATATTTTCCAGTCTTTCCCATTATTTATTTGTTGATATTTGTAGGTTCCGAGAGGGACCTGTACTGTAGGCTCCTGTAACAGGTGACTCCAGGAAGAGCCTGTGCAGCTGAAGGCTCCCTTTGTTTAAAAGCAGTGAAGATGGGCGTTAGGCAGTTGTGCGTATCAGGAGGCTTGCCTTCTGCCGCGTCCCGGTGCCAACACAGAAGAACTGATTGTGTAAGTTTTAGAGAAGTGAAGGGGTCACCTCTGCCAGCAGAATTGGGATGCTTTGTTTGGGTAACGTAGCTGTGTTGGCCAGTAATGCTCGCTATTTTATCCAAGAGGCCGTGCTGTTAAATAGGATGCTTTTCTCATCTGCCATGGGGATATAATGTAGTCAGTGGTTGTTGATGGGGCTGACTGGCTTTGGCATATTTGGTCTATTTTATTAATAAGCTGTCATCTTACTGGAGACGAAGACCTGAACAGACAAGTCCCACAACGGCTACTATAACCACATTTCCACCAAAGATGTCCAGTTGATTATTATTTTTTTTTTTACTTAGCACCATTGATTTAATTTTGACCCAAAATCAGGTCAGACCCCTCAACACTCTCTGGGAAGGTTCTGCAGTGACATTGAAAGCTGTCATGGTTGGATGATGTGGTTGGATGACCGAAAGCTGCCAATGAAGGTGAAACTTTCCCTCAAATCAATCACAGAACATCTGAGGCTGGAAGGCACCTCTGGTTGTCTGGTCCAGCTCACAGCTGCTCAGCTCCAGCACGTGGCCGTGTCTAGCTGGGCCCTGAGCACCTCCAAGGAGACTCCACTGCTCCCCAGAGTGGTCGGTCACCCTCATGGTGGGTGGTGTGTTGTATGTATAGGTACAAGGGGAATTTGTTTGGCTTCGGGTGGTGCCCATTGCTTCTTGTTCCTTCAGCAGAATGTTGTCTCCCTTCTTGGGGAGCTTTGGTCCTGCTGGATGCACAAAAAAAGTGTGTTAAACCTCACAGTGTTCGTGCTACAGCTTGAGAAGATTATTTTGAGTCCAAGAATTGGTCACTGTGGACTCTTAAGCTACAGATCGTTGGTTTGAGTTGAGTTTGAAATTGAGAAAGCTGTGTAAAAAGCAAAAGGCAGGTGAAATAGATATTTTTTGATGGTTTATGCTGCTGAGATATTCTGCTGGTTGGCACTCTGATTTTTTTTTTTTTCTGAAAGCTTTGACCAGCTTCTATTACTACACTGGTTGCTGACACTTTCAGTATCAGGTCTATTCTTGAGTAAAGCTTTTAAATGAGAGTGCAGTGTTTGAAATATTTAGAAGTACGTTCCATGGACTGACACAACTCCTCATTATTCTAAGGAGCTGCGATTTCTTAAAACATTTTCTGTCACTACTGAGCAGTGTTTTGCTTGGGAAAATAGAATAATTCCAAGAGCTTTCAGCAGCTTATGTCTTCCAGTAACTGGGCTCTTTTGGCAGTAGAAAGATTTCCTGCCCGTTGTGCTGCGGTCTGAACCACCTGAACAGTTGAACTAATGCTACTTGCTGATGTTGAAAAGCAAAACTGGTAAATCTTCCTCATGAAGACTAAGCAGTGAAGAGATTTGTAACTTGTTTGTGTCATCACGTGAAAAATACATGGGATGAAACCATCTTGACATTCCCCATGTCATCCCTCCTACTTTCCAGGCAGGGGAATAGAATTTAGATCTGGCTTGTCTACATAGGAGAAAGAGGATGGCATTAAACATCATTGACAGATACAAGAGGAAATTCAACATGTAAATTCCAAGAATAAAAAGCTGATATTTGTGTTTGCTGCAATTTTTCTTTGGAAATCCTGGATGATGACTGGGACAAAAAACCTCTACAGCTATTCAGGATTTCTGTCTTTTCAACATTCCTGTGGTCTTGTCTTTGCACGTGTATGTTGTGATCTGTAGATTAGAGGGAGGTTTTGGTGAGCGTAGTGTTATGTCTTGTAGCACCTGATTGTCCTCACTGGATTTGTGAGAGGGGAAATTATTTGATTACTGCAGGTTTGTGGAAAGTCCTGGCGTAAACAGAATTTCTCGATGAACAAATGAGCTCTTATTGCCAAACAAGCCTTCAGCTGCCAGTAAGCAACTCCAGTGGATCTTGTGCAACAGATGGACAAGTACATAAATATATTGCTAGGCTCCTCTGAGTAAACTTAATTATGTCAAAATTAAAGCTTGCTTGCTTATTCATCTTTGTACAAAACCAGATGATTCTGGAGGAGGGTGTCTTTTAAATATCTGTGCATATTAAGTTGTTTGATACTGTCAGTCATGCTCTTTCTGGCTTGCTTGTATTAAATTTCTTGGCTCAAACTTGCAAAAGTATTGAATCTTTTTCTTTTGTAGGCATAATAGCAGATATGTGTGAAAATTAAGAAAGCATTACCATACCTGCACAATTTGAAACCTTGTATTTGACCCCCAAGTATGCGTTGAATAACAAATGCCTTCCCTGTGGGCAGTGGTTCATGGTTGTTAAGTCTTAGGCTGGGACTTGGATTTTGGACAGCTCCCCCTTAGCCCCTTTTACCACATGTGCACACGACAAAAACCACCGCCACCAAAATATGCCATGTTCCTGGTTTTCCTTGAATTAAGTGATGCTTCTATTTTTCCTTTCTAAAATGGACGGGGACACTACAACTCACAACCAAGCATTTGTTGTTAGGTCTGCCTTTTTGTTCATGCATGGCTTTAAAGTTTCATTTCTACATTTCTGAGTTGCACTCACTGTGTTTTTTTTTTTTTTCCTTCAGTGGACTATATCGTGGAGTATGACTATGACGCAGTGCATGACGACGAGTTAACGATTCAAGTTGGGGAAATAATCAGGAATGTGAAAAAACTGGAAGAAGAAGGATGGCTAGAAGGGGAGCTAAATGGCAAGAGGGGCATGTTCCCTGACAACTTTGTGAAGGTGAGTTTTCTCCATGGAATTGTTTCTGCTGTGGTCATACAGCAGCCTAGTTATTACCGAAATGTTAAGAGTTTCATACCAGTTATATTTATAATGGAATGAATTTTTAATTGCAAGACCTTTCAGCTGATTAAAATATTTTAGTATGTTTTTGAAGGTTTTTATCTTCTTAGTAAGTTCTGCTTCTGTTCTTGCTCAGTTCAGCATTGATCTGTGCCCTTGCACTGTGTATCCTGTCTCCTCGCTACTGCTTCGGTGCATGAGCAGTTGTCTGCAGCATTGGTGACCTGCTTTAGTGAGACAGATTGACTTTAAAATCAAAATCTACCCTTACAGAAGACATCAGGTCAACAGAGACTTGGGAAATTAGGGTCATGGCCCAGTCAGCTCAGCTGTAATGAAAAACTGCATCCTCAGGCTGTGGTTATGTGGATGCTTCAGCCTGGATTACAGCTGTTTTGTTCGAAGGATGCTCCTGCACTTGCTACCCTGAACTCCCTCCTTCTGGTACTGCCTTTTTGTGGCTGTGCAAAGGGCCAGGACGGGGATGGGTCCTGCTGAAGGGTAACTGAAACTGTGAAATCATACAACTTTTTGTATTTACTGTGTTTGTGTCCTAGTTTTCACTGAAAACATCTGCTTACAAAGCAGATGTGCTTTCTGTTTTCCCTGGAAGCTTTCTAAATCTAGTACTGAGTATGCAGCTGTCTATTAATCACTTACAATGAAGAAACCTGCGGAGAATCTAGCTGTGCTGTTCCATGTGCCACGTCTGAAGAGTTTGCTGAGCTGCCAGATACTTTTTCATCTAAACTACTCATCTGTTACTGAGATGTTATATACTTAGCTTCTTTATGCTTTCTTCTCCTTTTGAATAACTTCCAAAGATTCCTCAGTGTAACTTCCATACCATGAAGTATAATCAAAGAGAATTTAGATATTCCTGTCTTTCTGAAGTAAAGTTATTCCTTGCAAAACAGAAATTCTCTAATATATCTTACTGTGATATTTTCATATTGGTAACCCGTAAGAGGGATTTTGTCCAGTATTGTAGACACTTTACACTTGCTTACATTAAATTTGACAATATTTCTGTTTCACTTTATGAAAAAGTGAAATCATTCATTTTTATAGATACCTAGATCATTCAACTATATCTTTTAATACTGGTGGAAATAATCCAATTGCTTCCTAGTGAAGGCCTGCTACCAAGGAAAAGTTTGTAAGATTGCATTTCACTTATTTGTCTTATATTTTTAACTTCTTTGTAGTTCAGTGCAAAAATCCATTTCAGGTTTAGGCCCCTGTATGAATAATAACTTAAGGTAAAATTAAGTGGTGTTTTGATGATTATTATACTGATTTGTCTAGCACTTAAGTGCCACATAGGAAGAAAGTGTCAGACACAGTGGTTCTCCAGATGGTGGGTCACCAAGACCATATTTTCACTGAACAGCACAGAGGGGTCAGAATTGACTTGTTTGTACATTAAAAACTGTTTTTTTTGGATATTATTTTGCCTGTCTGCAGCTGCAGGAGGGCTTTTTACAAACTTTGATTTAAATTGCTTTCATCTTTTTGCATCTCAGCTCCAATTACTTGTAATTGTACAGCTGTTTAGCATGTGTATGGGGTGGTTGGATACTCTGGGTTACAGGACCTATTTCCTAGAAAGCATAAGAATTTGGAGAATTGAAAAGGAAACTAGAAGAAAATCCTCTTTGGTTTAATGTTTGGTGAATGACAACGGGGACAAGTTGTTTGAGGAGTTCAGTTATGAGGTTGATTTCTTGATTAATTTTTTTGTAAAGACTTAATGCACAGGTTGAAAAACCTGTCTTGCATTGATTAGATGATGGGAAAGTATTAAAACAAAAAAAGTATTAGGTCATGTTTTTTTCATTTCCCTTTTGATTATAGTTCCTTCTTAAAAATGTAATCTTGATGCACAGGTAGTGGTAGTTCGAGAGTGAATTTTGTTGGTGCAGAAAGGCTTTTTTTTCTCCCTCCCCTCTTCACCTCAGCTCCCCCAGACTGCATTTGCTGCTGCTGTGGGCTACTTGATAGTGCAAGATCTGTGAAATGCTGCTGTGACCAGACCACTACAAACATCAGGCCTAAAAATTAGACTTGAATGATCCAGCTTGACAGCTTGGGCAGGTGTGACACATTAAGGGGTTGATGAACTGCAAGAGGGAGGTGGAAATGAGCTGAAGCAGAGCTGTACTTTGGCCTTGTGAACAAGGAAAGTCCTTTGAGAAATGAGTTTGCTCATTTGCCACCTCACCCATCAGCTGTTCAAACTCTAAACGAGGTGGTGGCTGGTGTGTCCTCTGGGCTTCCTATGGAAAGGGGTGTGTTACTGCTCCGAGCAGGAACACCCTACAGCGCCTGCAAGAGGGTCTGGGGCTGACAGTGGAGAGGTGTAAGAGTTGGTGGGATGGGGTAATGACAAGAGGGATGCTGGAGAGGGCCATCTCTTGCTAACTACTCATTGCCTGTGTGAAAGAGAGAGGAGAGTGAAGCTATGAGTGACACAGTGAGCAGGAAACAGCAGGAAGGAAGACAGGCTAGGAGGATTGGGGGACCTGGGATGCACCTGGTCCAGGTGCCCAAGTGTCTTTCCCTCTGTGTGGGGACGAGAGAGTATGAGGTGGATCTGCCACATCAGGTCAGTGGAAAGCACAACTGGAGGGAACAGATCACTGTGGACAGGACTAAGATTTACATCAAGCTTTGCACATTTTAATGTGAGATTCTGGGGCTTGAATTTTTATTCCTTTCTGAAAGGATCTCTGTCTTTTCCTGCCATGCATTAGGTAGGGATTTGGCTCAAACCCATCATATGCCTAATTTATTGTGCTTCTGTGTAATATCTATGTCTATCTATTCTGATTTATTAAGAATTTAATTGAAGCCAGTGTATAACCTCTCTGTGCAGAATTTAGGTGTTAATCAATCTCTGCTCACCTGAATAGGACTGGCATATGAAGTTGAAAGTGTACATGTTATCAACTAGATTTGCCTGGTCTTGTCCCATATAAAATATTTTAAAGCATAATAAATACATTATAGTTTAAATTATGCAAAAGTGGGTGCACATTCTTTGATTTCAAATCCTAGATGTTTTTTGAGAAGATAAGTTAGCTCTTTAAAAGAAGCCTTGGATTTTTGTCAGACAACTGCAAGAGTGTTGAGGGGGGAAGGCGGTAACTCCAGCTCATTTGGTTTTTGCTAGTTTTGCTCTTTTCTTCTTAATCGTGTCTGACTGCTGAAAAGCTTGTTGCCAGGTGGCAGCTGCAAAGTGTCCTTGGCTGCCAGGCAGCACGCAACTGCCTCTAGCCTGTTTGAAGGACAACCCAAATGTCAGTAGGAGGAGTAGGGCTGCCTGCCTTGTTGGTGTGTTGGGTGCCCCAGATCCAGACTGCACCATCACAGCTCAAGTGGATCCCAGTCTTGTTTTGTTCCCTGCTGCTGAGCTTTGCCAATATGTAGGATTTACTGACATTTTATGCCACTCCTCAGGCGTTGACTTGTGCATGGGACAAATGCATCTTCTCTGAGAGCATGACTGAGTGCTGTCAGCTTCATTTTGAGTTATGATAGTCTTGCAGAAGAACATTTTGTCTTCGTTTTCCCTCAAGTGAAATCTTCTAAATGTTGCCAAATGCTGATTTTGCTTGCTTGTTTTTTTTTTTTGGCTTCTACACATTTTTTTTTTGCATGTTTGTGTAGCATCCATAGAAGAATTGGAGGCTGGTGGTGCCTGGCTCCTGGTACCAGATGGGACAGGGCATTTGCTGCATGACAACTGCTCAACAGGTCAAACTGCAGTCTGAGGCACTGTGTCTAACGATACAGTTCTTCATGCTGACTTAAAGCCTCGGGATTTTGTGTTAACAGAAAGAGAAGAGGTAGGGCACCTGGCTCTCTTCAGCAGAGTCTGTAAAGCCTGCATGGTGTCCTCGGGTGACAGAGTTGGCAAGTGTTGGGACGGAAAGTGGAAGGTAACTGTAAAGGTTGGGAGGGAAGTCGGGGGTGGTTGGGTTTGTCCAAAGCAGTCCTGAAATGAGAACTCAGAGCTGGTGGAGGAGCTTGCAGTGAGTGTATAGTTGCAAGCAAATGGCTATAAAAGGTATAAACAATTATATTGCCTGCTTGTGAAGCTAATTTCCTTGAATTAATTTTTCAGTAATAGGTCTTTTGAAAAATGTCCTGTCTGTATTGCAGTGTTGGATTTTAGAATGCTTTGAGAATGAAGTTTGGTTTTCCTGCTTGCCTGATAACAAAATGTATATTTTCAGTTTTGTTTCTTACTCATGGTTTATACATTCTTTGTTAGAATAAACTGCCTTTTTCTCTTGACGTTGTATAGTTCTGCAGGCACGTGGGTTTCCAATTTAATCAACAAATCCTGATTTAAAATTTCAGCTTGGATTGTGTGCATATACTCTTTTAGTGAGTCTGTAGTATTTGAATTGGAGGTCTTGTTCCTGACATCATTTCTCTTCCTTCTTCCTATAGGGACAATTTAAAATAAACAACTTCATAAATTCCTGAAAGGAGTTAGTGGAAATCTAGCAGACTTCTATTGTTTTCCTTGACAGTGGCTTACCCTTTCTAAAATTTATCAGTGTGAAATGTGCACACAGCCATTCATAACCAGGATGGGTTAGAGCAGTGCGTAATGCTGCTCAATTGAATAATTGCACCTGTGTGTTTTGAGATAGTAACATTTGCAGTGTGTGGTGTGCTTTGTGTGTTTTTATCTTTTTTATTAGTTCTATTCACTTTCCGACCAACTATTGTGACAGCTGAAAGTGATGATTTGTATTCATTCTGCTTGTTTTAGAAAGCTTTTTTCTCCATGCATAGCTAAAGGTATAGCTAGTATTTAGGATCTTAAAGGTTGCTCAGCTATTACTATTATTTCAGTTATTTCTATCTTAGCTTTGTAACGTGCTAGACTGCGAGCTTGCTTTTCATGGTAGTAAAACTAGTTCTATCATAAACTACAGGCAGTAAGTCAGAGGAGGGAGGAGCAGCAGATAGATTAATTAGGACTTTTCATCAGTTAAGGGCTTGCCAATGATCTTTGGGGCATTCAAAAAGCACATTTTGGATATGCACCACCTTAGTCGCTTGCTCAGCAGAAGCTGTCTCTGTCATAGAGCTGGTTCAGAGAAAACTTTTTGCCTGCGCAGGTGTGTGCAGCTGCTCCTGCTTTGCTTAGCACTGAGCCAGAATCCTTTTCAGGTTAACTTGTGAACTTTGCTCGCTACGACATTTTTTTCTTCCTCCCCTTAAATAAAAAAAAAAAAAGGCACAACACAGGGTGTGTTCAAGCAAATATGTCCGTGGAAGTGGTAAGCTTGCTTTATTTTCTGTCCGTTCTTAAAATCAAACATTGTGTTGTAAACTGACTTTGTGTTTCGGGGTAACGAGCGTGAACGGAACGGCAACTTTAAAAAGTTGTGGTTGCTGTATGATTTTTTCGATTTTAGTTAATATACTTTGTAAATTCTTGGTCTTAGAGCTGTTTGTGTAACAAAATTATTTGGTTTTGATTTATGTTAACTTCTTCATTGTGTGGAGGCAGGTAGGAATTTTAGTCAGCTACAGTGCTTGTGTGAAGGATTTCTTTTAAACCAGGGTGATTCGGTTTTAGGGGTTACTTTCAAGTTCAACTTCCTGGTCTGTGTGTTTGTCAATGTAAAGAAAACAAAACCTGAGCCCCTTTCCTTCCCCTAAAAGCACCCCAGACCGAAACTTTTTCATTGAAAAAGTTGCAGTATTAGCACAGCTGACCTAGTTCTTTCCAGCTGTATTCCTGCTGCCTCCTTCCTCCGTTTCTTGCTCATGTGATGTTGTTGAGTCCTGAGCATGCTGTGAACCGATGAGAGAAACTTTGGCTGAAGCTCTTTCAAACGTAGCATCTTCTGTAATTCCTTTTCAAAAATAGCAAATTGACCTCGCCCAGAACTCTAAACAGGAATTGTGGTGTCGGGAGGGGGCTGCAGGCGAGATCAGCTTGCTCTCTGCTGGCTCATTTCGAATCCTAACTCAGTTACAATTAGTGTAGTAACGATTGAAAAAACAGATTAATAACCATAAAGTATCAAAGCTTGTAGTCCCATGAAAATCCATACTGGTTGTTAGGAAGCAGGTATGTCTTCATTTATGTAACAGAATAAAATGCCTGTCTATTTCCAGAGTTTTCAGATTTGCTCTTCTGTGAGATGTTGTACCAGGCTGTGTGTTTTGACACCTGTTCTGCCCGAATTCTTTGCATTCACATAATGCTTGGAGAAAATTAGCTATAAATCAATCCTATGGGTCAACGGATATTTATTTTTGTGGCTTCTTCCTTTCTTTTCTGGTTCTTTTCTGGTTGTTTGGAGGAAATTATCAGAGAAGTGGTTTGCTAGGGGATGAGGGACTTCGGAGCGTGGAGGTTTCTTTAGCTTCCCAAGAAGTCAGCCCTCCTGATAGGAAAGCAATTCTTGCTTTGAACCTGACACTTCTCATTTTTTTTCAGAAATCAAGGAAATAGGTAAAACTGAAAGCCATGTTATGTGTATGAGAACAGTGATGGGTAGAAGCTGACTCTTTTTGTCCCGGGAAGAAGTGGAGCTGAGAGTTCACGCTGATACCATGGTGCAATCCATCGTCCCTGCTGATTTTCTTCTGGCTTTCAGAGTAAATGGTGCCGCTGCAGAGGGCACCCTTCACAAGTGAGCCTGGTCAGCAGTGCTGTTGTTTGTTCTTGGGGAGTGCCCGTGTGTGGTTGCCCAAGCTGTTCTCATTAATCCCCTCTATCAGCATGGGAAAGGTGATAGCGATTCCCATGTTTATGGGGTGAGAGAGAGTTCTCGACTATCCAGCTATTTTGTCCTGCCTGAACAAACAGTGAAACAGGTTTCTTCCAACCCAAATGTCAGGATAAATAGCTCGGGTGCACCTTGCTTATGAGGGGAGGCAACCTTTGTTTCATAAAATGAATTAAAAATCTGAAGAGATTAACAGATAATGCCAATGACATTCTTATGTAGTCATGTGTAGTAGTTTATGGTAGGATTTAGAGCTTGTCTTTGATTATTCTTGTTTCCGTGGAGATATATTAAAGTAGAATCACTGAATTAACTGCTTGGGTTTATACCAATAAGGTCGTGACCTCACAAGTTCCCTCTGTAAACTAACCTGTCTGATGTGGAGTGAAAAAGCAGAGTCTTGAGGTTGGTTTGGGTTTACAGATAGGAGCTCCGCAGTGTAGTTTCAGCCTGCTGCAGCCTGAGCTATGCCAGCACTGCTGCTTGTGGGCGATGTGTGCTAGCAGGATGTCTCCGGGAGCTCTTGTGCTCTGATCATGAGTGGGAGAAGCTCGGCAGATGTTGTCTCTTAACACCATCGCTGTGTCCACACTGGGATTTTATTGCCTTATCGGTATCAGCTGAAGATGTGTGAATTATTTCACGTTGCAATGCAGTGTAGCTATGCTGACTGCACACATACAGGATGAGAAATTTATATGACTGTAGTATTCTGTCACGGTAAATAAAAGTAATTTATAGATCTGAAATGTCACAGATGCTTTCCTCAAACATTCTGCACTATTCAAGTGCAAAAGATTTGGTGGAATAAGTTGACAACTCCCCCATTCTAGACAAGCACTCGTGCTCTAAATTTTTTTTTGGGAGCAGGGAATCACCTCTCAAGAAGGTTTCAGTTTACATTTGCAGATTGTTGTTCCATTCTAAGAGTAAATCTTTAGGATCGTGAAGTTTTCCATGGCTGGATGTGAATATTTAGTATTTTAAAGCACTGCTTGAGCATGTGAGGAAATGGAGAGAGCTCCTAAATTTTGCACCAGTAGCAGTACTGCTGTGGAAAGGATCTTGGGGTACTGTTCCCAAGGATGGCAGGAGAAAATGTGATTGTTGACTTGAATACTGCTAAAGCTGCCAATTATTCTGCCTGGCTTGCTTTCCTAAAAGGTCTATCTGCTTGCAGTGTTATTCTGTTGCAACCACGTACTCCAGGATATCTGTAGTGCTGCTCCACTCAAGTGTAGCTGTTTGTTGCTCAGCTGAGTCCAGAAAGGAAAACCGGTATCTACACATAGTTACTCCTTTAGCCACCTGAAACACTCTGCACTTTTGCCCTTCCTTATTTAGTTTTTAAACTTCATTGTGCAGAATTTCGTAACTTCCTTTCCAGGCAGTGGAGAAGGGTAACAGTTCTCTCACTGGAAGTTTGCAGAGTAGGTTGCATCAGGTGGTGATTGCAACTGTAATTAAGGAAACTCCACAAAATATATCCCCTGTCTTGGTCAGAAATAATTGACAGGATGTGTACAGAAAACTTGGGTTAAGTTTAGACCTTTTCATTATACAGAAATTCAAAGTCCTGCCATAAATATGTACTCTGCAATTATCGTATGTAATGACACGAAAGAGATAATATCCAGATAATGTATGTAGTGCTTGTTATATCCTGGGAGACTCTGGATATGCATCCCAGAACTGTATTTTTAGGACTTTGTCACATGTCTAATAAATCAAGGTGTGTATACACCCAACAGTGTCATTAATAAATCTTTTCTTTTGCTTTTTCCATGAGGTTGAATGAAGTAATTGTACTTGCAAACTTGCATGAGACTGCCTCTTCTGGCCTGTCATCTTGTAATGTTTAGAGCACTTGTGAATTTTTTTGGATATATAGTCATTTTGGACAGGCAGTTAGCTGTGCTCTGCTGTAGTGTTTTCAGCATTACATTTATTTTTTTGTGTGCATTTTGCTTCCTTGAGCACTTGAGCTCTTCCTTGAGTTCTGTCTAATGGTAGGAAATGATCTCAAAATTAACGTGGTGTTTTCTAGGCTTAACAATCATTTTGGATACTTTTCAGTTCCTAAAAATCTGATTTTGGTGTATGTGTGTTCATTAGTTTTTACTTGGTGTAATAAGCTTTCAAACTGGCAGAAACTGATGACAATGCTGATTAAGCATCCTGTCATTTCTAGCCACTTGTGAAAAAGGAGCAGAAAGCAAGAGTCATTTTAAATTAAAAATCTTGATTAATTTGTGGAACTTTGGTTAAAATGTAATCTTCAAACATCTTTTAATATCTCTGGAATTTTGGGATTTACATTTTTTAGCCCTGATTCAGCAAATGTTCAGGTTTGTGTCATGGGCAGCAGTTGTGGTGGGACTTAAAGGTGGTGTTGTTTGTTAGCTTTTTTATAACCTTTGAGGAAGCGACCCCAAGTGAAGTGCTGAAGGCTTTACAGGGAATGGGAAGAGCTGGGTGCTTAGGAAAAGGGATGCACGGAAGAAGACCACGGTACTGCTAACAGGTACAGGAAGCCTGGATGATGGTGAGAAGGAACAAAGGATGTTCCCAGTTAAACATCAAAGTGGGCCTGTGGTGGTTAATGGATCGCACATTGCCCTGGGCCAGCAATTCAGGCACTTAATCCGGGCAAGGAAAAGAAATGTGTCTTCCTGTCTTCCCTCCTGGGGAGCCTGATAAAACACCGAGTTCTGTGGAAGCCAGATCCAGGTTTTGCCACGTGTGATTCCTGGTTTCATTGATCTAAAGCCCTATTCTGTGGCTGGTGGTTTACAGGACATTAACTGTTAGTCTGTAAGAGCAATTACAAGAAATACAATTAAATTTTCGTCTGCATAAGCAAGTGGAATAGAAAAGAAATTCAGTTAACGTTTGAAGATGTTTTTATTTGGCTGCAAATGTGGCAACACCATAAAATACTTCTATATCTAATACCTAAATAATATTTTACGGTTAATTTTTTTTTTTAATTAAATGGTTGGGAAATTAATGTAAACATCTGTGCTTCCTCTAATTATTCCTATTAATTTGGGTTCTCTATTCTGCTATTGTGAGGGCTGGCCATTGTGCTGGCATTGTGCTGCCATGCTTTTCTGGGTCTGTCTTTGGTCTTTGAAAGCGGCTGAAGCTGTTTTAACACCCATAAAAACCTATGCTAAGACATGACAAATGTTTAGGTCTCTTGTTAATATTTGCGAAGTACAAGACCTCAGATCAGAATCCGTTCTGACATGTATGTTTTGTGCATACTTTAGACATCCAGTTCTCCAAAATAGTATAGTCCAGATTTTGACGCATATATAGATCAATGTATCTATATATGAAACTCCAAGCCTACTTCCGTACTCCCTCTGTAGAGATGAGCTTTCCTTATTTAGGAAAGTCCAGATATTTGCCTGTTCTTCAGTTTCAAGCGTTGAATTTATTCAGCTGCTCCCAGTGACTCAGTAATTTTTTATGCTTTCTAGAGATTCTGCTTGTTCTACGTGTCAGGTGTTGTGAGAAAGAAGCGATACCTTTCCTGATTAATTCTCCCTTTCTTCCTAGCAGGGAGGCACTCTGACTGCACAGTCTGTGTTTAGCACAGATTATAGCAGATGCAAAAACATTGATGTAATCTTAAAATTGATGCTCAGTGACTTGATACAGGTGTGTCTCAGTAGAAGGAAATCTCGGGGTTCTGTTTGAAAACTGCAGAGGTGTGAGCCTGTCCTCACTGAGTCACCTCTGTAGCTAGTTATATTATTCTTGGGGAAAAAGTTGCAAATTGTAATCTGAATCTGCAGCGAGCACAAAATATAATAATTCAGCTTTCTGAAAATACTTCTCAAACCATTTTGTGAAACTGCTACACAGAGAGAGTCTACAAATGTGTTCTGGCATCACTTGACAGCGGATACGTTTCTCTACCAGGATTTTGTAACCTTTCTTCCTGTACTGTCTTCTTTGAAGCACAGGGAAGCTTTAGATGTAAGCGGATAGCTCTGTGTAAACTTGCTGTAAGAAATGGGACTTTCCAAAGCCATGCCCAGGTGATAATGGCCTTTAAACAAGCAGTTTGCAGCGTGCTAGGAAATCAGCATGCACTGGAGTTGAGAACCTACAGCATTGTTTGCTCACGTGTTTCTGTAACTATTGTGAAAATCATTGGAGATTAGTGTCAGCTAGAAACTTTTCTTCTAATTTCACAGTCTTGAACTGAAATGCATTGACAGGGGTGTACAGATGTCAGAATACGAAGCCATTTCAACTTTGGAAGAGGTGAAGATGAAGAGCTGACGCTGCCTTACAGGTGGTTCAGCCTAATCTCGGGTCGGTATTTAAAGTGTTAAACAGTTCCTGCTTCAGCCATAAATTAGGGGAAAAAAATCTACACCAGTGACACACATTAAACTGCCCATGAGGTAATTTGTCTGAGAAAACAAAGGTTATCGACTTTGTGCATTCCTCAGTGCTTCAGGGGACTGTAACCACTTTCATCTTTAAAGCGGTTGGTTTCTATTTTCAGGAATAACTTTTAATTCTCTGGGGAGTTGCAGGACTGCTTGTGACATCTGCCAGTTGAGCTCCTCTGCTGGGTGATGGAAATTGCTCCAGGGACAGAGTTCAGGCAGCTTCTCTGCTATTTTGGTTCATAAATTGTCTAGATCTGTCCTTTTAGTTCATGGCAAGTATGATGGAAGAATGGGGTAGATTATTCATCCACCTCTGCTGTTCTGTGGGCGCCTGCCTTTAGGATGAGAAAACATGTTCCTTATTCAAGGAGGAGACAGTGGCTGACCAAATGAAAGGACTTGGGATATCTTGGATTTAAGAGGCTGAAGGTGTCACAGCTGCCCTGTGCCTGCCTGTCTGCTGCTGTAACTAAGACCATAAATGCAAGAGGTAATGGGATATTAAATAGTTAGGTATGTGAAACTTTCTGTATTCTAGAAATTATCACGTTTCATGGTACTTGAACTGATTTTGGCTGACTATTACAGCTCTATATCTTATATACATTTATATACGTACACAGTCACACGTGTATGTATGCATTATTTTTCAGTGAAGGAGTTTTGAAGTGAAGGAGCAGGCTGTATGGCAAAGAGATAAGCTTGTGTTACAAAACTATTGCCTTTAGGTTTACCGTAAGCTTCCAGTTCCTCCCTCTTCCACAAAATGAGCAGCAGGTTTGACTCTCATCTCCTTATTTTCTGCTCAGTAAAATATGAATCAAACTTAATTTGCAAGAATATCAATAGACAATACCATTATTGCTGTTCTGATGGGGAAGAAAAAGGCTGAGACAATCCTCTGTGGAGGCTCAGATTTCTAGGTTTGTGTACTTTTCATCTCTCTCTTTTTAGATGCTGAGACCATTTGCTGCTGCTTAAACTCTCACTTGGAAAATACACCCAGCCAAGAACAGAAATGCATCAGGCTTTTGCACAAGCTGATGTTTCTTAGTTTACAATGGAAACAATACAAAAGATAGTTGTTCTTGGTATAATGGCATGTATAGAAGGAGATGGGGTATAAAAATATTCTAATGTTTATGCTTGAAGGATCTAGCTAAGGTTTTAGGTTCGTTGGATAATGAACTTCTCTTTGTCTTGCTATTCAGGAATAGACTTCGAATTTATAACCATCCATCCCTAATGTCCCTTCAGATGTTCTGACCTGGTTTCTCTGTTGTCAGTGCCCCGGTGACTGTAGTGCTGTCTGCTTCTGGTGATGGAACTGGGGAGGATCCTGCTGTCCGTGTTTGAGCAACGTATGGTTAAGCAGCTGCTAGTGGGAAGGCTGCTTACTTGCTTAAAAGTAGGTCAAAACCGCCTGGTTGTTTGCTCATTTGCATGGGCATCATGGAGGGTATAGGGAAATTCAGACATGTTGGATTTCTGTCCATGTATAAAGCAGAATAATTTGTTTCACACGTTGATGTACCCAGATGACTTTGATACTATTTTATTTATATAAAATATCTTTTTTTTTCCCCCTAAAGAATTGTTAAACCGTGACAGGTGCAATGAAAACAAAACCCTCTTAGGATTACCCTGATCTTTTTTGCTATTGAGTTAGACTTTTACACAATTTCACATTTCAGCCTGTAGTGATATCAGCAGTTTGTAAGTGATGTCACATATGTGTTTAACAGAGATTATAAAAACCTAAAACCTTTATGACTAGGGCTGTGGTTTGCACCAGAAAGAGTGGGTGGTTGCTTCCAAGTTGAGCGTTTTATGCCAAGAGAGTCTGTACTGAACTTGCACTGCCAAGTCATAAATGCATAAAATATGTGTTGCTAATGGAAACACTGACAAGGCTCGAACTGTAGTGGACTGGCATAATAAAAATATTAAAATTTCCAGCTGCAGTTAATGTCTGACTCTTATTTTGTATTTTTTTTCTTTTTTTGCTGGCTGGCAACGGGTGGTGGCCTCATCTCAGAACAAGCTGAAGTGTCCTGGAAAGTTTTTGTTGGTATTATCCTAATACAGACCCTATTTAAATATACAGGTCTGACTTAAAAAAAAAAAAGCAACAGCAAAAACAAAGCAAAACCCCTTACTTGCTCTGAAGCCACTGATTAGGAGTGTTGGGCATGTTCAGGTTAGATGTAACAGTAACTGGGATGTTTTATTTTGCTTTGGGTGCAGAGATCAGACCTGCATGCAGTGTTGTTTTCTGACCACTGAAGCTTGGGCCAGTTGTTTTGGTGGAGATGTAAGTATTGCAGATTTCACAGGGGCATTTATTAGTGTTTGAATCAATTAGTGTCAGTTTTCAGTGATCTGAATTGGTATGTGTCGTGGTTAGGAATTTTCCTTTGTAAAATCTTCATACGTCCCAAAGGTCAGAGTCATAACAACTTATGTTCGGGATGAAGTTGCTGGAGAAGTGGTGAGTGGTAGGTGAGAGAGGATCCCAGCGTGCTTTTGAAAATGGATCTAGAGCAGTTTCCTGCTGTAGGAGTAATAGGAAATACAGGTTTGTGGTATGGTGGACTGCACGCAGGTGTGGAAGCCAGGTATTCCAGAATTTGCTTTACCTTGGTTTGATTTTAGTGTGTTTTTAATGCCCTGGGGAAGGATAATTAATGCTTCAGTTCCTCGTCACTGCCAACAACCAAGTCCTTGCTTTACAAGGATGTTCTAAAGGTTAGTAGGTAAAATACTGAGAAAGCAGTTGTTGGCTTATCCACGCGCTGCTTACTAGCCCCTTCTGTTGTTGTTTTTTTGTCTGAACTAGATTATCAGTAGCTGCTGTAGTGGTAGGCCCCTGTGTGGTTATTGTTCCTCTCCTTCAGGCAAAGCAGCTTTAGATGATGCTGTGTTTACAGCGTGCTTCCTGATACACAGACACGTCACTACCCACTCTTGGATTCACATGTCACCGGCGTCAGTATTTTACTTCCATCTATTCCTTGCAAATCTTTTCTGATTGTTTCATACCACTCTGCTCTTGTTTTTACTCTAATCTTTTTGGTCTTCTCCTTGCACCTTCTTTTATCTGCCTTAGATGAGGAAATGTTTGAACTGCATGCTCAAGTATTCTACTTGCAGAGCTTGGTCGCATTAGGAAGGTCCTGTGGTACCAGTCTGTACGTGCCGGATCATTCTTCCTGGTTTCTGCTGAAGGAACTCTTCTTCGACAAACTTGCAGCCTTTGAAACTGGCTTCAAGCTTTTTCTTTGTGCAACTGTTGCTCATGTAATTATTTTAGATCTTACTTAAAAATAAATAAATAAATCTCATTCTGCTATATTTTCTGTTAAATATGCCATTGCTGGTTTTGTGTTAGACTTTGAGTATTTCCTGCCTGTGACCATATCAATTACTGACTCAGCCCAGGCAAGAAAGTCTCTCAAGTGTTCCTCCTTTCGTTTTAGAGTTCTTGGTTTTCTGTTGTGGTCACTGCTTTTGTCTCCATCTTTCTCTTGTTTGTAATCTATCAATTACTTTGCTGCCTGTTATGCTACCTTTTGACTTAAAAGCATGTTGTCTATTTACCTTCAATTACTGATAAAGCTGGTGCCTACCTTAAAATTTGGAAATGGTTCTGTGTCTGTAGTTTTTAATTTTGTTTCTTAGAAGTAGCTGGTCTTACCTTTGCCCATATATACAGGCTGCCTGTATATAGTCTTCCCCACTTCTCTTTCTCATCTCGGTGCATTTCACAAAATCCCTGCTGCTTCTGAAGCTCTGTGCAAGGTGCAGCATTAGTGCAAGCCTGGAGAGTGAGCCTGCAGCTGACTCCTCAGTGGGGAGTAGTGTTATGGGGTGAGAAACAGCTTAACTGGAGGAGCGTTCGTTCCTAGGGCAGCTGGCAGCGTTGGAGGTTGTAAAAGTTCAGTAGTAAAAGACTTATTTTAAAATCCAGGGATATATCCACAATAGGCAAGTTTTCAAGTGCCAGCATGTTTCTTTGTTGAGCAGAGTGCCCTTGTCAGGAAGGCAACTAGAGACAGGTTTTTGGGGGTGGCAAACTATTTAGCTATAGCCAACTTGGATTCCTTATGGTTTATTAGACTCGCGAGTGACTGGCCAAAAAACTGTTGATAGACTGAAAATGGCAATGTCTTTGTTTGGAATGCCTACTTATAGGGAGGAGATGGTCACGATGATTTGCTTTTCTGGAGCCCTCTTTTTTTTTTTTTTTTTTGGCTTGGAACATAGGATCTCTGCAGAGCTTGAGATCTCCAGAATTCCCTGTGGATGAAGGAGAGTAAAAGCAAGAATGGCTTGTCTGTTTGCTGAAAAGCCTCTTTATGTAATGGAAATGAGTGGGAGGAAAAATTGTGCTGTCTGTAGTCTTGCTTATTCTACTTCCTCTGTCCTTTGGGGAAATAGGAAGGTGCCTTGAACTGTTTTACTTGAGGTTCGTGGCATGTTTGAAAGCATCAGGAGCTTTCCAGACCTGTTTAGTTTTCCAGCTGGACAGCTGCAGTAAGTAGCTTTAAGAGCTTTAATGTTCCAAAAAGCACCAGATATATCCTAGTGAATACATTTCTCATACTTTTTTTTTGTTGTTTTATCCATGCGTGGGTTTTACTGCCTTAAAGCTCTTTTTAAGTCCTCAAATTATAAGTATAAATGTAGCGAAACCATTGTTTTCATATGTTAAATGTTCTATTGCAATTGTAGCTGAAATAACAAGTGGATCACAAAAAGCTGCAAATTACTTGTGGACGTTTGCATTCCCCAGAAAAGGAGCAGCCAGTGGCAGTGCTGAGGAGCTTTGAGGCTCTTGCTAAGTACACAGGTGAATAAGACCCAGTGGATGCAACATATTTAGATTTTCAGAGAATCTTGGAAAACATTTTTGCATCAAGTTATTGAAGAAACGCAGCTGCTCTGATACTGGAGGAAAAATTCTTTTATGGACTGAAAGTTGGTTAAAGAATAAGAAGCCAAGAACTTACTGGTGACTTGCCAGGGTGGTGTGTCAGAGGGATCTCCTAGGAGCTGGTTGTGATACCAGCTTTACTCAACATCTCCAGCAATGTTGAGAGGGGACCTAACAGTGGAAACGCCCATTTTGCAAGAGCTGTTAGTTTTTAAATGTCGTGCTGATGGTGTGGAGTCGAGCAGTGAAAAAGGTGGCAGCTGAGCTTGGCAGTAGGTAAATGTCAAGTCATGTCTATATTAAAAAAAAAAAAAAAAAGAGTAATCTGTACTGTGGTGATGTGAAAATGCCGGCTGAGATGATCATCAGCTCAGGAATGTTTGGTGGTGTCACTCTCAGTTCTCCAAAATCCTCAGCTCTGGGGGCAGCGACAGCCAAAACACCAACAGGGTGCCGGGGCTCATCGGGAAAGCTGCTGAGCAGGATGGGGAAAGGCAGCTAGGTCAAGGGGATGGAGCAGCTGCCCTGTGACATGGGGGCTGACAAGACTGGGGCTCCAGCTGAGGGGATATGCTCAAGGTTTACATGAGCATGAAGGCAGTGGTAAATGTGATTGTAGGAGCCAGTACCGGGAGTGTGAAGGTGCCAGGTTAAAGCAGATGAGAGAGAGACAAGGGGGCTTCTTTGCATTAGCAAAAAGTATCTGGTATTTATCACCAAGCGAGCAGTGTCAGGCAGGATCATGGATTCGGAAAGGAATTAGACAAATTCGTCTGCAGACATCAAAGGGACTGGGGGAATGTACCTTCCTAATGAAACCCTGATGGGTGATCGGGGAATGTGGGAGATCGGATAGCAGAAATTGCCCGGGGTTGTGTGCTAGCTCTGGATTGCTGCTGTCGTGAGCTGTGTTCTGCACGAGAGGGACTGCTGACCACACCTAATGGGTTTCTTCTTACGTTGAGTGCCTTCTTGTCTCAGAGTATTCATTCTCAGGTAGAGTCTGATTAAATGAGCTGATGCAGTGGAGTAACTGCTTAAATACACTTCTTCCAACAACAGCGGATTCTTTCTTGTTTATGGGTTTCTTTATTTCAGTTGGCATATCTTTCCTAAATTAAGGTGTTAACTGTTGTCTGCCTTCCCATCAATTCCAGTGTTATTGGCAACATGCTCTCAGTTACTCTCAGTATCTTGCTTTCTTTTCCATTTGTTTTTTCAGCAGTACCATTCCATCTTGTCTGTAAGCAACTTTTGAGCTGTAAGGCTGAGATGATCACCTAACACAGCTTCTTATACTTGAATATTGATTTTCTTTAGTGTCCTATGCTATGGTTCTGTCATTATTTATTTGTCTCATATTTTGCTTGGGTTTTCAATATGAGCTTAAGACTTGTTATATGGGACTTCTCTGGCCTCGAAGCTACTTTTCATAGAGTTTGAATAGATGCCTAAAATACTGCCCTTGGTTCTGAGTTTTCTTGGCACATCAGCTCACCTGACTTCTAATTTTATGGAAGGGTCACGTTTATAAAGGCCTTTAGTAAGTTTAGATGCAGAAGGCCATGTTTTTGAGTATAGTACATAATTACAAACCAAATGGTAAGTATCCCAAATCTGTTAGCCTGTACAGTGCCTTGTTAACAACACTGACCTCTCAGGTAATTTAACCTCTTGTTTCAGGAAGTTAAGAAGGATGTAGAGCCCAAGGATGATGCCCTACCAGCCAAGAAGGAGAAATCTGGCAATGTAGCAAGCCTCGTTCAGCGTATGAATATCTGTGGGCTTCCAGCAGGAGGATTTCAGCCCCATCCACCACCCAAAAGCTTCAAGAAGAGTATGTAGCATTTACAATTCTTTCACTTGCATAAACTGCTGTTGAGCATTTTAATAAACATTAATTATCTAATGCCTGTCAGTTTTAAGGATGTACAGAAAACTAGAGATAGAGGAGCCAAAACTTTTTGTTCTAAGCCAAACCGTGCTCCTGGATGATACAGTTCTTAGCAGCAGTAGGGATGAATTCAGATGGGAGCAGAATTTAGACCCCGATTCCAGAGAATATTGCCTTGCTTTTTTGATCGGCGTAGAAGGCAATGGAAAGGAACTGTTGCTGTTTAATTTTATGTGAGCTCTGCCTGTATTGCAAAGTACCTGAATGAGAACTGCAGGCCTGTTCATGGTAATCAAAAACTTTCCTGCGGTCACTTCTTCCATCTAGAAAAGTTTTGCTTTCTAGACAACTAATGATATTATTCTCAAAATGACTTTTGAATGACTGAATCTGAATACAGTTCCTGACAACGGCATGTCTGCCCATTAGGTGTTTTCATAATCAAGCCTTTGAAAATCTGGTCCAGAAGGTTAGTCTTTTTTCCTAGATTAACACAACCAGGCCCTGAAAGGGAAACAACTTCCTCTGATACCAGTTCAGATATCAGCTACCTGTTCTGATGTCTGTAATCTTGGAATAATCCTGTGTTCAACAGGGCTCTTTGCCTCATGCTGATTGCTGCGTAGCCATGATCAGTATGGTGCCTACAATTTGATCTCAAAATTAGCAGTGCTATGGCTAGACTCATTTTTCTAGTACAAAACGGTGTTCAGGAACCTTCCTTGAAACACACAAATGTTTGCTTGGCATAAGGGCAGTGTCTGCATTTCCATTTTGCTTGCTGTTCCCTCTTTCTGGGAAGGCTGTTTAAACAGCTTCTGCAGATTCTGTTTGCTGTTTTCTTTTGCCTTTGCCTGGGCAATCACTCACTCCGTTCAAAAGGTTTTTGGAGCATTTAGTCATCTTTCAGTTTCTAGTTCCTAACCTGGCAAAATGAGGTTTACAACATCAAAAACAAAAGTTAAGCTTCTTTAAAACTAGTAGCAAGTTCCCCATGTGTGACAAGGTAGGTTCTCCTCTGTCTAGAAAGCCCCATGTGTTGGTCTCATGCAGCTCTTGCTGAACACATGTATTTTCTATCGGGTGGGAAAAGCTACAGGCGATATTCCTATCAGTTAGATTGCTGCGTTTATTCAGGAAGATGAAAATACAGGCGGTGTACTAAATTGTGTAACAAAGGGCTAAATTTAGTTTACTCTGTAGAAAACAAAAAGTAATGAGAGAGAAGTTTTTTTTTTGGAAAAGGACAGAACTGCCTGGCAGCTGCCAGCCCAACAGTCCCAGTATTGCGTGAGGCTGGAGTATTGTTTTCTGAACTGATCAGTTAGCTTCTTCGGTTAATCTAGGGATTTTCAAAACTGGAACTTTATAAAGTAGATACCACTGAAAACAGCTTGCAGGGGAGGGAGAGTTCTAGATTCAAAATGAATCTGTTTTTTTTTACCCTATTTTAGAGAGAACTACATTATGAAAAGGAAAGCTGAAATCAGATGTATACCAAATGACTGTGTGACTCTTTAATTTATTCTTTTTGGTATATATCTTATTCAAAGGAGGAACCCCAAAAGCATTGTAGGCAGTAGTAGAGGCCAGTGAACTGTTTATTTCAATTGCTGTTTACATAATAGTCCTTCCTGGCTGCTGTATAAACTTCTGTTGACTTGAAAGAAGGGTGTATTATGTGAACTATTACACGTTTTTAGAAATAACCCGTAGAGCTTCATGTTTTTGCTTCTTGACTTTAAGCTCTCCAAAGCAGAGGCCATATAGCAGCACGTAGAAAAGTCTTAATTTAGTGATCCCTCTCAGAAATTTTAGATGTTACGTATTACTCAAATGTCTGGCTTGTTCTGTACTTGAGGATGCTGGGTGTGGCGATCTTCTAAACTTCTGACTTCGGAATTTCAACACTGCTGTAAGAAGACAAGGATCAATCTGTGCCTATGTCTGGATTATTTTTATGCAGCTAATCTTATCTGTCGAAGTTTGAGTATGGACAGAGTGCAAAATGTAAGAGGGAGTACAGAAATTACAGGAGTATAGCTCCTGTAAGACCTACCACTTTAAGAAAACAGTATGATGTATATCAAGCCTTTGATACATATTTTTGCTTCAACAGGGGCAGGATTGCTTAAAGACTGGAGGCTGGAACTTGCAGATTTTCTTCCAAGCAAGTGCTAACACTGCAGCTGGCAGCTATTGTCCTCTTTGCAGATTTCAGTCAGGAAATAGCTTGAAAGTCATTGTACTGGGGACTTGCTTGAGTCAACATGTCTTTTTTTTTTTTTTATAGCAGTTAGTAATTGTCTGTCTAGTGTTGGCTTATTTGTAACTCATAGTGTGAGACACTTGATGGCTTTCAAGCTACATTTAAGGTATAACGTGTCAGGCTGAAGTGACACAAACAAACTGGAAAAACAGAAGCAGAAGCTTACATAGCTTTTTGGGGTGGTTTACTGGTATTCTGGTCAGATTTGATACTTGGAAACAGGAAAAATGAGTTTTCATTTTAAAATATTATTTTCTCCATTTCCTTTGTATCAGAGTCCAAGAAGAGGCAATGTAAAGTGCTCTTTGAATACGTCCCGCAGAATGAGGATGAGCTGGAACTCAAGGTGGGGGATGTGATCGACATCAGTGAAGAGGTAAGCCATTTCACAGAGCTGGTTGTGTCTTCATGTGGTCAAAAGTGACTTTTTTTTAAATTTATTTTGTAATGTTTGAAATACAAGGATGTTGGAAAATAGCAAAGGAGTTGGTATATCAGAGGTTAAAGCTAATAGTTTAGGAGTTCTTTCTCCCAGGTTCTTATCCTAAATCAACAAATACTAGGGGAAGTATTTCATCTTCACAGCAATAAATTGTAATTCAGTACACTGATTTCTTTTTCAAAAGACTTCCACGGTTCCTTGGCTCTGTCAATGTGATCCTTGCTTTGAGGATGCTTATACTAAAATTCTTTGACCATTTGCCTTTAACATGACATAAACCTAAACTTGGTTTAGGTGAAAAATGCTATTTGACCTGATTTTCCAGTTTGGTGCTTTTGTACAAAGTCTTTCATCATTTAAACTTTGAACTAATAGTAACAGCATTCAGTACAACAAAAACTATGCCTGTTGTACGATATACTTCTAACAACTTGCACAAAAACAGGCAACTTACAAATGCAGTTGGCAATGTGTTATTTCCATTTAATTTTCCACTGAGTAAGAATACAATTAAAGCTTGGTATTGATGTTCAGAACTCAATGGCAATCACCCTGTGCATCTGAAACGGGCTTTGTGGGGGAGTTATTTTCTTTTTCCTATCTATACACCTCCTTGATACCTGTTCCATTCAATAGCAACTTGTGTTGTGGGAGGCTTGAATATGTGGGAAGAGTATCTCTTACAGGAGCTAAATCTGTCAGAGAACCTGTGGAAAAGACCAGAGCGATCATGGAAGGATCCTTTCAGAACTGGATGAAAAACTTCTGTACAGCATACTCTGGCCTCCATTGGTACAGCCCCTCCTTGCTGTTTCCTTGAGAATCCAAGAAAGGAAAAAGATTTAATATTTCTTTCTAGCCATGTGTCTGTTGGTGCTCTTAAAGTAGCTCTGAGATTGCATCTTTTACTCGGATGACTTCATTTGAAGAGAGTGCTAACTCTCCAGGATCCTGATACTTTCCAGGAATGATTTTTCCATTCTCATAGCAAGGAAATAATTATACTTTCAGATAATTATGCTTTCAGATGCAATTGAACTAATGATTGGTAGAATTTGTTCTGTTAGCTTTGAATAAAACCAAGTGACTTGTTAAACCTGCTCACCAAAATCAGTCTCAAATTTCATTGTGAGAGCGCGTTTTTTTTTTAAAGGAGTACTCCTGGGTAACCTCATTCATCAATTTAATTTGTGGGTAGCACCTGTATGGAGCAGTCCTGGCTTCATAAATGCTTACATTGTACCAGTCAATAGGCAGAATGATATCACTGGATACCATTCAAGCAGTAAATTGCTTTGGGAGCTGCTGTTTTGAGTCTCACATGTTAACTTTCAGAATTATTCTGGGAGGGGTGCTCAGTATGATGTATCAGAGAAGACCAAATAGCTAATCAAAACAAAAAGATCAAGGCAATTATTCATCTGGTTTCCTAGATAGAAACGATTTTTTGGGGGGACATGGTTTGTTGTTTCTGTTCTCATGTTTATTTCTGTGCCTGTGCTCCTTCCTTTCATATACCTCACCTGGCTTTCAAAAAAAAAAAAAAAGTAAACTTCATGAAATTGGTATGTTTCCACAGAACTTCGTGAAAACAGCTGGCCTAGGATAGTTTTGTGCAGTAATCTCTCTCTCAGAATGGGTGCAAGGAACACATCTTTGTTTAGAAACAACAAAGACAACAAAAACAATGATATGAAAATATGTATTCGTAGTATTTGTAGTTCCAGGCTGGAACTGAATGGGCTTTAAGGTGCCTTCAAACCCAAACCATTCTGTGATTCTATGGCCAGAAATGTGAAGAATCATAGAAAATACTATCAGTTGTGGATAACTTGTCTTCACTACTGTGAAGTGATTCTTGCTTTCATTTATATATAAAAGGTGCTATTTATATAACAGGTAACTTAAATTTACAGATAACTTAGGATTATTACTTTGAGAGAGCACTTGGTCATTTCTTTGGAGAAAATAATAAAGCAAAATCACCTGCTCAGAGGAATAAGTTCTACTAGCTATACCTGATAACAGAGCAGTGTTATCAGGTGTAGCACTTGCAATTGTTTTCCTAAATTGAATAGTTAGTCATTTACTGGAATGATCGTGAAATTAAAAGTGGAGGTCATGGCTTCAGAAGATAAATGACTAATTTTGAAGAGAGCAGGTTACAAGGTTCAGGAGCAGGGAAGAAGGCCTTTGTGCTACGTGGTTGAATCATCAGGGCCTTTGGTTTACAGAACTTGTGGGTTATGCATACAGGATACACAGAGTGCACGTGATAACTGTATAATTTCTCTAAACCTTTTGTTTCTCCTTCATATCTTTTTCCATATTACTGTCAGTTGCAGAAATAAATACCAGTTCAAAAAAATGCTTTTTTTTAATAGTATTGTATTTGTATTGCATAATCTAAGTTCATGAGGGGCTCAACAGCTGATTTTTTTTTTTGTAGTTCAAACTGGTAAAAGTGTTTGTTTCAGTCATTTTTCCCCCTTTGCTCAGAAGTCTGAGTGTTCATCTTTGTATAGCAGCAACTAGATGGAATTCAGAAAAAGTACCGATGCTGTACCAGAGCTGTATCTCCCTCTTGTGGAAATTGTATCCTGTAGTACGGTTTTGAAATGGAAGATGTCCTGAAATTGTCATCATTAGTGTTAACATTCAGAAATACACAGTTGCTCTTCACCAAGCCACATAGAACCTTTTTATTTTCTTCATCTGTTCTTTAATGTTGATTAAAGATGCATTCGCTGGTAACACTGGTTTGTATGTCATCATTTTTTAAGGACAGCATGGTGAGGAGACTGACATATGCTCAGAAAACGTTTAATCTATTCCTGCCTCTCTCTGAGCTGGCATTGTTTTGCCTCGCAAGTCTGTAAAGTGCTTTGCTGACCTTTTCTCATGGCAGAAAATAAAGGGATGCTTCAATCTCTTTCTGTATCACAAGCATGAAAAGACCCTTTCTCATGGCTCTTTGGTAGTATGTGTGATTCAGAGCATTTTAATTTTAGTTTTTTGTCATGTATTATGTAAAGCATGAGGTGCTGGAGCCTGATCAGCATCTGTCAGGAATCTATGCTTGAAATTTGATTTGCTGGACCAGTCTCCATATTTAAACCATCCACAACGAAGCTATATTTGATAGCTAGGATGTCTTTAAAAAGAAAAACGTTTTTTTCCACTGCCTGTCTGTCTCTGTAGCTGCCAGGCTTTGCATGCATTCTGCCTGCCTGGAGGTAAGCTAGGGTTTAAAAATTATGTCTGTGTGTCAGGTGTAGTGTCCTACAAAGCAAGGCTATAAAAAGATTACGTAAACAGCTGCTGTTTTATTCTGTTGCTTTTCTTTCTGTTCTAAAAACAGCTTTCCAGCCTTAAAGCAGAAAATTTTCAAAATATTTCATTTCAGTTGATCTTGTCTCAATTTTAAATATTGCTCATTGGGCAAATTACCTTCACATCATTCCAGATATCTTCAAGTCTGTTCATTTAAAAAAAAAACAACAACAAAACACTATTATTCAGTCTTCCGGCATCATATTTTCACACATCACCTACGTGCGCCCAGCTTTTCCCTGTGTTTTGAATGGTGTCGTATTCCCAATGAGCCTTTCATTAAATATTTTAGAGTGAATAACACCAGGCATCTAAGCACTTAACAGAGCATCACAGAGTCCTTAAAACAAACCTGAACAGGTTTATTTCTAGTACAAAAGTGAGTTGGTTTGTGAATAGCAAAGCTAACAATTTAGCATCCAATGGACTTGTACCCTTAGGACCACAAAACTCAGGCATCTTGGCTACCTTCGTTGGTCAGCCAACTCAGATGGGAAAGTTTCCATATCTTCTAGCTGACCTAGAGCTAGGCATCTGCTCTTCAGCCAGCTGTTTCCATCCAGAAGGAATGGATAACAGACTTATGGAAAACTAAGCTGTGATGTCCCTAAGGACTTTTCTCTTTTCTACTCAACGTCATCTGTAGAAATCATCTTTGATCAGAAGACACAAGTTTCAAAATTGGTTGAAGTTGGTCAATAGATACAGGATTAATGGAAATGGGACTGGTGGAAACTGGACAGGACAGTTTGGCAACAACAGATTGCCTTAGAAAGCTAGGCTGAAAATTCTTTATTTCATAAACAAGTTAATATTTTCTTCTATTAAATAGCTGATGCTTGTTATTCCCTCTGCTCTTGAGAAAGTTGATGAACGTTTTGCTGCTCTTCTTGGTTAAGTGGCATAGGACTTATGTTCTGGGATCATTGCTGTGGAGGTGGAAGTGACAATAAACAATTTTCTTGTTCTTCTTTTTGCCTACTGTTTCCATGTCTTAGGTAGTTTTTTAAAGAGAAACTGTTCATTTGAGCTTTCGCAAAATTGTTCGTAAAGTTTTAAAAATGAATTCAATAGATACAAATTTTTTAGATTTCTTAAATTGCTTAGATTGCTGTATTTAAATGTTGCAACAGGTGTTGTATTTTAGTTTCCTTTTTGCTTAATTAGTAACGTGCAAAATATTTCTGTACAGGTAGAAGAAGGCTGGTGGAGTGGAACACTAAATGGCAAGTCAGGGCTGTTTCCTTCTAACTTTGTGAAAGAATTGGAATCGACAGATGATGGAGAAACACAGGACGCTCTGGATGACGCAGGTGGTATTCTGTTCTGTTGTAAGCACTTAGCAAAATCATTTAAAATCTCATATAATTCGGAACATTGTGGTTGTAGTACCATCTTATTATATCTGATTCTAAGAATAAAATATTTTTCATGTGCTAACAAATACTAAAATGGACACTAGATCAAACATGTATTCCTTGGGTTGTTTTTAAGGCAGTTTTTAATTTAGCCACTCCTTTGTGGCTCTGGCTGTATAGCTAAGACAGAAGCAGACTGTAGCTGAACAGTAGTTTAAATCACAGAATCACAGAATCGTCTAGGTTGGAAGAGACCTCCAAGATCACCTAGTCCAACCTCTGTCCTAACACTAACAAGACCTCCACTAAACCATATCACTAAGGGCTACATCTAAATGTCTTTTAAAGACCTCCAGGGATGGCGACTCAACCACTTCCCTGGGCAGCCCATTCCAATGCCTAACAACCCTTTCAGTAAAGAAGTTCTTCCTAATATCCAACCTAAACCTCCCCTGGCGCAACTTTAGCCCATTCCCCCTCGTCCTGTCACCAGGCACGTGGGAGAACAGACCAACCCCCACCTCTCTACAGCCTCCTTTAAGGTACCTATAGAGAGCGATGAGGTCTCCCCTGAGCCTCCTCTTCTCCAGGCTGAACAACCCCAGCTCCCTCAGCCGCTCCTCGTAAGGCTTGTTCTCCAGACCCCTCACCAGCTTCGTTGCCCTTCTCTGGACTCTCTCGAGCACCTCGACGTCCTTCTTGTAGCGAGGGGCCCAAAACTGAACACAGTACTTGAGGTGTGGCCTCACCAGAGCCGAGTACAGGGGGACAATCACCTCCCTAGACCTGCTGGCCACACTGCTTCTTATACAAGCCAGGATGCTGTTGGCCTTCTTGGCCACCTGAGCACACTGCTGGCTCATATTCAGCTGCCTATAAACCAATACTCCCAGGTCCTTCTCGGCCAGGCAGCTTTCCAACCACTCATCTCCCAGCCTGTAGCGCTGCTTGGGGTTGTTGCGCCCCAGATGCAGGACCCGGCACTTGGCCTTGTTGAACTTCATACAGTTGACCTCAGCCCATCGGTCCAGCCTATCCAGATCCTCCTGCAGAGCCTTCCTTCCCTCGAGCAGATCAACACACGCACCTAACTTGGTGTCGTCTGCAAACTTACTGAGGGTGCACTCGATCCCCTCATCCAGATCATCGATAAAGATATTAAAGAGGACTGGCCCCAGTACTGAGCCCTGGGGGACTCCACTAGTGACCGGCCTCCAACTGGATTTGACTCCATTCACCACAACTCTCTGGGCCCGGCCATCTAGCCAGTTTTTAACCCAACGAAGCGTACGCCAGTCCAAGCCACGAGCAGCCAGTTTCTTGAGGAGAATGTTGTGGGAAACGGTGTCAAAAGCCTTACTGAAGTCAAGGTAGATCACATCCACAGCCTTCCCCTCATCCACCAAGCGTGTCACTTGGTCATAGAAGGAGATCAGGTTCGTCAAGCAGGACCTGCCCTTCATAAACCCATGCTGACTGGGCCTGATCACCTGGTTGCCCTTCAAGTGCCGCGTGATGACACTCAAGATAGTCTGCTCCATGAGCTTCTGGGGCACTGATGTCAAACTAACAATGCTGAGGGGTTCTAGGCAGGTGCATGCTTTACAGGCAATTATTTAGTCTGTTGCCTTGAAACTGTATTTCTGAGGCCTTATGTTTTTGAAGACTTGTTTGAAGGCTGGGGAACTTTGATATGATATTGCTGAAATGGGAGCATTCTCTGGGAGCAGTGTCCTGAAGGGAGTTAGTCAGTGCTTAAAGAAGTCTACTGTAATATTCAAGGCTACAAAGCTTTTTTATTTTTTTTTCAGTAATGTGTGTCCACATTTGCAAGATGTTCTGTAGAAATTGTTCCTACTAAGGGTTTTCTCAGAGATGGGAAAGAAAAAAATAATTGTTTTTTTTGTAAATTTTGGAAATAATTTCAGTAGTGTAAGCCAAGAGTTGTTTGATTTGAGCAGTCCCAAATATTTCAACAGCTGTTTAGAGTTCAGTTTTGCTGATATTAGTGGTATCTGGTGAGATGAGTGTACAAATGAGTATGTGTCCACCTTATTTCAGGAACACTGAGATCCAGGGAGACTGAACAACAGTAATCTGAAGTGATTGTATTTTCTGTCAGCATCTAACAAGTTATGATTTTCAGCACCACCACCACCCGCCCTCCTGCCTGAGGGTTATATTTAATGCTCAGTACTTTCACAGTCAAGGTCTCAAGTATCTGCTATGTTTCTTTACTCCTGAGAACAAGTAAATTCTCTGTTCACTGAGCTGTGGTCTTTTGGAATTTTCTCGTCAATGAAATTTGTAGCTATCTGTTTAGAGAACTAAAAGGAAAACAACTGAGTGAAGAGTAATATAGTTCAGAAACTGAAGTAGCAACACAACTTCACAGTGTTACCAAAACATAAATAAATTCACAAGAAACTGTTTTCAGGTATTTTTTGGTACTTTGAGCCATAGGAAAACTTCACTTGATGCCTTGAGAGACATCAGTCTCTGCTGCTGCACCACAGTTTTCTTTGTTGTGGCTGTTGAAACAAGTGCACTCATTTTGGGGTCATGATGGCCCGTTATTGATTATAGCCTTTGGCAGCTATAGCTCTGCTGCATGTGACAAGCTTTTAAATGTTGGACAAAACCCATGGCTTTATACCACTTAAGCAATGCTTCATAAAATCTAATGTAGAACATGATGCTGATGATAACAGACTGTGGAGCCTGGATGATGTTTGAAACTGGATGATGTTTGAAACGGCAAGAACTACTAATGATCTAATGACTTAGTTGCCAGAGTGTTGTTTCAAATGATCTTATGTTAACCATACAGCTAGAACAAAATGGGAGGTATTGTAGCTGCAATAAGCCGTTTGTAAGAGCAATGCACACAGCTGTGTCTCTTCCATTTTTTTTTCCTCTGAAGAGCAAAGAAATAATTTCAGCTATTAAAACAACTGTTTTTTTTCTTTTCACTTTCAGAATCTGTTTTCAGTGGTCCTACCTCACCTGTGGCTTCTCCAGGGAATGGAGCTGAACCTGGATCTGGACCAGCACAGCCAAAGAAAATACGAGGTGTTGGGTTTGGAGATATCTTTAAAGAAGGCTCAGTTAAACTTAAGACAAGATTATCCAGTGGCGAACCAGAAGATAAAAAGCAAGATAAGGTATGTAGGGGTTTGTGTTGTTATTCTGGGGTTTCCTGTATTTAAAAAAGAAAGTATGGAAACTGAAAACATAATCTTATAGATGCTGGCAGTTTATAAAATTTGTCAGTGTTGTTCAGTAATCAGGCTGTAATCATCTCATCGGATACCAAAGACAAGGCAAGAAGAGGGTCTTGCCTATAAAACAAAGCAAAACCCCTCAAACTTCTTTCACAGTAAGTTATCTACCATGGATGCCAAAAGGTCTAGTCAAATGCTTTGACTTTTTTTCTTTAAAAGAGGGAAAATCAAACTAACGTGAAAATTGTCCTTTCAAAAGCCGGGGGTTTAAGATATAGTAGGATACGTACCTACTGTAGTTTCTGGTAGTTCTTTTTTCTGTAACAGACTTTGTATCTAATCTGGGGCAGGACTGTTGAGTCTAGTTGAGTGTAGCCTTTAAATCAAGGAATATTTTAGGTTTTGCTTTTTTTTTTTCCTTCACGTTTTGGTGGATGTTGAGATTGCTGTACTGGATGTCAGGCTTCATTACCAATGGGAATGTCCTTCAGTGAATGCTGCCAAGCTTTTGGCTTCAGTGGTGTCTCCATAACCTGCAGATTGTACAAGCCTAAAAAGTACCATTTAACAGTTTGCATCCTCTTTCGTTCTCCCCTTTTGTTTGAGTGAATAGTGAAAGGGGTACTCTTGTTCTCCAAATCTAACTTAAAAGTTAGGAGGTATTAGAGAACATCACGGTATTTACTTACTTTAATTTGGTTCTGGTGTGATCTGAACTCAAGGAAACTCTTACCCCTCCTAAGTACAACAGCAATGCGTTTATCTTGAAATTATGCATAGTGTATACCAAGAACTTTTGTATGTTTTTCCAGTTTTTGACAGCTGAGGTAATTCAGTGTTTCAGTTTTTTATACTAGAGATCGATTCAAGAAAGCTTTTAAATCTTTGTCCAAATTCATTTTTTTTTTTGGCTGTGGTTATGACTGTTTTTGGAAAAGGCAATTCTGACTGATTTGCTTTCCTCTGCCTGTCCAGAAGTAATTGTGTTGGTGCAGGGCAAAAAGTGATATGAGGGCAGGAAGGAGTGAGTCCTCAGGAAGAGGGCAGGGACAGACACTTCTTTTAATGTGTTGGTTCTCCCCCACCCCAGTAGCAAAGCTGAGAGATGCTTATCCAACTGTAGATGTTGTGTGCATCCTTTTTTTTTTTTTCCTGATTCGATCAAAACTTCAGATGAATCAGAAAACCAAAGTTATCAAAGTGTTGTTGTTTGTAGCTGGGGTATTGATTGTAAAGTCCCAGGGAGGGCACATGCGTTTCCCTCTGTTCTCTCCAGGTTTATCCCTCAGTGCAGGAGTCCATGGGAGCCACTGCATCTTTGTGTGAATGCTGTTAGCGGAGACTTTCAGGAGCTAGCTTTTTTCAATTTGCCTTCTTGTTATGAGATTGCTTGTTCAAAGGCATGCTTCCCCACTTTCCCTCTTATAACTTGGGAGTGGTAGGATCCTGTCTAAAATATATTGAGTTGATAGGAAGTCTGCTCAGTCATTTTGAACTGTTCTTTGTGCACCAATACTAAGATATGTTGGCGCTGTATTTTGTTTGTTGGCTAGCCTGCTAAGTTGTTGTAGGCAGCTTCTCAGCAAGATGGGAAATGAAGTGAGAAAAGCTTCTCATAGTTTGAAGACAATGAAATAAACAGTTGAGGTTTGCATTTAATATTCCACTTGTGCTTTTTGCCAAAGTCATCCCAAAGGCAGGTAGGCTTAGAGAACAGCATGAAGAGCCCTATGGAGAAAATTCTTATGAAGGTTTTGCTAAAACAGATAGTTTCTTCAGATATGTGCTCAACTCACTTTGGATTTAAATGGAGGGATGCTGGAAGGGCATTCTCCATCCTTAAGCTAGTAAAGAAATAAAAGCTGTCCTCAGGAAGCTCTAGAGCAGAGAGGGCTTTTTTTTTTCCCTCTGGGAATTCAAGGACTGCTCAGCACAGGAAGACTGAGCACTTAGACTTGTGAGCAATTCAAATGTTTATTTGCTTTTGTAAGATAGATTTCAGTCAGCTCCAGCATCCTGCATGGGTTCAGGTTATTTATACCCTGCCTGCCTAAACTTCCTCTCGCACTTCTAATTGCATCTTTTTTTGGAAGGAGAGAATGTAGAAAACTTTCCATACTGGACTTCTTTAATCTCCTAGGTGGGTTATTTTAGTGCTTCCTTTATGTAGCGTTCTGGAGTGAGTTAAATTGCATATGCACTCTGAGAACATCCCAAATGACCATAGCTTCCTCTGTGGTGTGTTAGAGGTACCAAACACCAGCCCACAGACACCATCCGTTCTTAAAGAGACTAAGGCTGGTTTCTGTGGCATCAGTAGGTCTGCGAAGTTTAGTTGTAAAGGGAAATGAACAGAATAAGTAAAAGCAACGGGATTTTTCTCGTCAGTAACACTGCTAGGGTTGCTCAGGTAAGCACTGACTAACGTTTGTAGCTCTTATGACTGTGAAGAAATGAGTGCAGCTGAAGCTGTCTCAGTCTTCCTGACAGCTCAATAAATGTCTTGAAATGAAAACTGGAGCACTTATTTTGGTTAATGTTAACTCTGAAACTGTATACCAGTTGTGATGCCTCCATGTTTTTTTGGTGCAGGAGAAAGTGTCTGGTGAGCAAGTGTCTGTTTGGGTTCTGTTCTGTTTGAATCTCCAAGAGCGAAAGGAAGCTGGGATAGGCTTTCACATGCTTTTATGTTTGCCTAAGTAATGAAAAACCGATTACCTCTTCAGCTGAGATGGTTTATGGTCACTGAATATTCCTGTGTTATTCCAGTGCCAAGTAAATATGGTCAGAGTTACTTTCAGCAGAGATGTTAAATGACCACTTCTGTGCCAGAGAAGGCAATTTCAGGGTAATGGAACAGTAACGCTTGGGAAGATTCAAATATGATTGCAAAAATCGAGCTGGACATTGCCAGATATAAAGCTGCGTGCTTTGTCTTTAGTCAGTAGACAAAATTTTTGTTGTGGTGGCCATAATGAAGTAACTACAGTAAGTTAAGTGCTTAAAAAAAAATTCAGTGAATCTCTTGCAGATGATGATTTCACATCATCTCAGCTACTGAAAACATGAGTTTCTGTTAACAAAGTTCTCTTTCCTTTCTGTAGTCCTCACCTCACCATCCCCCTGGAGCAAAGCCAATTCATTTTCCTTGCGTAACAAAAATGGAAAACTCGTCAGAAGGAACAAAATCAGAAGGTGAAAGTAAACCAAAAGGTAAGGCTAATGGAAATATGCTTCTGTTGCTTGATAATTCTCTGTGGAGAAGTATTTGGATGTCAAAACTGATTTGTTTTCCCCTTGTTGGTATTATACTTCTGTGCACACTGCTTTTTGTGCATAATGTTCTTTATCTTTGAGGAGTTATTCAAATGCAAAAGTGTCTGAAGGAGTTTTGTTTGCATTTCAGTGAGAAATGAATTGTAGGGTTGTCTCCAGAAGCAAATAAGGCAGGGGCATTAAGTTTGTGTTAATTCATGTTGATGTGCTTAAATTGGCTTTCATTCTGCCTGGCTTTTAGTGGTCAGCTGGAAATCTGTTGTTGCAGAGCAGCCCCCCAGCTCAGTTTCTGTTCCTGGGTGATAGGAATGATGCTGTATTTACTCTGGGGTTGCTTGCGTGCATGCTGTCCGTGGTTGTATGCTGGGTTTCTTGCATCAGAAGGTTACTGTTCTCTTGAAATCCGTTCTCCAGGTAGCCTGGTTCCACTTATAGTAATAAAAAAGAAAAAAAAAAATTCTCTGACAGTTTATGACTTTAACTACTAAATTGCCTGGCTTTATCTAGAGAGATTTTTTTTTTAAAAGCCAACTCAAAACTTCTTTTGGGAGTGCCAACCCCATAAAAAAATTAAGTGATGTGTGGACAGCTCATTTTGCCTAGTTCCAGAAACAATGCTTTTTCAGCTCCTGTATTGGAATTTCAAGTGTACTTTTCTTTTATGCAGAAATCACTTATTTTGGCATAAATGGGTTATTTTACATGGAGTGCATTCTGCATTTGCAGAATTACGAAAACTTCAACAAACAGCTGGCTTTTTGCCTGTCTGTAGGGGTTGTGTAATCTAGCAGAACAGAGCACTTGAAATGGCGGGTTTGTTAGCCAGAGCCCTGATTTGGCTGTAGTTATAACAGCAAATAGGGCATCTGTGCCACTTGAGCCATATGTTGCTTTATTTCGTTGGATAGATGTATGCATGGCCATCTTTAGAAAATAGCTGATTCCAGTTTAGGAGTGTTTAATGTAGTGGGGTAAGAGTAGTTAACACTTAAGTTTTGCCATTCCAAAGCATATATCGAAATAAGTTTATGTATGATGCTTGGAAATCGATGCTTACTTGAACTTTATCCTGATTTTGAGGTCTATTAGAGATTTTAGTTTTAGTAAATTAAAATTTTCAGCTTTTAAACTGTTCCAGTGCTATTGCTGGAAGTGCTTTTCTTGCAGAGCCAGCAAGACAGTGTGCAGCCTGGAGCATTGCGAAATTTGGCTTGTCTTAAACTTTGCATAAAAATTAACCCAAGTCTGTCTGAAAAATCTGAGTATTCAATACCGAACATTCAAAGCATTCAGTATGTAGCTCCTTTCATAATTTCAAGTGCTTTTCATGCTAAAAGTACAGAAATTGGACTAATCCAGTTAGCCATGCCGAGTTTCTGCTCCCCAGATAAATACATCTGAAAGGAAATTAAGTTTGGTAGATGTAAATATTGTAGGAGATTATTAGTAGATAATACCTATAGAAATCATTTTAAAGTATCTTGTAACTTTTGAAAGAGCTAGGTTTTGGTTTTCTTTCTTAATGTTTTTATTTTAATATAGACTGCACTGTTTATGAATCCTCAGTTTTGAGAGAGTTTAAAATAATCTGTGTTCAGTATGTTAACAAATAAACAGAGGTCTCCTAAAATATTTAGGCTTGTGTTCCTAATTTTGATATGCCTCAGCTATTTCTGGGAAGCTTGTTTTGGCCTCTGGTGCAAATATTTAAAAATATTTTGTTTAAAAAATAAAATAGAAATCACTATTTGGCCTCTCCTTCCCCCGTTATGTTAGAGGACATCATCTGTGATTCCTGCGGCTGCACGGTCACCCCTGAGTCCTTGGAAAGGATAAAATTTAGTAAATGTTTTAATAAGAGGTAGTTCAAAGTTCAGATTTATTACTTTGTAAGCACCATATGAAAGTGTTAGAAAGTGAAGCTGGACTTCTTTATCTTAATGACTTAGAGAAGATCAGGCTCACAAAGTAAGATGGTGAAGTGGCAAATTGTATGTGCCCTTTAGGTAGGTGGGTAGATTTTTTGGGTGGAGCTGCCTCCAGCATGGGCAGATGGATACAGTCTGCAGGGTGCAGCTCTCTTCCTAGCAGCTGGTGCAGAGGAAAGTCTTTCCTGATGTGGTTTTTGTGTGCCGTGGGACTTGGTGTATCCAGGGCAGGAGAAGTGCATGGGGAAGGAAAGGAACAAAGGCGTGTGTAGTTCAGCTGTGCTGACCGACTCCCAGCAGTGAGGAAATGTGTGCCTTGTTACAGAATCGGGATGTATACAGGAGATGGCTTAATGTTGTGCAGGGGTTTCTGCAGCTGCTCACCTGTGTGTGTTGTCCAAGTCCTGGTATGTTGTGGCAGCACGATGGAGTCCTTTCTATTTTCTTTGGCTTCCTTGATCTGTCAGATACAGAAACCTAGCCCTTTTAGCTGCTAAATAAATTTTAGGTGTGCTGCGTTTAAAAAAGATGTGAGAAATGCTTTCCAGTTAAGACTTCTACACTAACATATTTTGGCCTTTCTCATGTTGTTTTTATTCTAGCGTGGGAAAGGAAAACAAATCCTCCATCTTTTTCAACTGAAACAATTCTCACAATTTTAAATGGATTAGTTATTGCCCTGTACCAAATAGGAAGAAAGGAATTATTCTTTCTGCTTTTACAGAAGAGGCTGTGACTGTCAGTTAGTCATTCATTTGAGCTGTGGTTTCAGGTGGTTATAGCCAAGGACTTCCTTTGCTTCAATTACTTGTTTTCATTGCAGAATTTCAGCAAATGTGCTGCTCGGGTATTTGAAATTCCTGTAACTATAAGTCACCGTGAAACAATTGTGTATATTAAATTAGGCTTATTATAAAAATCTCATATAAACTCGCAATAAAAATCATGAATCACTCTTTCGTCTAAAGCAGCAGAACTGAATATATGAGGCAGTGGGGATTAGATATGTTAGATAAGCTGTTACAATTTTAAGTGAGCAGTCTGCTGTGGATAAAAATATTTTAGGGCATTATCCCCTGACTCCATGAAGATTTATCTCCCTTGCTCTGTAAATATTGCTATGAACTTGATTTTCTCATGATGCGAATGACATAGTGAACGCTTTGTAATGCAGTGTCAGATGGCTGGTCCAGAAGGGAAGGATGATTATAGTATTAATTTCTGAGCTCTCCTTTTGGATAGCACAAGTAAGCTTTTATGTACTTTACTACCCATGGTATGCAAGTGTAGTAATTATGCTGTGTCGTTCCAGCCAAGGAATATTGCAGGACAGTATTTCCCTATGAAGGCACAAATGATGAACTGAGTTTTAAAGAAGGCGAGATTATTCAAATTATCACTAAGGTAAGATGTTCAGTCCGCTTGGAACATTTGTAGCTTTTGTAAGTTATGCACAGGTAAGTAGAATATAGACAAGAGAGTTTACTGGGTTGAATAAAATATTTGCTAAAATATTTAAATGATTTAGTATGTTAATGCACATACTTCTGTTATAGACAAACTAAAGTTTCCATCCAGTTAGATCATGTGATGGATTTCTATGATACAGAATTAATTCTTTGTTTTTTTCTTTATGTCTTAACTTGGTTATTTTTTCCTCAGAAGTGTATTCTCTCTTACTTCTTCATGCTTTTCAGACTAGTGAGCCTGATCAGTCACATCAGAATCACTTTCATTTAGTAGAATTGTGTGTTATTCCAACTACAGAAAGTATTTACTGAATGTGTTCTCGTGGAGGACGTTGAGAACATTAAATATTGTGCATTGGATCATAGTTGGGTACTTCTCTCCCATTTGCAGATGTTAGCCCTGTGTAAATGAGGACATATAATTTCATATCCTGTATTTTAGAAAACAAAGTGACCAAACCTAGTCTGATCTTTAGCTGTTTCCCCTTGCAAAGGTAGCTAAAGTATTCTTCTAAGGAATGGAATATTTTGGAAAAACAATTATATTGTGAGAAACAGCTACAGGAACAGCACTTTCAGTCTTTCTGGGAAAAAAAGTAAAGATTAATTGAAATATCTTACTGTTTGTTTTAGGATACTGGAGAGCCAGGCTGGTGGAGAGGAGAACTCAATGGTAAAGAAGGAGTCTTCCCTGATAATTTTGCTGTTCAAATACAAGAACATGATAAAGACTTCCCTGTAAGTTCCTATGTATTTCACCTAGTGTCACAAAAATGAATTGACAGAAATGCAAGGAATAAAAGACTTCAGCACATACTGCTGCTTAAAATATTAATACAATTGTCAGCTTTTAACTCTGTCTTGATAACCAAGAAGAAAGATGTAAAGGTTAAACTTCTTTTTTAAATATTTAATTGAAACCTGCCTTTTCAGATTAACTGTAATTAATGAGGATGATTAGGTCATATAGAAAAAGATATAGTTCTGATGTTGTGGTGATATGTGTAACTGGTGACTGAATTAAACCCTAAACGTTTTGAAAGGAGGCAAGCAGTCAGTCCTGTTCCGTCTGTAGTCCTGTAAGTAAATATAAGAACAAAATGCTGAGTGACCCCTGTGGGACCGACTGGGATTTTTCTGTGTTAGGACTTGCCAGTAGGTTGCAGTGTATAATCTTTGGAGGGGATTTAGAAATAGCTTTTTTTTTTTCTCTATTACCTCTTGTGTTGACTTAAAGAAATCCATATTTTCATGTGGTACTACTTGTTCTTGTAATTCTTAGTCCATGTTTTGACAAGGTTAGTATGATGTTTTGGTTCTGACAAGTTTGTGTAGCAAAGATGGTCAAGTTAACACATGTACTCTAGTGGGAGTGCATTGGACTGAGCCCATACAACTTCAGCAATGTTTTTATAAACATCTGTGGGTTAGTAGGTTTTTGTGACCATTTTATTAGTGAGCATTGTCCTTGGTACAACCACAAAGATGGGCGTATTTCATTTCCTAGAGCATTTTCATTACTTGGACTCTGAGGGTGAGGTGGTTTGAGATGTGTGCTTTGAGGTAAGCCAGAACTCCATGATGGGGGAAATTCAAAGTCATTTTTAACAGTTCTAGGAAAGTAATAAGAAAGTGGCTGCCTCATACAGTTGTGTTATTTTCAATGTACAACCTGTGACAAATGTTGTGTAAGTTTTTAATGGCTAGAGTAGTTCACTCACCTTTCTCCACTTCGATATAAGATGAAGAAACTCAGACCAATGTTTTTCATATAAATGAAGTGTTTGTTGCAAAATTAAATAGCTTCATGATATTTAGTTTAGAATCCTTGTTCAGTGAAAGTGATCTCTTTTTAATTGAAAAGTTTACGTGATTACTTTTTGATACTTCTGTTGTACTAACAAAAATTGAGGTTTACTTACTGAAACTGAAATTAAAATGGGTGTGACTGGAGCAATTCCTTGGACTACAAAAGATGTAATTCTTAATTTTTGTTTGCACCTCTACTGCTTACGCTTGCTGCTGAAATGCTGATCTGAGATTTGAAGAAACCTTGCATTTTGTTCATGTTTTTGTAGCAGGTTGGCTGGGAAATATCAGATGAATTCTTCCAGTTCTATGTCTCTTTGTTTCCTGCCTGTGTGAATTGATTGCCTCCTTTATGAAATGCTTTGAAATGAGCTATAAATAAGCTGGACACTACCCTATGCAAAACAGAAAGCAAATATGTTTCTGTGTTTTGATAATCTGTTTTGTTTATGTTCTTATTTTACAGAAGCCAAAGAAACCTCCACCTCCAGTTAAAAGTCCAGGTATGTAAGATATGCCTGCTGATAGGTGTCTGAGGAAGTATTGAATTTCAGAAACAGCGCATGTCTTCAAAAAAAAAAAAAAAAAGTAAAATTCAGAAGTAGCTTTGTATTTCCTGGTAATGCAGCCGCCCTTAGTTAGAGGTTACTTTTTTATGCCTTATGTATTTTGCTGCTGCTATATATTTTCCCAGATTATGATGGAGACTACTTTGGACACATTTTAATATGGGCCTACAGTTTGCTGGGCTCAAATAAATGTTTATAAATGGCATTACACTCCTCGCAAAGGAAAAAAAAAATACAAACACAAATTGTTGTATATCATATTTTTAGATAGTGACTATGATAATTAAAGCTCTTTCAGAAATACCTATGATTTGGTTTTACATGCAGCTCCTAAACCTGAATTGCCAACTGGAGAGAAGAAATTCCCTTTGAGGTCTGAAGAAAAAGGTGAGACCCGTTCACTTTATAGTGAATTTCAGAATATATTCCTAAAAGTAAGTTAAGAAGTTTAGCTGCTCTACGTAATAGGTACCATGCTTAGGAACATGAAAGCTTCTGAAAAATTAAGTGTGATAAAGAACAGTCCTTTTCTGTGGTAGAAGAAATGATGCAGGAAAACTTTCTCTTGTGTTCTGTTGAAGGTCAGGCTGAATAATTATATGTGGTCTCTTCTGGCCTTAACAGTTACTTATTTAGATAGCAGTAGTGTTTTACTAGAAAAAATGGCCATCTACCAGTGCAGTGTTTTACTGCTGAAAAATAACCATGTTGTTACTAGCAAAAAAAATGATTAAGTAAAAAATTTTAATATAATTATTTTTTTAATTCAATAATTGAGCAATTGAAATCTCAACCTATCCAAGCATGTAATTTTTATACATATTAATCTTGCCTTTAATTGCAATCAAAAATTGACTGATCAAAAGGTAAAAGCAATGCTCCTATAACTATTTCTGTATTTACAGTGAAGGGCACTTGTTGATATCATGTAGTAATTTTGTCCAATATCAGTGGCTAAGACTGGTATTTTTATTACAATTACTCTGCACTCGTTTTTGAGTCAACCCTTATTTCATTGTGTTATAAAAGCCAAAAAAGTGCCATGCCATTTTGTATAGCAGAAATGGCTGATTTCTGTCCTCATCAGGAATCTTGGCCTTTAGTATTACCTTCATCCACTTAATTGTGGACAGTTTTTATATTCAGATTTTGAGTGGGAGCAATTGAAGGGAAACCTGACTGATGATAATTCAGGAATGCAATTTGATGGCAGCATTTTTTGTCCTACTTATGAACTTGCATGTTCTTACAAGTAAAAATGCAGGATTCTTGAATTCTTTTTCCACTAAAATATAGGCAACTGATCTTCAGTAACACTACCACTGAGCATTTAAGAATTTAAATCTTATATATAGGATCAGTAGACAGGAGAAGCAAGCCCTGTGAACAGGGTGTTTTATGCAGGACAGTCAGCACCACCAAGCGGCAAAATCATGTACTGTCCTGCTACTTCAGAGCTGTATTTATTCATTTTTTAACATTGTACTAAGAAAGACTGCAAAGGAATGCCAACTACTTTGGTTTGGTTTTGTGTGCACGTCCTAACTTTCAAAGGTCCCAAAGCAAGAATACGATTCCGTCCTGGATGATGCTTTTTTGTTGAAACCTCTATGATCTGTTTTTCAGGGTATTCCTGGGAAAGAAAATCAGGATTTCCCCATTTTACAGTGGGGGAGGTGACACATAAGGGTTGCAGAACTTCTCCAAAGGGAGTTAACCATATACAGGCAGTATTTAAAACAAAAGCCCCCTGACTTTTTAAAAGGACTTATGGTGAATTCACAGTGAGGGCAAAGCAGTAGCAGTACAGAGAGATTCTTGTTTATTAGGTGTTACTTGCAGTGCAATAATGTCAATCCAGAATTTCTTACTAGTATTTAATGTCAATAGAAAGAACTTCCGTTTGCTTTAATGTAATGTTTTCTAAGTTCAGTTAAATAGCTTGTGTGTTTTGATAATGTATCGCTTAACATACCTATTTTTCACTGTTATCTGAACTTCAGAGAAAGTGTTTCTGACAGCAGTTGCTTTCTAATTGATTAGCATTGAAGGAAACCTAGACAATGTGTTTTTTAATGTTTTGGTGACTTACTTTGTCAGATGAAAAAGGAGCTTTGGATCAGAAGCCTTTGAAGCCACAAGCTCCTCAAGTACCACCCAAGAAGCCCATTCCTCCAAGCAAGACTAACAGCTTTTTGAGAGCAGGGTTTCAGCACCCAAAACGTCCAGAAAAACCTGCTTTGCCATCATCTGCATCCAAGTCAGTATACCTTTAATCGTATTTAACAAATATTTTATATGGTTTGTTTTTCTGTCCTCCTTCACGACTGAGGTGGGAAAAGATGTATGTTTTAAAGGCAAAGAGGATATAAGGATAAGCTTTGCACTGCACCTACCAGTTTTTCTTTTCTTCAGGTATTATTGATATGAACTTAAAAATTCCTAATTCTTTAAGATGCTGAATCCATCTCGGAGAAGGTATTACAGGATAACCATAAAGCAGATTAAGTTATGAGTCTAGTCTGCTCTGCTTTAAACCTGCCCCCAAAATGAAGAAGTTCTAGTTAAAGTAGCAATATGGTATAAAAGAATCTCTGGATGTTGTACTTGAGAAAAATGTTATTGTGTTGGAAAAGATTTGAGTAGAGTCAAAGTGCAGTGTTTCAGAGTAAACCAGAAGAAGAGGAAGAGTTGAGCATAGTTAGTATCCATGCTAAAGGTACTCAGCATGGCTCATGTCCTCTTTCATGGGGAAGAAAACACTTCGTGCAGAGACTGGAGGTGGTTCTTGGATCTGTCTCGAGTATTCTCAGTTGAGTTTACTGGACAAGTAGGAAAAAGGATAGCAAGCAGTTGCTCGCTCTTAGGTTCCATTCTCTAAATTTCTTTCTCACAAGTGTGAAAATTTTTTAGTGTTTCACCAACTTTGCATCAATACAATCCCTCCTTGTTCCCAAACCCTGCTGCGGTTTCCCTCCTTTCTGCCTCCATCCAGCAGTTTGCCAGATTCTTACCAACAACTGCAGATCCATGTTGACAAGTAACTGTCCCTGTGGGATGTTCAGCTGACTTGAAAGAACCACGAGAAAGTGAGATCATGGTGAACTTGGCCTTCTACCAATAAAAGAGCAGACAGCTGCTACCTCAAAGAGCTTGCACCCTAAATACCTGCAAATATACAGGGTGGCAACAAACATTCTTTGAGTTTTATCTTTTTCCTCCAGCATGTCCTGTATATCGTGAGCCAAAAGGAGTAAAGGGAGAAAACAGGAGGGCAGTGAGGAAAGGTGCAGACTTTGGAGGGTTGACTCCCAACAGCCAGCTACCAGAGGACAATCTAGGCAGCTATCTTTGGTCACACCCTGCACAGCCCTGGAAACTTTGGGTGCTTGACTGAAGGGTTAGACTGTTGCAGCTTTCATTCTGGTTAGGTTTCCAGTTTGTAATCATGTTTTATCACTTGACATTTTGGAACGTTTCCCATGTAGAGATTTTTTGATCTTCAACCAAAACAGTGTTCTCCCTCCCGCATAGTTAAGGATATGAAGGGGTACATGTGTGCAGCTAAAACAGAGGCTGTAGTAAACTGTGGTCCTTTAATAATTGCAAACTTTAAAAATATAGAGGGTTTTTAAAATAGGTTTAAACGTCTGAAAGTTTGACATTGCTCTAGGGACATTAGGCTGTTAGCGCTTTTTCTGCTGTAATGAATTTCAAAAAAAGAATATGGGCGATGAGTTTATGAAAGGGACACACTGAAGCTGACAACTGGTCTGTCTACATACTGTGTCTTTTTACAGTGACAAACGATGGCATGAATTGTAAAGGAAAAGGTCATCTTTTCATTTTTTTTGGTCCTTGAATGATGTGACTAGGCATGAAGGATGCATGGTAGAAGCACAGCCAGACATACCAGACGTACAAGACACTTTATCCTGTATCCAGAAAAAAATCATTTGTTCTTGATAGCTTTTTTCTTTACAGAAAAATTTTGATGTGAAGGAATCAGAGTATTTGTTTCTGAATATTTCAGGAGAGATTACAGAAGGTGCTATTCAGCTATCTTGTTTTCTCTTGAAGTGAAGTGTGATATTTTAGGTTAAGTGCCAAAATATGCTCTGTAGTAAATGCACTAAAAATTTTGGATACTTTTCCAAGGGGATTGTACATGTCTGACAGCTCTACAAAAGCTGCAACAAATGAGCTGACTTTTATAATACTAGAATTTCTGTCTGAAAAACTTTTAAGCAAGGATTTAAAAAACAGTAAAAGCTGTTTCTGGGAGGGGGGGGGGTCTTTTTCCTTTTAATTCTTATTCTTGGTGTGTTTTGGTTTTTGGTAAACTATTTAATGTTAATATGCAAACTATTTAATGTTACTATGTATTATTAGGTATATTTTTGCCACTTTTCTTGTTACAGATCTAATGGAGAAGTCGTTTCTCTTCGACCAAAATCTGAAATTGAGCCAGTAGCAAAACCAAAGTTAGACTCTGAACAGTTACCACTTAGACCAAAATCAGTAGAGGTAGATTCACTTGTGGTAAAGAGCTCTCGAGAATCAGGTAAGAAAAGAACAAAGTTTTTTCTGGGTCTTTCTGTTCGGATTGCAGTATTTTACAGGGTTAGAATAAGGTCTTTAATTTACGCAAAATACCACAGTGTAATTATGCCCGTTGAGTAGAAAATATATAATTTTTTTTAAGAGTAGCTGTAGGTAGCTCAGGGTAAGAGTTAGCAAATGGTGTACAGGTGCCAGTAGGGTATTTGGAAGTGGTTAAGCTCAGTGTTATAATAGCTGATAGGAAGGAACATAGGTAATGGCTTGTTCTTCCAATTTGAAAGCATGGTTTTTTTGCTATCACTTTTATCTTGCGTTTTTATGAAATTGTTTTCCTTACCGACTGGTTCTGTTCTTCTGCTCTTGCATTTTAGGTAACTTTTGCATTTTTAGCTAACTTGCCTATTTTCAGTAATGCCATTAACTTCAGAATTCTGTAATTAAATTCATAGCTACAATAGATTACACCTTTATCATACCTTACATTTGGGCTAGAGTGGTATATTCTATGTTTGAATTTTATATTTATGGCTTTGCGTAATGCACCTTGAACCAAATCTGGTATCTTTTTAAATCTAAATTTATCTAGTAAAAACATTGATAGCAGTTAGAGTACCAACATTAATAATTCACATAGCCTGATCGTAATATAGTTGTATCTTGTCCTTTTCTGACAGTACAACTGATTTCTGTCATCTGTGTCCATCTTGTGCAGAGTGTCTGCTGTGGGCATATTTTTTTTAAGCTCTGAATTGTTTTTATTGTGTGATTAGGCACTGCAGAAGAAGCTTTATTGTATTGTACCTGCAGTGTATGGCTTGCATATCTCAATACAACCTTTCTTCTCCAAAAAAGAAAAGGTTTTATTAATAATACATTTCGAAATTTTAGTGTAAGTTGATCTTCTAAGGACAATTACGATATCCAGGATGTAAAATAGCTTGACCTAAATGATAATTAAGTTCACCTATGAAATAAATCATTCATCAAACAAATGAAGCAATTTATGAATAGGAAGGAGTTTTTCTGACTTGTTCATTAAGACTCATGGCATTTAAAATATGCTTCCAAGCTGAAGTGCTCTGTATGAGGAAAGGCTAATTCAAGTATGCTTTTAATTGCTATGGGTTGACCCCACATGAATAATAATTAATAATGTATTAATTAAAACATATTTCATTAACTAAAAATGAAGCTATATTTTCCTGAGCCACAGAAAGTTGGACTTCAATGTGTATGTATGTGTATATATATATATATATCAATATTACTATTGAATGTTCCCTAAAGTATTTACAAGGTCCTTTGTTTATTCCCTAGTCAAACATACAAATGTTGTGCTATACCTTGTTTTAGAGGTTTTTAATTGGCAGTTTAATTACTACCTCTGTCATTCAAACATGGAGTTTGAGTGAGGGTATAGAGGAAACACTTTCAGGCCACAGTAAGCTTTGAGATGAAAGATCGATGCCTCACCTAGCCTTAAAAACATAAGCTTTGTCCTGTTGCTCAGAGGTTTAGCCCTAGGATTATGCTAGCTGTATTACCATGTTGCATAGTACCATTTATCCCCAGGAGAAAGCTCTGTGAAAACAGATGGAATGTCTTTTTTCCCCAGGTTCAATTATCTTGACACCTTTAATAACCGGATTGGCAATGTAGTAGCTGTCGTGCTAGGTATTCATATATATAAAAGCAAATTTTTTTACAGATTTTTTTTTTTAAAAAAAGGGGTTGGGGCAAAACAAAACACAAAACTATTTGATCTTATTTGCTGACATAAGATTTTACAAGCTCAAAGAGAAATTTAATATTTAAATGCCTAGATAGAAGAGGAAAAAAAAAAAACAAAGCATACAGTGGTGGACAGAACGTAGCCTGTCATTTCCAGTCATCAGCACTGTGTTTCTAATAATCTGAGAAGTTTAAATCCAAAACGGGTTAATTCTAGATCTGGGATAAATTACAGTGAATGTTAAAGGCTTTACTATCAGACTAGCTTGCAGCATTTAACAAGGATGGAAGACAGAAACTTTCAAAACCCAGAGATGCTGGGGAGAGTTTGCAGCACCAGTCCTGTGGCAGCCTCCGTGCAGACTCTGATATTCTGGCAAGGGATTACTTGCAGAGCAGCGGGTAACAGGGCTTGCTTGTGTGATTACTGGTGAAGTTTATCTGAAGTAGTGATAATTCCCTGCAATTTGTATGTTCTAGGAAAGACCTACAGATATGTTCAGTTTGCTTGAAGCAGATGGGTGAGGTCTGTTGCACTCCTTGGTTGGTGCAGAGCGAGCACAGGAAGTTCGGGCAGCCCACCTGGGGATGCAGCACAGGCAGTCAAGGAGCTGCTATTTGAGGAAAGTTTCAACAGTAAAACCACCCTTGTTTAAAAATGATCTGCTTAAGTTGGTTTAGGTTTTACTGCTCTTGTAAAAAGGGACTAAGCTCCCGTCAGTAAAACATAAGGAACCTCATGCTTTGTCTCTGCATCCGCTCTGCTGCTAAAGACATAATACTCAATGCAGCAGCTAATGGCATGCAAAGCTCTGAAGGTATTTGGGATATTAAATTTAAGACTTCTAGTTCTTGTAAGATTAAACAGATATTAAAATATGGGGGAAAACATATGGCTGGCGTTGGCAATTTTGGATATTGTTGAAGATGTAGAAGTTACTAACGGGCTTTCTTTTTCATCTGAAATGGATGAATTTTTAGTAGACCAGTTTTTTAAGTATGTTTTTTTTGCAGGTTAGTTTGACAATGAAGTTTGTTCGGTCACTTCAAATTTAGGTTAAGGAGTAGCTGTAGATATTCTCTATATTTAGGAGAGAAGGGAACATGTGGGGAAAAAAAAAAGGCAATAAAAAGACAACAAATAACCTAGGTTCCAGCCATCAGATAGGAAGGGACAAATACTCTAAAATATTTGAAACATTGATCATGTTGAAATTCCTTCTCTTGAAGCTTAATTTCAAAAATTGCATAAATGTTTCTTTGTTTTATTAGAATTGACATTCTGTAAAAGACCTAAAGCTGTAATACTAGCATGCTGAACATTTAAAGCGATTCTGTTTCTTCTACGAATGTTTCTTTTTCCTGCTTTGTAAAATAATTTTTTTGTTCAGAATCTTTTTCTAGACATTCCTCTCCTTGACTTTTCTTTCCAGATTTTGTTTCCTATCCTGTTTGCCATGTTTCCCTTCTTACGTGTCAGGAAATTACCCTACCCTTCTCCATTTTGGTAAGATAACAATCTATAAGGAAATCCAAATGCTTTATGCCATACACATAGCCTCTTCTTAACTTCATAAGCATAATTTTCAGTTGCAGTTATTTTGGTTTCAATTTAAAATGCTTTTTTGTTTATTTGAATGCTTGTTTTCCTTAGCTGTTAAACAAGAAGTTACTTTAAATATATTTTACAATTAGGAGCGTGTACAGGTAGGGAAGGAACAAAAAAGACAAAAAAAAAAGCCACAACCAAAACCACACCCTTTTCTCAGTCTAGCTACTGATAAGCCAAGCATAGTATTTATAGTATGATGTATTCAATATTTATAGCACTTAGATTTAGGTTGAATGTCTTTATCTTTCTGTGCACACAAATTATGTTACCGTGAACTTTTTTGGCACTGAATTCTCTAGTGTTGGCTATTTATTATTGTGAGTCTTGTAAAATAGCATTTATGAAAGTTACATATGTGGCAAATAAATGCTTAATTATAGCAAATATTTTATCATTGTTTGACTTCAAACTTCAATTTTTTAAAGCTTACATCTTTCCCCGAAGTTTTGCGGTTCAATCTCTGCAGAATGAGTAATAGGAAAAAGGTCTGCCAGCTTTTTCACTCTGCAGATTAACATGAGGTCTTGTCTTCTGAAATACTGGGTACATTTCGCTTGTTCCATGGGTTTTTAAATCCCAGCGAGATGAGGTATATGAACCCCCTCAGCTTTGCTTCTTTTTGTGAAGGCTTTTTAAGAGAAACTGATATGAACACATTCACAAATTTTAACAAAGCCTCTCACCTAACTATATCTGTTAAAGCTCCTAACAATTCTATAATGTGTTTATCCAGGTTAAGCTTGCAGAAGAGATGTTTCTAGTAGTCTGTCCTAAGTAACTGTTCCAGGTTAGCTTATCTTCCTCATGAAAAAGGTGTTCTAGCTCAGCCTTAAAATAATTTGTGGACTCAAATTATCTCCAGATGTATGGTATTGCTCTTTTATCACAGTGAGGGGGTTCCCTGTAATGATTACTTGCAGACTGTCCTTAATAAAGTTAATTCACTGAAGTGGGTGTAAATTGTGAAATTGTGGTGTGTTTCATCAGTATCCATCTTGGTTTCAGTGGGGCCAAGATTTCTCCTAAGATACCTAGGAAAGTTGTTTTAAAAAAATAAAATAATAATAAACAGTCACCCGCTTCCACCCCTTATGGCTGTAATATACTGGTAATATTTTAGGGCTGAGCTGTTGAGTGAGGTGTACCAGTTTCTATTGGTAAGAGCTACTTAAGGGGTCAGGGAAACCAGGCTTTTGTGTCATCCCACTGTATTTTAAATCATAAACTGCTACAGCCTTGAATTTTATCTATGTGCTCAAGCTTTGTGAAGTTCTGGAGGTACGTGTTATCATTAAGGTGTCAGTTACTGATGTTTACTTTGCTCATGGAGACTGGGCTAGCATTGCAATTGTAATAGTAATTCAATTTACGATTCTTATTTAATTTTTTGTTATTCCTGCAGAAGGAGGATCACAGAAATGCAAAAATTGTTGTGATGGGGGGAGGAAATGTGTCTGTATTTTTCCTGCCTTCTTGTTAGCTTTATATTAAATACCTAACCAACATACGTCAAAATGTGAATCAGGACTTTGGTTAGTGCTTTGAGCTTACTGAAGATTGAGTAAAAAACATTAATATACACTCCTAGATCACTGCTGCATGATTTCTAACAAGCTAAATGCTTTATTGGCAAAGACTGTAAGATAAATACCCTTAATAGTCATTTCTCCGTCATCCTCTCTTCCGTCAGCCCCTTGCCATTCATCACTCTTCTGTTTCTTCCTGCTTTGTTCTTCCCTGCTTTTTGTTAAATTGCAAATATGGTTACATATTTACAAAAGACCATCTTCACATTTTCTTTAATAAAATTGAAAAGCAGCAAAACTGATTGGTAACTGATAGTGTTGCAAATGCTTGTATTTCAACACGGCAACGGATAATGAAGTACATAAGTCCAGATAGGTTTGAAAGATGTGAATATTTTAAGGACTTAAAAGACAGTATTGTACAGTAGTAGACATTAAAATTAGTTAAAACTTTCAGTAGAAAGCTTCTACTGAATTTATTCCTACAGGTATAAATTAACTTTGACAATGAATGAATAAAACTTGAATTAATCAGATGATTTTAATTCATATTAACTCTGAAGTGGTATGAATGGTCTGGCCCAGTATTCCTATGGCTTTTTCCTATACTGACCTCTTGCTGTAGAGTCAAAATGAGTGAGAAAGTAGGGGAAGAAGTGTTATGGTTTCTGCTTGATAAATCATGATGCAATGTAAAACTGAGTGGTTGCAAAACAAAACCCAACCTGCCCCCCCCCCCCCAAACTTGAATGTTACTTCTGGTGTCCATAGTAAATGCCGTGTGGCATTTTAGTTAAACGGTTAGAGTCTGAAGAACAAGTTAATGATTTGGTGCTGTAAAACTGTATGTAATATCCATAATCTTATGTCTCTGATTAAATAATAAAAATAAATAAATTTCATTATATTAACTGTTGGCAGGTAGGTATTGGTTTTGTTTTATTTTTTTTTGTGGTGAAGTGGTAAGAAACCCGTTTGTTAACTAGATGAATTACTTATGTTCTGCTCTGCACATTAATAGATTTTTCATAAGGTTGTATCTTCCCATGGGGTGTAAAGAATTTCTACTGATCAGGGGCCATAAGGAGGAAATAGATTATGGAATAAAGCAAGACTTCATCTAAGAGAGATTACCTAGATCTAAGAGCATAAAGAGAATAATCAGCAAAGAGATCAGTGTGCATTAAAGTGTGCAAATAGGGTTCTAAATTCTAAAATGTTTTATTATAGACTTGATGCAGTCATGTATTTTCTGCAGACAAAGTATTGCATATGAAAAACTGCACTGTACAAAAATATTTGCGGTTAATGTATTGTTAACATACATAAACCTCTGGACACGCTTTACCATATTTATTTTTCTCTCAGTTGGTAAACTTGGATTTTGATGTTTTTCATGAGTTGAGCAGTAAAAAAAAAAAGCCGTTTTCAACTATTTAAGACAGCAAGTCTCAAAATTGGTTTTAAGTCGTCTCAGAAAACAGTTAAAGCTGCATTTTTTCTCCAAACACACTAGGTCTCTTTTATGCTGCCATGTTGACACTAATTCTGTTGAGAACTTGAATTCAAATGCTAGTTGAATCAAGTCTTAGTTTTTTCAAGGGGGAAGATGTGACTTCCCAGATAGGTCAAAGTCATGTAGTTTTACATGGCTTGTTGTCATATATGCTGAAAAATCTTTGAAACACTAAGAATTCTGAAAATTATTATTATTTTTTTTTCCATTTTATGAAAAAAAATGATAAAAAGGAGCATAGCAAAAAAACCTTCTGGTTTTAATGGTGGTCTGTTTTCATCTTTCCCTAGATCTATTAAGCTTTGATGACGTAATAGCTACCTCAGATAATCTATCACACCCTACTGCAAGTCGACCCAAGATGCCTGGTAGAAGGCTGCCTGCACGTTTCAGTGGTGGTATTTCTGTGAGTATATCGGTGTGTTTTTTTGCAGACGTGAACTAAGAACTAAATTCCCAGGAAACAGAGTTACACTCAGAAGCAGTCTTATGAACCATTTATCAGAGAGTGAAATGCAAAATGCCCAGAGGTTCAGGTTGTATAGATTATCTATAGGGATATCTGTTTGCAAGTAGAAGAAAGTGTACATAAGAAAGACAACACAACTGTATTGCAGCTGAGGGAGTCTTCCTGCTCTGTGTGGTATTACTGTGATAAATCCTCAAATCTTCCAGTAGCACCAATCATATACTAATGGTATGTAGTCTTTCACTTCAACAAAGTTGTAATTTAATGTTACGTTTTGGGAAGTGATCATATGTGCCAAGGCATGAGACAGAACAAGGTAGTGCAGAATCCTTGTTTATTTTACATATAAATATATATTATATGTATATAAATATATAATCATGTGTTTTATAGTTCAGTCCTGTCAGCTACTATATACTGTTACTGCCTTGTATTATGGAGGTACCTACAGGTTCCCAAAAGCATCAAGTATTTGTTCTATTAAGTACTGTAGAGATGATGGCAAATCCTGCCCAAACTTCCTATCTGAATTAAATTCAGATAAATGAATATCGTAGGGAAGGAAAGTTCTGAGTAGCAAGGAAAGAAACCCATAGTAGTCTAGCAGTTCAAGCTTTTACGTATCACGTTTTTAGAAATACATAACTTTTTTTCTTCCTTGTTCTGAAAACCCTTTTTGTTTTTGGTATTTTTGAATTGTTTATTTACCAGTTAAGTGAAAATGACAGTGCAGAAAAAAAACTGAAGGTGCAGAAGGAAGAAGAAGAAAGTGCCAAACCAAAGCCAGTTGAAACGAAAAAGGTATGTCACCAAGGAGCTGGGTACGAGGCAGCTAGTTTTCTGTTCATCTTGCTTGTATTTCCAGTTTAAATTGATGCAACCATCTAAATACAACTGATTGTATTTAAATGCAAGTGAGCCATGTCATTTGATATAGAGTTCATATTAGAATTTGTACTATAAAGTTCATTTATACCTCAGTATAAAGTTTAGTTTTTCAGTTCTGATAATCAGGTAGCACGAAACTATGGTATCGTTTCTCACTTAAGTTTAACATCTGATTTTTAATCTTCTGACATGTAAAATAACTGAACAGATCAGAAGGGCACATGAATGATTGTTTATAGTGAACTAAGGTTTTTGATTAAATCAAAGTGTTTTTTTTAAAGTGTAGAGAACTGCAGTGTGTTTCTCTTAATGGCTACAGGAACCTCAGTGCAGTGCTAAATGAACAGCTTTTAAAATAACTGTATCTAACATACTACAGTAGTCCATTTGAACTGGACATTCCTTTTAATCTTTGGGTTAGAAAATAAAGGAAAGTTGTATATGTATAGCTAAATGTTAATAGCTAAAAAGCATATACAAGAAGATACTACACCAGTACAACTTGTATACTGTAAGTGGTCAGTTCATAAAGATTGCATTTCTTAGCCTTCTACTGACTGACTTTTTCAGCCATCTGTGTTGAGTCCACCAATTCCATCTTCATCTCAGAGACCAAGTTCTGTTATACTCAACTTTTTTCCGGGAGAAGTCCAACTTAAAGGAGAAACAGAGAATACGCAAATACAAACTTCTGTGGAAGAGCTCAGGACTCAGATTCATGATTTGATGAGTTTAGTAGACGCACTGAAAAAAGAACATGGGTAAATATTTTTCTTCTCAATCTGCAAATGGATATACACTAACATCTTTAATGACAAACAAAGATAAAGCTATCGTGTATTAATACTAATGTTCAGAACTTCTTCCTTTAGAAGTTGATCCAACTAAATGACCTAAATATATACCGATTTGATGTCAAAGTATTTTTGGAATTTGTAACCCTTTTTCTGTTCTACCTTGTGCTCCTTCGTTCACTACTGCTTTTTGAAAATATATCTTAAGCAGTTGGTACTACCATTGTAAGGAAAATTAGATAATTCTTGTGGTATTTAGTGTAAGTACATGTGCTGGCATTGTGTAATAACTGCACTGTAATAATTGCAGCACTGACATGACTGGTAGGAGGGAAAAGATTACTGAGCCTTTTAAATTCAGTCATGATGGCCCCATCATGTGTGCATGTGGGCAGGATTGTGTTTGGCGGATGTAAAAGAAAATTGGTATTTGCCTAAACACAGTAAAGACCAATCTGCAGAAATTGTATTTTTCTGTCTTTAGTTGTAGAGCACAGGCATTCATTCTTGTACTATTTGAATGATGACTGGTGCTAGCTAAACCAGATGAGAGGCTGTAAAGCATCTGGATCAGTTGGCTTCCAAAGTAAACTAGTAAATGATGAGTTCAGGAGATTAATGAATTAATTTTTCAGTGACGTGATGATCATTCTTAATATTTTCTTATCTGACCCCAGTTATGAAGTAAAACAGAATAGGAAATTCCTATTCTAAAGAACTTCTGTTCTATACATAGAAGTTGCTGGGTTACTTTAAATTTCTCTCTCCAAGTAGAGGATAACTGTAAAAACATTTCTTAACTACACTACTAAAAATTGTGATTAAAAGTTAGGGATAGTTGCATGGTGATTGCTAAGAGGTGTTGAGAGTTGTTGGAAGCTTCTGGTCCAACAAATTTAAATACCAGTCCACTAGTTGGCCTGTAATTTTGTTTTATTTATAAGATGTAGTATCAGATTTACGTTCATCCCTCTTGTAAAATTTAAAGAAGGCCTATGCTTCCTGTTCTCAGTAATATTTTTTTCTTCTCTAACTTGGATTTCTGCTATCTTAACAACTGTCAGGAGAGAACTGGAAAAAATAAGGAAGGATTTGGAAGAAGAAAAGCTGAAGCGAAGTATTCTGGAGGTAATATTAGCAACTTACAAGGAGAAAAAAAAATTAGAAGCATATATATAGTGTTCAGGAACTTGATGTTAAAGGAAAGTCTTAATGGACATACTCAATCTTTTTTGTACTGCTTTGTGTAGTTGAATGAATGCCTCATAAGGCAAATATTAAGAATATTCGCAGTTCATCTTAGTTCAGTTTTGTTTACCTGCAAAATAATTATTTTTAGTTATATGTGTGTTGGGATGTCAGTTTAGTGTTGCTAGATTCTGCGTTGTACTAGAAATACGTCACAACTGGATTTACTCCAAGAGAGATGATGAATATTTTGCTTTTGTGGATTTTAAAGGACAAATTTAGTTTTTGTAATCAATAGAAAAATAGGAAGAAAGTCATCTTTTTTTAATTCTCTATGATCTGTCTAAATAAAGTCAAAAAGAATAGAACGCATCTGAAAAGTTTTCTTCACGATGAAAGCCACCCCCTTAGTTCCTTCATGAAGGCTACCTGCATTATTGTATAATGCTGTTAAGTGGTTAATAAGTTGAACTCATTATAGAAAAATATTCCAGTTGGATACAAAAGTGCATTATATTTGTGAAAGAGTACTTTTTACTGACTTCAAAGCTACTTTAAAATCTTGAGAACAACTTCTGGCAAGTTCTCTTTTTAAGGCATCTCTAAAGCAATCTATGAAGTTGCCTGGAATATGTGCTGGGAATGAAAAGGAACCAACTTCCTAGTATCTTCAAAATCCATTTGAAGAAATAAAGATTAATCATGTCATAATATTTTGCATGAAGGCTGCCTCAGGAAGTTAGTCTGAGATGATGCATTGTTATGCAGAGACTTGTTAAATGATTCCTCAACTCAGTTTTGTTAAATGACTATTCAGAGTGAGATTCTCCAATAAATTCTTGTTTATTAAGCAACATAGTAACATAAAATCAGCTGTAAATATTGAGCTGTCAAATGCTTCCATTTTGTTTGCTTAAACATCTAAGATTTCAAGGTTATAATTTTGGTGAAAGCTCTGGAAACTTTAGATTATTGCTACTCCACTGACTTTTCAAAATATCTGTTTTCCAGGTTGAAATAGAAAAATTGAAGAAAGCAGTGATGTCTACATGAGACACCCATGGACTTGCTATCTTTAACTTGCCAGGAATTCAAGCTGAACACAAGCGGAACTGACTCTCTTATTTTGTAATAATGGATGCTGGTGTTCTACAGTCTTAAAGAAAAATATAGTAACAGAGGAATATAGTCTTTTATTCAGAGATAAGAAAACAAAAGAGAATAATGGTGTAATTTTTTTGCCAATATAAAAGAGGCCTTATTTCTTACTGTGCTGGAATTGCAGACCTTTATTTTTTGGTTTGCTTGAAAATACTACTGAATCTGTATAAAAAGGAGAGGGAATTCTTAATAGATTTTTATTGAATACCTGTAGCTTAATTTTTAAAGAGATCTATACTATAAATAGGGTGATCTATCTTTACAAGTAATCTGTAAAATAATCTATTGGGAGGGACGGAATAGCTGTATCGTAATTGTAGTCACTATTTTTCCCCTACATGCAAAAAGGGAATATTTGTATATTTTTTAATTTTGGCAGTCTTACCCAGGGTTATGCTGTTGTGCCTGTCTGCAGTGAGAATATTAATAATATACTGTTTATAAGTTGAGCAATGAGATAGGAATTTGTTAATGCAGTGAATCGGATGACACACCTATGCATTGTAGTAAGAAAGGATGACCTAATCAGAGGAGTTTAGCAGAACATTTTGTCACTTGCACTATTGGATTAAAAAGGGATTTAGGACTGCATCACGAAGTTACAACAAAAGTAACTCTTAATACTACAAAATGCAAGAAACACAGAAACAAGGCTAGAATCCAGTCTTAAGTGAACCTGTTGTGCCTAAAATACTGCAGCACACAACGTGAAAAAATAAACCTTAACTCACAGTGTCTGTGCTTGTGTGTACCTAAACTGAAGTCATCACTCTTTCTAGTGGTTAAGTATGAATTTTGATCTGTTTTTACAATAGTCAGTTTTTGTTTATAATATGGCTCAAAATAAATCACTTTGGAACTTTGCTACTCTCAAAATGTCTCAATATTTATATATTTATGCTATAAACTTTCTCAGTATATTGTGTACTTCTAAATTTAGTTACATCTTTGTATTTAACGAGTGATTGGAACGATTGCTTTGACAGCACTGTGCTGGCATCTAAGACGGCATCTAAGACAGCATCTTTCACTTTTTTTTATAGAAAACGGTTGAAATCTTGTGGACTGCCATTATCTTTAACCCCTGAGCTCAACACTGTGCACCAGAATAATATACAAATAATATTCAAAGTTGTGGGAGACAATTATGCTTATTGCTCTATTCACTTGATAAAAGAATGAAAAACGGTTTTAAAAAGCCAGTCAAATGAGTTACTTCTGCTAGTAACAACCTTATCTCCTTTTGGTCTACTAGAATTTAACAAACAAAACATGACAAAAACATACCATATTAGTTGACAACTTCACCAATAAGAGAAATAATTAAATTTCTATTAAATAGCCATAAATATAGTAATTATTTACTATGTCACTCGAGCAAGAGATATGGAAGTGAGATATATTCTTAAGAATATGCTTTCTCCACAGTTGATGCATCATAAAAAGCAAATGTCAAAAATTCAATTGGATTCTGTTTCTTGGTTGCTGATCAAAGTTTCTGTAAGATTTGATTAATATACTATGCAGGTATTAGGTAATATTTGCTAGTCATATCACTAATAAGCTGATTTGATATTAATGCTTTTAACTTCTAATTGCCTAGATGCATCACAAATGAAGACTTGAACCAGATCTTTATATTGAGGACTAATGTGCAGCAGTAGTGCTTTTTGTCAGACACTAAGCTCTTACTTAGAATTCATACTTCTAAGTCAGATGATGAAGAGCAAGAATTGAGCCTAATGGAATAGCAGATTTCATTATACAAGCTCTTCACCATGATTAGAGCATGAAACAAACCTTGTAATGGATCACTCTACAGAAATAGTCTGCATATAAGCTTGTAGCAGACAAACAGAACAAGACAATCAGTTAAAACCACAAATGAAAGGTGTTAATTATTTAATGGCCTTTGTTCGCTATAGCAATAAATGACCCAAGTGCAATGACTTGATTTAATAAAATCCTCTTTTAAAAGTCGCTGCTATGAGTATTTTTAGCCATAAGGAAGTTACCCTAATAAATGTCTGTCTTGTCTTCAGCTAGTGTTACGTACTAGAGTGGATGAGAAGAGAGTAATGGTTTTGAAGACATTCCACAGTACAAGTTCCTAAAAGCAGTATGCTTCTCTGACTTGTTTACTGGTGCTGTAAAATGATGCATGCTATCCAAACTCAGTAAATAAAATAATTTAAAACTGTTGAAATGTCTGCTCGGTTATGTTCAGAAATGTTTCATATGCTGTAAAAAAAAAAAAAAATCTTTGCAGAAGGAGATTGGGTGGGAAACAAGTGTATTATTCATTATCATTCATATAGCTCGCCCATGGAGACTTTCATCTTTCATATTTGAATTTACTCACTAGGATACTCTGGTTCCTGACTTACAGGACAGTTATCCCAACAGTTGGAAAGCTTACTGTTGGTGTTTTGTTTTGTTTTTAATTGTGACTGGAAGCCTCAACATTTTAGTAACTCTTATTCCTTTCTTTTTTCATTTTTTGTTGGTCCAAACTGACCTTTCTGTGCATTTACAGTTTATTTTTAAGATCCTGATGCCACCCAGTAACATGGATAAATAAATGTATGTTTGAGTCTCTTGAATACAAAGTGGAGAACTGAAGACTGAGATTACAACATTTAAAAGGGGTATGGATGAAGGAAAAAGGCAAATGAAGAACAGAACAACAAAAGAACATTTTAAAAATGCAGTATTTTATTCAATTTTCACATTCTGTAAAAAGCTTTTGTCTGCATACAAAGTACAGTTTTGGAAAAACTTACAGGTCCATGTCTGTTTTTTTATTCAAATAATCACAATGAAGATAACATTTTTCATGAATGTTGCTTTAAAGGAATGAAGTCTGAAAAGCTTTAACGTATTGCAAGGTTTGATTTTTGAATTGTTTAGCAAAGCACATGGTGAACTTTAATGAATAGAAGGCATTTATTTAAAGTCATAATTTAGCAGAAGTCTCTCATCTTTTTCCAAAGGAAATGATGAAAACAGGTTTTTGTAGCTGCCTTACTTTTGTCTGTTACTAAAGTTCTCTAAGATGTTCCTGATTGCTTTCTCAGAGCAGTGTCAAAACAGCTGCTCATCTATCTTGGGAAACTGGGTTTTGCAAGAGCTGAAAAGACAAACCACTCCCTTTGGGATGCCCAGGCACATACCTCCCATCTTGAAAATCCAAACAGCCTCGACCAACTTGTGAAGCGTGAGACTGATGCTGCTCATTCAACGTTCAGAGCACTTGCCCTGGTTGTGGAAGGTCATGATCTGAGTGTCTTTCTAAGCCTCAGGGAGCACAGACTTATACCTCTTTGTTTCTGGGAGAAGTGTGCACGTATGTCTGTGCTGGAATGTCAGCCTTCGTGTCTTTCAGAGGACAGGTGCTTAGGTTGAGGGGGGTTGAGAATTGAGGGGTGTTCAGTTGTCACCACAGCAAAGGTTCTGGGTGCATGTAGAAGGATAACTCCAGGTACCAAGAAACAGTGTCTTAAAAACTTGCCCATACTTTGATGTGATCTGGTATTCACCCCTTTACTTTTGACTTAAAGGCGAGCTAAGGAGCCACCTTTTAATTCTTCTTTACCTGGTACTGTATCAAGTGCAAATCATTTAACATCCCCAGGTCGGTTATGTTGGCTGTTTAATTGTGCTTGGCTTAATTCCCACTTGATACCAACACGAGATGCAATGCTGTCTGTATCAAAACAGCACAATAAATCATGCGTACCTCTGGGCTAAAATGAGACCTGTCTTGTGGCTGATGATTGGCTTAAGTTGTGGTAGCAAACAAAATAACTTGGAAGCCCTAAAAACTCATGACAAACATATTGCAGGATTGAAGAACTTTTTTTTTTTTTTTTTTGGCCGAAGTTCATCTGAAACAGTCCCGTGGGTAGAGCAGTGGGAAGTGGGCTTTGTTATGAGAAACTGCATGCTGTACATTACTGGCTATTGGCAATCCTCAGAAAAGCAGTAATGATGGTGAGCCAATATTAAGAGAGCTAACGCTGAACATGGCACAAACTTCAGCAGGCAACTGTAGCCCCCTCTCTGTGCAGTCCATAAGGAAAAGATCACTTGGTCACAGCTTTTTAGCTGCACAGAGTATTATCAGTAGTGTCATTTTTGATGTACGAAGCATAATGCATTAACTTGGCTAAGTTTTGATTGTGAATTCTTTTCATCTTTGAAGACTGAAGATCTGAAGACCTGTTAAATACAGCAGAGCAGACGGTGCCTCCTCCTCTGGGATGGAAGGTGCAAACCACACAGGCATGACTCACTTGTGAGGACTCCTGACAGGTGGCAATCCAGCAGTTTTGTGGGCGTTTGCAACTTGTTTTGGCATTTTTCAGTGCAATACCTTTATCGTCATCTGCAGGTTCCTCGCTGTTGATCCAGTCAGACAAGAAAAAAAGCAGGCCGATGCCAAAGGTTATTTCCTCATGGGGATGAATGAATCAGAGCAAAGAAGCAACTCTGGGTAAGACCATAATAGCGAGACTGGGGCAAGATGGCGGCAGATGAGTGGTTGGATGCTAACCCGTCATATCTGGAGGATCTCTGGCTCTGTTAATTTTGCTTACAGTTTAACCCAGACTTCTGAAAACGGTGAGTACCATCACGAAACATTTTGCCAGAACTGTTTGAAAACTATCAGTGAGGGAGCTGAAGTCATCTGTGAAATCAGATGACTGAACTAAATCTAACTGCTTTAGGCTATTTTAACTTTGCACTTGTTTACTCAGTTTTATATTTGCTCCTTGTGTCTGTGGAAGTAATTAGACATCTTAATTAACCTCTGATTTTTGCTTGGAGTTTTGTGATTGGTCTCTAGTCACAATGTTGTCACTTCTCAGAAAAATTCAGATTTTCTTATGAAGTTATTGTAAAGATCACTCTCCTCTGGGAACTTGCTTTACTTAAATTGCTTTACTTAAATTCACCTTTTCCAACTGTGTCCCTTTATAAAAGTAATTAATACCAACCAAGCCTCTGTATAAGTAAGAGCCTTACTTTTTTTTTTTCCTTAAATGACCACGTTGAGGACTCTTGCTGTAGCCTTTTTAACATACCATGCAACAGTTAGCAGTATGAGTGATCATATGGTGGCTTGTGAACCGCTTGGATTTTAACATAAACATGTAGGCATTCAAGCCCTAAATAAAGAATTCAGTTCCATAACTAAGGATTTAATATTTTTTTTCAGATATTGCATACACGTAGCACAAGTCCGCAGTGAACGTTTGGGGAAATAAAATTGTATAGCTGAATAGACAAGCCTAATGTAAAATGTCTTTTTGCACAATATGTGCTTGGAATTTTTGTGCTGGATACCTATTCCTATAAAGGAATAGGTATGTCTCTCTAGTTCTGCTTCTGGGGTAGCAGCGAGGGGAAAGCTGTAACCTAAGGTGATGGAGAACCCTTTGGCCAGAAACCTTGGGTCCACCAGTCTGAGGGTGTAGTTCCCAATGTTGTTGTTTTTCGAGTGGGGTCCTCTTATAGCTGTGATCGTGCAAGGTCAGATTGCCTCGCGATGAGTCCTTGGGCATGGAATAATGAGGGAAAGTTTTGTAGGTTCTACAGAATGCTTCCATTATAAACTAGCAGAAATCAGAGGTAAGGACTTCATAAACTGGTTACCTTAAATTTGAATTACTTCTTAAATAGATTATCAGTTTACCTTTTTTACTATTTTAAGAGGTTTTTTTCCTCTCCTTTTAACCATTGTCCAGACATTCATTCCTCGTTCTTCTTTTCCTTCTGCTGGGACCTTTGCCCTCCTGGGGTGCTATGACCAAATGAAATTAGTTGGAGGAGGAGATGCAGCATCTGGTGACCATCTCCTGAGTTGGGCAAGAGATACCTGCTATATACCTGCTATATACTTCTATAAGCATATCCATATTCTTTCCCGAAAGCGACTGACTTCTTGCTGTATTACTTGCCTTGCTTTAAGTTTCTGTTGATGTGTAGTAGTAACCTTGGCATGTCCTTGCAGTGCTGAGGCTGGGTAGTTTCCATGAGTCAAGCAATGCTACTGAACGAGATCGGTGTTTCACCGGTAACATGGCTCATTATCTCCATGAGCCTCAGATACCTGGAGCTGTCCCAGGCTGTTACCTCACCTAGAGGTAACAGCCCTAGGTGGAGTTCCATAAGTGTATAAATACAAAGTGGATATGAACTAATAATGAAACATGACGAACTCAAGGATTCCCAAATGTGAAATGGAATTAGAGCTAAGAGCATACAATAAATATTATTTAATGACTGCAGAAATCTGAAAAGAAGTTGGTACAATCCTTCACCTAATATCTTTAGGTGTTTCCTGGTCATCATTTTCCTCAGCAGTGTTGATCTGAGTCTTGTGGTTCACTTATCTTTATCAGTTTTGGTCCTTAGAAGAGCTAATGGTCGCTAGCTTTAAACCTAACTTTAAAACTGTTCAATATATATTTCAACGTCCTATGATGTTGATGATAAAGGCTGTGTGCTCTGCCAAGGCTGGCTGCCACCTCTGGACAGTTTGCCATGTGCTGAATCAAAGGTAGCGCCTGCTGAAGGCAGCATCTGCTCTCAGTGCTTATAATTGGATATCTGAGACCCAAGGGTCTGAGTTTTCCATCTCACATGGCAATTCTCATCAGGGACTGCCCGAGGAGAGTAGCAAAAGTTAGACTCTGTAGAGACGAGGTTGTGTGAAACTGCTTCAAAAGGCACCCACGGGCCGAAATGCTTTAAGCTCTTCACCTTGCAGTTTACAGTAAATTATTAATGCAGTAACTTCTAATATTGAACAGGTTTTTTGTTTGTTTTAAATAAAAGTGCACAAATCATTTTCAGTAAAAAGTTGATAAATGTCTGAAAATCATTCTGCATGCCCAGCGAGGACAGTGTTTGAAATGGGTTTAGCTGCTCACATACTAGCAACTGGACTATGTTCAAGAAGGGAAAACAGATGTTGCCATCTTCAGCATATCTTTCTTCCAGGAGAAAAGCAGTAAATGCGAGGCAATGGATGTGAGGGTGGCCCACTGCCTGCTCCTTTGGGCTGTGCACTTCTTCCCGGCTGCACCACGCGTTGCTCCCAGGGTGAGTTGGTGAGCGAAGTTGGTGACCTTGCGTCCGTGGGAGACCGTGGACTCCAGAGCTTTCTGGCACAGAAACCTGCAACATTTGATTTTAATGGGGGTGGGAGGGCGGGAAAGAAACACCAGTTCACTTGAGTTATTCAGAATTGAGTTTTACGTACCAGTGAAAGGAAAAAATCTCATTTCATATCAGGAATGCTACAGCTTATATTTATCTTATTTATCACCAGAATTCCCATGGATCTACTAGGCAGTCTGGATAATGCATCCAGAATTGTTCTGGTCTGGTTGTACTGTGCTTATTCAAAGTAGATCTGAGCCAGTGAGATACAAATCTCTTCCAAGGATTTATGATAGTTGATGGAAACATAAAATACATTCCTCTCCACTTTTTTTAACGGGTTGTTCTTTCCGTACAGACACCTGTAGGCAAGGAACACGGTTGTTGCTTTGGGACCTCAAAGCATAAGATGACAAGAGATGCCTCTCCCTGAGGACTAGAGGCTGTAAGGTCTTGGAGAGCTCTCCTGGTAAAAGTTCCTTGCTGGCTTTCAGGGTGGCAAAGCAGAGATGCCTGCAGTGAAAGAATTAGTCAACTCAGTAGGTCTGGGAGGAAAATATTACAATATTCAATACACTCAATGTGCCAAGCAGCCCCCAGCACAACTCTGGAAATTAGATAGCAATAGCAGTGTGATTTCTAATGCACCACACAGCCAGTGTTTCTTTCCAGACGGCGTTTGGCTGATGGCAGATAAGCCATTTGACCAAGAAGTGAAAGCCAGATCTGAGCAACTGCTCTGGATTGAGTCTGCCTGTACAACACGCAGTCCCAGCAAGTGTCCTTAAGCTGAGCATGGCATGTCTGCCTTGGTGTTGCTTTCCAATCAGGACTGGAACAAAGAGGCTTTGGTGGTGGTGTTCTGTACAGCTGTAGCTGCGTCTTATGGCACAAATCACACAGATCCTTGTACATCAGTGTGAGAATGCTGGAGACCTTAAGACTAATACAGGCTTTTTCACTCAGAGATAACTACTGGAGGCATGTATGATCTTCACCACTAGCTCGCTATTGTCACTTTAGTAGAAAAGTACAACTGTGAAGGCTTAATGTAGAGACAAAACATTAGTAGAGAGTTCTGCATTGTTCTGTATGATTGATGGGCCATAAACAATCTATTCTGTATCTTAAAAAGTCTTCTGGACCTCAGAAGGACTACTCTATCATTGAAGTCACCTTTCTAGTTTGTTCCAGGTAGTTGCCTTTCATTTATTTTCACATTCGATATACATTCCACTTTACCTTATTTTTCAGGTTCTCAGCAAGGAGTCAAAGACTGGTAATCTGCAAGGTACAGTGAATAGCTACGTGTCTTCTAATTTTCTTGAAATGTTATCAATTATCAGTATTTACGCCCCCGATACTCGCCTCATGGATCGTAGTATGCTGTCGTGCGCATTAGAACAATATCTGCTTGATTTGTTTTCCAGATGGGTGTAGAAATCTGATTCCCTGTGAAGTTAGTGGAGCTATCTGTATTCAGCCTTGTTCTCCCTCCTTCCATGGAGAGATGAGTTTTGTCTGCAAAGATAGAAAGTGGCAAATGTTCATAGATGCCTGTGCAAATCTGGATGTTCAGTCACTTTTTCAGGTAACATTAAATGCTACGCATCTACTTTCCCCTGTGGTCATAATTTGTTGTGAAGACACATTTCCCTCCCACGCAAACTTTAAATTTTGAGCAAAGGGAAGAAGATGGGATCCTAGAAACCAAATTACTGTGAAGCTTTGACTTCATCTTAAACTAAGTAATAGGAATTTCCCAAATTCACTTCCGATGTTGAAACAGTTCAGAAATGAACTTGTCTTCTTCACCTGGTTAATGTTTTTCACACAGATCTAAACCAAGACAATGATACTCTAGGATGAACCTGAGAGAACAGCTGTACAAAAGCGCTTCCAAATTCTAATTACTACAAAGGTCTGTAATAATTAGATGATTTGTAGTAAATTCTTCCCCAACTACAAAATAAAAAACTTTTTTTTTTTCCAAGTCACTTGAAGAGTAAGACAATATATTCAGTTCTTGCCCCTTCCTCCAAATGCATTGTGCAAGAAAGAAATTTTTCTCAGTGGAGCTTTGGTCCTGGTTTTCAGGTCTTCCAGCACGTTAGTTACACACCCCAGCACTGTACAGTTTGCAGGTTGTAGCAGTAGCATCATTTTGATTCTGTTCATTAATTCTCCAAAATTTATTTTTCTCCCTCCAGAGGATTTCTGAACGTGAACCTCTTCCAAGTTCTGGAGGACATGTTAGTGTTGCTGGAGGACACCTGCCCTTTGTAGGAGCAGGAAAGCCAGTGCACGGGAAGCCAGGAGATGAAGCAAAACATTTTGGTGCTGATGACCATGGGAATAGCAACTGCCAAGCTGATTTTTCATGCATCATCCCAGATATCCTGTCTTCACCAGCAATTCCAGGAAACATTGCTGATATAGTGGAATTGCTACAGAATATTTCCCTGATGTTGTCAGAAAATGTCAATAGAGGAAAAATGCAGGTATTTACTTTTATGGGTTTGAAGAGTTGGATCTGAGCTTGCCAGAGCAGCCGTGCAGTTTCTTACTTTGCAGGCACTCTCCAAAGAAGTGGTAGCTGCAAGTCACATGGAGATCACCTGGAACGAGTTTCCAAAGGGGGGCCATGTTTTGCTGTCAGAGAAAATGTTTGACCTGTTCACGTATGGCAGAAATCCTCCAGTTCCCATTGGTGGAATTTGTTTTCTTTAAAAGCAAATGTTTGCAGCAACAGTTTTATAGACTTGGGAGAGCAGTACAAGGAAGACTTCATTTTTAAAGTATTACATGGCAGAAAAAGCAGTGTTGGAGATGCTGATCACAATTGTGTTTTCACATGTTGCACGATAAAAACTGAAATCTTTCCCTGATGAACTCAGAAATCAGAGAGATGGGGGAAGAACTGTGCAGAGGGAGATGTAAACAGAGCCACATTGCAGGTCAAAATCTGAAACAGAACTGGTGTCATATTTATTTTTAATTTTTTTTTATTTTTTACTGTTCTTCCCAGTACCTTTTGAGCTTTGATGTGAAGAGGATAGTACAATTCTGTTGGTGACTCATGCCAGTGAGATGTTTGGGCTTGACTGAGATGGGTCATGTGAACCTGTTTATTGACAAAGACATATATTTACTTTATAGAAATTAATGTTGAATTTAATTTTTTTTTTCTTGCAGACTGTGCCAATGGAATAATAGAACTTTTAACATGAAAAATAACTTATTTTTCTTCTTTGTTTCAGAGTTACAGCAGGATAGCAAACCATATTCTGAACAGCTCCATCATTTCCAACTGGGCTTTTGTCAGAGACAGAAATGCCAGTTCAACATTACTGGACTCAGTGAACTTATTTGCTGGGAAACTTCTTCTAAGGAATGGGTCGGAAAGTATACAGGAACACTTCATCTCTACTAAAGGCTACAGCATATATAAAAATACTTCAGGGAAGAACTTTGATTTTTCTATGGAGTTGAATAAGACAAGCAATATAAGTGGGCACGTGGTCATTCCAGAAGAAGAACTTTTGAAGTTACCTAAGACTTCCAAAGCAATCAGCATTGCATTTCCCACACTTGGAGCCATTATAGAAACCAGCCGCTTGGACCCTGTTTTTGTGAACGGAATGGTTTTATCTGTGTCTCTTCCAGAAGAGCTTCAGCATATTTTGCTCACCTTTGAAAAGGTGAATAAACTGGAGAATGTCAAGGCTCAGTGCGTTGGATGGCACTCTGCTGAGAGGAGATGGGATAGCAAGGCATGTAAAATGAAGTCAGACAACATCAGCAGTGTTGTTTGTATGTGCAAGCACCACCGCCGGACGTTCAAATCCTTCTCCATTTTGATGTCCCCCACCATGCTGCGAAATGTGGTGTTGGATTACATTACATGTGTGGGGTTAGGCCTTTCTATTTTCAGCTTGGTTCTGTGCCTTACCATTGAGACTGTTGTCTGGCATCACGTTACAAAAACTGAGATAACCTACATGCGCCATTTTTGTTTGGTGAACATAGCTACGTCACTTCTTACTGCTGATATTTTATTCATTGTAGCAGCTATTGTGCACAACACAGCCCTGAACTACCGGCTGTGTGTAGCAGCCACTTTTTTCCTTCACTTTTTCTATCTTGCCTTGTTTTTTTGGATGTTTACCCTGGGTCTCTTGATTCTCTATGGATTGTTATTAGTTTTTTTTACGATAACAAGATCTGCGTTCATAGCTACAGCATTCTCTATTGGATATGGATGTCCATTGCTCATATCTATCCTCACTGTTGCTATTACTGAACCTAAAAATGGATATTTAAGGAGTGGAGCCTGCTGGCTCAACTGGTATGAGACGAAAGCCCTTTTGGCCTTTGTCGTACCTGCTCTGGGCATCATTGTTGTCAATTTGGCAGTGGTGGTGGTGGTTGTGGTGAAGATGGGAAGACCCTCTATTGGAGATGGCTGCAAGTCACAAGATTTGAGCAACATGATCCGAATTAGCAAAAACGTTGCCCTTTTGACACCTCTTCTGGGCCTCACCTGGGGGTTTGGATTAGCAATAATCATTGATAGTCACTCTCTGGCATTCCATGTTACGTTCGCACTACTGAACGCCTTCCAGGTAAACCCAGCAAGTCTGGGCATAGTGCCCTCTCAAACTTTGACCCTGGGAAAAGGCAGCAGATCAAAGAGGGGCTGGCAGCATGTGCTGTGCTTGAAAAGCAGGCTTTCCTTGCATCTTATCTATTTAATGCAGTAGCTGCACTAGGTATTCTGTGTTGACATGGATGCAGATGGGCAATAGAACAAGCCAGTTGATACAAAGTCTAATGAAAAATTAAGAGGAAGAATTTATATTAAAATACATGGGTTAATGTCGAGTAACTGCAAAGATATCTGATCCTTATCACCCAACATATACCCAGAAAATCTTACTTGCCATTAAGGATAGTTTTGTTTAACTCACCAATGTCAAAGTCCAATGTTGCCTGACATACCATTGTACATCCATACTGCCTTAGTTCTTCTTGGCTAACGCTGCTATTCAGTATGTTGAAAAAGTTCTGGTATGTAACCCATCAGTCCAGTTTGTAATGAGAATTAGCATGAATTATATATCCATTCTTGGCATTCCTGGATAGTCCATGTGACCTGGGTGGGTAAACTCATTTGGGGCATTGCTGTCATTGTCATAGGTGATGAGATGTTCTACACTGATAAAAGCATTATTTTACCTATGCTAGAAGAAGTATTTAAGAAACTTCATGTGGTTATGGTGTTTTGTAACTGTTTTTTATCTCCAATTTTTTTAGGGATTCTTCATCCTGTTGTTTGGGACACTTCTGGACAGAAAGGTACTTGGGTCATTCCGACTCTAATCCTGGATTATATGAATATTTTCTACACTTAGAAACTGTAACCTCTAATTTTAGGGGGTTGTTTTTAATTTACAGACCAGAGAAGCCTTAAAGAAAAACTGCCTTTCATCAAAGCGGAAGTGTAGTCTAGCAAAGGTAATTTTTTTTTCACCCCTTAGTGGCTTAATTTAGGATTTATGCCAATTCTATAAGTAGAATTTATATTACCTGCTCATTTGTACATGAAAGGTATTTTGCAGGTAAAGATATTAAACAGTAGATGTGGCAATCTGTGACCTCTACATAACCTGCTGTTATTTTTACAAAATTAAAAGAAGTATTTTGATTTTCTCTCTTCACACGTAGATACCAAAGTGCTTTAGAAAGAGAATATGTATGACTTTTCCCTTCAGTAGAATGGATCTATCTTGAGGTTACTAAGTAAGATACAGAATTAGGAATCCAAAATCCTTATGTAATGACCTGTTTGCTTTCTTCACAAAAATATCTCTATGACAGCATCTCTAGTGTGTCAAGAGGGTTGTTCTGCTTCCAGCTGAATGTCAGTTCAGGAAACCACTCAGAGCTCAGCCAGCATATCTGGTGCTAATTAATGTTGTTAATATCAAGGCAATTTATTTAAAGGAAATGTTTAAACCCAAAGGAAACAACTGTGTTTCAGCAGCTTCCTAAGAAAATGTTGACAGAATAGATGTGTTGACATCATTGAGTTAGTGTTTCCTACCTCTGCTGGAAAACCTTTGTCTGTTGTTAAATAGATACCTTCCGTTATGAAGGCTTTAGAGGCACTAAAGATAATACTTCCTTTATGCTACTAGCATTGCTGGTGTGCTTTGGGTCATTTGGTGTTAGAGAAGCTGATTGTGCAACTTGGGACTTCACTGCATCCTTCCTCTCCAATGTAGTCTTCGCTTGCATCCAGCTTTGCTGTTATGTGCTAAGTTTAAATGCAGTGCAGAAGGTCCCCTTTTAAAAAGAAAAAATAAAATAGCTCTGCTAAAGTTAACTATTTCCCTGTCTAACAAGAAAAAGAAGGGAAGTGCCTGATTTGCTCCTTATTTAATAAACTCAGATTACAATTCCTGCTTTTCAGTCCCAGGATCCAAATAACTGATGATGTAAATCCTCCTATGAGGCTTTAGGTCAGGTTTGAAAGTTAAAATTCCACTCAAGTCACCACCAACAATATTCTGGAAAAAAGAGGTGGAAATAACACTAATCCCATGACTGAGCAACACTTGCTAAAGGTGTTGAGTTATCTCACTGAGCAAAACTGGTTGTGGAAGCTGTAACTGCATTTGGCTAAGCACTTGGTTTGATGCTGTCACTCACTTTGGTGGAAGAGACCACATGTAAATATTTACCATTGCATAACAGAGAGGGGTGGAAAATGTTAGTTACTCACTTGTAAAGTTGTTTGTGAATATGGAGCTTGACTCACCAAAGCTGGAAAAGTTTGTCACGGTACATTTTTCTCTATATTTTTTTTCTTCTAAGACACTTCAGAGAGCTTCAGAATGGGACTACATATCTGGAGTCTTAGTGGTGAATATTTAAAACATCTAGGGTTATGCAGACTCCTGTAAAAACAAAGAATGTGGCAAGTTGGAAGGGACCCACAAGGACCATGGAGTCCAACTCCTGGCTCCACACAGCACCACCCAAAACCAGACCCTATGTCTGGGAGCATTGTCCCAGTGCTTCTTGAACTCCGGCAGCTCGGTGCCGTGACCACTGCCCTGGGGAGCCTGTCCCAGTGCCCGACCACCTCTGGGTGCAGAACCTTTCCCTCACACCCAGCCTGACCCTCCCCTGTCCCAGCTCCATGCCGTTCCCTCGGGTCCTGTCGCTGTCCCCAGAGAGCAGAGCTCAGCGCCTGCCCCTCCGCTCCCCTCGTGAGGGAGCTGCAGGCCGCCATGAGGCCTCCCCTCAGCCTGCTCTGCTCTGGGCTGAACAAACCAACGGACCTCAGCTGCTCTTCAAATACCTTCCCCTCCAGACCCTTCCCCACCTTCGTAGCCCTCCTTTGGACACTCCCTAATAGTTTTATGTCCTCCGTTTATTGCAGTGCCCAGAACTGTACAAAGTACTTGAGGTGAGGCCACACCAGCGTAGAGTGAGTTAGTCACTTCCCTCAGCCGACTAGCAGTGCTGTGCTTGATGCACCCCAGACTTACTTCAGGTCTTCTAGTGTTTCATTTCTTTTGGTTCAGATTTTAAGCTAACTGTGGTGTTTCTCAGAGGATTTTAAGGCACCTCCTGTTTGAAGTGGAGCCTCTACCTATATGGAAGATATATCTAATCTGAGCTGCTGCTTTCTTTTCTCCTAGTCCTAGCAGTGGACGGTTGTCTTCAGTGGATCTGACCGGTGAGAGGACAAGGAGCAACTCTTGCAGGGAAATTCTGGTTTGAGATGAGCCTTAGTGGTGACCAGTTCAGAGTGTGGACAGCACTTTCTTGGAGCATGACCACAGGAAGCATCGTGAAAACCAGAAGAGAAAAGGTCCTGAACCTGCTGTCAGGAGCAAGAAACCATCAGCGTTGCTGCAACCCTCAGAGAAAGCACAGTGACATGTAAAAGTTGTTTCTCACCTTTGTGAAAACTGCTGTGAGGAGAGTTTGTCCTCATTTGCCATTTCAGTGCTTCAAGTTCTTCCTGTTTTGTTTTTTTTCCACATCAGTGCAATAAGGAGCTGTACAGCATGTGAGGCTGTTCGAACATTTGTACATCACATTAAAAATGAAATAACTTTGAGTGTTATATAGCTATTTTTGTTTGTCCTTGACCACAAGTAATTCTGTTAGGTGGGCACTGTATTCATCCGATGTCTGTACTTTCAGGCTGAGGGATAGCATAACTCTGTTTCTGTGTTACAGCTCTGTTCTCCATCTCAGTACCTCTATGTCAGAGGAAATGTAGAAAACATTTTTTTTTAGTCTTTCAGGACAGAATTTGCATTCCTTTTCTAGTCCTGCAACAAACGGACAGATGAAGAAGGAAAAGCCCTCTGCAAATATCTAGCTTCCCTCTTTAGATGTGGGAAAGCAAGCTTTGAATATGATTCGGAGTTGAATCAGGTAGATGGAGATCTCCCATATCACATGTGGTGTACTAACCAAGGAAACAGTTTATCCATAGATGATTGTATATCTGGTTTTATTAGAAAGAAATAAAAGTCCTTGGAAAGAAACCTTTAATAATGAAGACTTTGACAGAAATGTTGTTGTCTCTTGTCAGGACAAGTTGATGCTTCCAAATGAAAATAAAGTTGAAATGTTGTCATTGTTTCTAGTAAGTGGTCCTTATCTTCCTCTATCAAAAGATGTAGACAAACACCCTTTATAATTAGCTAATATTACTCAAACCAAAAATGTCTCTTCCTATTCTGGCTTCTACAGTTCTTCATATATGTTTGAAATATAGCTGATTTAATTAGCGTACTGCTGGCTTATGTCATCAGCACTCTTTTACTGAAGAGGGAGAAAAATATCCTGGCAAATGAACTGTGGGTTGTGGGGCATGTGATAAAATACTATGAAAAACCCACAGCTAGCATCACAGAGAGAAGCTGAGACAGTGGAGATGGTGATCTGTAGGGCAGAGCCGTGAGATGGTTGCTCTTGTCCCCAGGAATCAGTTGCTGCTTTGCATTTTCCACTCCTGTCTTGTCTCTACATAGACTCATTATAAGAGGCTACCCCTGCTCCTTTTTTTTTTTTTTTTTTTTTTTACAGTGTATCTGCATGCTGGAGAGCTTTGATTAAATGGAGATAAAATTGGGATTCTGTGTAACGTAAATTTAAAAAGACTATTGCCCCCAAAGTCCACTTCTTAGTGTCAAGCAGCATCTTCTGTGCTTGACATTTCTCTTCTTGAAGCAATTATAGAGCTTACTCCTTGCCTACCTCTCCTCTTCCCCCCCTGCAAGTTGCATGTGTCATAGAGTTGTGCAATATATTTAAAAACACCTCTCTTTCCTGTCGGCTTTCTTTCCAGGGCTGCATTTAACTCAGATTTTGTTGTTGTTGTTGTTTTGTTTTCACTTGTTTGTTTTCCTGTTAACAGTGAAATTTTATTAATGAAACATTGGGATTTTTATAGTACCTGCAAACACAACAGGATTTGCCTCAACCGAACACCTTGCCCTTCCCTCATATGTACATCCAGGTGTGTGTCAGACCACAGTTCTTTATAGCTGTGGATTTGCAGAAGCTGGCACAAACCACAGTATTTTGCCCTGGGTTTTATTATCCTTTAGCTAATTAAGAATAGCTGGGGTTTTATAGAGAACCAGTTAATTGTACAGGATGAGGGTAAGGACTGAAGATTTATTTTTTATACCCCCAAATTAAGCTGACCAAGGACATTTCATGAATGTTTTTTGAGAGGTGAAAGCTGTAGCTGTCCTCTAAGCATTGTGAAATGGTAATTTTTTTGTAAGTGTTGTGAGCTGATGGCTAAGTTCTAATCCTAGCTAGAGGGGGAAGAAAAATCACTAGAGTTGAAATTCTGTTGTAACAGATTAATGTCAGTGCCAATTATTATGAGATAGACCCATTAATGTACAGCAGTTTGTTTTGGAGCTGTTCCAGCAGGCCTGCCAATGTGGTCAGACTTGAAAACCTGAAGTGTTCTTCTTCACCAGGTGTTGCAATTAATAGGACAAACCATAGTTTTCCCTGGACCTGCAATGTTGATTGCATGGCCAAGTGTAGACAAATATCAGAGCTCATTGGCTGGGTAGGTAAAATTGAATTCTCTTGCATCAAGCTCGAAGCCAAAACAAGTTATTGGGCAGGATCTTAATTTATCCACATTGCAGAGAAGTCCCTCTGCTGCCTACAAAAGCATCTAGGCAGTCATGCTCTGCAGGGCATCAGGAAGTGATTTAACTGTGGAAATGTCACTTGGCAAAGAAGCATTCGGGTGCTGCCTTGTGGTTTGCTTGGATTTCTATGTCAACAGTATGTTTTGCTAGACAAGTAGGGGTAGTAGGATAATATCCTTCCTGAAGTTAGTTCATGTTTCAGGCTGTGGAAAGAAGCACAGTTTTGGATGCGCAACACTTCTTCAACTCTTTCTTTCTTACCTTCCCAATTATTGGAGTTTCCTCTCACAACCTTTGTTCCACTGCAAAATTTGCCGCTTTCTGTCTCTCTGGGTTTTCTTCCCTTTCATTTTCCTACTGTCCGTCTGTCTGTCTTTTGCTTCCTCCCATCTTCCATTTTTTTGAAGGCTGAGACCTGGTCCCCTTGTGACCTTCTGCCTTGTGCAGTGTGGCAGCAGGTAGCTGCAATGATGGCAATTGCAGCCTCACCCTGGACAGATGACAGAAAAATACCGGAGCGAGGCTTGTGTGCCGAGATTTGCTTTTTTTTCTGGGGAAAGATCCACAAATGCAAGGTCCGGACTTCTTGTCTTTTGGATCAGAGAGACTGCCCACAGGTGGGAGAGTCATGCTGAAATCAGAAAAACTCCTTCCTTTGCGTTTTGTTTTGCAACTTTGGATGGGAATCTGATAAAACTGAACTTTTCTTAAGACCTCTTTATTCTTTTTCCTTTTTCCTTTTTTTCCTTTTTCTTTTTTTTCCTTTTTCCTTTTCCCTTTTTTCTTTTTTTTTTCTTTTCCTTTTTCCTTTTTTTCCTTTTCCTATACTCACCTGTGAATGTGTTTTCAGCCTGTCTGTGATCTGGTCAAAATCCTAAAAAGGACAGTATTTCCTTTCCCTGGCTTCCAGGTCAGATGTCCCATTTGTGTCCTGTAGGCAGTGATGCAAGCAGTGTTGCATCAGTTGATTTAGTTTACCATTTCTTACATATCCTGCACTATCAGACAGCTTTTTATTTATTCATTCTCTTAAGGAGGATATAAATAATATTGATTTGCCATTGGGGTTGTATATAATGTTAGCTTTTCTCTTATCTGTTGACATAATCAACTCTTTCCGTGGTTTTTCTGTAAAGATTTTGTTTGTTTGTTTGTTTGTTTTTAATGGCTTCCATCTCTATTTAACAAAGAAAAAACTTTTTAATGGTATAAGGTTTGCAAGCTTGTTTATGTGTAATCTTCATTGCAGGTCAAATTTGGTAGGTCACCGTGTCCCTTTGGGTCCTTTCAGCTCCCACTGTATGTGAAACTCAGCCCAACTTTAGCAACGCCTTCTCACTTGGGGCTTGGTCGGCTCTGTTTTGCATGCCTGTTCTGATTCTACAAAACTAGCCCATCGGTCACTAATTGCTGCAGCCATGTGCTAAGGTCATTCTCTTTCACAACTGGAAAAAGTCACCTTCTGCCAATTTGTTTACTTAGCTACAGCTGGTAAATGGATTTTGTACTTTTATTTTCAGCAGTGCTAAACTTGAGAAGCCCAAGTGCTCTGCTGTTTGCTTAAGCATCAGTGTTTAATTACAGTCCTTCAACCCCCATGAAAGATGTACGTGTATCCTTTGGATACTTTTGTTTCAGGTTGAGACCAATAATAAGTCATCTATTTGGGCTCTTTGAAGATTGTGTTGAACAATGGGTTGATCAGGAAGACCATTCCAACCCTTGGGAATGCAAGTCAAGGTTTATAATTTACTTATTCATGCTGCAGTGTCCCTGGTCAGGGAACAGGCAGACTGTTCCAATTAGTGGGCTATTGGAAGATCAAGCTATATTTAGCTTGAATTTATCTGGCTTCAACTAGTCTTCTGTAAGAAGGGTAAATTAGTAGTGGAACAAAGTATTTTGAGAAGTGGAGGATTTTCCTTTCTGTGGTATTGCTACATCAGGCTTTTGGTAAACTCTAATTATTGGGATAAGAACAGTGGTGTGAAAAGCAGATCTCCAGCCTGTAAAGCAGTTCCTTCTGGCCTTAATGCTTGGTAATCATCCTAGGCCTTTCTTTCCTTTGCATTGGTATCAGTAGCCAGATGTGAATACCTGGTAGTGTAGGTATCCCCAGGCAGAGCTCTCTGCTATAGCTGGCACCTTTATGGCAGTCCTAAGAAAAATAAGGTGGGATAATTGCACCAATGTACTCATATCAGTGCCAACCTTCTTAATAAACCCTGCTATTTGTTAGTAGTAGCTTTGGTCCACATCACATCTTGGAGTACTTTCCTTCCAGAAATACTCCCCTGACGTCAGTAGTTAATCCTGACTCCCAATGGTACGAGAGAGCAGAGGTGGGGTACCCCTCGCCTGTCTAAATCATGTTAGATCCATAACACTGATGAGTGTCTCTGAGTGATTGCTATTTCCACCACTGAGGATTCATTTCTTCTAGTTAATGACACTTACTCATGCAATCTTTGTTTCTGTCATGGGGTGGATGAAAATCTCTCACATTGCTGGGATGGTTGGCTTGGGAGTTCTGGGGCAGCCTGGATTTCCAGCTTAGCTTCTGCGTTATTACAAAATGTTATGTTAATCTCTGCCAGTCGGAGAGATATGGCAGAAAATCTCCCTTTATCTCCTGTACTGCAAGCTAAGTGCTGCTGTGCATAACAGGAATAGGACAGTAGAACAGAGGATTTTGACCTTTTTATCAAAAAGCTGTCAAGCTACTTGAGCATAATGTGTCAGGATCTGCCCAAAGATCTGCTGAAGACAAGATTTGAAGGCTGACTTGGCAGCGTGCTCATTAGTAGTAAAACTCTCACTGACTTAAAATGAGCTGCCAAGCAATAAATGTCTTGGAAGTACCTGTTCTTGGGAAAAGTTTCACTGATATATATATATATATATATATATATATATATATATAAAATCAGTTTTTATTAATATTTTTAATCTAGAGGAAACTGTTGAGGCTGACTAGAGCTTTCCCTCAGATGTGATCAAATAAGCTTTCCACCTTTTTTTGTGCAACCAAGATAGATTGACCTGCCTTTTTCCTTTCAGAAGAGGAGTCATAGTATTAAATTTGTATTGATTTTTTTTTTTTTTCTAGTAGGTGGAAGAACTAATTTAGTACACGGATGCATCCGTCAGGTTACAAGCTGTGTTGAACTAATAGTTATTTGGGTCTGCTTCCTTTAATGAACATGTGTGAAAACCCACCAAAAAAAAAAGATTTTTGGTTAATGGGCATTAAGCTGCAAATACAGGAATGAAATCCGTAAAAATTAGTGACTGTCATCTGAAACAGACACAAGACAACTTAGTTGTGATGGTGATAAAGAAAATGGCCGCAAAACTATTATTATTATTTATTTATTTACTACCTCGTTGGAGACTTTGTGGTTCAGCAACCAGCCCGTCAAGCCCCATCTGGGTCCTGCTAATAGCCAAATAGTAGCTGGACACCAGGCTTTAGCCATCACGCGGCTTCGCATGAGTATGCGCCATCGTGCAGCTCCCCGTTGGGCTGTTCTGACCCACGTCGTGTCGTGTGGTTCCTCCTACAGCGTTGCAGTTCTTACTGCACCAGACCCATTTTATGGTGAGACCTACAGAGGTTGCACTGGTGTGAAGGTGTGGGGCAGGGGTGGAAAGCCCATTAGCAAGTACTGCCATGGAGATCCTCACATGGTCTTTGTCCCAAGGCATTTGAGACATCTAGGGTTAAGTATGTGGCAATGGGAGATAACAGCTGCCAAAAACTCAGAGCAGAAGTTGATGAGATGTCCAAAGGTTGCTCTCCCAGTTATCTGGAGCTCTGCGGTTTATCAGCAGCAGAAGGCAGTCTGTTTGTAGGACACTTTACCACTGAGGGTTTGCAAGAAATTATGGAATTTATTTCCTTGAGGGCATTTTTGCAATTAAGTATCATTTGCATATGCAAGATAGGATGCGCCTGATGCATGCATGATCGCTTCCATCTAAAGGAATGTTAGTTGCCCTTCTTGCTGGACACAGGCCTGGATATGTAAATTACAAAGCTGAATAAATAGCTGGCATGTGTTCCTGATCACATGAGCTACCACAAGATTCTTAAAAATAATGTGCTTTATGGAAATGGAAATTGAGCCAGAGGGGAGAAAGGAGATGTGTTGTGTGAGAAGCACTGTTGTTCCTTCCAGCTCTTCTATTTTTTTTTTACTTTACATTAGTGAAAGTTGGTGATAACTTGATTTTCATAAAAATTGGTCAGTCCAATCACTGATGTGGATGATTACTTGAGGCATGCCATACCTAACCTTGCCTATTCTTTCCTGAAAGTCTCAGCACTGGGAACAGTATTTTCTGACCTTGATTAAATTCTCCCTTGGTGAAATAGTGCAGCACAACCCTGACCTAAATACCAAATTTGAATATTGAGAGTATGATCTGTTCGTTTTTCTTTCATGCTATTATTGCACAGAGCTCAGCATGCTGGAGTCCTGGACTATGGCTCAAGATCCTGCAAGATGCCAGGAAATAGGTGAATAACAGAATAACAGTAGTGCCAGTGACACTGAAGGCTTCCTCTTGAATATTTTGTTATGCATGTGTTTATGAAATTACACTCTGAAATATGTTGGTGACAGGTAAGACAAACATATTTGCAAATATGTACCTGCTAATAAAAAGTCTTTGCCTTGTGCAGTTCTAAGTAGAAGTGATGTGGTTTAGTACCATAAGGTAGTCATCTCTCACTGCAGGAAATCAGGTAATTAACAATCATTTACCAAAATTCTTAATTCTTAGGAAGGTGTTAATTTTGCTGATGCAAAGGGAAAAGGGCAATTTATTGCCTCTGAAGTCATGCATTTTTATGAAAGAAACTTTGTTAAAATTGTGTTATTTTCAACTGGTGAAATCTGGGCTTGAATTCAGGTTAACTTGATAAGATTTGACATAACTAAATCATTGTTTCCAGTATATTAAAACAAGTTATGTGGTCCAATACAGATCTTATGAGAATGTAAATAAAAGCAGATAGTATGAAATGAGTTATTGGATAATTCTTAGGGGTAAACCCGTGATTTCCAAAATAAATTCCTGTCATCATTAGAAAGAAGATACATTGTAAATCAACATCCTTAACATATTTCACAGCAGAAATGCTTTTCCAAGATTTTCTATTCACCAAAATTCCTATGTATTTAGAAAAAAAACAACAATCTAATAGAAATGTTAATAGCAGTAGAGAACCATAAAGGGAGACATTTGAAATATAGTTAGTATCTGCAAGTCTTTTTTTTTTTTTCTTAAATTATTGTCTGGAGATCTGACTCCAGAAGGCTGAACTGCTAAGACTTTCTAAAAGTAGCACTGCTGAGAGGTATGTTTGGGTGAATATCTAGAAAAGAAGTTCTTTTTCATCAGTGTGTCTACAAATGTCGGACAAAGTGGGTTCAGTGGTACTTGTTTGCATTTTTTAAAACAAGGTTATTTTATTGGTGCAATGAATATTAACCAAGTAAACATCAAAAATAGAAAAAAATTGTAATGGGCTTTCTTCAGTTCTTTTATTTGTACACACTTGCAATCATACTAATAAGTAAATAAAAACTCTAAATTTGAAGGAACAACTTGCGCACTTGTAGAATATTTTCTTTGCCCTGCTGAAGTCTGAAACTTCAGTCATCTTGCTTTTCTTATCGAGATTGTCTTGGCGTGTGTTTGACCCAGTTTCTGTGTAAGTTAAAAACAAAGACAATTTCAGTGTAACAAATTATTGATTTGGAAAATAATATTTGAGGCAAGTTCCTTCTGAATTTCAACTTGTTTTGTAGTCTTTTCCTGGGCTACCCAGTGAACCTAGAGCCTTTCTTGCAGAGTTGATGTCCATGTAATGATTTAGCCTTTTGCCTGTGCCGTTGCTTTGCCATTGAAAGATAATTGAGAGTCATCAATTTAGCTAGTTTTGAGAAAGTTTTGGCCCACAAAGTGTCCTGGGCAGGGTTGTTCTGACTGCACATTGACATTCGCTTCTGAGCCAATGTTGTAGGGCCACTCGATTAGGCACTCAGAAATACTCACTGAGTACTGGTTTAGGTTTTTCCCACCCAAAGAGTAACCTTGAATATGCTGTCCCTGGCTGCATACCTTTGCAGCATCTTTCAGATACAGCATATGATTTTATTTTCTCAAATAACACACTTCCCAATGTGTTAACTTTAAATTTTTTTACAAAGATGCTCTAATGACAGGAAGTGTTAGATTGGTTTATGGATGAAAGGTATGTCATTGGCTTTATCACCAGACTTAAGGAACAGTATATGTATGTGCATGTATCAAAATACATTACATAGCCTTTATATGTGGAAAAAAAGGGTAAATCTGTCCATGCAATATCAATAGAGGCTGTGCATAGAATAAGTTCTACTGTTTAACAGCTTTATAGGGCGTTAGGTATACAGAGCTATTAAAAATAAACAACCAACCCAATGAAGTGAAATATCTCTGGCAGGATTAAAATTCACCGATATGTGGCTAGTGGCAAATTTGTGATATCTGTTAAAGCACGCATGTCTGGGGCTGCAGACTAATGAGGCTATTTGCTTCCTGCATTCATGTGAGAGAAAGATGAGGAAATGTGCAAATGAATTACCATGTTCTAACTTTTTGTCATCAGAGTAACAGACAGTATCTTCTCAGAGAGGCCGAGATGAAGACAAAAATTTGTTCCCAAAGGTTGACTGAAGAATTTTTAAAATGGAAACCAAGTGGAAGGGTGAAAATATGGAAACAATACAGAAAACAAATACCTAAAGCATTTTCCTTACAAAAAATCATGTTGATAAAACACACTGGAAGTGCCCAAGGCCAGGTCAGATGGGGCTTTGAGCAACCTGGTCTGGTGGAAGGTGTCCCCGGTTACGGCAGGGGGTTGGAACTGGATGGGCTTTAAGGTCCCTTCTGACCAAACCATTCTCCGATTCTATGATTTCCCTGATGGGTTGTGAGCTGAGCACCTCTGGAAATGGCCAGCCTTTCTCTTCATCACATTGAGAGCACCTCGCTAATGCTCTGGTGTCGTTCCCAGGTAAAACCAGTGTTGAGCTACAGGCATGGAAACCTTCCCCGTGGTAATTAAAAGTTTGGGCTGCTTGCATGACCTTGATAAAAACGATTTTTAAAAGTCAAAGTCATCTTGCTCAGCACATTCACACTTTCTTTCTCCTGACCAGACAGCCACCGAAGGTGCAAATATAATGGAATCTGTCATCTTAATGTCATAGATTTTTCCCCTTTTTTCATCAGTGTTAGCACAGACCTGTGGGGAATGTGTAGTGCGAGCGCTGAGATCTCCCTCCCGTGGAGCAGCTCCCCCACCTCAGTTATCGTCTGCATCGAGGAAATCCAAAAGGTACTTTTTCCAAGCTACAAAAATACACATTTGAAGGGATAACGCTGCTTCCCTCCCCAGACTTGTCCTCTTTATTGAGCAAATCCTCAACCAAAATGTCAGGATTTTCATCACTGCAAAGTCTTTAATAGTCACCCCTTCAGCATAACTTCCAATTAATTTATTTTAAAACCAAAACAAATAACAAACTTATCCAAAAGTACAGGCGATCACTTTTAATTTCAGATATAGCATTTTGATACTGTTAGTATGAAATGTATGTTGTGTAAATTTAGATGTGTTTTACTGGGAACTTCCACAAAATTCTGATGCCTCAAATTGGCTTTTTATTTACATATTTATGTAAATATTGACTGAACTGTTTAGAGCAGGGGTTGCAAGACGAAAACCCAAGCCACATCCAGCTCAGGAAAAAAAAAAAAAAAAACTTGGTCTCCACTCTGCATCTTGCCATCCTCTTCTCTGGGACTCTCTCATAAAGGCTATCACCTTTTTCGATGGGGAAGTTTGGAGGAAATGAAGAAATTTGCAGCTGAGTGCTTTCCTCTCTTTTGTCAAGGGCTCTTCTTTCCCTTCCTCAGCTGTATGAGTGATTGTGCAGCAGTATACAAGCCAAATGCAGTTGCCCTGGAAAAAAAATGCATGTTTGTCTTGTCCTACGGCTGGAATGAGCCTGGTCTTGCTCCAGGCTGTAGCTGCGGTTTGTTCCCATGGGTGTTCATACTCACTGTGTACCTCTAATGATAACACAGAGTGCGCTGCGTGATAGACAGGGAGAGGGAAGTGGAAGGGAGCCCTGGGTCATTTGCACAAGAAGGTACATAGTTGGTACATATGGATTCATTCATTTTTGGTGTGGATGTTGTCCAATACCAGACCAATGAGTCTTTCTATATGTTCATTGACAATTAAAATTTCAAAATCTGACAGAACAAAAAGGTTGACTTAATAAAACTGAGACCCTGCTCCGTTTCATGGAAACAATCTTTTGTGGAAAAAAAAAAGTCACCTCCAGTTTTGTTTTCTGTTATGGACAGAGAGCAGATGTTTAGAGGGCCAGTTGATCAGCTGTTCCTCTCTTGTTCCATTTTTTTCCTAGACACCTATATTAGTTCCAGACCCTTCCCACATGAAATTTTGTATCTGAATGAAGGCATTAGTCAAAGTTCGTCTAAGCTGAACAAATTTGCATGCTTCCTAATTAATCCTTAGTGTTCCTCCTCTCCAGACTTGTCACATTCTCCTCTCTTTCTACATCAAGACATGATTTTGGTGATTTGCCTCTGGGAATAAATATACTCTCAGATAATCACCCATCTTATTTTTTTTTCCCTAGGTTTTCTGTGCTATTTGGGATTTTATGAAATCCTTTTTCATTGGGGTGTCTGTTCTGGTGTAGGATGTCATCGCATATTAAGGAAAAATGTTTAAAGAAATTCTTCAGGGAGAATAACGGAAACATCTTTTTGTCTTAGCAAGTTAATGCATGATTTCACTTTTACAGTTGTGTAAAATGGCTGCATCATCTAAACATTTTATGTTGGTGGTATTGCACAGCCAAGTCTTTTATATTAAGAAGTATTAGAAGGGTTTTATTAGAAGGGTTTTATTTGTTTTCTTTTGAAATATGAGGTGATGTGACTTTTCCTATTATTATCTGATTTCTCTTTAGGGGAAAATGTCAGTGTGACTTGATTAAATTAACATTCTCGAGGCAACATTTCTGACTGTGAACTTTTCTCCAAAAAATCATCCATATGTACTGATCATCTTGAACTTTAGCATAAATTTGGCATGCACTAATTTTGCTGGCAAATTGTTAATTAAACAAATCTTAATTATGTTTAGCAAAATCATGAAAACCCAAGTGCAATCACAAGAGTGTAGACAAATACCACCTTCTGTAGTATTCTCTACAATGACTTGGAAATGTAGAAATATTTCATCTGTATTTCAGGGCTCCAAAAAACTCGAGGAGATTGAAATGGGAAGCAGGCGGCCTGTAGTTAAATGGAAGTTATCTTGAGTATAGTAAATTATTACTTAAATAATTTCAAAATTAATTTGGAGTATAAGAAGATAACATTTTTCTTCAACATCTGTGAGTCTTTAATTAAATCACAATTAAGAAAGCACATCAAGGCACATTTAAGAAAAGGTCAGTGAAGTACCTGTACATAATTATTGTTGCATGAATTCCTACCTCCTAGCTAATGAGCTTGTGAGGCAGGAATTGCATTTGCGCGACAAGCAAAATATTTCCATATTTTAAATGGTTTGCATTCCTTACAAGCTCATCCAAAAGCCCCACGTCATGGTACCTTATTTATGAACTGTAACCTTGGGAAAATCTCTCTCTCTTTGGATATCTTGGTGTAGTTCCCTATTGAGTTGGTATTAAACCTCAGTCTGGAGGTACCTTTGTGTCAGTCTTATCTATGGAGATTATACACTATCTTGGATGGGATGCCTAACTTCTGGAGCACTAAGTTTGAGGGAAGTTGGTCCACTTCCTTACCCTTCATGTGTTTTTGTATACTGTGGCACATGCTAGCACACAGAGGCAGGGGTGGTAGTGGTGCCTCCCCATGAATTGTGTTCGATTGCTTTTACTCCAATCTGGGCACCACAGCCCCCAGGGGAATTTTGTTGTTTGTCCCCAAGCTGCCAGCTCAAGCTGAGGACAAAAGGGCTGTGCATAGAAAATTGCAATGTATTTCATAATGTAATGGACATTTCAACCATTTTCCAAAATAAAGCAGCTAAATATTCTTGTCTTGTTAGTATTACCTTGATAATGAATCACATATACTGTCCATGTTCTGTGTGATATTGCTCTAAGTCTGCGTTGTGGTTTCTGTGTTTTCATGCATGTGCATGTATTCAGAAATCTACTACAAACTTTTCTCAAGATTCTCAGCCGCTGAAAAGCATTAGTGGTGCTACTGAATTCAAGATATGGAGGAGCCTGCCTCTCTCAAAGGGCAATTGAGCATATTTCCCCTCCCTTGAGGCAATATAGGATGAACACATGGTCTTGCTATTGCATTTTGTGGGGGATTTGCACACTTCTCAGTTTTCTCCTTGGTGGCATTGCTTCTTGTCTCAGCTCTGAACCACTAAGCTGAGTTCGTATTCTTCAGCTTCACTTCCCAAGAGTGGAGGAAAATATCTCCTGAATGCTTGATTCAAACATGGCTTTGTCTCTTTCCAGTAGTTTTATGATTCTGTCTGTACACTTCACTTTTGCTAAGAACATTTAGGGGGAAAAAAACATCTTGCTTGGTAGAATTAGAAAACTTTTTTGTTTCTAAGAGAAATTCCAACATGCCATTCTGATCAGTTTGATATTCATTCCATGTTTTTACTGGGTTTGATATAAGAGAGGGAATTTGCTCATGTTTTCTTTCCTTTTTCACTCCAAACTTTAATGGCAAAACACTTTTTCCTAAAGAAGAGCTCAGTGACTTTGGAAATATGGATCACATCAGCTCCTACCAGCATACATGTATGCAGATATGCAGTGTATGTATCATTTATGTTCATGACCTTGAAATAATCTAAACAAGTTCAGCAATGGCTGGTTAGCATCTGATTCCCTGCCATAAAACACCTGAGTCTTTCCCTACTCTCTTTACTTCAGTATGAAGATGTTAGCCTTAAGGAATTTGTTCTCAAAGTTGGGAAAGCTCCAGATAAACTTCCAGTAATTTTCATTTTTCCTTCTGTGCCTTCCAGAGGATGCTATCTTGAAATGGTGCATTTGCAATTAAGAAGAGTTTATCTGTTAAATCATTTTCTGCTTCTTGGATAGATTTTATTTTGAGTTTTTATTTGCGTTATAAGGTCCAGCCCTCTGTCTGGGAGCTGCCCATACCACAGTAGAGATCATAACATGAATGCATCACCATTTAGAGAGAGAGATTGTGAACAGCAAGGGATTTCAAATACATAAACAGACCTCTTTTGAACACTGGGAATTGTTAAGATGAAGGTTTATAAAACATCATGGGTGTGCGTGTTTCTAAATCTTTTATTCCTTTAGGAAGAAAATATTTTTGGTGGATAACACTTCAGGTTACACGTTTTTACTGGAGCTCTACTCAGTTGTGATGTGGGACATCAGGCTACCACAGTGTGAAGACTGTAAAATTAATCCACTGAGTGGAGAGGGCCCTCTTATTTGCACAGAAGTTTTCTCCATCCCTCTGGTAGTATAACTTATACTGCAGCGGGAACCTCATAAAAGAAAGGCTTAGAAAAAAAAAAAGAACATTGGGTCTGTTCTTTGGGCATGATTTCTGGTTATGTATGTATGTATGTTTCTATATGTGCTGCAGTCACTCGGTTCTCTTCTTTGGTCTACATCTTTTATTAAATATGGTCTATTGTGGGTGTATTTCCTAGATTAATAGAGAGGTTTGGGTTGGAAAGGACCTTAAAATCAACCAGTTCCAAGCCCCCTGCCATGGACAGGGACATCTCCCACCAGACCAGGTTGCCCAAAGCCCCATCCAACCCCTTCCAGGGAGGGGACATCCACAGCTTCTCTGGGCAACCTCAGTGCCATGCTGCAATAATTTGCATTCAGTCATCTAACATAAGCCATTTCTCATAAAACACATTGACAGGGAAATTAAAAATTAGTTGTTGATTTTATCTCAGGACTGACAGACTGTCAGTTCTTCATGTCCATACCTGATTGTTACAGAGACAAAAATTGGCCATAGTCCAAAGACAAATATATTGCTTTCATCTGATTTAAGCCATCAGCAATAAGCCAGGGCTGTATCTATTCTCAGTGATAGTGCTTCACCTGAAAGAGGTTGAAACATCACAAGTTGAGTGCATCGGTACTAGGAAAATCTGCAGGATTGCAGATAGTCTGTAGGTCCAGATGTCATCCAGTACCTGGGTGCTATGAGGATCATCTGGTCTCCAGAACAGCATGGCCACATCCAAAGTACTTTCTGGGAATGGTTTCTGGACAATGGTTGGAAATTGTTGGTGGGGTTCTAGTTTGCCTTGTTTGAAAATGTTCTGGGGTCCACACAGTCAGCTTAAGTTTAGGTGAAGAATTTCCTAGTAGGAATGTGGCTGATGGAAAGAGTCACCATGAAGTCTGAAAAGATGGGAGAGGGTGGAGGTAGAGAAGTATGAAGTCCAAGGTATGCCCTTAGGAAATAACACCAAGGAACTGCTATTACATTGTTTAAGCCCAGCTTATCTTGAATGAAGGACTGACCCATTACAAGCTGGACATAGACCCTCATTCCCCTGCTGTCAGAAAGCTGAATGTGCTCCTAAATTGTGCCAGAGAAGTCTTTCAAAAATCACAGGGAACATGAATCCCCCAGGTACGTGATGTATGTAGCAACTCATCTCGGATGTAATGTCTCACACCAAATGAAGATGGAGAAACTAAAGCTGATCCTGAGAGTGATGAACTGTGACTTTCTTCAAAAAGAAAGAGAAGGTACTTCATTTATTTGGAAGGCAAAATGAAGGCTGAAATGGTATCAGATTCTGTAATACACTGGGGAAATAAATGCTGGAATGGGGAAAGAGTTATCTGATCTACAGGACAGATTCAGCGTAATAACAAATAGGTATATACTCAGACCGGTCATTAGAGAAGGATTTCTATTCATCACTGAGTAAGAATCAGGAAAAAGCCCATGGCAAAAGCAAAAGGAACAAATATCTAAGCTGTACAACAGAAAAGGAAAAGGACTGCAATCAGTTCGCATACTAGTTGCCTGAAGTGCTGGGTGCTGAGATCATCTAGCTCCAAACTTTCTCTCTAATGCTGTGTTCCCTCTTCATCTGGATATTTATATAGCTCTATAAATCACATATTAAATATATTAATATTAATATCTGTATATGATCTCAATATATACATCTTATATAAATGTTTGAATGTATATAATATATATATAAAGAAGATGCACTCTTTCGTCTGTGACAGGGAAGCACACAATGGGGCAAAATGCTTCTGGGAAGTGCCAGTGACCAGACACTTTAATTCTAGGTGAATTGGTGCAGGTCAGAAAAACTCTTCCACAGACAGGTCCTTCCTCCTTTTCCCCCGCTTTATACCATCAAGAAATGAGTTTATCACAGAGTGTTTTACTAGTGATTATAGTTTAGCCAATAGCAGTTGTTATAACAGCTTTAATAATCCATCCACACAGTATGAATGACCTGGTAATCAGGTGCATAATAGACTGTCCCCTTTCTCTGTGGTTGCAAGAAAAATCTTTGCTTTTGCACAGGTTTGTGCATGTTAGGCTACAGCTCCAGATAACTTTTTTTTTTTTTTTTTGTCAGCAAGGCTAACTTTGAGGTATACTTAGTGTTGCCTTCTCTACCTGTGTCGTACAACTGGTTGTAATGCTGTATGATGGGGGATAAGTCCTGGTATTGTGGACTTCAGGAAAACAGGGACCCATGTGTGAAGACACAACACAGTGTGATATCGGGCTCCATCAGTAACATCAAGTTTTTGTCAGTCCCTCTCTATCAACTCAAAAGGATGCAGCTGTATGTGTGGGCACACAAATACCAACCAACAGGTTACCAATGTGTTCAAAAACTAAGCAAGCAGGAGCAAAACTGAGAACCACAAATTTGAAGTCTTATTATATCTAAAGGGTAGTGTTGGAGAGGTGGTCAATGCACAAGTAGAGACTTATTTCTCCTGATTACACCTATTGTGATATGTTGGGTGAAATCTTACCAAAACTGCTCGCTAAAATCAAGGTGTAAGTTAGATTAGCTTAAACAAACAAACAAACAAAAACATATAGGAATAACAGGGAAGTTTGTAGCTGAAATAATGGCAGATACAAACCCAAGTACATTATCTCCAGTGAAAGATGCATAGGAAAGAGGTTTGCCGTCACAGAATGGAGCCATTTTAGACTGGAAATTTGGAGGGTCTCTGTGATGAGGAAACAGTGAGTATTTTGGAGAAAAGACAGGGAGAGGATTTTTGTGATGCAACTTGGTAAAGAGCCTGGGAACTGAGAATAAGGAACTTTTGTTTGATTCTTTTTGTTTGTTTGTTTGTTTTATTTTGTTTTGTTTTCATTTGTTTGTTTTTTGTTGTTGTTCTTTTTGTTGTTGTTGTTCATGTAATAAGTAAAGTTTATATTCCTTTAAGTTCAGAACTTTGTTCAAGACATACTTGACTACCAGCTTGTCTGTGCTTATGGGAAAGGAGGTCAAACAGTTGCTGTTGATCATTTTGCAGTGGATTAACAGTGCTGTGTAACTTTTACAGCACAGTAATTAGCAGCTCTGTGCCCTGTTATGAGTGATGCAGAATCATGCACTCATGGAGAACCTCAGAGCAGAGAAGTGTGTGTGTGTGTGTGTGTGCACTCGCATGAGCAAACAAGACCAGTGGAATAATCGTATTGTGTTTAATATGATTAAAGCTGGACCAGCAGAGTTATTTGAAAACAGATCAAAGAAGCTTACTGAGATGATGTATCTTCAGGAAGATGGTAGCAAAACATTAAAAAAAAAATAATTCTTAATTGGGAAAAATTGTTTTTAATCCTAATTTGAGTTCTCCATGAAAGAAATTATTACTCTTTTGCAAATGCCAAAGTGATCCATAACTCTACATACCTGAAGGCATCCTTATTTTTATTAGCTATTAAGTGTAATAACATAGCTGTTAGCTGTATTAATGCTAAGGAAGACTCTGACCCTCTCAGACAATAACATAAATATTAGTTCTTCTGATACTATTCTAAAATTCAGTATTTTAGCTTAGGGTTAATTGTCCCTGAGCTGTTTCAAGAATACAATATAGAATGAGTGTTCCAAAGTTAGTTTTAAACTGTACTAATTTTTAGCTCCTCCTAAGAAAGGTGGAGAGGCTAAAGCTTGTCTAATATACTGCAAAATTAAAATAATAATAATAATAAAAAAGTGTCCTTTCTTACTGTGTGCAGTTTTGGGCACCACAAGTTAAGAAGGACATAAAACTATTAGAGAGTGTCCAAAGGAGGGAGACAAACACAGTGAAGGGTCTGGAGGGGAAGGCGTGTGAGGAGCAGCTGAGGTCCCTTGGTTTGTTCAGCCCAGAGCAGAGCAGGCCGAGGGGAGGCCTCATGGCGGCCTGCAGCTCCCTCACGAGGGGAGCGGAGGGGCAGGCGCTGAGCTCTGCTCTCTGGGGACAGCGACAGGACCCGAGGGAATGGCATGGAGCTGGGACAGGGGAGGGTCAGGCTGGGTGTGAAGGAAAGGTTCTGCACCCAGAGGTGGTCGGGCACTGGGACAGGCTCCCCAGGGCAGTGGTCACGGCACCGAGCTGCCGGAGTTCAAGAAGTGTTTGGACATTCTCAGACATAGGGTCTGGTTTTGGGTGGTGCTGTGTGGAGCCAGGTGTTGGACTCCTTGATCTTTGTGGATCCCTTCCAACTCAGGATATGTTATGATTCTATGATCTATTTTATTTTATTTTTATTTGCAATGAAGATGGTGAGAGTCGATGAGGGACAGTTATGAACTGAGGTGTGTTGTGATTTTCCACCTCATCAGACTATCACCAGTGTCTTTAATAATTCCATGTAGGCAGAATTAAATGTTTGGAATCCACTTTTGTATCTAGGGAAACTAAATATAGTACGAAGATGCTACACTTTCTAGCAATTAAAAGATAAAATCATTGCTGAAATTGCTGGAGGGAGTCAGCTTTCAAATTCAGATCAAATCCTTCTATTAAAGGAAACATTTAAAGGGAACATTTTATTTATTTATTTGCAGAGGAGGGAGTCCAAACCAAGTCTGAGCAGTCAAGATTCAAACAGGAAGTTTCTTGTTTCAAATCCATCCAGAACTGCATTTAGTTCACTAACATACAGCCTGCGTGAGGCTAATCTCTGCCAACACGTGTTTGAAAGCATTCTTAAACTGATGGTACGAAGTAGAGAAATGCAAGTAGACACAGATCAATCAAATACTGTTTCCTGTTCTTTGTATTCCGCTATTTAAAACATTTGAAAATACATTTCAGAATTGCTCTCCTTGTTTAGACAGGCAACCCCTTGTTCTGTGGTGGTCACATCAATATTTTATGTGCCCTGTTTTTTTTTTTTTTTTTTTTTTTTTTCATAAATGGTTATAGTTATGTTGTATTATCAAAACAAACAAGCAAACAAAAACACACACAAAAAAAAAACAAGAGTAGGGAATCTGAGAAATCATCGAGTCCATCTCTGTCCCTAACTCTTCTGAAACTATTTCTACTAGACGTTTACTAGATGTTTTTAGATGTCTAGTATGAACCTCTTTTCTGGCAATGTTATCCTCATTGCCTTCTGTTGTGGTTTAGCCCGGCTGGCAGTCAAACACCACATAGCCATTCACTCACCCTCCCCCCTCCCTCTCCAGGATGGGGGAGAGAAACGGGAAAGTGAAGTCTGTGAGTTGAGATAAAGACAGTTTATTAAGACAGGGGAAAAGAATAACAACAACAATAATAATAATAATAGTATTAATAGTAATAATGTGTACGAAATAAGTGATGCACAATGCAATTGCTCACCACCCGTTGACCGATGCCCAGCCTATCCCCGAGCAGCCGGCCGCCCCCTCCACCCCGGCTAGCCACCCTTATATATTGTTCAGCATGACGTCAGATGGTATGGAATACCCCTTTGGCCAGTTTGGGACAGCTGTCCTGGGTCTGTCCCCTCCCAGCTCCTGCTGCATCCCCAGCCTGCTCGCTAGCAGGACAGAGAGAGGCTGAAAAGTCCTTGGCTTGGTGTAAGCACTGCTCTACAACAATTAAAACATCAGCATGTTATCAGCGCTCTTCTCATTCTAATCCAAAACATAGCACCCTGCCAGCTACTAGGAGGAAAATTAACTCTGTCCTAACTGAAACCAGGACAGATATCCACCCCTTATTCCATACCATTTATGTCATGCTCAGGTTACACTCTTTCCAATACCTTCTAATTAATCACCATTTTCATCTATGATATATAGCAACCATGGTAGCGATGACATACAGTGTTATATGATAATTAACATACTATAATTCAACTCATGGGTTATTCTCACCCAGTATTAGGTCCCCTTGAGGTACACACCGGACCTCCCCATTCTTTTGCATTACCCACCAAGTGAATCCAGATCCCTGAGCAAAAGCAATCCCACGAATGGGCTTGCCTTTTCCTGAGGCAGGAGTAGCCCAGACTGTCTTACCCAGCATGTTTCTTACGTGCACTACAGGAACTTTATCCCCTTCTACAGTGTGTAACAGGTTTGATTGGGCAGGTCCAGCTCGGTTGGCAGATCCTCTAGTATTGACTAACCAGGTGGCCTTTGCCAAATGTGTTTCCCAATTTTTGAATGTCCCAGCACCCATTGCTTTCAGTGTAGTCTTTAACAGTCCATTGTATCGTTCAACTTTCCCGGAGGCTGGTGCATGATAAGGGATGTGATACACCCACTCAATACCATGTTCTTTGGCCCAAATGTCTATAAGGTTGTTTCGGAAATGAGTCCCATTGTCTGACTCAATTCTTTCTGGGGTGCCATGTCGCCATAGGACTTGCTTTTCAAGGCCCAGGATAGTGTTCCGGGAGGTGGCATGGGGCACAGGATATGTTTCCAGCCATCCGGTGGTTGCTTCCACCATTGTAAGTACGTGGCGCTTGCCGTTGCGGGTTTGGGGGAGTGTGATGTAATCAATCTGCCAGGCCTCTCCATATTTGTATTTCAGCCATCGTCCTCCATACCAGAGAGGCTTTGACCGTTTGGCTTGTTTAATTGCAGCACGTTTCACAATCATGAATAACCTGTGCTATAGTGTCCATGGTCAGGTCCACCCCTCGGTCACGAGCCCATCTGTATGTTGCATCTCTACCTTGATGGCCTGAGGTGTCATGGGCCCATCGGGCTATAAATAATTCACCTTTATGTTGCCAGTCCAGGTCCACCTGAGCCACTTCAATCTTAGCAGCCTGATCCACCTGCTGGTTGTTTTGATGTTCTTCAGTAGCCCGATTCTTGGGCACATGAGCATCTACATGGCGTACCTTTACAACCAGGTTCTCTACCCGGGCAGCAATATCTTGCCACAATGCAGCAGCCCAGATGGGTTTGCCCCGGCGTTCCCAGTTGTTGTGCTTCCATTGCTGTAGCCACCCCCACAGGGCATTTGCTACCATCCATGAATCAGTATAGAGATAGAGAACTGGCCACTTTTCTCGTTCAGCAATATCTAAGGCCAGCTGAACGGCTTTCACTTCTGCAAACTGACTCGATTCACCTTCTCCCTCAGCAGCTTCTGCAACTCGTCGTGTAGGACTCCATACAGCAGCTTTCCATCTCCAATGCTTTCCCACAATACGACAGGACCCATCAGTGAACAGGGCATACTTCTTCTCATTTTCTGGTAGCTTGTTGTACAGTGGGGCTTCTTCAGCACGGACCACCTCCTCCTCTGATGATATCCCAAAGTACTTGCCTTCTGGCCAGTCCATAATCACTTCCAGGATTCCTGGGCGACTGGGGTTTCCTATTCGAGCCCGCTGAGTAATCAGTGCAACCCACTTGCTCCATGTAGCATCAGTTGCATGATGTGTAGAGGGGACCCTTCCTTTGAACATCCAGCCCAGTACCGGCAGTCGGGGTGCCAGGAGGAGCTGCGTTTCAGTACCGACCACTTCCGAAGCAGATCAAACTCCCTCATATGCTGCCAATATCTCCTTTTCGGTTGGAGTATAGCGGGCCTCAGATCCTCGGTATCCCCGACTCCAAAACCCCAGGGCTCGACCTCGAGTTTCCCCAGGTTCTTTCTGCCAGAGGCTCCAGGTGGGGCCATTCTCCCCAGCTGTGGTGTAGAGCACGTTCTTTACATCTGGTCCTGTTCGGACTGACCCAAGGGCTACTGCATGAACTATTTCCTGTTTAATTTGTTCAAAGGCTTGTCGTTGCTCAGGGCCCCATTCAAAAGCATTCTTCTTACGAGTTACTTGGTAGAGCGGGTTTACAATCAGACTGTAATTTGGAATATGCATTCTCCAAAACCCCACGACACCTAGGAAAGTTTGTGTTTCCTTTTTGCTAGTTGGTGGAGACATAGCTGTTATTTTGTTGATCACATCCATTGGGATTTGACGACATCCATCTTGCCATTTTATTCCTAAAAACTGGATCTCTCGTGCAGGTCCTTTAACTTTATTTTGTTTTATGGCAAAACCGGCCTTCAGAAGGATTTGGACTATTTTCTTCCCTTTCTCGAAAACTTCCTCTGCAGTGTCACCCCACACAATGATGTCATCGATGTACTGCAGGTGTTCAGGAGCCTCCCCCTGCTCCAGCACAGACTGGATCAGTCCATGGCAAATGGTAGGGCTATGTTTCCACCCCTGGGGCAGCCGATTCCAAGTATATTGGACTCCCCTCCAAGTGAAAGCAAACTGTGGCCTGCACTCTGCTGCTAGAGGGATGGAGAAAAATGCATTAGCAATATCAATTGTGGCATACCACTTGGCTGCCTTTGATTCCAGTTCGTACTGGAGTTCTAGCATGTCCGGCACTGCAGCACTCAGTGGTGGCGTGACTTCGTTCAGGCCACGATAGTCCACTGTTAGTCTCCACTCACCATTAGACTTTCGCACTGGCCATATGGGACTATTAAAAGGTGAATGGGTCTTGCTGATCACTCCTTGGCTCTCCAGTTGACGAATTAGCTCGTGGATGGGAATCAGGGAGTCTCGGTTGGTGCGATATTGCCGCCGGTGCACAGTTGTGGTAGCGATTGGCACTTGCTGTTCTTCAACCCTCAGCAACCCCACAACAGAAGGGTCCTCTGAGAGACCGGGCAAGGTAGACAACTGTTTAATGTCCTCTGTCTCTAAGGCAGCTATGCCAAAAGCCCAGCGGAACCCTTTTGGGTCCTTGAAATATCCTCTTCTAAGATAGTCTATGCCAAGGATGCACGGAGCATCCGGGCCAGTCACAATACGGTGCTTTTGCCACTCATTTCCGGTTAGATTCACTTCAGCTTCCAATACAGTTAACTGCTGGGATCCCCCTGTCACGCCATAAATACAGATGGGCTCTGGCCCTTTACAGCTTGATGGCATTAGAGTACATTGTGCACCGGTGTCTACTAGAGCCTTATACTTCTGTGCGTCAGACGTGACAGGCCATCGAATCCACACAGTCCAATAAACTCGGTTGTCCCTTTCCTCCCCCTGGCTGGAGGCAGGGCCCCTCTAGTCCTGGTCAGAATCTTCGTTTCTGTGTTTAAAAGACTGCCTGCTAGAAGTTGGAGCAGCAAACTTTTCAGAGAACCCCTTTCTCCCGATTGTTTTCTTTTGCAACTCACGTACCCGTGCCTCTAGGGTCTCAGTAGATTTTCCATCCCATTTTCTCATGTCCTCTCCATGGTCACGTAGGTAAAACCACAGGGTGGCGCGGGGTGTGTACCCACCATATTGTCTTTGCACGGATGCATGTTTACCCCTAATAGCCGAGACACTGGTTTGTACAGGTGGGGAAGAAAATACACTCTCTTTAAGTTGCTGGACCTCTTCAAAAAGTTTCTCCAAAGTATTCTCTTTTAGTTGGTGGCCACTGGTTTGTTCAAGTGGGGGAGAACATAAATTCTCTTTAAGTTGGTGGACCTCTTCAAAAAGTTTCTCCAAAGTATTCTCTTTTAGTTGGTGGCCACTGGTTTGTTCAGGTGGGGGGGAAGATAAATTCTCTTTAAGTTGGTGGAACTCTTCAGAGAGTTTCTCCACAGCCGAGACGCAGGCCTATAGGGAAGAGGAGAGATTTCCTTCGTACTCCCGGAGTTGTTTAGCCATGTCACCCACTGTGGGATCTTCACCGTTTTTCCAGGTTATTATTGACAATGTGCTGGCCCATGTTGATGGTGCATTCCGTACAAACTTCCGCCATATGGGTCGAGTACACTCGACTTCATCTGGATCTATGGATGTTTGTGCGTCGTCTAGGTCCTTATAAATTACTTCCCGTACGGCTAATTCCCTCAGGTACTGAATTCCCTTCTCCATGGTGGTCCACTTGACTGGTAGACATACAAGTTCTTCCTTGTAGGGATACCTTCCCTTCACAGCTAACAGGAGACGCCTCCAGAGGCTGTGAGATCGTGCTCCATCTCCAATTGCTTTGTCAATGCTTGCATCTCTAGCAAGGGATCCCAACCGCTTGGCTTCCCTGCCCTCTAATTCCACACCATTGGCTCCAGTGTCCTAGCACCGGAGCAGCCAGGTGACAAGCTGTTCACCTATACAGCGACCAAAATCTTTTCGCACATCTCGTAGCTCACGCTGGTAGAGGGTTCGGGTAGTTACTGTTGATTTTCTGACATCCTCATCCTCATCTTCATCCTCCTGCACACTTGATGGCCCAGCCTCGTCTTCTCCACACCCAGGCTTAGCAGAAGACTTTCTGCGTTCTAAACAACCTGAGTCTCTATACCTTTTTTTCACCTTTTCTACAGGGGCAACTTGCACTGCTACAGCTCGCCTCTCCGACCCAGCCATAGGGTCTGCCACATGGGTTGGAATACCCTCTGCAGGGGCAACTTGCACTGCTACAGTTCGTTTCTCTGACCCAGCCACAGGGTCTGCCACAGGGGTTGGAGTACCCTCTGCAGGGGCAACTTGCACTGCTACAGTTCGTTTCTCTGACCCAGACACAGGAGTGGGAACGGCTGCGGGAGCTGGAGCTGGAACGGCTGCGGGAGCCGGAACGGCTGCGGGAGCTGGAGCCGGGACGGCTGCGGGAGCTGGAACGGCTGCGGGAGCTGGAGCTGGAATGGCTGCAGGAGCCGGGACTGGAACGGCCGCAGGGTCTGTCACTAGGTTGATAGTAGCATCAATTGCAGCTCGATAGGCACAAGGAAGACCCCAGCACACCACAGTGATTTGTGTCACTTTGGAACTGCCAGAGTCATGACACCTTTTTTTCAAGCATTCTACCAGTTTTTTAGGATTTTGCAGTTGTTCAGGGGTGAATGTCCAAAACACTGGAGGTGCCCACTGCCCTAGAAACCTGCCCATATCCTCCCACACTCCCTGCCACTCGCAACTATCCCGCCTCAAGACAGATCTCCGGATGAGATTCCTAAGTAGTTGTTTAACCTTAAACAAAACCTGAAGCGCATTCAGGAGACATAACAACAAGAACATGCTGGTCTGAGTATCCCAAGGATATTCAACATCTTGGAGAGCTACCGTAACTAGCTCAGGGGATAAGAGGGTGGTGAAGGAGGAAGGGAGAGTGAACAGGTAGGAAAAAATATCTTCCCCTGTCCCCTCCAGAGATTGACTCCCTGATGAAAAAAGGCAATAGGTGTAATTGCTAATAGTTTCTGAGATATGGTTTCCGAAGTATAGAGTCGACGACAGTGCTGAGTACAAATACCAGGTTAGAGTCATGACCAGATATCTCATCATTTCATAAGCCATCGTTACACCACACAGTACCATAACAATCTTAAACCAGGGCCCGGAAAGGATAAACAGCACGACAGGGAGCACATACAGAAAGTAACTTGCTATAAAACTCAATTTGGGAAACAGGCACAGCAGACTTGAGATTAAGGCAATCAACATTGTGACTAGCAACTATTAAGCAGGTCGAATACTTATACCAATTTTAGTTTAACACACTCTGGTCAAATCTGTCGATATCTCAACCCTTCGAGCCCCACGTTGGGCACCAAATGGACTGTTGTGGTTTAGCCCGGCTGGCAGTCAAACACCACACAGCCGTTCGCTCACCCTCCCCCCTCCCTCTCCGGGATGGGGGAGAGAAATGGGAAAGTGAAGTCTGTGAGTTGAGATAAAGACAGTTTATTAAGACAGGGGAAAAGAATAACAACAATAATAATAATAATAATAGTATTAATAGTAATAATGTGTACGAAATAAGTGATGCACAATGCAATTGCTCACCACCCGTTGACCGATGCCCAGCCTATCCCCGAGCAGCCGGCCGCCCCCTCCACCCCGGCTAGCCACCCCTATATATTGTTCAGCATGACGTCAGATGGTATGGAATACCCCTTTGGCCAGTTTGGGACAGCTGTCCTGGGTCTGTCCCCTCCCAGCTCCTGCTGCATCCCTAGCCTGCTCGCTAGCAGGACAGAGAGAGGCTGAAAAGTCCTTGGCTTGGTGTAAGCACTGCTCTACAACAATTAAAACATCAGCATGTTATCAGCGCTCTTCTCATTCTAATCCAAAACATAGCACCCTGCCAGCTACTAGGAGGAAAATTAACTCTGTCCTAACTGAAACCAGGACACCTTCTTGTCCTCTCTAGCACAGGCGGGGAGCAATATTATTTACTTTTCAACGCATTTTGGCACTGGTCAGTGGTCTGTCTTGTATAGTTTCCATTTCAGATTAAACAACTTTTTTTTTGTTGTTATTTTACTATCTTGTATTTTTCTGCAACTCTGCTCATCTTGTTGCTTTTTTTTTCTTCTTTTTTTTTTTTTTTTTTCCCTAGACTCTTCAGTGGATGATTCTTTCATTTTATATTTGGGGGTCTGCCCACATTTACAACCCTACCAACACAAATAAGGTCTACCAGCCAAACAACCCAAATAGGTGATAAGTACATTCAGTATGTATGTCATTCAGTATGTTTTCTTTTGACCATTTTTTCCATGAGCAGGGGAATTGGTGAAGCTTGATTTCTTATTATTGTTTATCCATAAACATGTCTTCCTTCTAAACCAATCTTGCTCTCTTCTGTCCATGCTTCTTAAGCTTAGCAGATGTTGAAAGAGAGATCCTGTATGCAGAAATATTGGAGTTTCTACTGCCTGAGATGTTTAATGTCTCAGAGTGAGGACAGTAAACAAAAGTTAATACCACATTAGCCTCTATCAATGACACAAGTGATGGTTTTGCCTCCTTTCTTTCCTGGGAGTTGTGGTTCTGCATGTCTTTTATCAATGTTCTTACTCATTTTTCAAAATGTTGAAAGGGATATACTTATATCATAGATTTCTACTAATTTATATTTTGAAGGGAATTAATAAGTTCAAAATTTATTGGGGGAAACTTGGACAGTGCAATTGGTAGTCTTCTTTTCCTTAAGAGACCAAGAAACTAGTTCAACTGCCTAATTTTCATTAGATTTTCTGAAGTAGTGTATATTCTCAGGGATAAAAAGATTAGAAGTGAGTACTGAGGAGGCCTTTCACTTCAGAAATTTTCTTTTCAAAATGTTGAGAAAACTTTGTTTTTCCATTTTTCTTTTTTAACCTATTTCCTCTTTTGAATGCTTCCATGATGAAAGTGCTCTATTCTGATTATTTGTCTCATGCTTAAATATAAAAACCATATAGGTGTTCAAAATTCAGATATTTAATATTTCATGAACTTGTGCTAGGTGAGATGAATCTTAGCCTTCATATATGACATCTTCATATGGTATAATTAACTCCAGAAGTCTGCTTGCCTGTGCATGATGTGCTGTTACTTTTTTATTTAGTTATTTGCTTTGTACCTCTTCTTTGGAGACTTGGGACCACAGGCCAAAATCAGAAGATCCCAAAGTGCTATCCTTGCCTGAGACAGGCTTTGTTGAAGTGAGACATACCAGATGGTCAGAGTGACCTGTCAGCATGTGGCCTAGTTTAAAGCATTACCTTTGGTAAGTTCTGCAGGCCCAGGGGACAGAATTAATGGCTTGATTGATCACATAATTTTTGTATGCAGCCAGTTGAAAAAAATATTCCTATGGGCATGCTAAAGCAGACATTGCTTACATTTGCAGAAGAGGTTGCTACAAGTTGTTTTGCAGGGATGTGTATGGAACAAGTTTGAATTAGGTCCAGTTTTACACCTAGTTCTCCACTCCTACGAAAACAGAGAGTTTAGAGAACAGTTTGCCTGACAGGCATGGATTTTGTAGTGAGATGAAATGGCTTTTGGCAGTAGTGAGACCTAAACTATCTGTTTATCTGCAGTAATTGATATGAGCTCATTGTACGTAGGTTCCATCTCAAGGCATAGCAAGGTGCCTGAGAGATTTTTGGACAAGACATCTGAGAAAAGTTGTTCTAGGTGAAAGAAAGAAAGGAATTAAGGAATCCTCCATAGCTAGATGTGCTGGAACATGCACCCCTGTAGGCTCAGCTGATTGTGGAGCAGTGGCGATAGCTGCTGTGCACAAGTTAGGAGAAAATCATATATCCATATCATATCCATACAATTTCTTTTCACATAGAAAATATTTTGCTTCACTTGAGGATTATGTATTAAGAATAATATATATATTATATTATTTTTTTTGAGGGGATGGAAGAATAAGAACATAGTTTCCCTTTCTATCTAACTTAAGCTATTTGTCCAGAAGAATTGGCACTACATGCAGTTACCTACAAGCAGAGGGAGAGAGCTCTGTTTTGACGAACAAAACTTATTGAAGTTTTCATTCTATCAGTTCCCTTGTAACTTTTCAAGAACTTACAGGTGACCAATTCATAACTTAAAGGTCAGATTGCTTATTAGTGAGAAATCTGAGTTTAGTTTGTGTATTGACAAATAATAGTGGTAGTTTGGATACAAATTTTCAAATCTTGAAGGAAAGCTTCTGCACCAAGAAACTTGCAGCTAAAATATAGTGAGCAGGTGAAGACAGGCTGTTAAAGAAGTGTGAACTTGCCTTAGAGGCCAAAAGAACAAATTCTGATTTTTTGTTTACTTTCTTTGGACTGTGACTTGAGCCCTACCATTCACTTGAATGCTCAACTGAGAATTGCGCAGCACAGGGTGTCCTGGTTTCAGTTAGGACAGAGTTAATTTTCCTCCTGGTAGCTGGTAGGATGCTATGTTTTGGATTAGGATGAGAAGAGCGCTGATAACATGCTGATGTTTTAATTGCTGCAGAGCAGTGCTTATACCAAGCCAAGGACTTTTCAGCTTTTTGCTCTGTCCTGCCAGCGGGCAGGCTAGGGGTGCAGCAGGAGCTGGGAGGGGACAGACCCAGGACAGCTGACCCAAACTGGCCAAAGGGGTATTCCATACCATCTGACGTCATGCTGAACAATATATAGGGGTGGCTAGCCGGGGTGGGGGGCCGGCTGCTCGGGGATAGGCTGGGCATCGGTCAACGGGTGGTGAGCAATTGCATTGTGCATCACTTGTTTCGTACACATTATTATTAGTAGTACTATTATTATTATTATTGTTATTATTATTTTCCTGTCTTAATAAAGCATCTTTATCTCAACTCACAGACTTCACTTTCCCGTTTCTCTCCCCCATCCCGGAGAGGGAGGGGGGAGGGTGAGCGAACGGCTGTGTGGTGTTTAGCTGCTGGCTGGGTTAAACCACAACACAGGGACAATTTGAAAGATTGGTATCCAAAATGAATGAAGAATTGGATTTTGGTGGTATATTGCTGTTCTAATCCGAAATCTCCGGATGAAAATTAGCTGTGAGGTTTTGGTGCAGTGAGGATGCACTACTCCTATCATACACATATTCTGTTCCTTTTTACTTATGAGTGTGGATTCTTTTCCTGATTAGGACTGTTAATGTAAACATACTCTTTTCCCACTTCTCTGTTTGCTTAGCCATTGAGATCTTCTCTTCATCAAAAAAAAATCTCAACAGTATTTCTAAATGGAGGGAATGTCACCTCCCTTCTCTCTTTCTTTAATTTCATGATTCTTTATTTAGAATAGTGTCTTCCACACTTCACCCTTCCCAAGAGAGGACTTCATGGGTAGTTTTGAGATCAGCAGTTTTCTGCTCTCTGGAGATGAGGAATTTTTGGATGTGTCTTAAATTTGTTACTGGACACTGCATATAGTCCTGAGTTGCTTGCCATGTCTTCTCAACCTATACAAATCCTTCTGCAAAATTATTGTGCATTGTTTTAAAACTCTGTATCTGCTCCTTCCCAGAAATCTGTAACCTCTCAAGAGCTTTCATTTCGATAGCAGCGGACTGACTGATGCACTTGCATCACCATCCTTTGTGGTGCAAGGTGTCTCAGTGGGTTGGTCATTGTGGGGAAGATCTCAATGTCAGGAGCGTTAGAGCTCATCCAAGTGACACGTCAACAGGGAAGGGTTGGACATGTGCACAATTGCTCCACTTGACAAATTGCATCCAAGAATTAATATTTAAAATATCACCCAAAGTGGTACTAGTAGCTTTAGCATAGTCAATGACTCAGTTAACGTGTTTTGGCAGCTAGAAGATGAGGCCCCAAGAGAGAATGGCACCCACCACCACTGAGCTCTTCTGTGCCTTAAGCTCTGCACTGGCATTGGATTAATTAATTCTGTCACATGTCATGATGCATGACTTGGAGGTTCGCACAGCCTTGCCCTCTAATGAGCCCTGGCATTTACTTCTCAATGAGAGAGTGTGAGTGCCCTAAGAGTAATTAGGATGGACACATCCTGATGGATGAGGCTCTTTTACTCACATTCTCCTCTCTCAAGCCATTGTGTGTAGCCAAGCTGAAACTACATAAGCAGAGCAGAGTTACTTAAGTTTTATGTCAGCTGGTCAGTGTGATGTTAAACATCAAGGCATGCTTTTTTTTTTTTACAACCATGTGAATGAACAGGCTTGCAAGGCAACCTGAATTTGGCACGTGGCCACAGTTACTTTGAACCGATGTTCCATGTGCTGCACCAAGAATACTGCACTGTGGTGGAAATGATTCAGTTCACAGGGGCTGCAATGTGCTTCGTGCTGTTTGTTGAAAAAGTACATTACAGTGCTGATGTGTACCAGTAACTGAAGTCCTTCTATTCTGATAATATTTTTGAGGCTTTTGTATTCAATTATTAATTCATTAAAAGGCTGCTCTAGAAATAGAAAATTTCTAGGTACTGGTAGGCTGAAGGATGTTTTTCTTTTCTTTTTTTTTTTTTTTGTTAAAAAAAATCAACTGTTCAGTCTTGTGTTATTGCAAGCATGCTCATTATTGACTTTTTGACTTTCATTTCTCTGTTCATGACAGTCTTGACATGAAAGGTAATATGCTAATGGGTTCTTCCAAGCTTAGGAAGACCAGCAGTGTCTTGGTTCTCTCCAGCCAATAGAACATACCTGATTACTTATCTTCCAACTATGTCTTTTTTTTTTTTTTTTTTTTTTTTTCCCACCAAGGGGAATTTTCCTGGAAAAAATTGTCCCACAACTTGAAACTGTAAGTCTTATACCTTCACTTAGCCCTGCTAAAGTAGTTCATCAGTCAGTTCACAACATTTGCATTGGTACCACATCCTAAACGTATCCTGGTACACTCAAAATACTGTTATGGAACTCATATACACATATAAGAATTAATGACTAGTCCAATTAAAATAAGGCAAAAGCTTCTACTAGCCCAATTAAAATGATACCCATGCATCCACAATCTAAATAATTTAATTAAAATTAAAGGTGTGAAATCACCAATTAATAGCGATATACAGGCTACATTGTCTTATTGCTCTCCCTCTTCTCCAAGCTACTTTCTCACCCTTGTGGTTGCCTGTGACTTCCTGTGGTCACTAGCTGAGGATTGTCAAGTGCCAGTGCCTCAAGTTACCCAAATTGCTGTTGATGGCAATAGTTTCTTCACTTCAATTTTGTGGTTTGCTCGGGGATATTTTATACTGTTGTTAGCGAGTTGCTTTTCCAGTGATCTATGATCCTGCACTATGCTAGGATTTTCGCTCACATGTGGTTATTGGACTTTTGCCTTTTATGATATGACTAAACCTTACTAAATATGAACAAGTCCAAGGCTTAAAGCCTCTTAGCAGGGTCTGTGTTTAAAAGAATAACCATCTGACCATTTGTTTTTGCTGCTAGAGGTTAGCCACCTGACTGCTTTGCTGCTATAGCAAGCAAAGCAAGTCAAGACCA